>NC_090374.1:116307809-116926142 GCF_036365525.1 Heterodontus francisci
CAAATAATCTTATATACAATTATTTCTCCAGCGCTGCTCTAATTTATGCATTTTTTTTCTCCCTATGAAACTCTTATGGAGTCTGCCATAAAGGCCATCCAACAGCTAATAAACAACAAGGCCGGTGTAGACGGAATTCCCGCCAAAATTCTAAAATACGGTGGAGAGGCACTCTTGACACAAATACACAGGCTCATCTCCCTGATCTGGAAGGAGTAGAGGATCTCTGAGATGCCGTAATTGTGACTATCTTCAAAAAAGGCGACAAGACCAACTGCGATAACTACAGAGGGGTATCCCTGCTGTCCGCCACAGGGAAGGTCATCGTAAGAGTCCTTCTCAACTGCCTCCCCCCAGTGGCTGAAGAGCTCCTACTGGAATCACAACGTGGATTCAGTCCAGCACGAGGCACAGTCGGACAAGATCTTCACAGCAAGACAAAACCAAGAAAAATGTAGGAAGCAGCAGCAACGTTTATACATGACCTCCCTTGACCTCACAAGGGCCTTCGACTCTATCAACCAGGAGGGATTATGGAACATCCTCCGCAAATATGGCTGCCCAGAGAAATTCATCACCATCCTCCACCTGCTGCACAACATGCAAGCTGTAATCTTTGCCAACAGATCTGCCACTGACCCAATCCTAGTGCAAAATGGGGTCAAGCAAGGTTGTGTCATCGCACCAATGCTCTTTTCCATCTTCATCACCGCAAGATTCCACCTCATCTCCATGAAGCTCCCTGCAGGAGTAGATCCACTCTACAGGACGAGCGGGAAACTATTTAACCTACGATGCCTCCAGTCCAGAACCAAGGCCACCCCAACCTCTGTCATCGAGCTGCAGTATGCTGATGATGCTTGCGTATGCACACACTCAGAGGCCAAGCTTCAAACCCTCGTCGATGCATTCACGGAAGTGTATGAATGAACAGGCATTAAGCTTAACATCCAGAAGACAAAGGGCCTCTACCAGCCTGCTCCCGCAGTCCAACACTCCCCCCACAACTATCAAGATCCACGGTGAACTACTGGACAATGGATCACTTCCCATACCTTGGGAACCTCCTCTCAGCAAGGGTAGACATCAACGATGAAACTCAACATCGCCTCCACAGTGCCAGCACAGCCTTGGTCTTCTTAGGAAAAGAGTGTTTGACAACAAAGACCTCAAATCTAGCACCAAGCTCATGATCTACAGGACCGGAGTGTTACCTGCCCTCCTGTATGCGTCGGAAACATGGACACTGAACAGCAGACATCTCAACACCCTGGAGAGATATCACCAGTGGTGCCTCTGCAAGATCCTGCCAATTCAGTGGCAGGACAGGCACTCCAATATCAGTGTCCTCACTCAGGCCAACATCCCCATGTATGGCAGATTCAGAGGGCTGAAAACAGCAGAGGCCCGGGAGGAGTATAGAAAGTATAGGGGGGTACTTAAAAAAGTAATTAGGAAAGCGAAGAGGGGACATGAAAAAACACTGGTGGGCAAGATAAAGGAAAATCCCAAGGCGTTTTATAAGTATATTAAGGGCAAGAGGATAACCAGGTAAAGAGTAGGAACCTTGGATGACAGGAGATGTGGAACAGCTAGTCAAGAGGAAGAAGGAAGCTTACTTAAGGTTGAGGAAGCAAGGATCAGACAGGGCTCTAGAGGGTTACAAGGTAGCCAGGAAGGAACTGAAGAATGGACTGAGGAGAGCTAGAAGGGGACATGAAAAAGTCTTGGCGGGTAGGATTAAGGAAAATCCCAAGGCGTTCTACACTTATGTGAGGAACAGGAGGATGGCCAGAGTGAGGGTAGGGCCAATCAGGGATAGTGGAGGGAACTTGTTCCTGGAGTTGGATGAGGTAGGAGAGGTCCTGAATGAATACTTTGCTTCAGTATTCACTAGTGAGAGGGACCTGATCGTTTATGAGGACAGCATGAAACAGGCTGATATGCTCGAACAGGTTGATGTTAAGAGGGAGGATGTGCTGGAAATTTTGAAAGACATGAGGACAGATAAGTCCCCAGGGCCAGACGGGATATACCCAAGGATATTATGGGAAGCGAGGGAAGAGTTTGCCGCGCCCTTTGGCGATGATCTTTGCGTCCTCACTGTCCACTGGAGTAGTACCAGATGATTGGAGGGTGGCAAATGTTATTCCCTTGTTCAAGAAAGGGAATAGGGATAACCCTGGGAATTATAGACCAGTCAGTCTTACGTCGGTAGTGGGCAAATTATTGGAGAGGATTCTGAGAGACAGGATTTATGAATATTTGGAAAAGCATAGTTTGATTAGAGACAGTCAGCATGGCTTTGTGAGGGGCAGCTCATGCCTCACAAGCCTTATTGAATTCTTTGAAGATGTGACAAAACACGTTGATGAAGATATATGTGGTATATATGGATTTTAGCAAGGCGTTTGATAAGGTTCCCCATGGTAGGCTCATTCAGAAAGTAAGGAGGCATGGGATACAGGGAAAGTTGACTGTCTGGATACAGAATTGGCTGGCCCATATGTAGAAGGAAAAAATTGTGGCCGATGCAGCTAAATAAATACACATATATATATTTACCCAAGGCATTGTGGGACAAGTTCGTTAGCTTGCAGCCTTGAGCATGGTACTGCTTAGCACAGGTAATTAGCCTGACCAAACCTGACCCTCATATCAGTGTATAAGACAGCTGCTTTGTGTAACTGCAGACTGCATGAAGCAATCAGGAATGCAAGCTTAATAAAGGTAAAAGGATTCATTGTGGAGACTCAAGGATAGTTGATAAGGGGGTCTGTGAAACATCACAAGATGATCGGGGGCTTGCTATGAGCTGATCACGTAGCCACCTGATGCCTAATGAGTAATCTAATTGGTAATATGTGTAATGTATGTAATGAATAACCGTTATGATTGGATTATGTCCAGCTGGGATGGGCTGAGTAACTGTATATCTGTTGTGGATTTTCCTTTGTTCGGTGGAGAGGCATCTGGACAGACCAGTGACCTGCTCCCCGCTGGCATAATAAACTGTTTGACATTGGAGCAGACCTGAGTGTCGAGTGATTCTTCTAGATTCATTTCCGCTAACAATTGGCGTAGTCGGCAGGATCATGTGTAAGTCAGCTCTTCTGTAACCCCGAAGGGGCCAAGGGGGAGTTGGCTGGAGCCTGATCCCGAACTTGAGAACAGGATTTGGTGGTCGCTTGATGCCATCAGGAATACCGGGTGAGTATCTTTAAAGCTTATCCCGGGGCCGGGTGGTGTTTCGCGACCGACGAATGCCAAGTTTGTGAACAGGATCTGACCAATGGTCAAACGGTCGTAGGTAGTTCATTAAGAGACGTAGGCACTGTTGAGAAGGGTTTGGAATATATGTATGCGTATATATATCATAAGCTTGTTGTATGAAATACGGACAGACTTGTGACCCGACAGTTAGCCAGGAGACGGTCTACTACAAGTTGCGCTAGGTTAAAAGCGGACCTCTGAGAGTAGATTCTAACGGTTCTAATCCTACCCAAGTATGGCCAGTGAAAAGATGAAGCTCGAGTGGGGACCGGAGGGGTCCATTTCCTGCCAACTGGCAGAGAAACAAAAAAAAAGCATTCTCTAAGTTTATGGCAGAGTGACACAAAAGACTATGTCTTCGAGTAAAAACAAGTTACTGTGTCTTTGATTCGAATGTGTGATTGTTGGAAGCGTCCACGAATGAATTGAATGTCTGGGATGTACAGTTTGTGTTCTGTAGAACTGACTGTCGTTAACTCTTTGTTGTCTGGCTTTAATGTTGAAAGCATGAGTCTATTAAGTTGTTTGGAATTGAATGAGTGTGAAAAGTGATTGTTGAGTGTGTTCATTTTGATTTAAGATTGTGCACCCAGGAATGGGATATAAAATTGAATTATATTTTAAGTTAAAATTTTATTTTGATTTTAAAAGTTGGTTTTGCAACTGTGAAAAGGCAATGAACAATTTTCTAAGAGATAAGCTTCAGCCTTGAAGGTCTGAAGATGTTTGGCAGAAATCCAATTTGAAGTTTACAACTCCTGCTTTAATTGGAGTTCCAGTTTCAAATCTGTTCTAGTTTTTTGGAGTTTAAATTAAAGACATGTTTTACTGACTGTTTTAAGTAGCAAATGTCAGGAATTGGATATTGGTTTAAGAGAGAGATGGATAAACAAAGGAGATATAGGAGAGATTCTGTCTGTTTAAAAAGCTGGTGTTAAATCTTTTGTTATAAGAATGTTAAATAACTTTTTCTTTAGTTTTTGGTTTTATTACAGTCATTTGAAAAGGCGCCTGAAGAACAAGAAAAATGACGTAATTTACCTATCTTTAAAAAAAAGCACGTGCTATTCTGTTCTGTGTGTAGTTAATAAATATTATAAGTTAATAAGTCTGAATTAAATTAATACTGTTAAGGTTAATTGACCTGTTAAATTGAAAAAAAAACTGGAAATGTCATGTGCAACCACAATGAACTTTCAAGTTTAGCATGTCGAGTTTTAGGGGAGTCTTAAGTTCCGGACATAAGACTCACTCATATAACATCGGCAGTTTTGATTTTTAAATATTTATTGCAGTGAATTGGAATTTGGAATCATCTTTGTTATATAAAAAATCCTTGGATTAGAAACCTCTTACAAAAGATGCTAAAAGTTTGGAAACAATCGGAGTTTAATCTAAAATGCTGTCTTTCCTGATGGAGATGGTTTCCTTTGAAGTTGATAATGTTACTAAAGATTTTGTTGTTTGAAAATCCTAAGGATACCAAAAAACATTTAAAATGGAGTTTAGTTCTTTTCGATAAAAAAAAGGGTTACGTAAAGCGACGCAGCGGAAAATGCTTTGCTCCGCCCCCTTGGAGACAAGCAAGAAATTAACCTTGCTGCAACTATCTTTATCAATGAGACAAAGTGCTTGAGAAGGAGAAATAGTTGCAAGCATTTCTGTCTTTACTAAACAAAATGCAATATCACCAAGTCTGGGCATAAGAAATTGGAATCGATAAACAAAATTAAATTGATATGAGTGGTTAATTAAAGCATTCAAAGGGAAATTTACTGTTATTTGAATTTGGAATAATCTGAGATGTCGAAAATCCAGTTTAATTTGACAAGTTATTTAAGGAATTAAAATGTCATCGAAGGTTAAAAAAAAACACACAAACAATATACACTAATGTCTGGAATCAAATGGAAATATTTGATTTCTGTTTTAAGGAATTATGAATATTAATTGTAAAGGTTCTCCAGGGCTCAAAATGAAATAGAATTATAATCAATAGGAATTGGCAATTAGATCTGGCTGATGCAAGAGCTAATAAAGGAATTCTGGGTATAAACAAATGGTGAAATCAGAATTCAAACAGCTAAAATAATATCGTGTGAAATTTCCAAGAAGTCTCGAATTTTCCAGTGAAAGTCAGGAAAGTGTAGATAAGACTAGCAATTGATAGTTTTCTCTTGGAGATATGCATTTTTAAGAGAGTTACATTTGAAAGTCTGGCCATAACCTGAGACATCAGGACCCTGCAGAGGGAAGTAAGCAAAGATCTCAGATAGACACCACCAGCGGCCCCCTTTCCCCACCGCTGATATTTGATCTTTTGATAAGATGACCTGAGAGTTCAGAATATGTGGCATGACATTGGAATACCAGTGTAAGTGTGCAGATGTGATTTGTTACATGGAGAGCAACTGAACTAATGACAGGAAGGGTGATGAGACTGTCAAGGTATGTCGTAGCAGGTAGTGAGGAAGTAGGACCCACGAGAGAAAGGGTTAAAAGATTTGTGAAGGAGTTGTGCAGACAACTGCATGAGCTGAGGCAGGAGATTCTATAGACACAGACATGAAAGAGGAACAGACAAAGGTGCCTGTTGTGGGAGACAAAGTAATGGTAAAGGGAAGGGCCGATGGAAATACATGATCCCAACTGAAAAAATATAAACAAGGGAATAATGGTAGTATTGATAGGCATTTGGATTATTATTAGATGGGTTACTGACTGGGCAAGGATTGTGGGGAACGAAACCCGAGCACAACGAGACCATATAGATAATTTCAAAAGAGTAGAGATGATAAGAATATAAATTAACTCCTGGATTGCCCAGGACATGTTCGGTCCCCACAGGTAGACATGTATCCCTCGTTAGGGGTTACTCACAACATGGACAAGTACTAACACCTGGTGACCACCAGGGCAGTGTGTTTAAATTACAGATATAACCACTAGTGGAGAATGGGAAAGAACCGGACTGCAGTGGCTGTGGGGCCTGATGCTAATATCCGGAGAGGAAGAACAAAGACCCGGTAATGGATGCACAACGGATTAAATGAAAGGAGTATTAATATGGACTATATGAACTATGGGGCATTGCACAACATGTTGGATGGGAAGTGTATAACGGCGAGTAAACCTTTTGAATGCATGGCTTACAGTGAATCCGGGCAAAGAAGCAGTATGTGTAATGTGCGTGACCAGACAGAAAGGGGAAGGGGTAACTGAGAGCTGTGTCTTTGGAATTGTTTGTGCCCCTCCCATTGGGCAACAGATGATAAGGAAAGTTGAAAGGAACATGGATGTGTGTGGGTACATCGAACCCAGGGGAAGCGTTGTATGATAATGTAAAACATGAAATTGTGCCGGTGTTGATCAATGTCTCAGGTATCCGGATGCCAGAGTATTGTTCAGAACAGGCTAAGAATATGTATAGTATGTTAGCCACTGTAATAGTGCGACAAGCTGCTGACGCCACAGGGGCCACAAGGATAAGGGGGCGTAACCCATTTCATAGATACAAGAGAAAAAAAAATTAAATGATGAAGTAACAGGGATCAGTACTGGGACTTTTTTAATCAATTCTTTACATACACAAGCGGTAAACGAGAATGTGGAACGACTCTGGAGGGTTATAAGGGAGCTCATAAATCAAGCTGAGGGGGCCCAATCAAACAGGTCTGGGGCAGAGAACAATGCAAATACAATTAGATGGAATAGCAGTGCTGGAGGCCCATGCCAAGACTATTAATCACTTTGGATGCCGTACCCGGCAGGGACAATTGTGCCACACTTATGGGCTGTGGATGGTGGAACAAATGAGACACAACCTCGATCAGCTCCAAAGGGGGGAGGTATCAGATTGGATCGACAGGGCAATACCTCCCTCCGATATTATCTGACAGAGATTTTGCAAGGTTGGGGTACCAGGGAAATGGAAAGTACTGCATTTCCACCATCGAAACATCATACTGCTATGGAAGTTGACGCTGTCCCATACCATACCCAGACTTCTGTTTTACCCCTCAACAACCAGTCAGTATAGGACTAGCCTGGATAGTTTATATCCAACAGCGGGGGCTGGAAACCATTAATGCAACTGATCAGCTCCACGATCACCTCCAGCATTATAAAGAGTCAGAGCAAGCCCCAATCCCACACATAGATGAGAAATTGAGCTGATTACGGGACAAAGTAGGTCACTCAGTGAAGCTTTACCATCAGTTAAAAAGAAAGTTAAAGGTTCTCAAGGAAAATAATGAACAGGAACTTCAAAGTACAAGCTGGCGGGGAAGAGTTTGGTATTGGGAGATGAACGTCAATATTCACCCTTGAATCAGGATAATATCACATGTGTTGGTGGGAGTGCAATTGGTACTGGCTCCCACCGGGGTAATATTGGCTTGTAGATCATGCGGACAATATACTAAGCGAAAGAAAGCAAAGGCTTTGGTAAAGGAACAACACAGTCCTATAACCTCAAAGGGACACGATAATTTGGGTCATATTGATTTGATTTAAGTGACCGGGATTCCTGAAATCACGTGATTGGCCAGCACGTAGAGGCAGGGAATACCGGACAGGGTTAAAACGGGGATAATAAAGTAGGTATGTCGGTTAACAGGACTAGGGGTAGTCCTTTACCGAAAGGGGGGATTGTAGAAGGAAAAAATTGTGGCCGATGCAGCTAAATAAATACACATATATATATATATGTATATATATTTAAGATGAAAGTATAGCCACATATTGTTACAAAATGGAGTATTTACCCAAGGCATTGTGGGACAAGTTAGTTAGCTTGCAGCCTTGAGCACGGTACTGCTTAGCACAGGCAATTAGCCTGACCAAACCTGACCCTCATATCAGTGTATAAGACAGCTGCTTTGTGTAACTGCAGACTGCACGAAGCAATCAGGAATGCAAGCTTGATAAAGGTAAAAGGATTCATTGTGGAGACTCAAGGATAGTTGATAAGGGGATAAAAGCAAAATACTGCAGATGCTGGAAATCTGAAACAAAAACAAGAAATGCTGGAAATCTGAAACAAAAACAAGAAATCTTTCTTGTTTTGGTTTCAGATTTCCAGCATTTCTTGTAGTTGATAAGGGGGTCTGGGAAACATCACAAGATGATCAGGGGGCTTGCTATGAGCTGATCACGTAGCCACCTGATGCCTAATGAGTAATCTAATTGGTAATATGTGTAATGTATGTAATCAATAACCGTTATGATTGGATTATGTCCAGCGGGGATGGGCTGAGTAACTGTATATTTGTTGTGGATTTTCCTTTGTTCAGTGGAGAGGCATCTGGACAGACCAGTGACCTGCTTCCTGCTGGCATAATAAACTGTTTGACATTGGAGCAGACCTGAGAGTCGAGTGATTCTTCTAGATTCATTTCCGCTAACACCATAGAAGACAGAGGGTGGTAGTAGATGGAAAGTATTCAGCCTGGAGCTCGGTGACCAGTGGTGTTCCGCAGGGATCTGTTCTGGGACCTCTGCTCTTTGTGATTTTTATAAATGACTTGGATGAGGAAGTGGAAGGCTGGGTTAGTAAGTTTGCCGATGACGCGAAGGTTGCTGGAGTTGTGGATCGTGTGTAAGGCTGTTGTAGGTTGCAACGGGACATTGACAGGATGCAGAGCTGGGCTGAGAAGTGGCAGATGGAGTTCAACCTGGAAAAGTGTGAAGTGATTCATTTTGGAAGGTCGAATTTGAATGCAGAATACAGGCTTAAAGACAGGATTTTTGGTAGTGTGGAGGAACAGAGGGATCTTGGGGTCCATGTCCATAGATCGCTCAAAGTTGCCACCCAAGTTGATAGGGCTGTTAAGAAAGCGTATGGTGTGTTGGCTTTCATTAACAGGGGGATTGAGTTTAAGAGCCGCGAGGTTATGCTGCAGCTCTATAAAGCCCTGGTTAGACCACACTTGGAATATTGTGTTCAGTTCTGGTCGCCTCATTATAGGAAGGATGTGGAAGCTTTAGAGAGGGTGCAGAGGAGATTTACCAGGATGCTGCCTGGACTGGAGGGCATGTCTTACGAAGAAAGATTGAGGGAGCTAGGGCTTTTCTCATTGGAGCGAAGAAGGATGAGAGGTGACTTGATAGAGGGGTACAAGATGATGAGAGGCATAGATAGAGTGGATAGCCAGAGACTTTTTCCCAGGGTGGAAAGGGCTATCACCAGGGGGCATAATTTTAAGGTGATTGGATGAAGGTTTCGGGGAGATGTCAGAGGTAGGTTCTTTACACAGAGAGTGGTGGGTGCGTGGAATGCACTGCCAGCGGTGGTAGTGGAAGCAGATACATTAGGAACATTTAAGCGACTCTTGGATAGGTACATGGATGATAGTAGAATGAAGGGTATGTAGGTAGTTTGATCCTAGAGTAGGTTAAAGGTTCGGCACAACATCGTAGGCCGAAGGGCCTGTACTGTGCTGTACTGTTCTATGTTCTATGTTCTATTAGGGACCAAATTGGCAAACTGTGTGTGGAGCCGTAGGACATATGTGAGGTTTTAAATGATTACTTTTCATCTGTGTTCTCTATGGAGAAGGACGATGTAGGTGTAAAGACCAAGTTAGCATTAAAAGAGAGGAGGTGTTAGTGGTTTTAGCGGGCTTTAAAGTGGATAAATCCCCAGGCCCAGATGAGATGCATCCCAGGCTGTTATGTGAGGCAAGGGAGGAGATTGCTGGGGCTCTGATACAAATTTTCAAATCCTCTCTGACCACAGAAGAGGTGCCAGAGGACTGGAGGACAGCAAATGTGGTACCATTATTCAAGAAGGATAGCAGGGATAAACCAGGTAATTACAGGCCGGTGAGTCTAACATCAGTGGTAGGGAAACTATTGGAAAAAATTCTGAGGGACAGGATTAATCTCCACTTGGAGAGGCAGGGATTAATCAAGGATAGTCAGCATGGCTTTGTCAGGGGGAGATCATGTCTAACAAATTCGATTGAATTTTTTGAGGAGGTGACTAGATGTGTAGATGAGGGTAAAGCAGTTGGCGTAGTCTGCATGGACTTCAGTAAGGCTTTTGATAAGGTCCCACATGAGAGATTGGTCAAGAAGGTTAGAGTCCATGGGATCCAGGGCAATTTGGCAAATTGGATCCAAAATTGGCTTAGTGACAAGAGGCAGAGGGTGATGATCGAGGGTTGTTTTTGCAATTGGAGGCCTGTGACCTGTCATGTACCGCAGGGATTGGTGCTGGGACCCTTGCTGTTTGTAGTGTACATTAATGATTTAGATGTGAATATAGGAGTTATGATTAGTAAGTTTGCAGATGACACAAAAATTGGTGGTGTCGTAAATAGTGAGGAGGAAAGCCTTGGATTACAGGATGATATAGATGGGCTGGTAAGATGGGCAGAGCAGTGGCAAGTGGAATTTAATCTTGAGAAGTGTGAGATGATGCATTTTGGGAAGACTAACAAGGCAAGGGAATATACAATGGATGGTAGGACCCTAGGAAGTACAGGGGGACAGAGCGACCTTGGTGTACTTGTCCATAGATCACTGAAGGCAGCAGCTCAGGTAGATGAGGTGGTTAGGAAGGCATATAGGATACTTGCCTTTATTAGCCAAGGTATAGAATATAAGAGCAGGGAGGTTATGATGGAGCTGTATAAAACACTAGTTAGGCCACAGCTGGGAGTACTGTGTACAGTTCTGGGCACCACACTATAGGAAGGATGTGATTGCACTGGAGAGGGTGCAGAGGAGATTCACCAGGATATTGCCTGGGCTGGAGCATTTCAGCTATGAAGAGAGACTGGATAGGCTAGGGTTGTTTTGCTTTGAGCAGAGATGGCTGAGGGGGGACATGATTGAGGTGTACAAAATTATGAGGGGCATAAATAGGGTAGATAGGAAGAAACTTTTTCCCTTAGCAGAGGGGTCAATAACCAGGGGGCATCGATTTAAGGTATGGGGCAGGAAGTTTAGAGGGGATTTGAGGAAAACAAATTTCACCCAGAGTGTGGTTGGAATCTGGAACACACTGCCTGAAGGGGTGGTAGAGGCAGGAACCTTCACAACATTTAAGAAATATTTAGATGAGCACTTGAAACCCATCGCATACAAGGCTATGGGCCAAGTGCTGGAAAATGGGATTAGAATAGTTAGGTGCTTGATGGCCAACACAGATATGATGGGCCGAAGGGCCTGTTTATGTGCTGTATAACTGTATGACTCCATGACTCTATGAGACACTGGTCATGGCTAGTCAGTTACATTGAGCAGGCCACATCGTCTGCATGCCTGGCACAAGACTCCCAAAACAAGCATTCTGCTCCGAGCTCCATCACAAAGAACAAAGAACAAAGAACAAAGATAATTACAGCACAGGAACAGGCCCTTCGGCCCTCCAAGCCTGCGCCGATCCAGATCCTCTCTCTAAACATGTCGCCTATTTTCTAAGGTTCTGTATCTCTTTTCTTCCTGCCCATTCATGTATCTGTCTAGATACATCTTAAAAGACTCCATCGTGCCCGCATCTACCACCTCCGCTGGCAATGCGTTCCAGGTGCCCACCACCCTCTGCGTAAAGAACTTTCCACGCATATCCCCCCTAAACTTTTCCCCTTTCACTTTGAACTCGTGTCCTCTAGTAATTGAAACCCCCACTCTGGGAAAAAGCCTCTTGCTATCCACCCTGTCTATACCTCTCATGATTTTGTACACCTCAATCAGGTCCCCCCTCAACCTCCGTCTTTCTAATGAAAATAATCCTAATCTACTCAACCTCTCTTCATAGCTAGCGCCCTCCATACCAGGCAACATCCTGGTGAACCTCCTCTGCACCCTCTCCAAAGCATCCACATCCTTTTGATAATGTGGCGACCAGAACAAGAGGTTACAAAGAGGGCAGAGGAAATGCTACAAGGATGTCCTTAAAGCCTCCCCGTAAAAATGTGACATCTCCACTGATTCCGAAGTCCGCCCAAAATGGAGGAGCATCCGCGGCGATGCCAGCCTGTTCGTACAACATCGACATGCCCAGGCAGCAACCAAGCGCAAACAGCGGAAGGAGCTTTCAGAAATTCGAGCATCCCATTCACTCGCCTCACCAAACACCACCTGCCCCACCTGTGGCAGAGTGTGCGGATCCAGAATTGGACTATTCAGTCACCTAAGGACTCACAACCCTGGAGTGGAAGAAAGTCATCCTCATTCCTGAGGGATTGCCTCAGAAGTGATTTCCTGCACTTTCTGTTTATGTTTTGGTGGAGCAGATTTCCTACCTGATTTTTATTTCCATTGGTTTACAAGAACTCCAATAAAACAAGTATAAAATAAATATGGTGCCCAAATAGCGGCAGATAAACTTCAAAACAGGTAATTGTAAATTGTTACAAATTTGCTAAGAAAATGGTTGACACTCGGTACTATTTGAACAATGTTGAAATACCTACAGGTAAATCTGAAACAAATAGAGGGGTGTTAGTAGAATCAGCACTAGTTATTGTAGTCCTGTCATCAACAAAGCAAAGAGAATGCTGAAGCATCAGAGTAAATCATTGAGGTGTAATTGAGCCCAAGTTGGCTTAAAGTTAGAAAACACAAATAAGATCAAAACCATCAAATAAACCCAACATCGTACCAAGATCTCTCCAAATGAATGAAATTGTAATGAAAGTAAGTATGTAATAATATCCCAGCCCATTTGTTATTTAATATGCAAGCTATTTTCCCATATTCATCAATAAAAAAGGAAGAATTGATGAATTTGAATTGTTTGCATTGATAAGTTGTTGGTGCTAGAGGAGTTTACCAATATTGTTCTCTCCTTTTCTCAACTATCTCACTCACCTGGCTATTCTTCATACACAAATCTGAACGATGATTGTTGGCAGGTCAAAGACACATTACAGTGATACCAATGCTGTTCTTTTCCACTTACAATGTTCTCAACATGAGTCACTGGATAGCAATCAGCAGATGTATAAGCTGCTACATCTTCAGTATCCTGACTGGAACAGTTTACTTCAAACAGGTTGTCTAATTGTTTCTTCTCCATCCTTCACCCAGAGGCACTGAAGCCAATTGCACCACCCCAATTGGTGCCCCAACAGAGATCAGCTAACTCAACACTGACAAATTCGAGTTTTTCTAATTATGAACAATTGTAGTTTGATGTTGTAGATGATTTGCAAATCCTTACAGATCAAGTAAAATGGCTTGTGGTGATAAACAAGTTTCATTAGGCAATAGTTCATAGAGAAGCATGCAGTTTCACTTTGTTACATCCTGAACTGATGGTGCTTCCTCCTGATTCTACCTGCTTCCAACTAAGTTGGCTCCAAATGTGTTACTAATGATTGTCTGATGAATTCCACTGTATTTGTGTACACCGAATTGGACTTCTGTGCAAATTCGTTATGTGGTCAACTCCCAGAAAGTGAGACCTTGAATGTCAGAAATGTTTCATTTCTTCATAATACAAAATTTTATTCAGTAAATTTTCAAGCAGATTTTAACACCTAGTAAGTTTTGCGTAGGCAGGGGCAAGTGCAAAGTGCACAACAGACCCAGATTTCAGGTTCAGCGTATTTTAACTGGGCCTCATCTGCATGCAGCCAGTCTGTCACCTGCCCCAAATAGGTAGAAAATGGCAGCTGCCCTGTGAATGGGAATAGGAGGTTAAACTGCCGAAGGACCCAGCTGGTAGCAAAGGAAAGATTGCTGGTGGCAGAGAGGGCCAAGGTTTTTTTTTTGAGACAACGTGAAGTCAAGGACAGGGAAGGTTTTACTTTCTTTGTGGACCTTGAACTCTGGCCGAGCACTCCAAAGGAAAGATCTTGAATTACCTTGGAGAGCCTGCTTGTTGTTTAACAGCTGCTGATCTACTTCAGCCTGAGGAAAAGACATCCACACTCAGGCCTGAATTAAAATCTAATTAGGCGCCCATTGACATAATAGGATCCCAATTAGCATAAATTCATGAGACTCTCACCTGGTGCTTCACCCACTAACCTGCAGTGAGTAGTTAAACATTGGCCAGTCGGAATAAGTCAATAAGGATGAACACTCTATTTTAAAGGACCTCGCTGCCCCGTTCTCTACCACCACCTACCAGCCTCCCCACCACCCCCCACCCCCACCCCCACTCATTTGATGACTCTAATTTTCTTTTCTGTCTGCACTGCAAGTATTGGAAATACCTGGGCATGATCTGCAGCTGGTCCCTTTTAGAGCAGCACTAGAAAATTAGTAAAGAGTTGATCAATGACATGATATACTACTGTATTTTTACTGCTCTTTCAAAATATCCAAATTACAAGGACATTAAGAATTAAATTGGATTAGATTGGATTGCCCCAAAATCAAGAACAGGAATCGTGATGCACAATTACGCCGTACCTGTTCAAAGTGATGCAGGCAGCATACAAACCTCCTGCTACCTACTCATTTCCATCGTTATGCCATTCAGACCAGTGCTGAACTTGCTGCACACCTCAGCAAGAGGCTCAGGTTCATACAAGGCAGCCACCACTTAAAGCCAGACCGCACCTCTTAAAGACAAAGTGTATTCTGGTTGCAGCAGGGGCCGAAACTGCCTGGACAAGATTCCAAGACCTTCAAGAAGGAACAGAAATGGCGCAACAGGCCAGAGAGTGTGCCCCCAGGTTTTCAGATGCTGCACAGGTGTCATTGGTGCAGGAGGTGGATTGGAGGAGAGACACTCCAGACAAGTACTCAGAAGGCAGTGGGAGCAGGTGGCCATGGCGATCAATGCCACCAGTCTGGCACCGAGGACCTGGATGCAGTACCACAAGAAGTTTAATGGCCTCCCTCGAGTGATCAAGGTCA
The DNA here is from genome assembly GCF_036365525.1 of Heterodontus francisci. Lineage (NCBI taxonomy): Eukaryota > Metazoa > Chordata > Chondrichthyes > Heterodontiformes > Heterodontidae > Heterodontus > Heterodontus francisci. The sequence goes on from NC_090374.1 coordinate 116,322,906, forward strand.
ATGAATTCATCTCCAAATGCCAAATCCTACCAACTGCATCACTAGTTTCACAAACTGCTCAAAACACCATGCCCTCCAGTTCCCACTCGCCTACCAACAATTTATGTCGAGCATGACTCAAACCTCACGTTCATACACTTCACCTCATTCTCACACACTTTACACTGCTGGGAGCTGCACACACATCTCACAGCTTGCACACACTACTAGCTATTAAACTGTGGCCAAACACAGCACCGCACTCACGAACACACTTCCCTCTCTCTTGCAGGATATGGTGGCCCATAATAGGATAATAGGCGGCTAAAGCAATTAAATGGCAGGGGGCAGGCAGCCCTTCATGTGTCACCCCCAATGGAGGAGATGATGCTGGGAATAATTGGGAGTGGGTGTCACTCAGGCTGTGACCAGTGGCATTGCGAAAGTCATTGAGAATGACAATATGTTCCTAATGCACTTTCACAAATTCCACTCCACCCTTATCCTGCAGTCTGCTTTGATGTACAAGCTGCTGCTGGTTTAAAAATGCACCTCTTGCTTCCGCCCCCATGCCAAAGCTCCCATTCACTCACCCCAAACTTCTCTTCTGCATTTATACTTTCAGATACCCAATAACTGCTGCCTGGCCAGCCAATGGTGCCTGAGGCTGAAGGCCTAAGTAGAGAAAGGACTGAACAGGAAAAAACACTGTCACTTGATCTGACACTCGCAGCCACCAGCTCAGATACTGGTACTGTGCATATGTTAGCGGGTAGTATAGAGGCAGCATCTACGTGTGGTAACTTTAACTTAGCAGGTATTAGGGCAGTACAGTGATGCAGTGTTTAGCACCGCAGCCTCACAGCTCCAGCAGCCTGGGTTCAGTTCTGGGTACTGCCTGTGCGAAGTTTGCAAGTTCTCCCTGTGACTGCGTGGGTTTTCGCCGGGTGCTCTGGTTTCCTCCCATAGCCAAAGACTTGCAGGTTGATAGGTAAATTGGCCTTTGTAAATTGCCCCTAGTGTAGGTAGGTGGAAGGAGAACTGAGGGAAGGTGGGGATGTGGTAGGGAATATGGGATTAATGTAGGATTAGTATAAATTAGTGGTTGATGGTTGGCAACGACTCCGTGGGCCACCTGTTTCAGTGCTGTATCTCTCTATGATTATGAGTGGGCTGCAGCATGGCCAGGTGTGTGCAGGTACCAGCTCCCCAACAGGTGAGATCACACACACATTCTGCTGCTGGGGTCTTAGGTGAGAACTTCAAAGGAGTGGTGTACAGAAAAAGGCCAAGGGTCATCATCCTGAATTGTTAACTCTGTTTCTGTCTCCACAAATGCTGCCAGACCTGCTGAGCATTTCCAATATTTTCTGTTTTTTTGCAGAAAAAAGCTGATGGGCATGCACACCAAAATGCTGGGTGCATTTTCAGTCCTGCCACAGAGCCTTTTGTCACTGTCAAGGAGCCTGGAAGAGTCCAGCTCCGACTTGGCACAGGGCTTCGTGCAGAGTTTGGAGCCCATCCTTTCCAACTTGGAAGGTGTGGCCAACTGCATGAGAACAGTTGCAGACCCAACCGTGATGCTGCTTCTGATGACAGATCTCAATTTTCATTGTAGCACAAACAGAAGCCATGCAATGTTTGAGTGCTGCAGAGGAAGCTCAGATTGAGGTTAGGAATTTGTTGTGCCATGTAGGCTCAAACTGTGGATACCAATGCCCAAAAGGACTTGCAGTGTCTCATAGCAATCCAACAATCTGTCCTCCTACAGATTACTTGGATTAGTGAGGTGCTGCCCTGGGTGAGTGGCTGTACCACTGTGGAGCCTGAACCTGCTGTCCTCTCCAAGGATAGCATTCATCCCCTCACCACTGCCACTCCATCAGTGCCCTTGCTGCTGCCTATTAGCCAGCCAGCCCAGACAGCTGCTGCCCATGCAAAGGTGATTCAGTCTGAAACCAGGCCCTCAAGGCTCAGAGCTGCTTGAGGGCATTCTGCAAGACCATCTGCAGTCTCCCCAAATGAAAGTCAGCAGCATTCTACCAGCTGTCCTGCAGCCACTGGGGTAGCACTGCATAGTAGCACTAGGCCAAGCAAAGACACCTGCAAGGCAGGCACTAAGGGAATGCCCAAGAGAGATTAGTTTCATGTTGTATGGAATATTGGATGCGTTGTTGGATAAAGCTGGGTTGGAATGGTTGTTTTGTGGTGTATTTTATTTCAGGATTGTATTACAGCGGGATGGAAAGCTGTGGGACTGTTGAACGATGGGGATCTGGGGTTTCATTCAGGGAACTGAAGTCTGATGATGTGCTTACGGACATGATCATGAGTCAGAGTTTCAGTTAACTTATTTCTCCTGTTTATCAAGGGTAACTGTTTCATGTTCTTCACACTCCAGCCTTTCTTGATATATATTAATGACCTAGACTTGGGTGTGCAGGACACCATTTCAAAATTTGCAGAATACACAAAACTTAGAAGTATTGTGAACTGTGAGGAGGATAGTGATAAACTTCAAAAGGACATAGGCTGGTGGAATGGGTGGACAAGAGGCATTTGAAATTTAATGCAGAGAAGTGTGAAGTGATTCATTTTAATAGGAAAAATGAGGAGAGGCAATATAAAATAACGGTTACAATTCTAAAGGGGGTGCAGGAGCAGAGGATACTGCAGGGAGATGAGCACAAATCATTGAAGGTTGCAGGGCAGGTTGAGAAAGCCGTTAATAAAGCATATGGAATTCTGAGCTTTATAAATGGGGGCATAGAGTACTAAATACTGGTTCAGCCTCAACTGGAGTATTGTGTCCAGTTCTAGGCATCATACTTTGGGAAGGGTGTTAGGGCATTAGAGAGGGTGCAGAAAAGATTCATGAGAATGGTTCCAGAGATGATGATCTTCAGTTACGTGGATAGATAGGACAAGCTGGGGCTGTTTTCCTTGGAAAAGAGAAGATTAAGAGGAGATTTGATAGAGGTGTTCAAAATCATGAGGGGTCTGGACAGAGTAGATAAGGAGAAACTGCTCCCATTAGCAGAAGGGTTGAGAACCAGAGGGCACTGATTTAAGGTAACTGGCAAAAGAAACAATGGCGACATGAGGAAAAACCTTTTTACGTGAATGGTTAGGATCTGGAATGTACCACCTGAGAGTGTGATGGAGGCATATTCAATCATGGCTTTCAAAAGTGAATTGGATAATTATCTGAAGAGAAAACATATGCAGGGTAATGAAGCAAAAGGTTGGGGAGTGGGACTAGATGAGGTGCTCTTGTAGAGAGCCAGCACAGACATGACAGGCCGAATGGCCTCCTTCTGTGCTGTAACCATTCTATGATTCTATCAACTATATTCCTAGAAAAAATTCTCCCCTACTGACTGTGCTGAAGGGTATGATTCAGAAAATAATGCTGATCTAAAAAACATATGCTGGTCAGGAAACGATGTCATGACATACACATGAAATTTCACAGTATGGAGTCTGCTTCTTGAGAATGACTCCTTGGGATAGTTTTCCACTTTCACTAGGTGGGCAGTAAGCTTGTGTAGTGGATTGCTCGAACATGAAAACTTGCTTGATTTTCATTCCAAGTGGTAAAGGTTAAAATCTACTCCTTCAGTGATGCATTTTCCAGAATGCAGGGAATATGAAGAAAAAATAAAGGGTGATGCCTAAAGTTTCTGACGTTTTCTGTGGATAGGGCAAACAGTGCTACCATTCTATGGACTGAATTTTATGCTCCTATTGAAGGCCAAATCATTGGCGTGGGATCCGGAGAATACCCCCGGAGCTGTCCACCATAAAACCCGGCACTGTAACGCTCTTCTGATTTTGTCAGAGGCGGGGAAGTACCGTGACAGCACTGATGCCCCGACGCGACAGTATCGTCATTTAAATGTTTTACGTACTGATTTAAATGAATTTGAATTTTATTCACCGCAATCCAACGAAACATTCTCAATTTTGTTTGACATGCGGCACTCACTTGCCTTCAGTTTCTCGACTTTCAAAAGCTGGCGCCACTGAGGCAAGAGTCCACTGTGCCTAGAAAGGGAAGGTAACTTCAATATAGCTTTTTTAGGGGAATTGGGGTTTGCAGTGGACATTGGCGCTATGTGGAATCAGCAAGGGGCCTGAGTGTGAAAGGAGGGAGCTCTGTAAGGGGATTGTGTGTGAAAGGGGGAGCTCTGTAAGGGGATTGTGTGTGAAGGAGGGGAGCTCTGTCAGGGGATTGTGTGTGAAGGGGGGAGCTCTGTAGGGAGATTGTGTGTGAAAGGGGGAGCTCTGTAAGGGGATTGTGTGTGAAGGAGGGGAGCTCTGTCAGGGGATTGTGTGTGAAGGGGGGAGCTATGTAAGGGGATTGTGTGTGAAGGGGGGAGCTATGTAAGGGGATTGTGTGTGAAGGAGGGGAGCTCTGTAAGGGGATTGTGTGTGAAGGGGGGAGCTATGTAAGGGGATTGTGTGTGAAGGGAGCTCTGTAAGGGGACTGTGTGTGAAGGGGGGAGCTATGTAAGGAGATTGTGTGTGAAGGAGGGGAGCTCTGCAAGGGGATTGTGTGTGAAGGGGGGAGCTCTGTAAGGGGATTGTGTGTGAAGGGGGGAGCTATGTAAGGGGATTGTGTGTGAAGGGAGCTCTGAAAGGGGTTTGTATGTGAAGGGGGGAGCTCTAAAAATGAAGAGGCTGTGTTTGTCGGGGTTGGGGGTGGGGGGTGGGGGGGTTGCTGCCATTACAGGGTAGTTTAAATGATGTTGGTATGGTTGTGAAGACTCGCATTTTCAGCAAAGTTATCAGACCAACATTAATCCCAACTCTACAGCCACCACAGGCATCCTGCAGAGTGAAAATTGACAAAGATCAGGGAGGCATCACTGAACTGTGGAGCCACCCTTGCTCTGACATCTGACATGGTTGCCCGGTGGCTTGCTAGGTGATTGAGAGATTTAATTCAAAACACAGAGTTATTGCTTTAATACACTGCTGCTCAATGCTCGGAGAGACCATATGCAGGACTGGCAGCCTTCTAAAGATGACGCAACACCTGCTCCAAAATCAGCATTTCCATTGCTGTTCCCACCACATGATTGGGGTGGAATGGCTGTCTCCATTATACACAATAGCCACCTATCGCATAATCACAGCGGTGTGGCCGCTGACGTCACATGCGGGACCTCTGTCATTTTGTACATCTGCACAGCGGGATCATAAAATCCAGCCCTATTTGTATGTTGTAATACTTCAATAATAGAAACTGAATCAACAGTTTGCAATGCAGGCATCTCTGATGCAGGAGGCCAGTGGAACATGCATAAGCAGACCCAGTCTATACCTCATGGATATTAAAAGCATTAAATGTAAAATCACTAAAAACAACACAGTTAACCATATGGTCCCTTGCCTTCCCCTTGCAGATCTGGCTCAGGAATTCATTTCTCATATAACTCTTTACTAACTAGAAAGTTGAATCTTTTCCACTATTTTCAATGAAAATTCATAGCTCATTCTGGTATTTTGGTAATGCAGTTAATATCCAGTCTTTTACATTGCTATTCACAAGTTCCCTCAACATCTCTCAGTAGAGCCCGACATCCATTGAACATGTGAGCATTCAATATCAACTGTTATGCCAATGTGAATATTTACACCAATGCCTACAGTACAGAAAGGCTTTTAGGTACCCAGAACCAACAAGTTAGAGACTTTTGAAAATGAGTTCAGTCTATTAAAAGAACAATTCCAGTGTATTACATCCTAGGTCTCTTACACACAAACACTCAGACCCACAAAGAAAGAATGAAAAGAAACTAGACTGTTTACAGCCTAGAAAAATCACAGTTCAGAAGATACCAACAGAAGAGACAACTATTATAATGTTGGCTTCTCTAAAAGCTTTTTCTTCAGTCCAACATAAAAATAAACTCCCATTAATTAAAACAGATGAACCAGTCAGTTCCACTTTTGTTAATTAGCTTTTGCTGTAGATTTTTCAAATTAACGATGGGCAAAGCCATTGGGGAAATAATAGCTGAACCCTAATGGTTATAATATTTCTTGGAATTATATGAACATTTTCCCACATGCCTCTGCATCTGTGATTACAGTAAAATTATAACTACAGTATATCAAGAATGTCCAAATCATGTACTCCTAAAATCCTTTAAAACATGACTTTGTCTATCAAACGTCAACCTTGAGAAGGCATCTTATTTGGGCAATGAACTGCTAGTTATGTGCTAACTATGCCGGGGCCACCCTAAGTAAATTATGAGATTGTTTAACACCCTGGTTATACATGATAATATTGAGCATCTGGGTGTGTTTTGTCAGTTTTCCCAAATGCAGATTTCCATTCAGCTATGTTTCCATCCCCCTCTCCTTACCCATTGTTCATTAAACCAAAAATCTCCCCAGGTACCCTCCTTTCCCTAACTCTTAACTCGTTTCTTCTCCTTACCTCACCAAGCTCATGTCATCCATAAGACCCACCTGTGACTCCCTTGATCCCATTCCCAATAAACAGCAGACCATCCAGCTTCGCTTCCTGACCTCCATGCAAGCTGACCAATTCCATTATCCCTTTCCAGTCTATCTGAGGCATCCTATTTGAAACTATATCCTCTCCATCGTTTAGACTGTCTACTCCACACAACTCTTCACCTCCCTTTCCTGCTTTAAGATTGTCCTTAAAACCTATCTTTTTGACCAAGCTTTTAGTAACCCTTTCTAATATCTCCTTCATTGACTCAGCATCCATTCATTTTGATTCTTCTTCTTCTTTGGCCTCCTTGCCTCGAGGGACAATGGGTAAGCACCTAGAGTTGGTCAGTGGTTTGTGGAGCAGCGCCTGGAGTGGCTATAAAGGCCAATTCTAGAGTGACAGACTCTTCCACAGGCGCTGCAGGTAAAATTGGTTGTCGGGGCTGTTACGCAGTTGGCTCTCTCCTTGCACTTCTGTCTTTTTTTCTGCCAACTGCTAAGTCTCTTCGACCCGCCACTATTTAGCCCCACCTTTATGTCTGTCCACCAGCTCTGGCGATCACTGGCAACTGACTCCCACGTCAATGTCACAGGACTCATGTCGCGTTTGCAGACGTCTTTAAAGCGGAGACATGGACGGCCGGTGGGTCTGATACCAGTGACGAGCTTGCTGTACAATGCGTCCTTGGGGATCCTGCCATCTTTCATGCGGCTCACATGGCCAAGCCATCTCAAGCGCCGCTGACTCAGTAGGATGTATATGCTGGGGATGTTGGCCGCCTCGAGGACTTCTGCGTTGGAGATATGGTCCTGCCACCTGATGCCAAGGATTCTCCGGAGGCAGCGAAAATGGAATGAGTTGAGACGTCGCTCTTGGCTGACATACGTTGTCCAGGCCTTGCTGCCGTAGAGCAAGGTACTGAGGACACAGGAAACACTCGGACTTTTGTGTTCCATGTCAGCGCACCATTTTCCCATACCCAGTCTGGACATAGCAGCGGATGCCTTTCCCATGCACTTGTTGATTTCTGCATCGAGAGACAGGTTACTGGTGATAGTTGAGCCTAGGTAGGTGAACTCTTGAACCACTTCCAGAACGTGGTCACCGATATTGATGGATGGAGCATTTCGTTTTCTTGAGGCTGATGGTTAGGCCAAATTCTTAGCAGGCAACCGCAATCCTGTCGATGAGTCTCGGCAAACACTCTTCTGTGGGGGATGTTAATGCAGCATCGTCAGCAAAGAGGAGTTCCCTGAAGAGGACTTTCCGTAGTTTGGTCTCCGCTCTAAGACGGGCAAGGTTGAACAACTTGCCATCTGATCTTGTGTGGAGGAAAACTCCTTCTTCTGAAGACTTGAACGCATGTGAGAGCAACTGTGAGAAGAAGATCCCAAACAGTGTAGGTGCGAGAATACAGCCCTGTTTCACGTGACTCAGGATAGGAAAGGGGTCTGATGAGGCACCGCAATGCTGAATTGTGCCTTTCATATTGTCACGGAATGAGGTGACGATACTTAGTAGCTTTGGTGGACATCCGATCTTTGCTAGTAGTCTGAAGTAGAGGACTGCTACCCAACCCGAACCTGACGGGACCCAACGACATGTGTCAGGTTCGGGTTAGGTTGGGCCCATCTTCCAGTGCCGGCTTTTGGGCTCGGGTCGGGTTGGGCCGAGTCCAGGTCGCGTCAGGTCGAGTTGGGCTGGACACACATGGTAAGTGCTCTGCTGGTAAGTATTGAAATTAAAGAAACTTACCTGAGCTGGGAGTCTGGGACGCAACTGAGTCTGCGCAGTGCGCGATGACATCACTATGATGTCATCGTGCATGCGCTGCAGCTCAGTGGAGCTTCCCAGTGGGAAGGTAAGTAAAGTGATGGCCGGGTCAGGCCGAGTAGTGGCGGATTTGTGTCGGGTTGGGCTCAATGCAAAATCGGAGGGACTCGGGCCGGGTCGGGCTCGGGTCCGCTGTTGTTTGGGTCGGGTTCATTTTCCCGACCTAAAGAAAGCCTCTGGTCTGAAGAAACCACATCTGCTGATGAGGTCAAAGGCTTTGGTGAGATCTATGAAAGCAATATAGAGGGGCAGTGTGAAATTTCTCCTGTAGCTGCCGAAGGGAGAACAGCATGTCAATGGTGGATCTCTCTGCTCGAAAGCCGCACTGTATCTCAGGGTAGACATACTCAGCCAGCTTCTGGAGTCTGTTTAAATTGACTCGAGCGAAGACTTTCCCCACTACGCTGAGCAGGGAGATTCCATGGTAGTTGTTGCAGTCACCGCGGTCACCCTTGTTTTTATGGAGGGTGATGATATTGGCATCGCGCATGTCCTGTGGTACTGCTCCCTCGTCCCAGAACAGGCAAAGCAGTACCACAGGAGTGCTGAGAGTATAGCAGGCTTGGCACTCTTGATTATTTCAGGGGTAATGCTGTCCTTTCCAGGGGCTTTTCCACTGGCCAGAGAATCAATGGCATCACTGATTTCCGATTTTGTTGGCTGTTTGTCCAGCTCATCCATGACTGGCAGAGACTGGGCTGCAGTGAGGGTGGTATCAGTGACAATATTTTCCCTGGAGTACAGTTCTAGATAGTGCTCCACCCTGCGGTCCAGTTGCTTGCATTGGTCAGTGATCGTTTCCCCTGATTTAGACTTGAGGGGGGAGGCGATCTTCTTGATGGTTGGCCCAAAAGCTCTCTTAATGCCATCATACATTCCTCTGATGTTTCCGGTGTCGGAGGCCAGTTGAATATGACTACATAGGTGTTGCCGGTAATCATTTGCACAGCGCCTGGCTGTTCTTTGTGCAGCTCTTCTGGCTATTTTAAGTGCTATGGATGTTAACTCGCTGGGGGCTTTCTTGTAGTTCAGCAGTGCAATGCGCATAGTGGCTATGACAGGTCCCAGCTCTTCAAAGTGAGATTGATTTGTATGTAAAAACTGTAAGAGTTGATTATTATATGGAGGGTGTGGTGTGTGACTGTGAAACAAGGGACTACAACAGCTGAATGGGTATTTCAAAATAGGAAAAAACAGGGGTCATGCTGAGAGTGAGGGGTGTTAATTGTGTATCAATTGTGTTTAATGATATGCAGGTGGAGGGTGTTAATTAAGGTCTTACTTCAGCACTTGTTAAGGAGATACTTACTGAAACTGAGTGGATGTTTGAGTAAGGACCTACATCTTTGTGATTTTCTTTTTGCTCTGTAAAATAAATGTAAAACTGAGTAAAGATTGGTTCCAGCATCATTCTTCAGCAACAAGCTTTCTGGAATAGAGCAAGGGGACAGAGAGCATGATGGGGAGTAAGCACAAGTGATCGGGGGCAGAAATAGGAAGGAAGCTGCTGTGGGTCACATTTTGCCTGAACTTCACCCTATACCCACCCCACAAATGCAGCCTACTTTCCCCAGAACACCTTTGACCAGTTGCAACCCAAAAAGCACAAAAAGACAAATAAAAGAGAGACAGAAGATGGGAAACAAGAGTGAAACAGCAACATGAAGGTATCAGAAACAAGTGAGACACCATACTCTTCATCTTACTGTGTGACATGCATAGAAGACTGACTGATTAGTTACTTTAAAGAAGGAATCCATTACTGATTCACAAACCCAAAAAATGTAATATATCATTTAATAGACTTCACTAGCATCACAGAACAATTTAATATCCTTCTATAAAAGCAAAATACTGCGGATGCTGGAAATCTGAAATAAAAACAAGAAATGCTGGAACCACTCAGCAGGTCTGGCAGCATCTGTGGAAAGAGAAGCAGAGTTAACGTTTCGGGTCAGTGACCCTTCTTCGGAACTAGCAAATATTAGAAATGTCAAAGGTTATAAGCAAGTGAGCTGGGGGTGGGGCAAGAGATAACAAAAGAGAAGGTGTAGATCGGACAAGGCCACACAGCTGACCAAGAGGTCATGGAGCTCCATGACCTCTTGGTCAGCTATGTGGCCTTGTCCAATCTACACCTTCTCTTTTGTTATCTCTTGCCCCACCCCCAGCTCACTTGCTTATAACCTTTGACATTTCTAATATTTGCTAGTTCCGAAGAAGGGTCACTGACCCGAAACGTTAACTCTGCTTCTCTTTCCACAGATGCTGCCAGACCTGCTGAGTGGTTCCAGCATTTCTTGTTTTTATTAATATCCTTCTACTTCAGTCACATAAAAATAATTATTTACATTTCTAAGTGTTGTGTAAAGGCTGAGTTTACATTAATTTTGTTTTTTAAAAAATAAATACATTTATGGAGGTAATAGGAGCCAAAAATAATATCTGAACACAATCTTAAAAAGCAGCATTATTTCTAGAAACATCCTTTGAATTTGAAATGTAAATAAAACCACTATATACAAATATAATTAAGGAGACCAATACACTTATGTTTTAAACAGCCATCTTGTTGGCTAATGCTTTGGCAACATTGAGGCAGAATGATCACATTTGCTCATGGAATAAATGAAGGACAAACGTAGCTAACTGCATTTTAGTTACAGTTCTTATTTCTTCTTGTTCTTCCGCCAGTCTCTTTATTTTGCTCAACCTTTCCTATTTCAGCTTCTTCATTGCTGGAACCTCCAACTTTCAGTATTTTCTAAGGTGCAAAATAATATATCTTGATCACAAAAATTATGCAAAAACGCAATACACCACTGAACAGTTCAATCATTGATTCTTCATAGCTTTTAAGTGGTGCAGCAGTTTTTCATGGGCATCTTCTTGTTCAAGTGTGTGCTGGACAAACTAGTTACAGAGTCCTCATCTGTTTCTTCATCTCTTTTCCTCACTTCCCTGTGGAATGGAATAAGATAGCCAATGTAAACAAAAAGGGAGGTTTATCACCTACAGTTGAGTTATGAGAAACACTAACTTGCAATGAAAAAGCATGAATACAGCTTTCATTTTTGTGTACTATTATTAATCTCAAAAAAGGATTGGGTGGCACCAAATGTTAGAATTTGGTCTATTCCTTTTATGTTTCTATGAACACAAATCCAGCCAAACCAAGGGAAGAAAATTCTCTTTTCTGCTTGTTAGAGCCATAGAAGTTTGCACCACAGAAGGAGGCAATATGGCCATTTCTGTCTGTGCTGGCTACTTGCTGTAATAGTGAAATGAGTTTGTCTTTCTTAGTGGAAATGGGTCCACAGTACAGAACTGTTGACATTGTGGCACAGATTAATTAATTTGCAAAGAGAAGCCATAAGGAAAATCAAGCCATAAGGAAAATCTCATAAAATAAAAGCAAAATACTGCGGATGCTGGAAATCTGAAATAAAAACAAGAAATGCTGGAATCACTCAGCAGGTCTGGCAGCATCTGTGGAAAGAGAAACAGAGTTAACGTTTCTGGTCAGTGACCCTTCTTCAGAACTGACAAATATTAGAAAAGTCACAGATTATAAACAAGAGAGGTGGGGGTGGGGCAAGAGATAACAAAGGAGAAGGTGCAGATTGGACCAGGCCACATAGCTGACCAAAAGGTCACGGAGAAAAGGCAAACAATATGTTAATGGTGTGTTGAAAGACAAAGCATTAGTACAGATTAGGTGTGAATACACTGAATATTGAACAACAGCAAGTGCAAACCTGAAGAAAAACAACCTGAAAAAAACAGTGGGTAAGCAAACTGAACAAACTAAGATGAAATGAAATAAATGCAAAAAAAGATTGTAAAAAATGTAAAAAGGAATGTAAAAAAAGGAAAAAAAAATAACTAAAAATGAAAGTAAAATGGGGGGCTGTCATGCTCTGAAATTATTGAACTCAATGTTCAGTCCGGCAGGCTGTAGTGTGCCTAATCGGTAGATGAGATGCTGTTCCTCGAGCTTGCGTTGATGTTCACTGGAACACTGCAGCAATCCCAGGACAGAGATGTGAGCATGAGAGCAGGGGGGAGTGTTGAAATGGCAAGCAACCGGAAGCTCAGGGTCCTGCTTGCGGACTGAGCGGAGATGTTCCGCAAAGCGGTCACCCAGTCTGCGCTTGGTCTCCCCAATGTAGAGGAGACCACACTGTGAGCAGCGAATACAGTATACAACATTGAAAGAAGTACAAGTAAATCGCTGCTTCACCTGAAAGCAGTGTTTGGGGCCTGGGATAGTGAGGAGAGAGGAGGTAAATGGGCAGGTATTACACCTCCTGCGATTGCAGGGGAAGGTGCCCTGGGATGGAGACGAGGTGGTGGGGGTAATGGAGGAGTGGACCAGGGTGTCGCTGAGGGAATGATCCCTTCGGAATGCTGACAGGGGAAGGGAGGGGAAGATGCGACTGGTAGTGGCATCACGCTGGAGGTGGCGAAAATAGCGGAGGATGATCCTTTGGATATGGAGGCTGGTGGGATGAAAAGTGAGGACAAGGGGAACCCTGTCACGGTTCTGGGAGGGAGGGGAAGGGGTGAGGGTAGAGGTGCGGGGAATGGGTCGGACACGGTTGAGGGCCCTGTCAACCACAGTGGGGGGAAAATCCTCGGTTGAGGAAAAAGGAGGTCATATCAGAAGCACCGTCATGGAAGGTAGCATCATCAGAGCAGATGCGTCGGAGACGGAGAAACTGGGAGAATGGAATGGAGTCCTTACAGGAGGTAGGGTGTGAAGAAGTGTAGTCGAGGTAGCTGTGGGAGTCAGTGGGCTTATAATGGATATTGGTAGACAACCTATCCCCAGAGATGGAGACAGAGAAGTCGAGGAAGGGAAGGGAAGTGTCAGAGATGGACCATGTAAAGGTGAGAGAAGGGTGGAAATTGGAAGCAAAGTTGATAAAGTTTTCTAGTTCGGGGCGGGAGCAGGAAACGGCACCGATACAGTCATCAATGTACCGGAAAAAGAGTTGGGGGAGGGGGCCTGAGTAGGACTGGAACAAAGAATGCTCGACATATCCCACAAAAAGACAGGCATAACTAGGACCCATGCGGGTACCCATAGCGACACCTTTTACTTGAAGGAAGTGCATGGAGTTGAAGGAGAAGTTGTTCAATGTGAGAACAAGTTCAGCCAGGCGGAGGAGGGTGGTGGTGGATGTGGACTGGTTGGGCCTCTGTTCCAGGAAGAAGCGGAGAGCCCTCAAACCATCCTGGTGGGGGACGGAGGTGTAGAGTGATTGGACGTCCATAGTGAAGAGGAGGCGGTTGGGACCAGGAAACTGGAAATTGTCAAAATGACGTAGGGCGTCAGAAGAGTCATGGATGTAGGTGGGAAGAGACTGGACCAGCGGAGAAAAGACAGAGTCTAGATAAGAAGAAATAAGTTCAGTGGGGCAGGAGCAGGCTGACACAATGGGTCTGCCGGGACAGTCCCGTTTGTGGATTTTGGGAAGGAGGTAGAAGCGGGCTGTCCGGGGTTGTGGGACTATGAGGTTGGAAGCCGTAGAGGGAAGATCTCCAGAGGAGATTAGGTCAGTGACAGTCCTTTGGACGGTGGCTTGATGTTCGGTGGTGGGGTCATGGCCCAGAGGGAGGTAGGAAGAAGTGTCCGTGAGTTGGCGTTGAGCTTCTGCAAGGTAGAGGTCGGTACGCCATACAACAACAGCACCACCCTTGTCTGCAGGTTTGATGACCATGTCGGGGTTAGACCTGAGAGAACGGAGTGCCTCAAGTTCAGAGGGGGACAGGTTAGAGTGAGTGAGGGGGGCAGAGAAATTGAGACGACCAATGTCTCGCCGACAGTTTTCAATGAAGAGATCAAGAGCGGGTAAGAGGCCAGGGGGAGGGGTCCAGGTAGAGGGAGCATGCTGGAGGCGGGTGAATGGGTCTGCTGGTCGGGGGGAGGACTCCTGGTCGAAGAAGTGAGCCCGGAGGCGGAGGCGACGGAAGAAGAGCTCAACGTCATGCCGAGCACGAAATTCATTGAGGTGGGGGCGTAAGGGGATAAAACTGAGACCTTTGCTGAGTACAGAACGCTCAGCATCAGAGAGGGGGAGGTCAGAGGGTATAGTGAATACACGGCAAGGGGTCAGATCAGAAGGGGTGGGGTCAGAGGGAAGTGAAGCGGAAGGAGGATCTGGAGGGGCATTAGTCCCCATCAGCTGCTGGAGCTTGCGTTCCTTAACACCTGAAAGGAAGAAAAAAAGTTTTTTGTTAATGCGTCGGATGAGACGTAAGATGAGATGAAACTGCGGAGTAGAACAGCTTTGAGATAAGGTGAGACGGTGCTGCTGGAGAGAGAGGTCCAGTGTGTGCATGTGGCGGCGCATAGCACTGAGTGTGGATCTCAGGATGCGGCGAGAGTAGCAGTCCGAGGAACGTTGTATTTCTCGGAGATACCTGTGATCCTGGGTGGTTTCAAAGCATGATGGGTAAAACTGCAGTTGGAATCCACGTGGAATAAGTCGGAGCCGGAGACAGTCACTGAGGAAGGAGATGTGGCTGTGAAAACGAGTTTTGGTAGATACCTTATCAAACACCAGGAGGAAAATAGAAAGCAATGAAGGTGAACAAGGTAAAAGAGACAAACGAAAATCCCGTCGGAGAGAAGAGCAGAACTTCTTCAAGGTAGGCATTCCTGGAAGAGAAGTGGCAGTGAATTAAACACTAAAATAAAAGCAAAATACTGCGGATGCTGGAAATCTGAAATAAAAACAAGAAACAGGAAAATCTCATGTTGTTTTAATAGAGACAGTTCTGAGTTTTGGTCCATGGACAAGAGAAAATCCCTCAGATAAATAAAGCAAAATACTGCAGATGCTGGAAATCTGAAATAAAAACAAGAAACACTGGAAATACTCAGCAGATCTGGCAGTATCGGTGGTGAGAGAAGCAGAGTTAACGTTTCAGGTCAGTGACCCTCAGATAAAAATAGCCAATTGACAATTTACTCTACCAATGTCATTTAATTATCATTCAGATACATAGTACAATCAAAAAAAGCAGAGTCTTAAATCACAATTTACACAAGAAATGCCAACAGTCAATGTGCTGTGAAGTGAAATTCCGATGAGGATCAGGGAGATCTAATATGGTAGTTGTTAAGCAAACATTCACAAAGTCCTCCAATGATCCTGTCAGTACTTCCTGCTGGAGTACTAAACCATACAAACCAGAAGGTTCCAGTTTCAATCTCTAGTCTGTGCCAAGTTAGTTGATCTCACCCAAAGAAGTACTATAATTAACCTTGCTGCCCTGAGTCAAGAAAAAAGGCAATCAGCAAAGGTTCTTGCCAGTGAATGCTTTCCAGCACCCCGCTCCTGGAAAATCCGTCTGTCAATGTTGAGTGGCAAGATTGAGCTTGATTATGATGCTTTAATAGTTGGGGAACTTGTCAAAACTCTCCGTTTTAGTTCACGTATGAAGAATGAAAGTTTGGTCAAGGTAACACTCGGCTGACAGTGGCTATGGATCTATACTCAGGCAGGAGCCTGTTCCACACACTGGGAATGGTTTGATAGACCAGAATTCTGATGAACTGGAATTACCTTGACTACAAATCAGAATTAAAAGGGTAAATAACTTTTGAAAAGGCACCAAAGCCTAGAGTGTTGCCTTCACATTGTCATTACTTGGTAGTGAATGCAACTGTCAGGTAAAGAGGTTTTCCTGATGGAACAAATAGAGTAATCAGAAGAGGGTCACTAGAATTACTGACTCATCTTCCAATCTAGGGATGTTACATTAACTCCAGGTTACCCACCTCACCGAACAATTAAAAAAAAGCCATATTCAACCATTACAATGGGCATTCTTCAATGGGCAATAGCTAAAAGCAAAGGATTCTTTAATTGAAAAATTTCAATTTTTTTTTATTCCTTCATGCGATGTGGGTGTCGCTGGCCAGGCCAGCATTTATTGCCCATCCCTAATTGTCCTTGAGAAGGTGGTGGTGAGCTGCCTTTTTGAACCACTGCAGTCCATGTGAGGTAGGTACACCCACAGGAATGTTAGGAAGGGAGTTCCAAAATTTTGACCCAGTGACAATCAAGGAACGACGATATAGTTCCAAGTCATGATGGTGTGTGGCTTGGAGGGGAATTTGTAGGTGGTGTTCCCATGTATCTGCTGTCCTTGTCCTTCTAGTTGGTAGAGGTCACGGGTTTGGAAGGTGCTGTTGAAGAAGCCTTGGTGAGGTGCTGCAGTGCATCTTGTAGAAGGTACACATTATGCCACCATGCGTCGGTGGTGGAGGGAGTGAATGTTTGTGGATGGTGTGCCAATCAAGTGGGCTGCTTTGTCCTGGATGGTATCGAGTTTCTCGAGTGTGGTTGGAGTTGCACCCATCCAGGCAAGTGGAGAGTATTCCATCACACTCGTGCCTTGTGCCTTGTAGATGGTGGACAGGCTTTGGGGAGTCAGGAGATGAATTACTCACCGCAGGATTCCTAGCCTCTGACCTGCTCTTGTAGCCACAGTATTTATGTGGCTACTCCAGTTCAGCTTCTGGTCAATGGTAACCCCTAGGATGTTGATAGTGGGGGATTCAGCGATTGTCATGCCATTGAATGTCAAGGGGAGATGGTTAGATTCTCTCTTGTTGGAGATGGTCATTGCCTGGCACTTGTGTGGCGCGAATGTTCCTTGCTACTTATCAGCCCAGGCCTGGATATTGTCCAGGTCCTGCTGCATTTCTACATGGACTACTTCAGTATCTAAGGAGTCGTGAATGGTGCTGAACATTGTGCAATCATCAGCGAACATCTGACCTTATGACTGAAGGAAGGTCATTGATGAAGCAGCTGAAGATGTTTGGGCCTAGTTCAATAGCCTGAGGAACTCCTGCAATGATGTCCTGGAGCTGAGATGATTGACCTCAAACAACTACAACCATCTTTCTTTGTACTAGGTATGACTGCAACCAGCAGAGAGTTTTCCCCCTGATTTCCATTGACTCCAGTTTTATTAGGGCTCTTTGATGCCATACTTGGTCAAATGCTGCCTTGATGTTAAAGGCAGTCACTCTCACCTCACCTCTTGAGTTCAGCTCTTTTGTCCATGTTTAAACCAAGGCTGTAGTGAGGTCTGGAGCTGAGTGGCCCTGGCAGAACCCAAACTGAGCGTCACTGAGCAGGTTATTGCTAAGCAAGTGGCACTTGATAGCACTGTTGACGACACCTTCCATCACTTTACTGATGATTGAGAGTAGACTGATAGGGCGGTAATTGGGTGGGTTGGATTTGTCCTGCTTTTTGTGTGCAGGACATACCTGGGCAATTTTTCACATTGCCGGGTAGATGCTAGTGTTGTAGCTGTACTGGAACAGCTTGGCTCGGGGCATGGCAAGTTCTGGAGCACAGATCTTCAGTACCTTCAGTATCTATTTATTGTTACAGGGGTGCCAGCGAGCATTTGGAAAGGGTTCTCTCTCTCCCTTTCACCCACGAACATTTCCGACCTAAACAACACTGAGGATATACATGAATTTGAAAAGCTGCCAAGAGCTGAAAATGAACAAACTAGAATAATAAATTAAAAGCCAATGATAGGAAAATCTTAATCACAATCCCAGGAAAATCTAACCATGATCCCACTCATTCAAACAGATAACCTAATATTCAGGAAAATAGAACTGTGTAGTGTCTTTCAATATATATGATATACTTGAACAAATTAGCATTGAAAGGGAGGAAGTATTAGCAGGCTTAAAAGTGGATAAATCCCCAGGCCCAGATGAGATGTATCCCAGGCTGCTATGTGAGGCAAGGGAGGAGATTGCAGGGGCTCTGATACAAATTTTTAAATCCTCTCTGGCCACAGGAGAGGGACCAGAGGACTGGAAAAGAGCAAATGTGGTACCATTATTCAAGACGGGTAGCAGGGATAATCCAGGTAATTACAGGCCAATGAGTCTAACATCAGTGGTAGGAAAACTGTTGGAAAAAATTCTGAGGGACAGGATTAATCTCCACTTGGAGAGGCAGGGATTAATCAGGGATAGTCAACATGGCTTTGTCAGGGGGAGATCGTGTCTAGCTAACTTGACTGAATTTTTCGAGGTGGTGACTAGATGTGTAGATGAGGGTAAAGCAGTTGATGTAGTCTACATTGCATTCAGTCAAGCTTTTGATAAGGTCCCACATGGGAGATCGGTCAAGAAGGCAAGAGCCCATGGGATCCAGGGCAATTTGGCAAATTGGATCCAAAATTGGCTTAGTGGCAGGAGGCAGAGGGTGATGGTCGAGGGTTGTTTTTGCAAGTGGAAGCCTGTGACCAGTGGTGTAGTATACATTAATGATTTAGACGTGAATATAGGAGGTATGGTCAGTAAATTCGCAGATGACACGAAAATTGATGGTGTCGTAAATAGTGAGGAGGAAAGGCTTAGATTACAGGACGATATAGATGGGCTGGTAAGATGGGCGGAGCAGTGGCAATTGGAATTTAATCCTGAGAAGTGTGAGGTGATGCATTTTTGGAGGACTAACAAGGCAAGGGAATATACAATGGATAGTAAGACCCCAGGAAGTACAGAGGGTCAGAGCGACCTTGGTGTACTTGTCCATAGATCGCTCTAATCCAGTAAGGCACTGGGCATGCATTCCTACCTATAATTTATCCTATATAAGCAGAATACCGACTGAATTATCCTGTACTTTTCCACATTTATTGTTCATAACATTCAGCATTAACAATATAATTCAGTTCAGTACTTCTCGACGTAACAGAAGATGTGAATGTCATTTGAAAACAAAGGAAATCACTACCCTAAAATTTGAAGATAACAAGGCAGGGAGCCCATTGGAGCACTGTTTTACATTTGTCCTCTGACATTCAGGAGTTTCCAATCGCTGCCATGACTACATTGGAAGGTACTGAGTAGAATCCAAGCACTTTCCTAAAGAGCCCGAAGGAAAAATTGGAGGAAAAATGCTCCAGATCACTCTTATGTACCTCCTACTTCCAAAGCAACACCGGTGAAGGTCTGGGAGCTCGTCATCTGCTTAGCCGCTCTCTCAACACAAAAGTTAATCATTTAAGGAAGATGCCATAAAGTGGAAGTAGCAAAAATATCTTAACAATAAAGTAGGAGCCAGAGTGTTGAAAAATGCATAATTTGATATTGTATCCAGGGTAGCCACCACTTGTATGACATCAGACTGCCAGATCATAACAATCCCTGTTAAATTATTGCCACTAATAAAATGATTTCATCATACCTTCACGTAGACAAAAATAGCAGTGTCCAGATGGTAAATGGCTGTTTTTAGATACTGACATCTCACCCAATAGATAAGAGCTATAAAATGTTACAGCTGGATCGCATGCACCTGAATTACTCAAATACTCTACGTGACTTTAATTTTTAAACACAAGAAAACAGTTTGAGACACAAAGAGTAATTCTCCTACTTTATGCTCCTTGCACAGAGCCTCATCCACTGAGAAAGTATATTAGAAATTCAGGTGTCCACTACATGTGAATTCCAACCATTTTTTAAAGAATTATTTTAAATTAATAATTGGAAAATCATTGATGGTGTGTCTACTTTTCCAATATGCTCTCCAGGTAAGTACGGATCCCCACTTGGACTGTGACATTGCAGAGTTACCTCTACAGTGGTATAAAACCCAGAAATACAGTTGAGTGTTTTTCATCATATGAAAATGAACATATTACTGTTACTTTGGAATCCCTGAATAACTATTCATCAGTGGTGGGGATGGGGAAGATGAATTATTACCAGTTCCTCTCAGACTGCAACCAAGATGATCATTACCTTTTGTTTGTTTCAGCTCACCCACCCAATCCACATCCCATTTGGTGACTTGTAACTTTAGTCCCTGATGTATTGATGTAAATAATGTCTGGCATCCATAATGGTATCTCACTTTAGTTAAGAACAAAAAAAAAATCAATGGTGAGAAATTTGTACTTCACCCATCAAAACTCATCCCCGTAATTCCCTATTAATTCTCTTCCTCAAGTATATTCAGGCCAATGACTATAGGTCTGGACATTTTTGTAATTTATTTCTCACTCTTTTATATTTTTGCATCACTATCAATAGCAATTTGATGTAATTTTCTTCCTTTGCTTGCTCAGTTGAAACAAACAGATTGTTAGTCAGAAGGGTTATTCAGAGTTTGTATGTGCCACTTATCTTAGCGTATTATCAAACTGCCTTAGACTTTTTACTCCATCTCACGTATGTTTCCATGGACCTGCTGATCTAATTAATAAAATCAATAATTACCGAGCAAGGTGAAGCACTGCTTCGATAATGTTTGAACCATCCTTGGCACTTGTTTCACAGAACAGCACATTGTATGTCTGTCAAAAAAACAAAAGATGAATAAGATTCACTCCTACATTTAGTATCCTTAAAATCCGACCCAAACGATGAGTCATTCCTGACTAATATGCTACAAGACTATGATTACATTGCTTCAGTATTCATGTTACATCCAAAACAGAATATGCTAATGTCATAAGTGTTTCATACAATGATGCATCTAATTTTTTTATGTGCTTCTAGTGTTTATAATAAACACTGGACTTTGTAGTATGGTTATGTTTTAAAATCTATGATGTTGTATGCAGTGTAAAATAGACATTTGGAGGAAACATGTGACTTCACACAAATTCTGACCACAGACAAGCCTGAGTTCTTGGTTACCATGAGAACAAGGAACCCAGATTAAAGACCCTTTTGAAAGCAGGGTGCAGGTTTGTAACCTTAGTCCCCAATGTATTGATGTAAATAATGTCTAGCATCACTGTAGTAATGTATTTCTCATTCTTTTCTCTTTTTACATGTTAGTTTTGCTATGCTCAGACTTATGGTGTCTGAGAATTGTCAGAGGCAAACAACTATTGACTTTTGAGCTGGATAGGCTTTCCTAGGTCTAGAGGCTGAAAGGGAGAACAGCAGTCAGCTGCGCAGCCTGGAGACAGAGAGGCCAGTGAGCTGTTTTCTGGGGAGACAGCTGCTCTCAGATCACCGAAAAAGCAAAAGGCTGCCAAGGTTTGAACCCTGTTCGAAGGCCCGAGTTTGTGGAGGAGAAAAGGCCAACAGGGTCACCAGAAATTGCTTTATTAATGGAAATCATAAGAACATACAAACATACAAATTAGAAGCAGGAGTAGGCCACTCGGCCCCTCGAACCTGCTCCGCCATTCAATGAGAACATGGCAGATCTGATTGTAACCTCAACTCCGCATTCCCGTCTACCCCAATAACCTTTCACCCCCTTGCTTATTAAGAATTGATCTACCTCTGCCTTAAAAATATTTAAAGGCTCTGCTTCCACTGCCTTTTGAGGAAGAGAGTTCCAAAGACTCATGACCCTCTGAAAGAAAACATTTCTCCTCATCTCTGCCTTAACTGGGTTACTCCTTATTTTTAAATAGTGACGCCTAGTTCTAGATTCTCCCACAAGAGGAAACATCCTTTCCACATCCACCCTGTCAAGACCCCTCAAGATCTGATCTGTTTCAATCACGTCGTCTCTTACTCTTCTAAACTCCAGCGGTTACAAGCCTAGAATGTCCAACCTTTCCTCATAAGACAACCCGCCCATTCCAGCTATTAGTCAAGTAAACTTTCTCTGAACTGCTTCCAACACATTTACGTCCTTCCATAAACAAGGAGGCCAATACTGTACATAGTACTTCAGATGTGGTCTCACCAATGCCCTGTATAACTGAAGCATAACCTCCCTCCTTTTGTATTCAATTCCCCTCGCAATAAATGATAACATTCTATAAGCTTTCCTAATTACTTCCTTTACCTGCATACTAACCTTTTGCGATTCATGCACTTGGACACCAAGATCCCTCTGCATCTCAGAGCTCTGCAATCTTTCACCATTTAGATAATATGTTTCTTTTTATTCTTCCTGCCAAAGTGGACAATTTCACATTTTCCCACATTATATTCCATTTGCCAGATCTTTGCCCACTTACCTAACCTGTCTATATCGCTTTGCAGCCTCCTTATTTTCTCTTCACAACTTACTTTCCTACCTATCTTTGTGTCATCAGCAAATTTAGCAACCCTTCATCCAAGTCATTTATATAAATTGTAAAACGTGAGGCCCCAGCACTGATCCCTGCGGCATACCACTCGTTACATCTTGCCAAACAGAAAATTACCCATTTATGCCTACTCTCTGTTTCCTGTTAGCTAGCCAATCTTCTATCCATGCTAATATGTTATCCCCTACAGCAAGAGCTTTTATTTTCCACAACAACCTTTGATGTGGCACCTTATAAAATGCCTTCTGGAAATCTAAGTACAGTGCATCCACCGGTTCCCCTTTATCCACAGCACGTTACTTCTTCAAAGAAGGGGAGGCACATTGGCGCAGTGGTTAGCACCGCAACCTCACAGCTCCAGGGACCCGGGTTCGATTCTGGGTACTGCCTGTGCGGAGTTTGCAAGTTCTCCCTGTGTCTGCGTGGGTTTACTCCGGGTGCTCCGGTTTCCTCTCACATGCCAAAGACTTGCAGGTTGATAGGTTAATTGGCCATCATAAATTGCCCCTAGTATAGGTAGGTGGTAGGGAAATATATAGGGACAGGTGGGGATGTGATAGGAATACGGGATTAGTGTAGGATTAGTATAAATGGGTGGTTGATGGTCGGCACAGACTCGGTGGGCCGAAGGGCCTGTTAAAGTGCTGTATCTCTAAAACTAAAAGAACTTCAATAAATTGGTTAGACATGACTTCCTTTTCACAAAACCATGTTGCCTCTGCCTAATTACCTTGAATTTTTCTAAGTGCCCTGCTATAATGTCTTTAATAATAGCTTCTAACATTTTCTCTGAGAAAGATGTTAAGCTAAATGGCCTGTAGTTTTCTGCTTTCTGCCTCCCGTCCTTTTCGTTATTTCTAATCTAATGAAACCTTCCCCGAATCTAGGGAATTTTGGAAAATTAAAACCAACGCAGGAACTATCTCACGAGCCACTTCTTTTAGGACCCTAGGATGAAGTCCATCAAGGCCCGAGGCCTTGTCAGCCTACAGCTCCAACAATTTGCTCAGTACCACTTCCCCGGTGATTGTAATTTTTTTGAGATTCTCCTTCCTTTCCATTTCCTGATTTACAGCTATTTCTGGGATGTTACTTGTATCCTCTATAGTGAAGACCGATGCAAAATACTTGTTAATTCATCTGCCATCTCCTTATTTTCCCTTATTAATTCCCCAGACACACTTTCTATAGGACCATTACTCACTTTGTTAACTTTTCTTTTGTCAATATCTATAGAAACTTACTTTTTTTTATATTTCTAACTAGCTTTCTCTCATACTCTAATTATTCCCTCCTTATCAATCTTTTAGTCATTCTTTGTTTTTCTTTATATTCTGTCCAATCGTCTGACCTGCCACCCATCTTTGCGCAATTATATGCTTTTTCTTTAAGTTTGATATGATCATTAATCTTTTTAGTTAACCACAGATAGAATTTTTCTTTCTCATTGAAATGTATCTGTGTATTCTGAAATATCCCTTTAAATGTCTGTCACTGCATCTCTAGTGATCTATCCTGTAATCTAATTTGCCAGTTCACTTTAGCTAGCTCTGCTTTCATGCACTCATAATTGCCCTTATTTAAGTTTAAGATACTAGACTTGGACCCACTCCTCTCTCCCTCAAACTGAAAGTAACATTCAGTCATATTATGATTGCTACTATCTAGGGCCGCCTTCACTATGGAGTCATCAATTAATCCTATCTCATTGCACAATACCAGGTCTAGTATAGCCTGCTCTCTGGTTGGCTCCAGAACGTGCTGTTCTAAGAAACTATCCCGAAAACATTCTATGAACTCCTCATCTAGGTTACCTTTGCCAATCTGATTTTTCCAGTCTATACATAGATTAAAATCGGCCATGATTATCGCCGTACATTTCTGACAAGCTCCCATTATTTCCTCCTTTATACTCTGTCCTACCATGTGGTTACTGTTATGGCCCTGTACACCACACCCATGAGTGACTCCTTGCCTTTATTATTTCTCATCTCCACCCAAACCGCTTCTACATCCTGGTTTCCTGAACTCAGGTCATCCCTCTCAAATGCTAATACCATCATTAATGAACAGAGCCACCCCTCCACCTTTTCTTAGCTTCCTGTCCTTCCTAAATGTCATATACCCTTCAATAATCAGGTCCCAATCTATGTCATTCAGCAGCCATGTCTCTCTAATGGCTATCAGGTCGTACTTATTTACTTCTATTTGCGCTATCAGTTGATTTGTTTCGAATGCTACATGCATTCAAATACAGAGGCCTTAATTTTGTCCTTTTATTATTTTTGTAACATCTAGCCTTGACTGTTGATTTACTCTTAGATTTGTACTCTCTATCCCTTCCTGTCAGAGTCTGTTTATCATTTCCCATATTAATACCTTTCTTGCCTTGTCTCTACTCTTTGATTTACCATTTCTCCCAAATTTGATCCCTGCCCTCACTATTTAGTTTAAAACCCTCTCTACTTCCCTAGTTATGCAGCTCACTAGATCACCAAGCCCATCATGGTTCAGATATAGACCATCCCAATGATACAGCCCCCACTTTCACCAGTACTGGTGCCAGTGTCCCACGAATGTCCAGTCCAGTTGAATGTGCTCGGAGGAAGTGAGCAAAGAGGACATTGGGTTTGGAGAAGGACACTGAAAGAACCAACCCATTACAGCTGGGAAGGGTTTGGGACTTTATACTGCAAGGATGCCTTTTCAATGAGAACATTGTGTAAAGAATAAATGTGGCGTGGGGTTTTCATGTCTGTTCATAATAAGTTCCTCTGTAATTTGGTATATTAGCTACCTATTAAGTATTGTTTAGTTAATGTTGATTTTTAGTTTTGTTATAGTAGAAGTCTTAAAACATGAAATTTTGTCATGTGATTCTTTAATTGGTCATTGCAAAGTTCAGATCTCTTATTTTAAAGTTAATGGTCTCTACCGAGTTCATAGCACTAGCTAAATTAATTTTGATGTGCTATGTGCAACTTCAACCAATCATTCCCTGCAAATGGAATCCCTTTTATTAGTGTTATGTTAGCGCTTCTATTTTTCTCTGTACAATATGTTTTAAGAAATTATAGTTGGATTGTGGACACTGATTCATCTGGAATCTTCAAGAGGCTGAACTTTGGGTTGTTTTTTAACAAGATCAACAGAAGGTTCCTGGTTTTGGCGTGAAAACAAGTTTACTGGAAAGCACCTATTTACAAACAGCCCAGCAGAGGGCTGTGTTTTGACCCTGAAAGAGCTATTTACAAGGAAATGACAAGTCAAGATTTATGGTCGTACACGACTTGCCCCTGGAAAGGTTTTCGTTCCATTTTTATTCGTTAAAAATACCAGTGGGTGTTTGGCCAAGGACAAAAAGAAGTTTGCTTCCTCTCCTGCCAGGAGAAGACAGCTGATATCTCTCTCTCTCTCTCTGAAAAATCCCTGCATCTTTAAAGAATTCCTGCATCAAGTTGTACTGTTGCCTTCTGTATTTGAAGAAATCCTGCATCTTTGAAGGAACTTTGC
Source organism: Heterodontus francisci (assembly GCF_036365525.1). Classification (NCBI taxonomy): domain Eukaryota; kingdom Metazoa; phylum Chordata; class Chondrichthyes; order Heterodontiformes; family Heterodontidae; genus Heterodontus; species Heterodontus francisci. The sequence continues at coordinate 116,348,779 of NC_090374.1, forward strand.
ATCGAATGTATGAGAACTGAAAGCTTTGTTGCTGCACACCTGATGTAAGACCTATGTGAAGCCTTCTGTAGCTGCATCTCTTGAAAGCCTACCCAGACCGTTCATCAACATCACCTGGAAAGAACCGTTCTGGGAAGATTCTTAGTGCAGTCACCAATTTGCCTGTGGGACACCTCGCCAAAACAAATGACTTCCATACCTTCTCTTCAGTCTAACTATTTTTAAAATTCCTTCTATTTCTTTTTAACAGCTGTAAACAAAAATCCCTTTTTTTTCCCTGGTTAACCGGCTGTGTACGTGAGAAAGCGTGTGAGGGCCAGGATAACAATCATGGGCTTTAATATTTCAACTCACCTGTATGTTTACTTTATTATTGGTTAAGGCTTGGGGTATAATAAATGGATAATTTTGTTTTTTATTAAAGAAACCTGGTTTATGTGCTTTATTCTGGAGACAAATGGAGTATCTGATTGACGGTTTTGGTAAGTGGGAAAATTTAAATATATGTTGTGACCAGTGGAGAAGTGGGACTGAATTAACAGTGCACTCCTCCCACCTCGGTCGTAACATTAGAGAATTGTTTAATGGCATTTCAGGCTCAGTGATATAAGAAAACTGAGAATACTGAATGGAGGTTTACTTCAGAGCTAAAGTAAATCCTTCTTACATAACAGCACATATATGGACACTTAGGCATAATTTTAAATTGATAGTCCGCAGCCAAATGGTGGGACCATTAGCGGGTCGAGAACCCAACTGAATCTCTAACTGAACTATTACATTAGTAACCCACTTTTGGGTACCCCGACCAATCAGGGACGGCAAGCGGGATGGTGTGCTGGATCTGTCAAAGGAAGGATATCTAATTCAAGCACCACGGCAAGGGTTACAATGGTTCACCTGCACATGGATTTCTGAGGCTCCAGCAACCACAGGAATGGAGAGGAGACCTGGGAAAGCTGCCTCATGAGTCTCTCACTCTAACATGGAGGTCTTGCTGTGAGATCTGACAGACTGCAGTGAGGTTGTACTCTCCCAAGGACATGAGGAAGAGTACAACCTTTCCAATCAAGCAGGTCTAGATGGAAGTGCCCAAGGAAGTCAACAGCATACATGTGGTCCCTCCAACTTGGAGGCAGTGCACCGAGAGGATGTAGGAACTCAGGAGGGTGGGAAAGGTGAGTGGCATAGCAATTTCAGATGCCATGTGCAACACACTGACTTTCACAGCAGTCTCCTGCACAGCGCTCCTCAGATCAACACACCTTGCAGATCCAGTCATTCCTCTCTCTCCAGGCACCTCACATCCCCATCTGAATAACCAACACTCACCCTCATCCTATTGCCTTCTCACACAAATGCCTTAGTCACCCTCTACAAATGTTGTCCATCCCAAGTAGTCACATAAGCTATTATTAACAGTCATAACTCTCTGCTTTCTCTCGTTGTAGGTGGAGAGTACACAACCTTGGAGAGAGGCAGAGCCCTTGGGGGTGGTCCTCCAGGTACAGGCACCGTGACAGTCATTGGCAACACATGCTCACCTCGCCCACTGGGAAAGAGCCTGCAGATGGTAGCAATGACCTGCTGTGAAAATCTTAGCCTTCTTAAACACTAGTGCCCACACCTGTTGAGAGCAGATCCACTGCCTCTAGATCTTGCATTGGGGTCTTGCCTCCTTGAAGCGGATCTCTGTGTCCATCCCTTCTGCCCTTTGGAGTGTCATGTGGCTGAGGAGAAGGCAGCTGCTGCTGGTGGTACTCTTGCTGTTAGTGCTTTTGGTCTTCTTGCTCTTCATCAGAGGTGCAAGATAGTGCTGCACAAGCTGCTTCCATGCCATGGTGAAGACTGGCAGCAGGAATGTGAAGCTGAAGGTTAGTGAAGTGCAAGACAGGTGAAGTGATTTCCAAGAAGTTGGCAATCACCTGTCAAGTATTAAAAGCACTCTCTGAGGAAAGCTGTGAGCAGCAGCCTCTCATCTGGCCATGGCTGGAGCTCTTCAGTTTCACTGAATGAAGCCATACCAGCTTGTTAGTTTTCACTGAAGAGGACTCCCCACTATACACTCGCCTCGGTGACCCTGGCGAGTTGCTGACAGCTCAAGAAATAAGTCTGCTGACTGTTAAAGTCAGAATCCTTGGTTAAAACAGAAATTAATGAGCTACTTGAATATTTAAATGCCTTACCCAACAGTTGTTCTGTGGTTCCTCACTCACCTTCACAGCCTCCTGGGTGAAACCTGGATGAGGGCTGGATGATGTCAGAATCCTAACCAGATGTCACTTTTAGGGGATTTTATTCCCTCTCGCACCCAAAGCCGCCTCCTTTAATTTCCTAGTTAATTGTTGGAAAATTTTCTTTTCTCTGCATTTGTATAATTGATTGGGCTGAACTGAACTTTAAAGAGTGTAATAACAAATACAAAAATTCACAACTTTTTGCTTTACACCCACCTCTCCAGATTTAAAACAAACATGTTTTTAATGACTCAGTTCTTTGATTCTCACCATGGCCAGTTTCTCCCCGTAGCTGGTGGGAACAGACTTCTGTCCTTCTTGCATTGCTCTGTTTCTCAGGTCCGCCTTGTTCCCCACCAACATAATCGGAATATTTTCATTGGTTGAATCCTTTAAATTAAGCAAAAATGAATGATGCCTTCTTATAATCTCAGATAAATCATAACTATATGTTTTACTTGAGCCTGTTCTTTTAAAGATGTACTGTCTATTTTGAAAAAATGTTTGGCAATTTTGTTCTAAACTTCGGGATTGAATGGAATTGGAAACCAAGCAGCATTTCACTGCGCCAATGTCACATGCATGTGATATGACGATGTGACTAGCATAATTATCATTTGTGTCATCATTTTGCTGCATTATAAAAACAAACAGAAAACGGTGAAATTGAGAAAGCACACCGCTTTCTTTTTCCCTCTGCTATTTATTTTACTATTCCTTCCCAGATATGCCAACTCTGAAGAAATTCCATTCCTCTTTAGAACCTCTAATTGACCCAAATCATTTACCATAGTGTCACGCTCATAAGTGCAGCAATGAAAATACAGAACCAAACTGAAGAGTTATAAAAATTGGTACAGTTTTTAAAAGACTGATGCATGTACTGATAACAAAATGGAGGATACGACACATGACCCTTAGCGTCTCTTGCACTCAAATCCACATCGATGTCTATTTAGGCGAAAACCAATTCAGCCTGGAAATGCGACAGATAATCACACCTGGATGGGAGCTATACTCAAAAACAAAGAGACAAAATCTTTCTCAGACTTCTCGTCTCCTAATAATCTCCATTACAATGGAGTGTGAATCACTCTCAACTCCTCAGAATGGTGCCATCATCAAGGCCATTATACAGCCTAGCTAGGACTGAAACCTGAGTCACATGGGTGAAACCAACCCTTATAAATTTCACCTTAAAAGGTAATCATTTTGAGGAACAAATGGGAGTCTTTTCAGGACAGGACTAGAGACAACATCAGTCTGGTGTGTCCTCAGCCACACAGTACAACAACAAAAAAGCCATTTTGAATTCCAGCAAGGCTGAGAAAGAGAGAGAGAGAGATCAGTTCCAGCCAACACAGTAGAACCCTGCTGAGACAAGTTGGAAGCTAACCATAGCAGACAAGAGAGCCGTTGTTAAAAATGCCTCTTCTACTGGTGAGAATTGACCTAAGACATCAGCACTGTCTTCATTCCAAAGTGAACCACCAGGAGATTGCAACAGCCCAACGATTACCAACCAGCAAACAGGTCTATAGCTTTAAAATTCCACCTTCCGAAGGGATACCACAGGTTATTCCTGAAGCAACAGACTTTTACAACCTGAACTCTGAATGCCACTTAACCTGTACTTTTTTATCTTCTCTTGAGAGTTCGTGTGAGAGTGAATGTGTGTGCGAGTGGTGTTGTGAACATTTTTCGGGGAATGAGTATTGTTTAATAAATATTTAATCTGCTGTTTTACACCTACAAGAAAACCTGACACTGTCTGTTTATTTGGCAAATAAAACACAAAGGGTTAAAACACTAGCGGCACAGTGGCGCAGTGGTTAGCACTGCAGCCTCACAGCTGCAGGGACCCGGGTTCGATTCTGGGTACTGCCTGTGTGGAGTTTGCAAGTTCTCCCTGTGTCTGCGTGGGTTTTCTCCGGGTGCTCCGGTTTCCTCCCACAAGCCAAAAGACTTGCAGGTTGGTAGGTAAATTGGCCATTATAAATTGCCCCTAGTATAGGTAGGTGGTAGGGAAATATATAGGGACAGGTGGGGATGTTTGGTAGGAATATGGGATTAGTGTAGGATTAGTATAAATGGGTGGTTGATGGTCGGCACAGACTCGGTGGGCCGAAGGGCCTGTTTCAGTGCTGTATCTCTAATCTAATCTAGTAACAAAAACACTTGCTGTGGTCAGTTGGGAGCTGAACAGAGGAAACCAGCCATGCCATCACCCAGCTGTCCATCACAACAGCTTCCTGTTTCTGATGCTGATTAAGTGCAGTGCATTTTTACTAATTTCTATGGCTGCCCCCACTCCCAGCTCCAGCTGCCGAGACTAGGGAGGGCGGCAGACAGGGCCTCAACTGAGAGCAAAGAACTGGGGGTGTGGAAAACTCAGGAGAGGGCTGGGGTGAAGACTGGGCTCCTGTCGGAGTGTGAGGAAGTCTAAAGTTAGGACGGAGATTGGGGGGAGGGTTTGGCCAGGTGCATTTAGAAGGGAATGAGGTGACTATACTTAGTAGCTTTGGTGGACATCCGATCTTTTCTAGTAGTCTGAAGAGACCACATCTGCTGATGAGGTCAAAGGCTTTGGTGAGATCAATGAAAGCAACGTAGAGGGGCATCTGTTGTTCGCGGCATTTCTCCTGTAGCTGACGAAGGGAGAACAGCATGTCAATGGTCGATCTCTCTGCTCGAAAGCCACTCTGTGCCTCAGGGTAGACACGCTCGGCCAGCTTCTGGAGCCTGTTTAAAGCGACTCACCACCTCATTCCATGACAATATGAAAGGCACAATTCAGCCTCATCAGACCCCTTTCCTATCCTGAGTGGCGTGAAACAGGGCTGTGTTCTCGCACCTACACTGTTTGGGATTTTCTTCTCCCTGCGCTCTCACACGCGTTCAAGTCTTCAGAAGAAGGAATTTTCCTCCACACAAGATCAGGGGGCAGGTTGTTCAACCTTGCCCACCTAAGAGCGAAGACCAAAGTACGGAAAGTCCTCATCAGGGAACTCCTCTTTGCTGACGATGCTGCATTAACATCTCACACTGAAGAGTGCCTGCAGAGTCTCATCGACAGGTTTGCGGCTGCCTGCAATGAATTTGGCCTAACCATCAGCCTCAAGAAAACGAACATCATGGGACAGGACGTCAGAAATGCTCCATCCATCAATATCGGCGACCACGCTCTGGAAGTGGTTCAAGAGTTCACCTACCAAGGCTCAACTATCACCAGTAACCTGTCTCTAGATGCAGAAATCAACAAGCGCATGGGAAAGGCTTCCACTGCTATGTCCAGACTGGCCAAGAGAGTGTGGGAAAATGGCGCACTGACACGGAACACAAAAGTCCGAGTGTATCAAGCCTGTGTCCTCAGTACCTTGCTCTACGGCAGCGAGGCCTGGACAACGTATGTCAGCCAAGAGCGACCTCTCAATTCATTCCATCTTCGCTGCCTCCAGAGAATCCTTGGCATCATCTGGCAGGGCCGCATCCCCAACACAGTAGTCCTCGAAGCGGCCAACATCTGCAGCTTATACACACTACTGAGGAAACCTTTCGAAGAACTCCTCAACCGAGACTCTGTCTTTGACCAGAATATCCTCAACTCCATTCCTCAACACCCTGTCTGGCTCAGTCTCCGTGCTTCCTCAGTCTGCAGCGAAGTAGAAAAAGCCATTCAACAGCTGTAGAACAACAAGGCCTCTGGAGCAGACGGAATCCCTGCCAAAATCCTGAAACATGGCGGCAGATACACTCCTGGCACAACTGCGCCACCTCATATCCCTCATCTGGGATGAGGAGAGCTTGCTGGAGGACTTCAGGGACGCTGTGACTGTATTGTGACTGTATTCAAGAAGGGAGGCAAGGCTGAGTGCAGCAACTACAGCAGAATCTCCCTGCTTTGCCACAGGGAAGATCACTGCAAGGATCCTCCTCAATCGCCTTCTCCCAGTGGCTGAAGAACATAAGAAGTCGGAGCAGGAGTAGAACATATGGCCCATCGAGCCTGCTCTGCCGTTCAATATGATCATGGCTGATCTTGGGCTTCAATTCCACTTTCCTGCCCGCTCCCCATATCCGTTGATTCCCTGCTAGACCAAAAATCTATTCCAGCCTTAAATGTATTCGATGATGGAGCATCTACACCTTCTGGGGTAGAGAATTCCACAGATTCACAACCCTTTGAGTGTAGCAATTTCCCCTTATCTCAGTCCTGAACGATTTGGCTCTTATCCTGAGACTATCCCTGTGTTCTAGATTCCCTGACCAGTGGGAAAAATCACTCAGCTTCTACCCTATCATGCCCTTTCAGAATTTTGTATGTCTCAACTAGATCGTTTCTCATTCTTCTAAACTCCAGAGAATATAGGCCCAATTTACTCAGCCTCTCATCATAGGACAACCCCCTCATCCCAGGGACCAATTTAGTAAATCTTTGCTGCACTGCCTCCAGTGCAAGTATATCCTTTCTTAAATGTGGAGACCAAAACTGCACACAGTATTCCAGGTGCAATCTCACCAAAGCCCTTACAATTTTAGTAAGACTTCTTTATTCCTGTACTCCAATCCCCTTGCAATAAAGGCCAACATGCCATTTGCCTTCCTAATAGCTTGCTGCACCTGCATGTTAACTTTGGGCGTTCCTTGTACAGGCACCCCCAAGTCCCTGTGAACATCAACACTTACCAGTTTCACACCTTTTTAAAAAATTCTGCTTTTCTATTTTTATGACCAAAGTGAACAACTTCACACTTCCCTACATTATACTCTATTAGCCAGCTTGTTGCCCACTCACTTAAACTGTCTATATCTCTTTGCAGCCTCTCGACCTCCTCCCCGCAGCTTACCTTTCCACCAAGCTTTGTATCATCAGCAAACATAAAGCTCCTTCCAGAGTTGTAGTGTGGTTTTCACCCATCGAGAGGCACCAGAGACATGATCTTCACTGCGCGGCAGGTCCAAGAAAAATGGAGGGAACAACGCCAACTGCTGTACATGGCCTTTATCAACCTCACAAAAGCATTTGTCTCTGTCAACCACAAAGACTTCTGGAGCACCCTCCTCAAACTTGGCTGCCCTCAGCAGTTTGTCACCATCTTCCGTCCACTCCATGATGACATGCAAGCTGTGATCCTCACCAATGGAACCACCACAGACCCCATCTCAGTCAAGACTGGAGTCAAGCAAGGCTGTGTCATCGCACCCTCTTCTCCATTTTCCTCACTGCAATGCTACACCTCACCTCCAGTAAACTACCCACAGGCATAGAGATAATCTGCAGAACAGATAGGAAACTGTTCAAACTACGCTGCCTTCAAAACCAAAATCAATCCAACCTCAGTCGTCACACTTCAGTATGCAGATGATGCTTGCATATGCGCTCACTCTGAAACTGAGTTCCAGATCATTGTCGACTCCTCCGAAGCATACGAGAAAATGAGTTTTGCACTAAACACTTGGAAATGAAGATCCTCTTCCAATCAGCTCCCACAGCACAACACCCCCCCCTGTCAATCAAGATCAATGGCGAGGTCCTGGAAAATGCGGACCATTTTCCATTTCTTGGGAGCATCTTCTTGGCGAAGGTAGACATAGACGACGAGGTTCATCATCGTCTCCAAGGTGCCAGCTCAGCCTTTGGCCGACTTGAGGAAGAGTATCTGAGGATCAGGATCTCAAACCCAAGACTAAGATCATGGTTTACCAGGCAGCAGTGATTCCTGCGCTCCTGTATGCTTTGGAGACTTGGACAACGTACAGCAGGCACCTCAAAGCACTGGAGAAGTACCCCCAGAGGTGCCTCGCAAGATCCTCCAAATTCAGTGGCAAGAAAGGTGGTCCAACAGCAGCTTCCTCTCCTAAGCCAACTACCCAGTATTGGAGCGCTTACCACCCAAAACCATTTCTGCTGGGTGGGACATGTCATTCGCATGTCTGACACCAGGCTCCCAAAGCAGTTCTGTTTAAATAATATTCTGCTTTTCTATTCCTCCTGCCAAAGTGGACAAGTTCACATTTTCCCACATTATACTCCATCGGCCACATTTTTGCCCACTCACTTAACCTATCTATATCCCTTTCTCTGTGTCATCTTCACAACTTACTCTCCAATGTATCTTTGTGTCATCAACAAATTTAGCAAGCATACATATGGTCCCTTCATCCAAGTCATTGATATAGATTGTAAATAGCTGAGGGCACAGCACTGATCCCTGTGGCACGCCACTAGTTACAGCTTGCCAACCTGAAAATGACCCATTTCTCTCTACTCTTTGTTTCCCGTTAGCTAACCAATCCTCTATCCATGTTAATATGTTATCCCCTACACCATGAGCTCTTATTTTGTGTAGTCACCTTTGATGTGGCATTTATCAAATGCTTTTTGGAAATTCAAGTATACCATATCTACAAATTCCCCTTCATCCACGTTGCTTGTTACTTTCTCAAAGAATTCTAATAAATTAGTCAAACACAGTTTCTCTTTCACGAAACCACCAAGAATGACACGAGTATATCTTCCCCCACCTTCTGTAAACTATTATAACCGCCTTAATAATAGATTCTAGCATTTTCCCAATGAAAGATGTTAGGCTAACTGGCCTGTGGTTTCCTTCTTTCTGTCTCCCTCCTTTCTTGAATAAAGGAGTTACATTTGCTATTTTCCAATCTGATGGAACCTTTCCAAAATCTAGGGAATTTTGGAAAATTACAACCAATGCATCTACTATCTCAGCAGTCACTTCTTTTAAGACCTAGGATGCAGGTCATCAGGTCCTGGGGACTTGTCAGCCTTTAGTTCTAATAGTTTTCTCAGTACCCTTTCCCTGGAAATTTTAATTGTTATAAGTTCCTCCCTCCCTTTCACCTCTTGATTTACAAGTATTTCTGGGATATTATTTGTAGCTTCTATAGTGCAGATAGACACAAAATATCTATTGCTTCTGCCATTTCCTTACTTCCCATTATTAATTCCCTAGACTCACTCTCTAGAGGGCCAACGCTCACTTTAGTTACTCTTCCAGGCTTAAAAACCCATAGTACTCTATTCTTTCCACCTAACTCAGTTCCTATGAGGGGACTGTTAACCTGCAAGCAGTGGTGGGGTGGGTGTCAGTGCATGTGGTCGGGGGAGCAGTTAAAACATTAATAAAAGCCAGCGTGTCAGAAAATAGACACAATCCCACTCACTTCCGCATTTAACCAGTGTTCATTTGAAGGTGCATGGGAACCCCCATGGGGATGGCAGGTCTGAGAATTATATATGTAAAAAGGCAATTGAAAGTAGGTTTATTCCTGATTCTGGCTTCAATTGCCAACGCACAGGTTTCCTGAGCTGTCTGGCACGTGCCAGGATCAAGAAGGTGAGAACACACTGGGGATTGATGGCTGTGAAGTTGACAAGCTGAAAAGCCTTTAAACACTGAACTAGGAAAGCTGCTTCCTTGCCGAAGTGAAAGGCTTTTGTTCACGGGACATGTTCTGGGAGTGTGATTTCACTGCTTTAGAGGTGATTTCCAACACTTTGGAGATCATTTCTGCTACCTTGGACTTTGATCTGCACTTCCCTGCTGTCAGCCTTCACTGCAACATGGGAGCAGCTGATGAGCAAGAGGAGCAATATCAGCAAACCAAAAGCCAGAAGGAGCCACACCAGTAGCAGCAGTAGCTGCTTCCTCCTCAGCCACCTGCCATTCCACATGACAGAGTGGATAAACACAGAGCTCCAGCTGAAAGGAGGCAGTACTCCCAGAACAGCATTTACAGACAGAGGATCAGCTTCCTCGACATGACTGAGCAACAGTGCCTCAGGAGGCTCAGACTTTCTCAACAGGTTGTTGTTGACATCTGCAGCCTCCTGGAACAAGAGGTGCTGCCAAGTGGGCCTGCATTGCCAGTGGCTGTCAAGATCATCACAGCCCTGAATTTCTTTGCCTCCAGCTCCTTCTAGAGATCTGCTGGTGACATCTGCAGGATTTCACAATCTGCCACACACAAGTGGATCTCCCAGGTGACCAATGTCACGTTTGACAGGGCCACCACCTGCATAAGCACTTAAGAAACAGGAGCTGGAGTAGGCCATTTGGTACTTCAAGCCTGCTCCACCATTCAACAAGATTATGGCTGATCTTCTACCTCAACTCCACCTTCCTGCACTATTCCCATATTGCTTATTCCCTTACTAACCAAAATCTATCCATCTCTGACTTGAATACACTCAACGACTGAGCATCCACAGCTCTCCGGGGTAGAGAATTCCAAAGACTCATAACTTTATGAGTGAAGAAATTTCTCCTCATCAGTCCTAAATGGCCAACTCCTAATTCTGAGACTGTGAGCCATGTTCTAGATTCCCCAGACACAGGAAATACTTTCTCAGCATCTACCCTGTCAAGCCCCTTAAGAATTTTATTTTGTTCAGTGAGACCACCTCTTATTATTCTGCACTCCACTTTGCTACTGGTGAGGCCAGTCAGAACCAGACAGCTCTCAGACTTGCTTTAATAGCTGGATTACCACAGGTCTAGCGAGTCGTTGACTGCACACATGTGACAATCAAGGTGCCCTCAGATCATTCAGGAGTATTCATTCATCAAAAGCGATTCCACTCCATCAATGTTCAGCTGGTATGTAACCACCATAAGATATTCATGTCTGTGCAAGATATCTTGGATACTGCCATGATGCCTTCATTCTGCACCAGTCAAGTCGCCCACAGATTTTCGCACCTCCAGTGACGGCGGATGGCTTCTTGGAGACAAGGGCTACCCTCTAAGGAAGGGTCTGATGACATCTGTGAGGAACCCTACAACTGATAAACAGCAAAGGTACAACCAGGGCCACATGAGCACAAGAATGGTCATACAGAAAGCCATTAGATGAGTGAAGATGTGATTCAGCTGCCTGGACAGATCTGGCTGTACCCTTCAGTATGTACCAGCAAGCGTGTCCAGAATGGCAGTGGTCTGCTATGCCTTGCACAACACAGGACGACTGCAGCTGCAGGAGAAGGAAGATGAAGGCTGCTTTGCATCCTCTAAGGATGATAAGCAGGAGGTAGAGAAGCCTGAATTGCCCAGGGTCCCTGCAACCGCTCACCTTGCAACTAGATATGCTGCGACGTATTATTTAACTAAGCTGAGTCTTTGAAGCCATTTGCCATACCAATGCTGAATCTACTGTACGCTCCCTCCACCCCCTGCGCCCCCCACCCCCGCTCCTCCATCAACTCACCCAACACAAAAGCATTCTTGACACCCTTTGCTCATTTTCTACTCTGGTCATATCATTCTCCTCAAGCCTGATAGCCATTTGGCAGGTGAGAGGCAACTAGTGATGACTGGACATTGAACACGCAATACAGTTTATGGTTCATTAACATTTACAATAGAATTAGCACAGTGACATACTTGCAAACACCCAAATGATTCCCTTTGTGAAACTACAAACTCTTTCTTTTCTTTTTCTTATTACTACTACGTGGTGCTATCCCCTATCCCTGTGGCTTCAGCAGAACTAGAGGCAGGTTGCTCATTCCCCTGCTCTGATTGCTGAGTTGCTCGTGGCAAACATCCTCTTGATTTTGGGGCCCGTGATGGCCCTGCTAGAGACTGCCCCACCTCGATGTGGAAGGGCAGACTCAGCCATCGGGACAGAAGGCAGCATGTGGGCTACTGTCTGAGGGAGGCAAGGTGGGGAAGGAGTGAGCAATGGGAGTGCCTTGAGTAGACTCCCCACTTCCATGTGCCCTTTCTCCATCTTTCTTCTCATAGCCCACTCACACATCCTGCTAGCCAAGAGCTGGGGTGCACTTTGCTGTAGTTCAGTGAGGTGCTGAATGGCCATGGCAAGGGCCAGCATGCACTCAGTTGCCTGCCACATCTGATATTCCACGCAGGTGGCTAATCTTTTCATGGATGTGGACATCAGTGCAAAGGCCTGAGACATCATGGCACTCATGGTGGAGATGGCCTTCTCCATTCTCTCTCCAATGCTGCGCAGTGCCTCTGGAAATGCTGACTGAATTGCAGACATTTTCTGCTGCTGCTCCAGAATAGTGCTCTTCGTGGATGCCCCTCAAGACTCAGCATCTGTGGCCAACTGAGCAGAGCTTGGAGTGTTCTATGCCCTCTGTCACCAACACCTGCTCCTGCTCACTTGTGATATACTCCTCATCATGTGACAACATAGATACCTGCCTTGGAGGACCCACTGAGGTATATGAATGAGCCAGTGCAGAGTGAGCATTAGTAGTGTGACGATGCTTCCTCAAAGCAAATATTTCCTTGAGAAAAAGGAATGGGTCGACCTGCAAGGTGTGTTGCTCTGAAGAGTGCTGGGCTGGAGAACACTGGGGAAGTCCAAGGAAGGTGGGTGTTAGCACTTGAATGTGGGATGCCACTCACCTTTCCTGCCCTAAATACAAATCTTTCTTTCTAATGAGGTCAATGAACCACTTTCAGCACTGTATCCAACTGCAGGTGCTACACCCCTGCTGCTGACCTCCTCAGCCACTTTGAGGCATTCCTGCTTTGTTTCAGAGACTGTTCTCTTCCTCCTGTCTGCTGGGAACAGCCCACAGCACGATCTCCAGGCATGCCTCAGAGAACCGGGAAGGGAGAGGGGGTGGTGGGGGGTTTGTGGGGCAATCTTCCCAAGTTGAGTCTCCATCATTATACTTTCTCTCTCTTTCCTCACTGTTCTGCAATGGAGCCATCCTGACCTCTGCCAGAGTCCCTTTAAATTGAGAGCCTTCAACTGTTGGATGCGGGTCATCATCACAGCCATCTACTCTCATTTGTCAGCAAATCCAGAAGCAGGATGCTAATACCGTAAATGAGTTAAAAAGCCCTGGCAAAGCCTGCTCCACGAACTTTTGGGGCCTTGACCCATCTCTGGCCTCCCCTGCTGCAAGCAGGTTAGAAAGTAAAACTTTTACCCGATGACTGTACGGATCAGTCTTATGACTATTCTCTGAACCAACATCATAGCTTGAGCTGATACATTATTGAGCATAAGCAAGTCCAATACTGCAGAATGTTGGGCTTCAATATGTAATTTCACACAGCATGATTTCCCACATAAGGAGTTCCCAATCCAACCGTAATCATTAGATGAGGTGACATTAAAATGACAACCCCTTTTCCTTGTGTAACAGGTCATTTTATGCAGCTCCGTGTGCCTCCTGGTGCTATTACTGCAGAAGTGTGGCAGTAGCTTGGCTGCTTACCTTCTGAGCTAGGAAGAGTAAATTTCCATGGGATCCACTTTAAGTTTTGTGTGAGAGTCACAGAAACCCAGGAACAAAGGCAGACAAATGGGAGAAACCCCTCAAAAATTCACCCAGAGGTTATGGTATGCATGGTATGGAAACTGGAAGGTGGGAGAAAAATGAGGGGGCGTTTTAACAGAACACAAAACTTACATATTGGTGTAAAATGAATAATAGGGATATGGCATATGAATGGAAGACTTATGAACTGGACATTACAATATAGAAGTAATGTTACTAAATTATGTTCCAGGTGTGACATTAATAGATGAAAAATTGTGGAAACTGTGCGACCAATTACATGATACGTGCAACAGGAAGACAAGGTGACTCAATTTGTCAGGGTGTATTATTTTTCTCCTAGTGAGTTTGCACTGACCATGTAGCTTTGTAGTTGCTGCCTAATTTACATGACATCTATTTAATATGACAACAGGGTCATTCACCTCAATCATGTCAACCCACTCTCGTACATTGAGGAAACTTTTTTCACAGGTGACATCATATAGCAACAAAACGCCATCCGCACGTCTAAAATATGATTTGGCGATACTCCGAAATCTGAAACATAAACAATAAGATTTTGGTGCCCATTTCTCTGCTAACCATTTCATTTTCATAAAAAAATTAATGTTACTGAACCAATACATTGCTAGTGATGTTAATACATGAGGGGTCATTCAGCTTGAAACTTTTTTCTTTGGTATATTTTTATGTTCATCAAGGTGAGCAATCTAAGCGCATTTCAGGGATCCATGCTGCAAAATTTGGATCCCTGGCAACCGTAGTTTCAGCCTTATGAGTGACGCTTTGGTCTCAAAATAACGTCTGCGTTGCACATGCACACTTCTGGTGTGAACCACTCCAGATGCCATTTTGATGAGGACATTAGCATGGGCATTAGAAGCGTGCACCAGAAGTATGCAGAGTAGGCCGACTGTGACATTAGTCAGCATGTAACGCTGCATCTGACGTCAGCACTTCATTTTCGACCTCACCGCTCCAGCTAATACCCTGTCAAACATGCACAGCTGAACATGCATTCAGCAGCAGGAAGGAATCCCCCGCCAGTGCTATTTAAAAGGATCATCAACTACTTTCAGGTAGTTGCTGATTAATTTGTACTGGAGCTGTCTGAGTTTGTAGGAGTGCCGTAAGTTTTCTAATGTTATTTAAAAGTGGTGAAGTCACCAGGGAATGGTATGCATATGGTGAAGGCCTTGGTTCTAGATTTAAGGGTTCTGGTCAGATCACGAGCTCCCAGTCATAGGTGCTGTAGTTACAATCTCCCTTGGCCTGCAGCCTGTAAGGGAAATTGAGCAGAGGCAACACAGAAGAGGACGATAAAAGCAGAAAGTGCTGGAAATACCCAGCAGGTCCAGCAGCATCCATGCAGAGAGAAACAGAGTTAACGCTTCAGCTCTGTGACCTTTCATCAGAACATTCTGATGTGGATTTGCTTGCCAGCTCTGGGACTGGAGGGTTCCTCGTTCAAAGATACTTAGTGCCTGATCGAGGGACCTGGCAATGGGAAGGGAGGGGGCCTGCTGAGAGCCAGCCCCTGCTTTTGCTGCTGATCGCCCTCCACCCCACCCCCTCATGCCCCCACCCCGTGAAACCCCTCCCACCCTAACTCATGTGTGGCCTGGGAGCCTCACCTCTGGTGGGTCCATTACCGGCAGAGCCACCACCTCCAGGATGGCGCTGCTCAGTGAAAGGGCTACTAGTCTCTGATTGGCCTACAGCTCTCAACAGGTGGGACTTCTGTTGCCAGGTTCCTTAATCCCGGGGAAGGCCCACCACTGTTCACTCAAGTGCCTAATTGGCACATAATGCAGCAGGCCTTCCACAGAGGAGGCGACGCAGAGCTCCCGTTGGAGCTTTAGCCAGTGGCCGAGATCCCTGTCACCACATAAAATCCCCCTCAGTGTGTGCAATGTTTTTGTTTTACGAAGGAGCTGCTCAAGCAAATCTGCCACCTCTTGCAGGCAGCGCTGCAGCCTCAAAGCAGGATGAGGATGGCACTGCCAGTGGCTGTGAAGGTGACCGTGGCCAAGAACTTCTTTGCATTGGGATCCTGCTGCAGCAAGTGACATCTCCAACATCTCCTATTTGGCTGTATAAGTGAGATGACTGAAGCTCTTTATGCCAGGAGAGGGGAGTATATTGTGTTCTCTCTGACCAGAGAGAAGCAAGCAAAGCGTTCATGTGGCTTCGCCAGGATGGCAGGTTTCCCCATGGTGCAGGCTGCCATCGACTACACACGTGGCTTTGAAGACGTTGCATCTGAATGTAGAGATATACCACAAACGCATTGGAAAGCATTAAGTATTTTTATGCCTTCTAAACTCAGGAGCACTGGACGAATGTTATGTGCAGCTGAGATAGGGTAAATGGAATGAAAGTTTTTTTTTAATGATCACATCATTGCATTTTCCTGTTTACTGACATGGCTTGAGACTGTGCACCAGACTGCAATGACCCCTTTTTCGTTTTCTGTACCTTATAATAAGCCTGCTCAAAAACTAATTAGGAATAAAACGAAATCTGCATACTACGTGCATACTTGGCTTTAACAAATATGTAGTATAATCAATTTTAAATTTGCTCATTTCTAATTTACCTTTCTTGGCCTGCAGTGTCCCATAACTGCAACACTGTTTGCTCTCCATCAACAATCAAAGTTTTCATCTGAAAATCGACTCCTGCATGAAAAATAATAAGAACATGGAAGATAAAAGCATGCTGCTCTCAATGACATCTACAGGTGCAGAGTCATTTTCCGTTTGTATCCTGACAATACCCAGCTCTACTTCACTGTTGTTCTCCACAGCTAACAACTACCTTTGTGCTGTCAGATCGCCTGTCTGACATTAAGTTGTGGGTGCTTCAGAATTTCTTCCAACTGATCACCAGGGGCGGCACAGTGGCGCAGTGGTTAGCACTGCAGCCTCACAGCTCCAGGGACCCGGGTTCGATTCTGGGCACTGCCTGTGTGGAGTTTGCAAGTTCTCCCTGTGTCTGCGTGGGTTTTCTCCGGGTGCTCCGGTTTCCTCCCACAAGCCAAAAGACTTGCAGGTTGTTAGGTAAATTGGCCATTATAAATTGTCACTAGTGTAGGTAGGTGGTAGGGAAATATAGGGACAGATGGGGATGTTTGGTAGGAATGTAGGATTAGTATAAATGGGTGGTTGATGGTCGGCACAGACTCGGTGGGCCGAAGGGCCTGTTTCAGTGCTGTATCTCTAATCTAATCTAATCTAATCTAATCTAAGTCTAAAGCCATCACTTTCGACTCTTGCCATGAAAATCTGCTCCCTTACCACTGCCTCTATACCCTCCTCAGCTATTCGTTCAGGCTGAATCAAACCACAAAAAAGTCTTGGCACTCTGTTCAACCACCAGTCATATTTTAAGACTACATCCCATTCATCACCAAGACTGCAAAGAGATATAGACAGGTTAAGTGAGTGGGCAAAAAGGTGGTAGATGGAATTGCAAGGTTATTCACTTTGGTAGCAAGAATAGAAAAGCAGAATATTTTTTAAAAGGCATGAAACTTGTTACAAAAACAGAAAACGCTAGAAATACTCAGCAGGTCAGGCAACATCTGTGGGGAGAAAAACAGTCCTGGCGAAAGGTCACAGACCTGAAATGTTAACTCTGTTTTTCTCTCCACAGATGCTCCCTGACCTGCTGAGTATTTCCAGCACTTTCAGTTTTTGTTTCAGATTTCCAGCATCTGCAGTATTTTGCTTTTGTGTTAGTGAAACTTGTAAATGTTGATGTTCAGCAGGACTTGGGTGTACTCATACAAGGAACATAGAAAGTTAGCATGCAGGTACAGCAAGGAAGGCAAATGGCATGTTGGCCTTTATTGCAAGGGGATTGGAGTACAAGAATAAGGATGTCTTGCTACAATTGTACAGGGCTTTGGTGAGACCACACCTGCCGTAATGTGCACAGTTCTGGTCTCCATATTGCATTGGAGGCAGTACAGCAAAGGTTCACTAGATTGGTTCCTGGGATGAGAGGGTTGTCCTATGATGAGAGGCTGAGTAAATTGGGCCTATATTCTCTGGAGTTTAGAAGAATGAGAGACAATCTCAATGAAACACACAAGATTCTGAACGGGCTTGAGAGCATGGATCAGTACTTGGAGCTACAATGTTGTGGCCATTACGGAGACTTGGATATCACAGGGGCAGGAATGGATGTTGGATGTTCCAGGGTTTAGATGTTTCAAAAGGAATAGGGAGGGAGGTAAAAGAGGTGGGGGAGTGGCATTGTTAATCAGGGATAGTATCACAGCTGCAGAAAGGGAGGTCGTCGAGGAGGGTTTGTCTACTGAGTCAGTATGGGTGGAAGTCAGAAACAGGAAAGGAGCAGTCACTTTATTGGGAGTTTTCTATAGAGCCCCCAATAGCAACAGAGACATGGAGGAACAGATTGGGAGGCAGATTTTGGAAAGGTGCAGAAGTAACAGGATTGTTGTCATGGGTGACTTCAACTTCCCTAATATTGATTGGAACCTCCTTAGTGCAAATAGTTTGGATGGAGCAGATTTTGTCAGGTGTGTCCAGGAAGGTTTCCTGACTCAATATGTAGATAGGCCGACTAGAGGGGAGGCTATGTTGGATTTGGTGCTTGGCAACGAACCAGGCCAGGTGGCAGATCTCTCGGTGGGAGAGCATTTCGGTGATAGTGATCACAACTCCCTGACCTTTACTATAGTCATGGAGAGGGACAGGAGCAGACGGGATGGGAAAATATTTAATTGGGGGAGGGGGAATTACAATGCTATTAGGCAGGAACTGGGGAGCTTAAATTGGGAACAGATGTTCTCAGGGAAATGCACGACAGAAATGTGGAGGTTGTTTATGGAGCGCTTGCTGCGACTGCTGGATAGGTTTGTCCCGATGAGGCAAGGAAGGGATGGTAGGGTGAAGGTACCTTGGATGACAAGAGATGTGGAACAGCTAGTCAAGAGGAAGAAGGAAGCTTACTTAAGGTTGAGGAAGCAAGGATCAGACAGGGCTCTAGAGGGTTACAAGGTAGCCAGGAAGGAACTGAAGAATGGACTTAGGAGAGCTAGAAGGGGACATGAAAAAGTCTTGGCGGGTAGGATTAAGGAAAATCCCAATGCGTTCTACACTTATGTGAGGAACAAGAGGATGGCCAGAGTGAGGGTAGGGCCGATCAGGGATAGTGGAGGGAACTTGTGCCTGGAGTCGGAGGAGGTAGGGGAGGTCCTAAATGAATACTTTGCTTCAGTATTCACTATTGAGAGTGACCTTGTCGTTTGTGAGGACAGTGTGAATCAGGCTGATATGCTCGAACAGGTTGATGTTAAGAAGGAGGATGTGCTGGAAATTTTGAAAGACATGAGGATAGATAAGTCCCCGGGGCCAGACGGGATATACCCAAGGTTATTACGGGAAGCGAGGGAAGAGATTGCCGCGCCTTTGGCGATGATCTTTGCGTCCTCACTGTCTACTGGAGTAGTACCAGATGATTGGAGGGTGGCAAATGTTATTCCCTTGTTCAAGAAAGGGAATAGGGATAACCCTGGGAATTACAGAGCAGTCAGTCTTACGTCGGTGGTGGGCAAATTATTGGAGACGATTCTGAGAGACAGGATTTATGATTATTTGGAAAAGCATAGTTTGATTAGAGATAGTCAGCATGGCTTTGTGAGAAGCAGGTCATGCCTCACAAGCCTTACTGAATTCTTTGAGGATGTGACAAAACACATTGATGAAGGAAGAGCAGTGGATGTGGTGTATATGGATTTTAGCAAGGCGTTTGATAAAGTTCCCCATGGTAGGCTCATTCAGAAAGTAAGGAGGCATGGGATACAGGGAAATTTGGCTGTCTGGATACAGAATTGGCTGGCCCATAGAAGACAGAGGGTGGTAGTAGATGGAAAGTATTCAGCCTGCAGCTCGGTGACCAGTGCTTATGCTGCAGCTCTATAAAGCCCTGGTTAGACCACACTTGGAATATTGTGTTCAGTTCTGGTCGCCTCATTATAGAAAGGATGTGGAAGCTTTAGAGAGGGTGCAGAGGAGATTTACCAGGATGCTGCCTGGACTAGAGGGCATATCTTATGAAGAAAGGTTGAGGGAGCTAGGGCTTTTCTCATTGGAGCGAAGAAGGATGAGAGGTGACTTGATAGAGGTGTACAAGATGATGAGAGGCATAGATAGAGTGGATAGCCAGAGGCTTTTTCCCAGGGCGGAAAGGGCTATCACCAGGGGGCATAATTTTATGGTGATTGGAGGAAGGTTTCGGGGAGATGTCAGAGGTAGGTTCCTTACACAGAGAGTGGTGGGTGCGTGGAATGCACTGCCAGCGGTGGTAGTGGAAGCAGATACATTAGGAACATTTAAGCGACTCTTGGATAGGTACATGGATGATAGTAGAATGAAAGGTATGTAGGTAGTTTGATCTTAGAGTAGGTTAAAGGGTCGGCACAACATCGTGGGCCGAATGGCCTGTACTGTGCTGTATGTTCTATGAGAGATTCTTTCCCCTGGCTGAAGAATCTAGAAAATGGAAGCACAGTCTCAGGATAAGGAGCCAATACCTTAGGACTCTGATAGAGTCATTTACGGCACAGAAGGAGGCCATTCAGCCCATCAAGTTCACGCCAGCTCTCCACGGAGCTATTCAGTCATTCCCACTACCCCGCTCGATCCCTGTATTTCCTTCAAGCGGCCATCCAATTTCCTTTTGAAGTCATTGATTGTCACTGCTTCCACAACCCTTGTGGGCAGCAGATTCCAGTTTATTGCTACCTGCTGCGTAAAAACGTTCTTCCTCATATTCCCCCAGCATCTCTTGCCCAAAACCTTCAATCTGTGTCCCCTAGTCCTTGTACCATTAGTAATGGGAACAGTTTTTCCTTGTCGAACTTATTTAAGCTTGTCATAATCTTGTATACCTCTATTAAATCTCCCCTCAATCTCCTTTACTCTCAGGAGAACACCCAGCTTTTCCAACCTAACCTTGTAACTAAAATCCCCATCTCTGAAAATATTCTGGTAAATCCTCTCTGCATACTCTCATATTCTTCCTAAAGTGTGGGGACCAGAACTGAACAAAATACTCCAGAATGACGAAAAGATTGATGAGGGAAAAATTAGAGTACAAGAGAAAGCTAGCTAGTAATGTGAAAACATATAGTAAGAGTTTCTATAGATACTTAAAAAAGAAAAGTTAACAAAGTGAGCATTGGTTCTATAGAAAGATGTGTCGGGGAATTAATAATGGAAAATAAGGAGATGGCAGAAGAATTGAACAGGTAGTTTGCATTGGTCTTCACTATACAGGAGACAGCTAACATCCCAGAAATAGCTGTAAATCAGGAAATGGAATGGAGGGAGGAACTCAAGAAAATTACAATTACCAGGGCAGTGCCACTGAGCAAATTGTTGGAGCTGCGGGCTGACAAGGTTCCAGGTCCTAATGGACTTCATTCTAGGATCTTAAAAGTAGTGGCTAGTGAGTAGCTGATGCGCTAGTTTTAATTTTCCAAAATTCCCCAGATTCAGGGAAGGTTCCATTAGATTGGAAAATAGTGAATGTTACTCCTTGATTCAAAAAGGGAGGGAGACAGAAAGCAGGAAACTGTAGGCCAGTTAGCTTAACACATGTCATTGAGAAAATGTTAGAAGCTATTATTAAAGATGTTATAGCAGGGCACTTAGAAGAATTCAAGGTAATCAGGCAGAGTCAACATGGTTTTGTGAAAAGGAAGTCATGTCTAACCAAATTATTGGAGTTCTGTGAAGAAGTAACATGTGCTGTGGATAAAGGGGAATTGGTGGATGCACTGTACTTAGATTTCCAGAAGGCATTTGATAAAGTGCCACATCAAAGTTTATTGCAGAAAATAAAAGCTCTTGGTGGAAGGGGTAACATATTGGCATGGATAGAAGATTGGCTAGCTAACAGGAAACAAAGAATAGGCATAAATGTGTCATTTTCTGTTTGGCAAGATGTAACGAGTGGTGTGCCACAGAGATGTGTGCTGGGGCCTCAACTTTTTACAATATATATAAATGACTTGGATGAAGGGACCAAAGGTATAGTTGCTAAATTTGCCGATGACACAAAGACAGGTAGGAAAGTTGTGAAGAGGACCTAAGGAGGCTACAAAGGGAAATGGATAGGTTAAGTGAGTGGGCAAAGATCTGGCAAATGGAGTATAATGTGGGAAAATGTGAAATTGCACATTTTAGCAGGAAGAATAAAAAAGAAACATATTATCTAAATGGTGAGAGATTGCAGAGCTCTGAGATGCAAAGGGATCTGGGTATACTGGTGCATGAATCAGAAAAGGGTCGTATGCAGGTTCAGCACATAATTAGGAAAGCTAATAGAATGTTATTGTTTATTGCAAGGGGAATTGAATACAAAAGTAGGGAGGTTATGCTTCAGTTATACAAGGCATTGATGAGACCACATCTGGAGTACTGTGTGCAGTATTGGTCTCCTTATTTAAGGAAGGATGTAAATGCATTGGAAGCTGTTCAGAAAAGGTTTACTCGACTCATACCTGGAATGGACAGGTTGTCTTATGAGGAATGGTTGGAGCGGCTAAGCTTGTATCCGCTGGAGTTTAAAAGAATAAGAGGCAACTTGATTGAAGCATATAAGATCCTTAGGGGTCTTGACAGGGTGAATGTGGAAAGGATGTTTCCTCTTGTGGGAGAATCTTGAACTAGGGGTCACTGTTTAAAAATAAGGTGTCGCCCATTTAAGACAGAGATGAGGAGAAATTTTTTCCCTCAGAAAGTCATGAGTCTTTGGAACTCTCTTTCTTAAAAGGCAGTGGAAGCAGAGTCTTTGAAAATTTTTAAAGCAGAGGTAGATAGATTCTTGATAAGCAAGGGGGTGAAAGGTTATCAGGGATAGGCAGGAATGTAGAGTTGAGGTTACAATCAGATCAGCCATGATCTTATTGAATGGCAGAGCAAGTTCAGGGGGCTGAGTGGTCTACTCCTGCTTCTAATTTGTATGTTCGTATGTTGGAGCCTAACAAGAGCTTTATAAAGGTTCAGCATAACTTCCCTGCTTTTGTACTCAATTCCTCTGTTTATGAAGCCCAAGATCCCATATGCTTTACTAACCACTCTGTCAATATGTCTTGCCACTTTTAAAGATCAATGCACACGCACCCCTGGTCCCTCTACTGCTGCACGCTGTTTAGAACTGTGTCATTTAGTAAATATTGCTTCTCCCTATTCCTTCTGCTAAAATGCATCACTTCACATTTGTCTGTACTAAATTCCATCTATCACTTGTCTGCCCATTCTGCTAGCCTATCTATGCCTCTGGCAAGCAGTTTGCCACATCTCCAAGTTTGGTGCCATTGGCAAATTTTGAAATTCTACTATGTATTCCAAGATTCAAGTCATTTATATATAGCAAAAAATGTAGTGGTCCCAGCACTGGCCCTTGAGGAACCCCATGTCTACCACCATCCTCCAGTATGAAAAATAACCATTTACCGTGACTCACTGTTTTCTGTCCTTAAGCCAATTTTTTGTCTAAGTGGTCACTGACCCTCCTATTCCATGAGCCTCAATTATGTTAACCAGCCTCTTATATGGGACCTTATCAAACGCCTACCTAAAATCCATATAAACAACATTCACCGCATTCCCCTCATCAACCCTCTCTGTTACCTCATCAAAAAATTCAATTAGTTTAGTCAAGCATGATCTGCCTTTTGCAAATCCAGGCTGGCTTTCCTTAATTAATTCAAATTTCTCCCAAGTGTCTGTTGAATTCTTCCCTAATTATTGTTTCTGAAACCTTACCTACCACTGATGTTAAACTAACTGGCCTGCAATTGCTAGGACTGTCTTTACGCCCTTTCTCGAATAAACGTGTCACATTTGCCACTCTCCAATTCTCTGGCACTGCCCCATATCCAGGGAAGATTGGAAGATTATGGCAAGCCCTTCCACTATCTCCATCCCCACTTCCTTTAGCAACCTGGAAAGCAAGCGATCCGGACCAGGTGACTTATCTACTTTAAGCATAGCCAGCCTTTTTTGTACATCCCCCCTTTTAATTTTTACCCTACAGATTCCCTCTACTCTCTCCGCTTCTACTGACATTTTGTCCAATTCCTACCCTCTTTGTCCTAATGGACCCTGCTCCATCTCTTACTACCCGCTTACAATTTACATGCTGTTAGACAATTTTTGGGTTCCCTTTTATGTTAACTGCCATTCTATTCTCATATTCTCTGTTTGCCAATCTTATTTTCCTCTTCACCTCCCCTCTCAACTCATTGTTTGTGGCCTGGTTCTCACTTGAAGAATCCACCTGACATGCATCATACACCCTCTTTTTTGTTTCATCATAATCTCTATCTCCCTCGTCATCCAATGAGCCCTGTTTTTGGTTCCCTTACCTTTCACCCTTGTTGGAATGTTCCTAGCCTGTACATGAAGCAACTTTTCCTTAAAGATAACCCATTGTTCTGATACAGCTCTTCCTGTCAGTCTTTGGTTCCATTTTACCCTGGCTAAATCCCTTCTCATTGCGTTGAAATGAGCCCTCTTCCAATCTAGATGTTTTAGCCTATATCGTTCCTTGATTTTCTGCTTTGCTAATCTAAACCTTACGATAGGATGACCACTCTTACCCAAGTGCTCCCCGACAGCCACTTGTTCCAGCTCATTTCCCAGCAGCAGATCCAGCAATGCCTCCTTTCTAGTTAGGCTGAGAACATACTGATCATGTAAGTTTTCCTGAACACATTTCAGAAATCCCTCCCTCTCATTATCCTTTACTCTAGCATTATCCCAATTGATGTTTGGGCAATTAAAATCCCCCAATATCACCACTCTATAGTTCTTGCACATCTCTATGATTTCCCTGCAGACTTGCGCCTCTATCTCTCTCTCTCTGTTTGGAGGCCTATAGAATACCCCACGTAACATGATCACACCCTTTATCCTTCTCAATTCTAACCAAATGGATACTGTCCTTGCCCCTTCAAGGACATCCTCCCTTTCCAGCACTACAATGTCTTCCCTAATCAGTATGCCATCCCACCTCCCTTGTTTCCTTCTCTATCTTTTCTGAACACTTTATATCCTTGTATATTAAACACCCAGTCCTCAGCATTTTTAAGCCACATTTCCATTATTGCCAATACATCATATACTCCCATACTGCTATTTATATGCTTGTAGCTCATCAAACTTATTCACCACACTGTGCATTTACACACAGGCCTTGTAATCCTGTCTTTTCATTCCTCATAGTCCTTCTCAGTCCGCCCCTATCTAATATGGAACTACCCCCTCCTCTAGTATTGTCCAACACTCTCATATTATGCACCTTATTCCTCTTTTCTACTTCTACATGTTGGTGCCCAACCCCCTGCCAATTTAGTTCAAACCCTCCTCTATCACAGTAATGAATCTCCCCATAAGGACACTGGTCTCAGTCCTGTTGAGGTGCAGCCCATCCTTTCTGAATAGGTGCGTTCTGCCCCAGAACTGGTCCCAATGCCCCAAGAATCTGAAGCCCTCCCATTGCATCGTGCTTCAAGCCACACATTGATCCTCCTTATCTTCCTATTTCTACTCTTGCTCGCAACTGGCATTGGGAGTAATCCAGAAATTACTACCTTCGAGGTCCTACTGTTTAACTTCCTCCCTAGCTCCTGAAAATCTGACTGTAGGATCTCAATATCTGCCCTTGCTATGTCATTGGTACCAATGTGTACTACAACTTCTGGCTCACTCCCTCCCTCCTGCAGAATATCCTGCACCCTCTCCAAGATGTCTTTTATCCTGGCACCAGGGAGGCAACACACCACACAGGACTCACGATAATGGGTGCCAAAATGCCTGTCTGTTGCCCTGACTATGGAATCTCCTATAACTGCACTGCTTCCCTTTGCTGCTCCCTCCTGTACAGTACTAAGTACCATGGTCTGGACTGCACTCCTTCAGGGTATTGTCACTCTCAGCAGTCCCCAAAGCTGAATACCAGTTTAAGAGTGGCACACACCCCAAAGACTCCTACACTTCCTGCCTCTTCCTACTTCATTCATTGTGAATCTTTGGAATTCTCTACCCCAGAGGGTCGGGGATGCTCCATTGTTAAATATATTTAAGGCTGATTGATAGATTTTTGGTCTCTCAGGGAATCAAGAGATATGGGGAAATGGCAAGAAGGCGGAGTTGAACCATGATCGCACTGAATGGCAGAACAGGCTTGAAGGGCTGTATGGTCTACTCCTGCTCCTATTTCATATGTTTTTATGTTCTTATATCCATCTGCACACATTGTCTACCACAGTGAAATCTTTATCCATACTTTTGGTACCTCTCGGTTCCAAATCAACATCCTTCGTGCAATTCACATCTGTTCTCACTGGCCAATGCTGCCTCTCAGTCTCCTAACAGATTTAATTTATCATTCTCACCATCATTTTCAATTGTCTCTGTGCCCTCACTCTAAATCTATCGCTGCACTTTCCAGCCTTGCATCCCTTCCTGCGCTGTTATTCCTCAAACTCGGGCCTTGTACATACCTTCTCCCCTTACTCCACCACTGATGGGAAACCTATCAGCTGCCTCGGTTCTTCATTTTACAACTGACAATGAGATCTACAGTTTTATTAATGAGGTTCCATTGCCTATTATTCTTGGTTACTGAGTGTTAGTCATGTTCTAAAGACCATGAATATGATAATGGCGCTCAAGATAAAACGTTTTTTCTATTAAAAAATACTGTAAACAATTTAAAAGACAATAGTAGGGGAGCAACAGATTCAGATGTGTGATCTGTAATCCTAAATTTGACACTGCATACAGCTGTAAACTCAATATCAGCTGTAGGTATGAGCCTTGACTTAGTAATCAGAGTCATTCATGCCCAATTCAGGGCTTGAGCACATAAATTAGGCTGGCATTTCAGTTCACTGCAGAGGGAGTGCTGCACCGTCAGGAGGTGATATCTTTCAGATGTGATGTTAAAATAGCATCTGCTGTCTCAGGTAGATGTAAAAGATCCCCATGACTCTATTTAAAGACAGGCAGAGGAATTCTGATGTCCTGGCCGATAATTACCCTCAACCAGCGTCACTAAAACATATGGCCCAGCTTTTCAGAAAGCGGGAAAATAACAGTCTAAATCTGACACCAAGTGAAGGGGATCTCCAGGTGTGCAGCAGCAATGATGTTAGCAAGCAGAGTAAGCAGCCAATCACACTGAATGTTCACAGGAAGCAAACCAGGAAATTAAAAGCATGGAATTTCTTTACTTTCAATTTAAAATTTCAGATAGCAAAATAAATGATTATGATTGGATTAAAACAGAAGCTAAAAGATAAACAAATCTTCAAAGAAAATTTAAAATATGTGTCATTACATATTATAATGAGAAATTTTACATTTCACAAATATCAAATTAGCTTTTCAGAGCCAGTGAGAGTATTTAGCAGTAATTATGAGCTTTGTAGGCTGTCATAAATCCAGTTACACCTCCTCAACAAGAGACAACTTCTTCAAGGGTTTTTATAGTGAGACTAACAGCATAAGAGTGGAAGTTCTTGTCAGTTCAAAGATTCCCCATTGATTGCAGTATGGGGGTGGAGGGTACCTCAACAATGTACCCTCTGGGGAAGCATAGAATCACTGACACTAACTCCTGGATTCTCGTATTATCTGCACGTGTAGATTCCTGAAGTTGCTGTCAGTTTTAGTGGGGTAATGACAGTGAACGTTTACAGTTCTCCCCTACCATTATCTGGTAAATTATCTCATTGCTGTTTGTGGAACTTCACCGAGTATAAATTGACTGTTGCGTTACATTATAACAGTGAACTTCAAAAGTAGATCATTGGATCTAAAGCATTTGGGATGTCATGAGGTCATGAAAAGTGCTATATAAATGAAATTTATGAAATATAAATGCTGCATTAAAACATTAAAGATAAAGAAGGCAATACAGAGACCCAGAAAATGCTCAGGCCTTTTGGCTACAATGGAAGATTGAGAAATTATACAGGATTTCTGCATGGTGTCCTGGGTCCTTATGAGACAGATCCTCCATCTGCCCCAAATATGGTCCCCCATGTTAGCGGGAAGAGCCAGTGCCTCCCTACACTGGGTGTTCCCACTTCCTTGTTCTTAGTGGGAACCAAATTTGAATGCTGCTACACCCAATAAAAATCAGGTATACCTGCTTGCTGAGGCTGCAAGTGAGTCCACCTAGGTCAGGTGGGGAAAGCACAATGCTTCACTTTCTGCAATTGAATCCTGCAACCCCTGGGCCAACCAGCCCCTCCTATGTTTCCAGGCTTTGTGCTGGGGGTGGCATCAAAGGCCCAGCTGAGGAGCTCCCACCTGCTGATCCAGCAAACTTCAATGAGTCCAGTAGCACATTCCACAGCAAGACATGGTCCTATAGATTTTCAGGGCCAGTGACTGGACAAAGACTCATCTACCTCTACATAAATGTCATGCTAGGCCCCCACCTGCCAAGAATGAGGCATATTAATTTTGTCATGAACATTGATTTTAAACTGTTGAGGAGCGAGGAAAGGACTTGTTAAACAGATCAGCCCGTGGCTGGAAAAAGATATTTACATATTAACAGACAGTGCTTGGAAGGACAAAGGACCATTCCCTGACACATTCAACCCACAATGGACCTTGATCACCAGGTATTGTGTGTAAGAGGAGCATTCCAGAGACTGCTAAGATGATACAATCCAGGACTGGTTAGACTAGCTGGTCACATGACTAACCGGCTGTTCCAGGGGTTTTTTGAACTAGCCACAGAGAGTTTGATTTCAGAAAGACTGTTTGCTCCTGGACTGAGATCTCTCCTGTCTGCTCCCATCTTTTTCTCACAAGCCTCTGAATCCACTGAAGACACATGAACCCCAAGAGAGAAAAGTCTCCTCAGTGAACAGGATTTAAGAAGAATACTGGGCCCCACCGAAAAGCAAGATCTACCTACAATCAAGGTCTCTACAGTGAGTTCGAAGAACCGTAACAAAAACTCTTCAGATATTGCCTCAAATTTTTCCATTTTATTTTCCTTCTGCTCTTTTCTGTCTCTATTTGCACGTGTGTATCGCGTATACATGCTAGTGCGGGTGTGTCGTGTCTCCATAGGTGTCAACCGAATTAGAGTTTAAGTTCAAGTGTCATAAATTTCAACTTTTCTTCTTTAAACCTCTTTGCCTTATAATTGGAAAGTGGTGAACAAGAATTCACCAAGGGGGGGCTAAAAACACAATGTGTTTAAAATTAAACCCTGTTAAGGTAAGACCAAGTGAAGGCTGAGAGGGACCCCTAGACTCCTTTCTCACCTGGTCGTAACAATAAACAAGAGTAAATTGTGTCCAAGGGCATTCTGGCAGATGCTTATAAAATAGGCAGTCATGTAAAAGCTACAGAAGCCGAATGATTTTGTAACCAAGACATGAATAAAATAAGGGAACAAGCTATTTAAAAAAGATTGACTGAAGAAACATACCTAAAGTGGCACTGGTATTCCCACGAAACTCATTTTTGCAGAGTCGAAGAAGAAAGCTTGATTTGCCCACGGCTGCATCTCCAGCAAGCACTATCTTGAAAGCTTTGTCTGTCTGAGGATATTTGAAGTTCCCAGCTGTGCTATTAGGCTGAAAGAAGAGCAAGGTTCAATCGGAACACCATTTTGATCATTTTAAAGGGCAATTATGAGTTCTGAGCCGAGCAAAATAATTACATTTGGCTCTAGAATGAATCAATCAATCTGTTGGCTGATTCAGATGTCGCCTACATCCATTTAGATGGATAATTGGATGCAACAGTCAGATTGAAAAATTATAACATTTGTCCATATCCCAAGGTCTTTTTTTAACTAAGTGTAAGTGCAATACAGGAAGCACAATAATAATGTAGATCCATTTAGACGGGGCTTAGAGACCTAATAGAAAAAATAAAATCAGCTCTTAAATGGACATGTTACCAGCAAATTCTTGTTGGCAGGCAATAAATACAAGTACCCATTTTATGTATTTATTTTCCTCCTTCTTCTGAGACCACTAACTCATACTGACATATGTTTTTATCTCTGTAACTCTCTTCCTTCCCCCAACCCACCACAATTTACCAAAGCAGCCATTCTTCACATGTGAACCTGGACAGTAAGGGCTTGATTTTCCCGACTCCTGCCAAAATTTCCATTTCCACAGTTTGTGTGGTGTTTCCACAAATTCCTTGCTGAAGTTATGGCAGAATATCAGGAGGACCCCCAAGAAATCACTGGTGCAAGTCTCTAAAGGCTATTTAATCATGGAAAGAGTTGGGGGTGGGGATTGGGGGGAGTGAAGGGAAGAAACAGAATATTAAATATCACACCAGGGCCTGACCTTGCCTTCACCCTACAGTCACTTGCCAGCTGCAGTCACTGCAATCGGACATGAAAACGTAGCTAATTCTTTTTTCCATTCCTTAGCCCAGGAGACAAGGATGACAATTATAAGGTCCACCACTGCTGAGATCAGCTAACTCAATATAGAGAAGGCCCTTAATTGGGGGTTAATTACCCAGTTAAGGCTAGTTAAGGACCTCAATTGGCGGCAAGGCAGGAAGGCCTTTCGGCAGAGGTGGAATGGTGGCAGTGTCCCCTCCACCCGCCACCATCCCACCCGATTTTAGGCTCTCCCTGCCTCCAAACCCACTGCAGGGAAAAGCATAAAATTCCACCCTTTTGATTTGCCTAACCAAAAAAAATGTGAAGTCACAGAGACTGAGTATTATTTAGACATGTGTAACAGGCATTACCTGTGGTGAAAATGCAGAGATACAGCGTCGTGATGAAGAGGCTCCAGAATTGCTCCGGCTCACCGCTTGGGAGGGTTTCCAGTCCAGAACCGTGCTTGTACTGTCCTGGTTAAAAGCCACCTCATTCTGGATTTCAGACATCTACAAACAAATCGCAAATATACTGTAACCTACAGAGCTAAAAGTAGCAGGCTGGCTTCAGTCAATCTGACTGTAATTATCAATGGCCATCCCAGTGTTTGATTCTAAGCCTTGCAGTTTTGTGGCTGGCTACTGACAATTGAATTGTGAAGATTTACAACTCAGATTATTAATTATCCAATCCATTATCCAATTAAGGAAGGAAGAATTTGCATTTATATAGCACCTTTCATAACCTCAGAATATCCCAAAGCACTTCACAACCAAATAGTTGTTTATTGAAACATAGTCACTTTTGTAATGTAGGAAACACAGCAGCCACTATGCACACAGCAAGGTTCCACAAACAGCAATGAGACAAATAACTAAATAATTTGTTTTAGTGATGTTTGTTGAGGGAAAAATATTGGTCAGGACACCAGGAGAACTCCACTGCTTTTCTTCAAATAGTTCCATTTGGATAGGGCAGATGGATCCTCTGTTTAATGTCTCAGCTGAAAAAATACAGTACTTTTGACAGGACAGCACTGAAGTTTAGTTTAGTTTAGTTTAGTTTAGAGATACAGCACTGAAACAGGCCCCTCGGCCCACAGAGTCCGCGCCGACCATCAACCACCCATCCACACCAATCCTACACCAATTGGCCCAATGCGCCAATGCGCCCAAGACTTGGGGCTGAATTTTATAAGCCTGCCGTGTGGATAAAATGGCGGCCCGTGCCAAAGAGCAGCAGCTCATTTATATAGACGGGGCAGGCTGCCCCCCCTCCCCCCACCACTGATCATGTGGAGGAGGTGGGCTGTCCGTCCCCGGCAATGGCGTCAGTTGCCTGTGTGCAGGAGCTGATGTTATTTTTTAAAGGGCTGTCAGCTCTACTGCAAAATTTAAATATTTAAAGTTAAATGGAATTAAAAAAAATAAATACATCTCTTTTGCCCCTGTTCCACAGCTCCCAATAACAATTAAATTAATTATTTGCCCTTCCTCCCCCCAACAACACTTACCTTTACCATCTGACCTTCCCCCACAAAACTGCACAAACTTTCACCTACAACCCTTCCCACCATCCGCTACACCCATGATGCTAATTTAGCTCCATTCTTTCCTCCCACACTGATAAACTTACCTCCGCCCCCCCACCCCCTTCCCCACAAGTGTTCCGCCTCGTTTCCCCAGACTGGGATCCGAAAGCGCAGCAGTGCCGGCTGCTGGGGTGAAGATCGTGGCGGGACATCAGGAGGCGACGTGAAATTAATTAATTCAGGTATTTTAATTTATTTAAACCTTTAAATTGCCATCCCATTGGCGAGTGGTGGGGGAGGCCGCCACGAGGCCTCGCTGCTCATGGTAATATCAGGCCGGGCCCTGCCGGTGTCTAAGTCCATGGCGAGCCTCATCCGAGGCCATCTTCAGGCACCCCCACCCCCATCACGGATCCCAACGTTGAGGGCTTCTTAAAATCCAGCCCTTGGAGTGGGGCTTGAATCCACAATCTTTTGGCTCAGAGGTGAGAGTGCTACCATGAGCCAAGACTGACACCTGATAAGCTATTACAGTTGATTTCATTCCAGATGTTTTCAAGCTAGTAACAGTCCTCTTAATAGTGTGACAGGTGCATACTGAACGCAGTACTGAGGAATTGCTGCATTCTCATAGATGTAATTTTTCAGATGAAATATTAAAGAGAGGACATGCCTGCCTTTTACTGATGGACATAAAAAATCCCATTGCACCACTCAAAAGAGTAAGAAGGTTATTCAGTGCTCTGACTAATACTCAACCCACAACTAACACCACCAAAATGGATTACTGGGTGTTTTATCTCACTATTGTTTGTGGGACCATTGGTTGCTGGATTTGCCTGCAACGTACGGCCAGCCAGTGAGTGGTACAAAGATTTACGCCTGTGATTCCTCAGAGTGAGGCTTTGATCTTAATACATGGCATCTTGTGGTGTAGGTAATAGATGGTAAAGAATCAGAGAGAAAAATGCTCCAAAGACTGCTCTGAAATACTACTGAGCAGGCAACTGGGAGCAGATCTTTGTCCTCTAGTCCCAAGGAAGGTTGTAGTATTGAGAGACTATGAGGGGAAAGCAGACAGAGAGTTACATTATAATTAAACAGGAATCAAGGAAAACCTTAATAGTACCTTGAAATTAGTGTCAAAATCAGGTTAATTATCAGTGCACTACTCTGCTACTCTGCAGCAGCTTCCATAATGTAAATAAGAAAGTACACAAGAACCTGGGAAATCTGTAGTGTAAATTGCTCAATTCCTTAATATTCCATTTCTATTGTGCATGATGTACTTTTTCAGTATTAGTGGAAAATGAGGTTTAGAAACATAGGAACTGGACTCAGCGATTCAGCCTCTCGAGCCTGTTCCACCATTTAATTAGATAATTGCTAATCTGCATCTTAACTCTATTTACTGGCATTTGTTCCAAATCCCTTGATAATCTTACCTCACAAAAGTATACTGATCTCAGATTTGAAATTATTTTGGAAGAGAGTTTTCCAGATTTCCACTATCCTTTGCATGACAAAGTACTTCCTGATATAACTCTTAAATAGTTTAGCTCCTATTTTAAGATTGTGCCCCTTGCTCTGGATTCTCCAACCGGATCTGTATCTACTCGATTAGATTCTTTTATCATTTTAAAGACCGTCCTTCCATTCACCCTTCAAGCTTCTAACTCAAAGGAATACAAACCAACTTTATATAACATGTTGATTCCTCTTTCTCAACTCCAAAGTGAATGTCTTCACATTTCCCAATATTGAAATTCATCTACCATAGTTTTGCCACATATGAAGTGCAGCTGCCATCATAGAGGAGTTCAGTATCATTTGCTAAAACTCTATCAGAAATCAAAAGTCAGTGGATCAATTACTTACAATGTAACAATTTCATTTACCTGAACAACAAAAGATGTGATCGCACAGAGGCTGCGTATTATTTAATAAATTGTAATTGGCCTTACCTGTGGTGAAAATGCAGAGTTATAACCCTGTGATGAAGAGGCTCCAGAAGTACTCCGGCTCACTGCTTGGGAGGGTATCGACTCCAGAACCGTGCTTGTACTGTCCTGGCTAATAGCTACTTCATCCCGGATTTCAGACACCTGCAAACAAATCGCAAATATATTTTAACCTACAGAACTAGCAGTAGAAGACTGGCATCACTCAATCTAATTGTAATTATCAGTGACCAAACAGTGACTGATTCTAGGCTTTACAACTCTGTGTCTGTATGTCGACAGCTGTATTTGTAATTCAGATTATTAATTACCCGATCAAGTTTTGCATATAATTTCATTCAGGCCCAGTGACAATGAATTATCGGTGCTCTTTTACAGATTGAGTAATCCTCCAATTGTCCTTCCTTCCTTCCCAGTGGACGAGCTCTGCTCTGAGTGGGGAACACTATGCCCAAAACCAAACCCAATCACTACAGGTGAAGTGCACAAGTGTAGCAGCATACAGTGCCACTGTATCAGCCAAACACTGGCATTTAGTAACCGGATATGGCTAACATTTAAGAATCTTAAAATTGGGAACTTACACTGTTAATTATTTTAGACCTAATCAAAAACACCAAATCAAAAGTTCACTTATAACTCATTTCCTCATACAGGAAATGATTCATTTTTGTGCAGATCAATAAATGCAGTTCACAACGTACCAAAGATTACCATTAAAATATCACATTATTTGTATGGGTTCTTACATCTGTGTCAGAAGCATCACCTCCAAAGGCCTCTTGCGCACAATGTGGCCTTTCAAAATTCCTTTGATGTTTGAATTCAACTTCAGAATCATATTCATTCGAATCTCTCATTGTGGACATGCCACTGTCAAAGCAGCTTTCAGTTAAACTTTCAACTTCACAGCTGGTCCTGCACATGGGGTCACACAGAGCCAGTGACTCCATGTCTTCATCTAGGTAAGAGGACCTGGATGACCTATTGAGAACAATAATGATAAGCAATTATGGTAGTTTGTCAGTGTTGTTGAAGTTTAGAGTTGAAGGAACGAGACCCCATTAATGTAACCTAACATAAATCTCTAACTGATGGAATAATTGGCAGTTTATAGTCAATAAAATTTTGGACCAGCAGGACACACCTTTTTCACAAATTGTACGAGTATAGGTCATTGCAGTGCTAAACTAAACACATTCTGGCATTCTGGAGTCTTGGTTCTAAAATGGTCAACTGGCAAATGTTTCTTTAACGGCCGATTGGGGGATGTTAAGGAATTAGATAAATGTTTATTTTAAAGCTACTTATAAAATAAATATATATTTAATGTATTTTGATATTTAAATGGGGGTGTGGACATAGGATCAGCAATTATGTTAATTATACTTCTTCTTCTTTCTTCTTTTGGGCCTCTTTATCTCGAGAGACAATGGATACGTGCCTGGAGGTGGTCAGTGGTTTGTGAAGCAGTGCCTGGAATGGCTATAAAGGCCAATTCTAGAGTGACAGGCTCTTCCACAGGTGCTGCAGAGAAATTTGTTTGTCGGGGCTGTTGCACAGTTGGCTCTCCCCTTGCGCCTCTGTCTTTTTTCCTGCCAACTACTAAGTCTCTTCGACTCTACTACATAGCTACTTTATACAATTCTAGAGACTGTTAAGCCTTCAACAATTAAAAATAGATCAGAGTTTTTGTCAATATATGACAGATAATTACAGGTCTTAGTATTTCCTGGTCTCAATGTGTTCTTGTGCCTCCCTAATTATAAATAAATCTCTATTTGTTTGCTGTTCACAATATGATGCTTTACTCAGTAGATGATTTATGATTAGCATTTGCCACAATACGACTGATTGCAATGTCACCTGTTATATAACTAGATTTTTAGCACTGGTTCTGACTCCAGGGCTATTTATTTTTAAGTGTGGCCGCTTTCAGAATGTAACCTCCAATCCTCATTCTGAACACACCATAAAATAGAGAAAATATGGGCACAAAAAGCAAAAAGGTTGCCAATTCATATTTAACACAATGAGGTTAGAACCAAAAAAAAAACTGCAAATGATGGAAGCTGAGAAAAGACAGCTAACATTTCAGGCGTATTTTGCTTACAATGATCAGACCAATCAGAACAAAGCCTAAAATAAAAGCAAAATACTGCGGATGCTGGAAAAAACAAATCAGAACAAAGCCTAAGCTAGTCTTGTGTGTTATACTATATTTACAATGACTTTTACCTCCTATGGTATCGAATAATCATAATTCTCAGTGAATGCATTTTTCAGAACAAAAGAGGATAATAAGGTGCCACAATGGATTGCGGATCCAACACACTGTACCAGTCTATAAATGTGGTGCCATGCCAACGGGGCTACTAATGTCAACCACGTATTTATGGGGGAGACATCAAGCACAACTCAGACACTTCATCATGAAAATAGAGGAAGTAAAATCACAGCAACAGTCACAGAGTAAAGTATTAAAGCACCTTTTGCAATCTCAGAATATCCTAAAGTGCTTGACAGCCAATTTTGTAAAATTCTAGTCACTATTTCAATAAAGAAAAATTATCACAGGAAGGTCCTTCACGCAGGAAATAAGAGTTAATCTGTTTTGGTAGTGTTGATTGAGGGATAAATGTTAGCCAGGCTACCAGAACTTCAAACAGTGCCTCGGGCTTTTTTTTTGTGGCTACCCAACGGCAAACAGGGACTTA
Organism: Heterodontus francisci; assembly: GCF_036365525.1. NCBI lineage: Eukaryota > Metazoa > Chordata > Chondrichthyes > Heterodontiformes > Heterodontidae > Heterodontus > Heterodontus francisci. Next base: position 116,384,949 of record NC_090374.1, read on the forward strand.
GTTTAATATCTTACATGAACGACAGCACTCTCGACAATACAGCACAACCTGAGTGCTACACTGGAGGGTCAATCTTATGTGTTAAAATACCTAGAGTGGGGCTTGACCTCATTGGGCAGAATTTTCCCGGCCCCTCGATACCGTGGGTGGCGGCGTGTGGGTCAGTAAAATTCTGCAGTGAGAGGCCCGCCTCGACCCCCGACATCGAGAAGGGCCTGCCGCATATTACTGGCGGCGGGGGGATCTCAGTGTGGCCCCCCTGCTACTCGGCGGCGGCAATCCAATTACCATATTCAAAACTGTACTTACCTCTACAGATTATGCAGATTACGCCATCTCTCAATGTACACTTCTGGATTTTACATTGAACGGGCAGCCATCACATGCCGTCCTGTTCCCGAGCAGAAAAGCTGGAGGCAGAATTTTTCCCCAACGAAGGTAAGTTCCGTTTTCAGGGGTCTCACTCTGCATACTGGGAGGAGGGAGGGGGGATATTCATCTCTGTGACCTATGAATGATGACATGCAGCCCAGGGGCTTCGCGCGTCATCCTATGCCTGTGTCCCTATATGTGACAGCTGCTCTCAATTTTTACGTTTCTGCATCATTTCGGGGGCCCATCGGAGACATTTGTGAGGCCACACAGTCAGTAGTGCACCGCTGCATCAGGGAGGTCACCAATGCCCTATTCTGGAGGGCTGGTGACTATGCCCGCTTCAAGATGGACCCAGAGAACCAGGCCCAGAGAGCCACCGGTTTCGGCTCCGTTGCGGGATTCCCACAGGTGCATGGGGTCATAGATTGCACCCATGTGGCCATCAAGACTTCCGCCGGGTGACCAGCTGAATGCATAAACCGTAAGGGCTTCCACTCAATCAATATGCAGCTCGTATGTGATCACCGGAACAATACATGCAAATCTGTGCCCACTTTCCAGGCAGCTGCCTTCATCCTGTGCCAGTCCCAGCTGTTGTTGCTGTTCTTTATTTTAATCATTCATGGGATGTGGGCGTCACTGGCTCGGCCAGCATTTATTGTAAATCCCTAATTGCCCTTGAAAAGGTGATGGTGAGCTGCCTTCTTGAACCGTTGCAGTCCATGTGGGGTAGGTACACCCACAGTGCTGTTAGGAAGGGAGTTCCAGGATTTTGACCCAGCAACAGTGAAGGAATAGCAATATAGTTTCAAGTCAGGATGGTGTGTGACTTGGGAGGGGAACTTGCAGGTGATGGTGTTCCCATTCATTTGCTGCCCTTGTCCTTCTAGTTGGTAGAGGTCGCAGGTTTGGAAGGTGCTGACTAAGGAGCCTTGGTACGTTGCTGCAGTGCATCTTGTAGATGGTACACACTGCTGCCACTGTGCGTCGGTGGTGGAGGGAGTGAATGTTTGTAGATGGGGTGCCAATCAAGCAGGCTGCTTTGTCCTGGATGGTGTCGAGCTTCTTGAGTATTGTTGGAGCTGCACCCATCCAGGCAAGTGGAGAGTAGTCCACCACACTCCTGACTTGTGCCTTGCTGATGGGGATATTTGTGGAGCCACCTACTCCAGTTAGTTGTTTAATTGTCCACCACCATGCACAGCTGGATGTGGCAGGACTGCAGAGCTTAGACCGAGGATTTCCCCCCACTGTGGTTGACAGGGCCCTCAACCGTGTCCGACCCATTCCCCGCACCTCTACCCTCACCCCTTCCCCTCCCTCCCAGAACCGTGACAGGGTTCCCCTTGTCCTCACTTTTCATCCCACCAGCCTCCATATCCAAAGGATCATCCTCCGCCATTTTCGCCACCTCCAGCGTGATGCCACTACCAGTCGCATCTTTCCCTCCCTTCCCCTGTCAGCATTCCGAAGGGATCGTTCCCTCCGCGACACCCTGGTCCACTCCTCCATTACCCCCACCACCTCGTCCCCGTCCCAGGGCACCTTCCCTTGCAATCGCAGGAGGTGTAATACCTGTCCCTTTACCTCCTCTCTCCTCACTATCCCAGGCCCCAAACACTCCTTTCAGGTGAAGCAGCGATTTACTTGTACTTCTTTCAATGTAGTATACTGTATTCGCTGCTCACAGTGTGGTCTCCTCTACATTGGGGAGACCAAGCGCAGACTGGGTGACCGCTTTGCGGAACATCTCCGCTCAGTCCGCAAGCAGGACCCTGAGCTTCCGGTTGCTTGCCATTTCAACACTCCCCCCTGCTCTCATGCTCACATCTCTGTCCTGGGATTGCTGCAGTGTTCCAGTGAACATCAACGCAAGCTCGAGGAACAGCATCTCATCTACCGATTAGGCACACTACAGCCAGCCGGTCTGAACATTGAGTTCAATAATTTCAGAGCATGACAGCCCCCCACTTTACTTTCATTTTTAGTCATTTTTAGTTATTTTTTCTTCCTTTTTTTTTTTTTGGCATTCCTTTTTACATTTTTTACAATCTTTTTTTGTATATATTTCAGTTCATCTTAGTTTGTTCAGTTTGCTCACCCACTGTTTTTTTCAGGTTGTTTTTCTTCAGGTTTGCACTTGCTGATGTTCAATATTCAGTATATTCACACCTAATCTGTACTAATGCTTTGTCTTTCAACACACCATTAACATATTGTTTGCCTTTGCTCCGTGACCTTTTGGTCAGCTATGTGGCCTGGTCCAATCTGCACCTTCTCCTTTGTTATCTCTTGCCCAACCCCCACCTCACTTGTTTATAATCTGTGACTTTTCTAATATTTGTCAGTTCCGAAGAAGGGTCACTGACCCGAAACGTTAACTCTGCTTCTCTTTCCACAGATGCTGCCAGACCTGCTGAGTGAATCCAGCATTTCTTGTTTTTGTTTCAGATTTCCAGCATCCGCAGTATTTTGCTTTTAGATCTGATCTGTTGGTTATGGGATCATTTAACTCTGCCTATTGCATGCTGCTTACGCAGTTTGGTATGCAAGTAGTCCTGTGTTGTAGCTTCACCAGGTTGATACCTCATTTTGAGGTGTGCCTAGTGCTGCTCCTGGCATGCCCTCCTGCACTCTTCATTGAACCAGGGTTGGTCTTCTGGCTTCATGGTAATGGTAGAGTGGGGAATGTGCCGGGCCATGAGGTTACAGATTGTGGTTGAGTACAATTCTGCTGCTGCTGATGGCCCACAGCGCCTCATGGATGCCCAGTTCTGCATTGCTAGATCTGTTCGAAATCTATCCCATTTAACACGGTGGTACTGCCACACAACACGATGGAGGGTATCCTCAATGGAAGGCGCGACATGTCTCCACAAGGACTGTGTGGTGGTCACTTCTACGACTACTGTCATGGACAGATGCATCTGCGGCAGGCAGACTGGAGAGGACGAGGTCAAGTATGTTTTTCTCTCTTGTTGTTTCCCTCACCACCTGCCACATACCCAGTCTAGCAGCTATGTCCTTTAGGACGGCACAGTGGCGCAGTGGTTAGCACCGCAGCCTCACAGCTCCAGTGACCCGGGTTCAATTCTGGGTACTGCCTGTGTGGAGTTTGCAAGTTCTCCCTGTGTTTGCGTGGGTTTCCTCCGGGTGCTCCGGTTTCCTCCCACATGCCAAAGACTTGCAGGTTGATAGGTAAATTGGCCATTAGCAATTGCCCCTAGTACAGGTAGGTGGTAGGGAAATATAGGGACAGGTGGGGATGTGGTAGGAATATGGGATTAGTGTAGCATTAGTATAAATGGGTGGTTGATGGTCGGCACAGACTCGGTGGGCCGAAGGGTCTGTTTCAGTGCTGTATCTCTAAACTAAAACATAAACTAAACTAAGGACTCGGCCAGTTCGGTCAGTAGTGGTGCTACCAAGCCACTCTTGGTGATGGACATTGAAGTCCCCCACCCAGAGTATATTCTGCGCCCTTGCCACCCTCAGTGCTTCCTCCAAGTGGTGATCAACATGGAGGGATACTGATTCATCAGCTGAGGGAGGGTGGTAGGTGGTAATCAGTAGGAGGTTTCCTTGCCCATGTTTGACCTGATGCCATGAGACTTCATGGGGTCTGGAGTCGATGTTGAGGCCTCCAAGGGCAACTCCCTCCCAACTGTATACCACTGTACCATCACCTCTGCTGGGTCTGTCCTGCCGGTGGACAGGACATACCCGGAGATGGTAATTGCAGCGTCTGGGACATTGTCTGTAAGATATGATTCCGTGAATATGACTGTGTCAGGCTGTTGCTTGACTAGTCTGTGGGACAGCTCTCCTGATTTTGGCACAAGCCCCCAGATGTTAGTGAGGAGGACTTTGCAGGGTCGACAGGACTGGGTCTGCCGTTTGTCGTTTCCATGCCTAAGTCGATGCCGGATGGTTCGTCCGGTTTAATTCTTCACTGAAATGGCTCAGATGGAGGGGTGGCTTCTTGGAGACAAGGGCGACCCCTTGCATACACGGATCCTGACACTGGTGAGATACCCTAGCACTGCTGCAGAGGAGAGATACAACACCAGCCACCAGCCACAGGAGCTACAGGAACCACCTTTGAGCAGGCTGAAAATGCAATTCCGCTGCTTGGATAGATTGGGTGGTGCCTTGCAGTACGGACCGGAAAGGGTAGCTCGCATCGTTGCTGTCTGCTGCGCTCTGCACAACTACACACGCAACAGGGGAGAGGCTTTGCAGGATGAGGAGAGACATGAGCAGGACTCAACCTCGGACAATGAGGATGCTGACGACTTATAGCAGGAAAAGCACATGGGATGACAGACAGCATCCAGGCACCACATGCAGGGCGAGCAGCGAGCTAGGGATGCACGACAGTGCCTCATTGATCAAAGGTTCTCCATGCCATAGGAACCACCATGGGCTCTGCAAGCCACACAGCACCCTTGTTCACCTGTTGTGCAGCAGTCCACATCTGCAACGTCTTTACGACCACCATTATTGGCAGCAGAATACTGAGCCAATGTCCATATTACTGCATCCGTGGAGACGCACATGAGTGATATTGGCATGGCAATGATGTTATTCCATACACTGGCAGTTCTGTAAGGCCAATGATGTAATGGGAAGGGACATAATAGGTACATGCTGGCACACTTCATTCACACAATAAAAGCAACGCACATGTTGATGAAGACGATTTTGTTTTCGGCCTTTCAGCATTGCTGTGTCACCCATGCAGACCCATTTGTGTCATCATGCTTTTTGGAAATGCTTGTAGATTCTCCTATGTGATGCCACTTCTGTGCTAGCAGCCTGACTGTAGGAAGGCTGCTGATATGATGGCCCTTTGGCTGTGGATGACTTTGGCGGCCGTACCCTGTGCATACGAGGCTTAGAGGGCCCCAGCTGGCTGGGAGAATGATCGTTCATCCTCTTCCGGCATAAGACCCTTTGACGCCGGATGGTCCCACGGCTACTCACCTCCTCTGCCATCTCCAGCCAGGTTGCCTTGGTCAGGCAGGAGAGCCTCTTGTTACCATCGCTGGCAAAAATGACCTCCCACCTTGCCCGCACAGCCTGGAGAAAAATGAGCAGGGAGGCTTTGCTGAACTGTGGGGCCACCCTAGAGCACCCCTCTGCCATCCTCGACTTTTGTTGAGGTCCTTTAAATACAAAGGTGACTCCACCATGTAACTGCTCTAACTTCTGGCTTCAAGGTTTGTCTTGCACGTGTTTGAAAACCAATGCAGGACTAGTGAGGAAATCTGTGCTGTTGTCATGGTTTTTCAACTACTACAACTACTACAGATCGACAGATGTTCATGAACACTTTGCTTCTGCAGCAGCTGATCACAGTTATTGGTGTAATATTTCTAACAGGCAATGCAGCTAGAATATGAACATATTCTCCTGTTTTCTTAAAAAAATTGTTTAATTGTCTTTTCACATAACAGTTTGCAGAAAAATGAATACAGATTCCAAATGCATATTAGTTTGCGGCTTTTCACAGTCAGATGATTAGAAACCCATGGTATGTAACTATTCTTCCATTATGGTTTAATTTCTGTGGTGCATTTGCCTTTTATGGTACATTTAAGTCTTACATCCTGGAATGTGCGAAATTAAGATTATTCATCCAGGTGCAGCACGCCTACAAGAAGGAATGTTATACTTGAGTGCAACAAGAGGATCGCAACTAAACAGGACACTGGGACACAGCAGGATAAGTATGTGACAGCAAAGCGGAAAGTGCTGGGGAAACTCAGCAGGTCAGGCAGCATCTGTGGAGAGAGAAGCAGAGTTAACTTTCAGGTCTGTGAACTTGGTCAAGTTAACTCTGCTTCTCTCTCCACAGAGGCTGCCTGATCTGCTGAGTTTCTCCAGCACTTTCTGCTTTGCTGCCACATTGACAGCAGCCCCACTCTTCAACAGTGAGGTATGTATTTCTTTTACAGCTGTCAGGAAGCAGGTGCTGGAGCACTTTAAATAGGGCCCCAGCACCTGCTACACAGCTGTCAAATGGTTTCTTACTATGCTGGATGTTCTGCCTTTCCCCACGTAATATGTGGGGGGGGGGGGGGGTGGATGCGGTTCGTCACTGTGATGCTAATGAACCACCCCCCCGCTGCAGAGCGCGGCACCCGAATAAAATTCAGGCCATTACATTCTGACTCACATGCAAGAGTGCTATCACTAAGCCGAGGCTGAGTACTTTCTATTTGCCCTAAACTGGGCTTATAAGCTTAAATTGAGCAGTACAAACCTAGGAGAAGAACTCTTAAAAACTTTACTCCTATAGTCACACTCAGTTAAATATGGTGAGTGCCCAGGAACATGAGGCGTGAGGGGAGAAAGTGAAGAAATATTTTAAAAGACAAGCACTTCAACAGTTGGCGTTATCAGGGTTATACCAAATAAAACAGAGGTCACAAAATTTGGCTCCATAGTGGGGATGCCTGAAACTTCAATGAGGTCAGCTGGACTTCTTCCAGTCACTTCTGGCACGGCCTGGGCTAACAGTACAGGCACCAACACAGGCATGCCACACGTGCACCAAAAGCATGCAGAGTGGGCAAATTATGACGTCAAACAGCATCTAGCACTGATTTGGCACACAAACTGCCATTTTGGACCATGAAGATCACTATGACCCTCAACTTTTAACCCAGTGGATCCTTCCAGGCAGCAGAAGGCAACAAACCAGCACTTTGGACCTCGCAGGTCTGGTTAACACCCTTTCTTAAACAGTCCCAGCTGAACATGCGTTCAGCTGCATGAGGGATCCACCCACTAAAGCTATTTAAAGGGATCACCATGGGACTTCCAGGTGAGGTGCTTTTCAATTTCTTCTGTTGTTGCAGAGTGAGTGGAAGGAGCAGTGAGACCTGGGGTTATATGTGCACAGTCATTGAAGGTGGCATGGCCGATTGAGAGTGGTTAATAAAACATATGGGATTCTGAGCTTTATAAATTGGGGCATAGAAAAGCAAGGAAGTTACGATAAATCTGTATGAGCCTCAACTGGAGTATTGTGTCCAATTCTGGGCACCACACTTTAAGAAAGATGCAAAAGCAATAGAGAGGGTGCAAAAAAGATTCACGAAAATGGTTCCAAATATGAGGAACTGCAGTTAACGTGGATAGATTGGAGAAGCTGGGGCTGTTCTCCTTGGAGAAGAGAAGATGAAGAGGAGATTTGATAGAGGCATTCAAAATCATGAGGGGTCTGGACAGAGTAGATAAGGAGAAACTGTTCCTGTTGGCACAAGGGTCGAGAACCAGAGAACAGTGATTTAAAGCAAAACAAGCAGCAGCAACACGAGGAAATGTTTTTTACACAGCGAATGGTTAGGATCTGGAATGCACTGCCTGAGAATGTGGTGGAAGCAGATTCAATTGAGACCTCCAAATGAGAATTGGATCATTATCTGAAGAGAAAAAATTCGCAGGGCTACAGGGAAAAGGCAGAAAGTGAGTCCAGGTGAATTGATCTTGCAGAGAGCCAGCATGGACATGATGACCTGAATAGCCTCCTTCTGTGCTGTAAACATACAATGATTTTATGGAAGTACTGTGTTCTGTGTTTTGGAGGAGTTTGGAAAAGTTTTTGGACTCACAAGAGGGTGGTGCTGGACTTTGACAAGAAGGTCAGAGAGGTTGCAAAATGACAAGGACATAGAGCAAATGTAGCAGAGAAAGGAAGCTGTACACAGAGGGATGAGGAGGAAGAGTCGGAGGGGGGCTCTCAATAGAAGGCCATATCCGCCAAGGATCTTCAGAGAGCACATCTCCACCTGAACCAGGCTACAATTCACCAAGGAGGTGGTCACTGAATTGTGCCATCTCCGCCAACTGGACCCACAGCCACAGAGCATGTTGGGGACTGCGCTGTCAACAATCATGAAGATCACTGTGGCCCTCAGTTTCTATGCCAGCAGATCCTTCCAGGTGAGAGCAAGTGACATTTCCAATGCTTCACAGTTTGCTGTGCATAACTGTATTAGGGAAGTGACAGAGGCCCTGTACAGAAAGAGAGGGAACTTCATCACCTTCTCTCTTACCTGGGAAAAGGAGGAGGAGCAAGTAGGTAGCTTTGCCATGCTAGTGGGATTCCCCATGGTACAGGGTGCCATTGATTACACGCACGTGGCTCTGCAAGTCCCACATATTAACAGGGAGATGTACCGCAACTGCAAGGGCTATCACTCCATGAACGAGCATTTGGTGTGCAGCAATGCCCAGAGCATCCTGTCAGAGAATGCCTGCTATCCTGGTAGCAGTTACGACCCATTCATCCTGCGACAGTCAGCCGTACCCGCCATCTTCGGGCCACCATGATGAACCAGAGGCTGGCTGCTTCTTGATGAGGCAAGGGCTACCCACTCCACACCTGGCTCATGACTCCCCACTGCCACCCAACCACACATGAGATGTGTGCCTACAATGAGAGCCATGTTGCCAGCAGGAACTTCATGGAGCAGGCAAACGGCAACCTCAAAGAATGGTTCCTCTGCTTGGACTGCTCGGGGGTGTGGGGGGAGGGAGTCCTCCATTACTCGCCAGAGTGAGTCTCCAAGTTCACGGTGGTGTGCTATGTATGCCACAACCTTGTTTGCATGAGGGTATAGCCCTTGCCACCAGGCCCTAAGAAGGCACCTCAGGAGGAGGAACAGGAAGAGGAGGAAGGGAGGAGGCAGTCGGGTCCTCTTCGATCCGGATGGGTTCTTCGTGACAGTTACTCAGACTCTGCTTCCCATGAAATCACATCCCCATTTTACCGTTGCTCCACAATACTCCACCTTTCCATCCTGTTACAATGTACTATCACAGCGTTGGTCAAAATCCTGAAATGAAAACACCATTAAAAAATTCCATAACAATTTTATCCACCAACATGTCCAATAATACATACAAAACTGAACAATTCCCCCCCAGTACATTCTATTAGTGCCTCTCTTGCGGGTGCCTTTGCCTAGCCTAGTGCCCCTAAGCTGTGCTATCCCAGTGGCTGCAACATGGCTTGTGGAAGTTGCTGACTTTCAGAGGGGGACACTGCAGATGGCCTTGCAGGATGCCCTCGAGGGCCCGGCTTTGGACCGCACCACCTTGGCATAGATGGCAGCAGTCTGGGCTGGCTGACTGAAAGGGGACTGGCAGAGTGGCAATGGTGGGAGGCCGAATGCTGTCATCCTGACAGAGAACAGCAGGTTCATGCTCCATGGAACTACTGCTACACAGCTAGGGCGGTACCTCATTAATCCTAGCTATCTGCTGGAGCACAGATTGCTGGACTGCTGTAGAGCCTGTAAGCCAGTTTGAGCAATAGTATTTGCAGCCACGATAACAACAGTTTGACCTGTCTGGCACCCAGCTAGCCTTGCATGGCAACAAGCATGGATCTTATGATCTCAGTCTGAGCTTCCACTGCAGCACTGAGACATTGGGTAACTTCTGCCTGTGCTGTAGTGGAAGCTGAGATATCGTCCACCAGATGCTGCATCACGGCTGGGTCGCAAGTGCTGTCATGGAGTTGGCCACTGTTTCCACCCTCGAAAGGATGAGCTTCAAGCTCTGCACAAAGCTCTGTGCCAAGCTGGAACTGGATTTCTCCATGCCCCTTGACGGTGGTAGCAGGCTCTGTGGCAAGCTAGTCAATGCACCAGCATCTCAGTGTGCATGACCATCAGCGTTCTCCTGGAAGTTGCACCATCGCAGTCCTCATCTGAGTCCTCTGCAGCAGAATTCGTGTGCGACCTCACCTCCAGCAAGCTGGCACAGATACTACCCTTTCCCCTCTTCTGTCTGCAGCCCACTCGTGTTCAGTGACTCACCAGGTGCTGATCCCATGTCTATACTACTCTCTAATATACAGGCAGTGCCAGTAGCTGAGCTGGTGGCTGTGATTGTCAGATCAGATGACGGTGCTACTTCATCAGAAGTCTGCAGTTGCTCATGCCCTTCAGAGTGAGGCATCACTGGCCGGCCAGGCAGCAAACCATAGTTAACTGAACGCAAAAATGCAAAAGGGGAGGGTTGTGGTGAGGAAATGTGGGAGGGATGGACAGCAAGAGGTTCATTTTAGATTGCAAGATAAAGGTGAAGTGGAACTTGCGAAGGGACATAAGGTAAGAACATACCGACATCCTGAACATTCTCAGCGATACCGAATGTAATGGCCTCACTATCTGCCAGCCTTATAATGTGAAGCACCGTATTCTCCAAAGGGCTCAGGAGATGCAAGTGTGCCTATCCCCCCACTGGTTCCCTGCTGCTCCCTGTGGTTATGTGTGACCTTGTCCTTCAGGAGAGAGGAAAGAATGTCAGTCGTGTTACAACCAACCGCTCCAGTCAAAGCCCCAGTCAAAATATACGATTCTGATTGCGGTGGGAACAACGCACTGTTAATTCAATCCTGTCGCTCCACAGATCAGCTAACATAATATTTAAACTTTCCAAATTAAAGAAAGACTCAATCAAATTTTACCATCTATTAACCCCCGAATGAGGCTAACCAAACCAGGTGTCTTTAAATCAACAAATTAACTCTTTAATTAGAAGAACTAAATTCTTAAACACTATGAAAATATTTTTTTTTTATTCATTCATGGGATGTGGGCGTCACTGGCCAGGCCAGCATTTATTGCCCATCCCTAATTGCCCTGGAGAAGGTGGCGGGGAGCTGCCTTCTTGAACCGCTGCAGTCCATTTGGGGTAGGTGTACCCACAGTGCTGTTAGGAAGGGAGTTCCAGGATTTTGACCCAGCGACAGTGAAGGAACGGCGATAGAGTTTCAAGTCAGGATGGTGTGTGACTTGGAGGGGAACTTGCAGGTGGTGGTTTTTCCATGTATTTGCTGCCCTTGTCCTTCTAGTTGGTAGAGGTCGCAGGTTTGGAAGGAGCCTTGGTGCATTGCTGCAGTGTATCTTGTAGATGGTACACACTGCTGCCACTGTGCATCGGTGGTGGAGGGAGTGAATGTTTGTAGATGGGGTGCCAATCAAGCGGGCTGTTTTGTCCTGGATGGTGTCGAGCTTCTTGAGTGTTGTTGGAGCTGCACCCATCCAGGCAAGTGGAGAGTATTCCATCACACTCCTGACTTGTGCCTTGTAGATGGCAGACAGGCTTTGGAGAGTCAGGAGGTGAGTTACTCACCTCAGGATTCCTCGCCTCTGACCTGCTGTTGTAGCCACGGTATTTATATGGCTACGCCAGTTCAGTTTCTGGTCAATAGTAGCCCCTAGGATGTTGATAGTGGGGGATTCAGCGATGGTATTGCCGTTGAATGCCAAGGGGAGATGGTTAGATTCTCTCTTGTTGGAGATGGTCATTGCCTGGCACTTGTGTGGCACGAATGTTACTTGCCACTTATCAGCCCAAGCCTGGATATTGTCCAGGTCTTGCTGCATTTCTACACGAACTGCTTCAGTATCTGAGGAGTCACGAATGGTGCTGAACATTGTGCAATCATCAGCGAACATTCCCCCCTTCTGACCTTATGATTGAAGGAAGGTCACTGATGAAGCAGCTGAAGATGGTTGGGCCTAGGACACTACCCTGAGGAACTCCTGCAGTGATGTCCTGGTGCTCAGATGATTGACCTCCAACAACCACAACCATCTTCCTTTGCGCTAGGTATGACTCCAGCCAGCGGAGGGATTTCCCCCTGATTCCCATTGACCTCAGTTTTGCGAGGGCTCCTTGATGCCATACTCGGTCAAAATATAAACATTTAAAATAGAAAAAATTACAATCCTTGCAAATTTACAGTCCAATGTTGCTTGAAGTCCTCACAGGATGTTGCTCGAAGTCCTCACAGAATGTTGCTTTCCTTCTCCAGCGAATTTCAACAATTAACAACTTGCAAACACTTTCAACAATATCAATCTGACTTTAGAGTTTTTGAGGGACAAAATATTGTCACAGTCTAACTTCCCTTTCTTCAATTTAAATTACCAGAGATCTCTGTTTTGGGTTGATGTTTTAGAATTTTGAGAGATAATAATTAAACAGACGAAAATCCTATTCCTTCAGTTTAAATGGTTGAGAGCTCTTTTTCAGGTGTCTGAACACCACAGCTGTATCCTCTGTTTGTGTGTTCTATTAGAACAAGCTGTCTTCAACTAAAAAGCCAGTTGAAAACTGAATTGTAACAAATGTATCGCATGAGACTCACTCCCAGTGGCTGTTTCCATGGTATCGAGAATGCACCCTTTGAATCGCAGTCTCCAAATGGCTGTTTCTAAGGCAACGAAAATACATCTTCCTACAACTCCTGAGGCTTTCTGGTTCTTGCAGCAATACTGATCCCTTGCAAGTCTTAAAGGCAAACCGCATATTCCCAGAAAAAAAAACTACAGGACCATGACAGTAGTAAGAATGTTGCAATGCGTTTGGATGATGTGGCTGCCATAGCTGAATAGCTGGAGGTATGTGGAAACTGCAAGGTGTGGGTGTGAGGCTAGCAGCAGTGGTAAGTGTGAGGGTGAGGTGGAGCATATGAATATTAGGCATGAGTCCTGATTGCTAAGTGATGGGGCTGTAGTGCATTGACCAGCGTGGGAGACTGGTGCTGCAGCGGGTAGGAGATGTCATTTGAAGATGCATTGATGGACCTTGACCACCAGTGAATCACAGAACTGTTACAGTGCAGAAGGAGGCCATGTGGCCAATCACATCTGCACCAACTCTCTGAATGAGCAATTCACCTAGTGCTATTTCCCTGCATTCTCCCGTAATCCTGCACATTCTTCCATTTCATATAACAGTCTAATTCCCTTTTGAATGCTTCAATTGAGCCTGCCTCCACCACACTCGCAGGCGGTGCAATCCAGACCTTAACCACTTGCTGCGTGAAAAAGTTTTTCTCATGTCACTTTTGCTTCTTTTATCAATTACTTTAAATCTGTGCCCTCTCATTCTCAATCCTTTTACAAGTGGGAACAGTTTCTCCCAATCAACTCTGTCCAGACCCCTCACATTTTGAATACCTCTAACAAATCTCCACTCAGTCTTCTTTTCTCCAAGGAAAACAGTCTTCACGTCTCCAATCTATCTTCATAACTGAAGTTCCTCATCTCTAGAACCATTCTCATGAATCTTTTCTGCACTCTCAACAATGCCCTCACATCTTTCCTAAAGTGTGGTGCCCAGAACTGGACTCAATACTCCAGTTAAGGCAGAATTAGTATCTTATACAAGTTTAACATAACCTCCTTGCTCTTGTACTCTATGCCCCTATTAATAAAGTCCAGGATACTGTACGCTTTATTAACCGGCCTCTCAAACTGTCCTGCCACCTTATGACTTATGCACATATACATTCAGGTCCCTCTGTTCCTGCACCCTCTTTAGAACTGTGCCCTTTATTTTATATTTTCTCTCCATGTTCTTCCTACCAAATGAATCACTTCACACTCCTCTGCATTGAACTTCATCTGCCATCTGTCCGCCCATTCCACCAACTTGTCTATGTCCTTTTAAAGTTCTACACTATCCTCCTCACAGATCAGAATGCTTCCAAGTTTCATATTATCTGCAAACTTTGAAATTGTGTCCTGTACACCAAGGTCTAGGTCATTAATATATATCAGGAAATGCAAGGGTTCCAACACTGATCCCTGGGGAGCTCCACTACAATCCTTCCTCCAGCCCAAAAAACATTCATTAACCACTACTCTTTGTTTCCTGTCACTCAGCCAATTCCATACCCATGTTGCTACTGTCCCGCTTATGCCCTGAGCTATAACTTTTCTCACAGGTCTATTGTGTAGCGCTGTATCAAATGCTTTTTGGAAGTCCATGTTCATCACATGCTTTGCCCTCATCAACCTCCTCTGTTACCTCTTCAAAAAACTCCAGCAAGTTAGTTAACATGATTTTCCCTGAACAAATCCATGTTGGTTTTCTTTAATTAACCCATATTTGTCCACATGAGTATTAATTTTGTTCAAATTATTCTTTCTGGAAATTTCCCCATCACTGAAGTTAACTTGACTGGCCTGTAGTTGCTGGGCTTATCTTTACACCATTTTTGAACAAGGGTGTAAAGTTTGCAATTCTCCAGTCCACTGGCACCACCCCCGAGTCGAAGGAAGACTGAAAAATTATGGCCAGTGCCTCCGCAACTTCCACTTTCACTTCCCTCAGTAGGCTTGGTTGCATCTCATCCGGTTCTGGTGCCTTATCCACCTTAAGTACAGACAGCCTATACAATACCTCCTCCTTATCAATTTTAAACTGTTCTCATGTCTGAATTACCTCCTCTTTCACCATTCCTTGGGTTGTATCTTCTTCCTTGGTAAGACACATGCAACGTATTCATTTACTATCTCTGCTATGCCCTCTGCCACCATGGTTAAGTCCCCTTTTTGATCCCTGATCGGCCCCATTCCTCCTTCTACCACACTTTTACTATTTATATGTCTATAGAAAACTTTGGTATTCCCTTTTATGGTATGTTGTGAGAACACTAAAATTTTTCTGGCACTGCAGCCAGGTCCTTGGAGCCAGACTCCAGGAATTCGCCTCCATGGCCACCTGCTCCCATTCCGTTTAGAGAGTACTTGGCCCCCTGTGGAAACATCACCTCTCTCCTCCTTTCCACCTCTATCATTCAGGCCTCCAGCATCACACTGGAGAACTTGGGAGCCCTCTCTCTGGCTTGTTGCTCCATTTGCAGTCTCCTTTCTTCCAGCAAAGCTTACCTGAGATGGTTCCAGCAGCTACTGTAGCCGGAGTGCGTCTCTACTTTAAGAGGTGCAGGCTATCTTCAAGAAGTGCAGGTTAGCTGTACTTCATGCTAGCCATGCATGCTGCTGGGTCCCCTGTTGAGCATGCAGCCAGTCAGCAGCACGTTTTGCAATGGGTTGCATCCTGCAATTATATTGATGAGCAGGCAGCACAAAGTTTGCATGCTGCCAGCATCAACTTGACTAGGGGTAATTGAGCCTGAAAACATAGCTTATCGAATTTTCCCCCCCCAAATGTTTGTTCAAGAATACACTTATATCATACACTCCACTACATGTTCTGGAATCTAAAAGTATGATGCAGCAATGTTTAGTGTTATAACGACATTACATATACACTTGACCTATTGTGTATGTGCTGCCTCTTTGAAAGGGATTTCTAGTTAGTTCCACTCGCCTGTTCTTTCCCCATAACCCTGCAAATTTCTCCTTTTCAGGTATATATCCAATTTGCTTTTGATAGTTACTTCTGAATCTGCTTCTACCATCTTTTGATGCATTGAGTACATTTGAAAACATCATACCTCGCACATAAAAATGATTCTCATTTCTCCCCAATTATCTTAAATCTGTAACATTTTTTTATTCTTTCATGGGATATGGAAATCACTAGAAAAGCCAGCATTTGTTGCCAATCCCCTAGTTGCCCTTTGAATTGAGTGGCTTGCTAAGCCATTTCAGAGGCCAGTTAAGAGTCAACCACAGTGCTGTGGATCTGGAGTCACCAGGTACAGACATTAGTGAACCAGATAGTTTCATGGCACCATAACTGGGACTAGTTTCAATTCCAGATTTTAATTAATTAATTGAATTAAAATTCCATCAGCTGCCTTGGTGGGATTTGAACCCATGTCCCCAGGACATTAGCCTGGGCCTCTGGATTACTAGTTCATTACCACAATGCCACTGTCTCCCCAAGAGTGACGATGCATTTAAAAATCATTAGTTAGTTGTCTTTCTGAAAATGAATGAGTACAAAGCATTGCAAATGATAAATTACTGATGACTGAATTATTCATACTTCATTATTTCAAGAGACATGATAAGGCCAGCATTTTCTCTGCTTACCATTTCAGATCATCCGTCCATTGCTTTTAACCAGCACAGATCACCTGGTCCTAAACAAAAATTCTATTGTTTCTGTGAGGATGTGCAAAGATACTCACCTGTCATGTGATAAAATCTGAGCAGACTGCAGCCCACAGAGTTTTGGGCTACTTCTGAACATGGCAGTTCCTGGTGAGGTATTTGCTGCACGCTGTAATATTGTAGAAAATTCTGATTATTTGTACATAGTAGTATTTGCATGTGAAAGTACAGTGTTCACACCTTCCATCTTTAGAAAGCTGTTAGTTGGAGGACTGGGATAGTAGTGGTTTATTACACTGCCCTTCACTTCATGGTCTTGAGTTCAAATATATCAGAGGAATCTTTTTCCTGGTGGCGGGGATCTCGAAATTCGGAGAAATCTATGACGAGATCCCTGCCTCGCCTCTTTTTCAGAAGGCCCGCCAAATTTAGTGCCAATCAAGTACTTAAATGGACAGCGGTGGGCCTTCCACAGGATCTAGGACCCCATTGCCGGAAGTGCCACCCTAGGAGAGCTGCCTGTCAATCAGAGGACGGCAGCTGCAGCACCACCTCCCCCCTTCTCAATGCCGGGTTCCTTGTTCAGGCATGAAGTGCCTTTTAATAAGGGAACCCCAGAAACCCTCCCCCCCCGTCCATCACCCAGAGCTGGGAAGCATTCTGCACAGTTTGCCATGTCGTGCTTCCTGTGCGGTGACAGGTCCACCCACCGTACAGCTAATTGTGGCTGCAGCCAGAAGAGGCCCTTAATTGGGGGTTAATTGCCCAGTTAAGGGCCTCAATCGATGGTGGGGTGGGAAAGCCTCCCTCCCCCCCTCCACCACCATCCTACCCAATTTTATGCTCTCCCTGTCACCAAACCCAACACGGGAGAGAACATAAAATTCCACCATCCTCTCTGATGGCTGTAAGGCTGTAAGAAAGTGCAAGTAAAAGCAAAATACTGCAGATGCTGGAAATCTGAAATAAAAACAGGAAGTGCTGGAAAAACTCAGCAGGTCTAGCAGCATCTGTAGAGAGAGAAGCAGAGTTAACAGGTCACTGACCCGAAATATTAACTCTGCTTCTCTCTCCACAGATGCTGCCAGACCTGCTGAGTTTTTCCAGCATTTTCTGTTTTTATTTATGCAACAAAGTGCATTTTTGTTGTCTGAAACCCATTCAATATTAGTGCAAGTTCATATTACAAAGTGCATAACACCATGGTACCACAACATCACTGGCACCAAATTTGCAGTTTAATAAAAAATTGCGATACATTTGGCTCATATACAAAATAGAAAGTTTCACGCACATGGAGTAGGCGTGACTCTGCTGAAGTTGGGACTAAAAAAGAAATATTTATTTATATAGCACCTTTCACGTCCTTTACAGCCAATGGAGTACTTTTGAAATGGAGTCACTGTTGTTCACAGTGATGTCAAACAAACACCAAAATGGAATCAATGACAGTTAATTTGTCTTTAGTGGTATTGGTTGAGGGTTAAATATTGACCAGCACACCAACAGAACTCTCCTGCTCTTCATTGAATAGTGCCATGGGATTTTTTACATCCTGAGCAGGCAGAAAGACTCAATTTAATGTCTCATCCGAAATACAACATCTCTCTCAGTGCTGCATTGAAGTGTCAGCCTAGGTTGCACGCTCAAGTCCTGGAGCAGGGTTTGGTGGTGAAATGTGTCACCTCGAAACAGGCTGCCTGCAACTTTCTCATACGTGAGAGAGGTATAAGTCAACACAAACAAAGCTAAACAATGGCGTGTATAAAGCATGCTTACACTCAAAGATGAGTATATAGCTTTCAAGTTTTAAAAAAACTGATTCTGTTAATAAGTAAGAAAGTGCGCTTCACATTCAGGGTAACCATAAGCATAATCCAATTACAAGTCAATAGCACATTTTAGTTGGACACTCACCAAAGACCTGTTATATTTGCTGAAACTGTTTTCGAGAGCAGATCGCAGGCCATCATTGCTGTCATGAAGTTTTCTGTTAGCTGACCTGCAAATGGCAGGAAAAAATTGGCCACAGACTATAAAAAACGCTGATTCCTTTATGAAAGATGTAACTCTATGCACCAAGCTAGAGTAATTCAAACTCTTTAACAATATACTTATAGGAGACTGGAATGACAGTTCTTGCAGGCCTGGATTTCACAATCAGTGGCAAAGTGACAACACTCACTGCTGACCTCGAAGAAAACTGCCCAGAAAGATCAAGCGATCTCTGTGGTGTGGATTTCACCTGTCCCAGCCTCAGTTTCAATCGGGCACAAAGTCAAGGGGATCCAGCAACAGTGATGTTATTTAGCAAGGTAAGCAACCAATCGCTTTTCAGTATTTGCCGGACAGCCAAACCAGGAAGTAAAATGCACTGGGTTTTTCACTTATAATTTAAAATTTTACAGAGACCAGAATAGATGATTGGGACTTACATATGGCTGAAATATCATACACAAAATTTCAAAAAATAAAAAATGTAAATTTATCATAATGGATAAATCAGACATTCCACAAATATAAATTTAGCTTTTCAGGGGCAGTGAGGGTGTTCAACAGTAATTATGAACCTAGCATGTTGTTAAAAACCCAGTTACACCTCAATCAACACGTAAACGTGTAACTTTTTCAAGGGTTTTTACAGCAGGACCAGTAGCATAAAAGGGCAAGTTTTCGTCAGTTCAGTGATTTCTACTTGATTGCAGTGTGGGGGACTCTCAACAGCGCATTCTATGTAACCACTAGTGGCAACTTCTGGATTTCCACATCTAACTGCACATGTGAATTCCAGACATTGCTGCCAGTTTCAGAGGAGTAATGATGGTGAACAGTGACAGTTTCACCATCATTACTCCTGCAAAATTCAGGCCATAATATTTTACAACAAAGAATACAAAAAAAAGCTCTGTATGTGACAGACCTGTCTAGAAAAATGAACTCACGTCAAAACGGACTAGCTGAATGGCATCTTGGCCCAGTTCAGTGCCACAATTTGCTAATTTCAATAATTTATAAAACTCTGAGTGTGGTTTTTACACGTACAAGATGATTTAATTACAAAGTGACTCCTGACAATGGAGAGCGTGCACAGAGCGATCGCGGACGTCATCAGCGCGCTCGAACATTTGCAAGCCTGCCAGTATGAATTTGCGCATGTGTGCGCATGACATCACCACACAATGACATCCTCACCCCTCATTCACCCGAACAGTACCCCGTTCCCTCCCACCATCCCTACGTCAATCGCCGTTTCACCCTGCCTTGACCACTCGCTCCGCACCACGCCGCTGCCTTCACTCAGCCACTCGCTCCCCCTGCCCCTGGCTGCTCTCCCCCCTCAGCTACTCGCACTCGCCCCACCAGCCTCTCTCCCCCATCGGCTACTCACTCCCACCACACCGGCCGCTCTCCCCCCTCAGGCACTCTCTCCCACCCTCGCCGCTTTCCCCCACCACCACTTCCTCCTTTGGCCGCCGCTTCCCCATTCGGCCGCCACTTTGCCCCTCAGCTGCTCATTCCAGGCCTCACGGCTGCTCTCCCCCTCCCCTCGGGCAATCATTCCCTGCTGCACTGCCTGAAGAAGCAAGGCAAGCCGCGAGGGATGACGTGGGAGTGAGTGGCCGAGAGGACATAAGCGGTGCGGCCTGGAACGAGTGGCCGGGGCTGGGGGGGGCGGGGGGGGGGGGGAGGCATGGAGGGAAGCGGGGAGCGAGTGGTTGGAGGTGGGGGGGTGGGGGGGAAGCGAGCTGCCAGAAGGGAGGGGAAGCGAGCAGCCCGAGCCAGGGTGGAGTGACGAGGACAGGAGCTAGTAGCTAAGGAAAGGCAGCAAGCGGCGATAAGACAAGTGCAGGAGGGAGCAGCAAAGAGAAGTGCGATAGCAGGAGGGAACGGGGATGGAGGTGGCGAAGGCAAGCATTGAGAGGATTTTCGGGTTGAATTTGTTTTTTATGATAAATTGAGCAGCGCCATCATTATTAGAGGCAGCTGCCTGAGACATTGCAGTGATGTTTCAGTGGATAAGGCTGCATTTGTGCATGTGCCAGTACTGCGTCACCTACCGGTTGCGTTGTCAGCAAACACCACCATTTAATTAACCTCTTGGGAGAGGGGGATGGTACATAAAAAAAGAGTTCAGTAGCACTTAAAGCTTTTTTAAGGTTGACTAAAGCAACAGGAGCTCAAGGAGCTCCCAGAATTGCCCCCTTTTAGCAAAAAAATGTCTGAAAGTCTAATTGGACCCTACTAAAAGTGGCAATATTTGGGGAAGAGGGAAATCTTCCATAGAACCCATGTATTTTACGCAATGCAGGAGGTGAATGCAGTCTCCTCAGTGCATTAGGGGCAGATGAGCAACATTATCACTGGACCTAGAAAGAGTTCCAAGATAGGGGGGCACATTGGCGCAGTGGTTAGCACCGCAGCCTCACAGCTCCAGGGACCCGGGTTCGATTCTGGGTACTGCCTGTGCGGAGTTTGCAAGTTCTCCCTGTGTCTGCGTGGGTTTCCTCCGGGTGCTCCGGTTTCCTCCCACATGCTAAAGACTTGCAGGTTGATAGGTTAATTGGCCATCACAAATTGCCCTTAGTATAGGCAGGTGGTAGGGAAATATATAGGGACAGGTGGGGATGTGATAGAAATACGGGATTAGTGTAGGATTATTATAAATGGGTGGTTGATGGTCGGCACAGACTCGGTGGGCCGAAAGGCCTGTTAAAGTGCTGTATCTCTAAAAGTACATTATTTTGATAAATACAAAGGGCACGGGGGCTTTCACCCACTCGCTTCATCCCACAAAGGGATGAAATTTATTCATCCAGATCTTTTGGGCATGGGGGCTGCAATTCATGCTATCCGGTATCTGATGGAAGCAAGCTGGCTAAGACACACAATTCACATACCCCAACTCATTGCCTTGATTGTGGCAAGGCCCTAAGCAACTCCTGTGCAGCCCTGGACTCCATTTCTCTGCTGACATCTTCTGCATACTTGAGGGGGCCAAGTAGCATTGGAAGAAACCATGTGCTCCAGGCAGCCTTCCATTTTTAAACACACAGTCCCGATAAAAGGAACGTTGCAGTATTACACTGCGGGCTGCTGGATTATCATTTAGAGCATTGAGGGACAAGGAGGATGGCATACCAGGGGAAGGAGAGGGTTCCACCCTTAGTGATGTCGCCTTCAACACATTTTGTAGACAGGTCAAGGCCAGGGAGGAGGCCATTATTCCAGTTGCGGGGTGTGGGGGGGGGGGAGGGGGGGGGGGTTGGCGGGAGTGCAGCAAGCCCTCAAGAATAAGCCTCCGAAGGGAATGGGAACAGTTGGGAAGGCTGGTCACTGCCCAGAGTGTGGCTCCCAGAACATGGCAGCAGTGCCATAAAAAGTTTAATAACCTCACTTGGATGGTCAAGATGAGCTAAGACATCTGAACATCACATTTCTCACCTACACTGCACACCTCTCAAACTGCTCAATGCACCCAGCAGCACTCTCTGACATTCAAGGCTCACCCCTAACATCCTTACATTGCACCTCACCCACCCACACCTTCCAATCAGACCAGCCTCGCATGTACTTCTACATGCCTCCGTAAACCTATGGTAGCTATGACAGGCACATCACCCAAGCACACAAACACACAGTCACTGACATTCTGCATTCTCCCTTGCAGGAAAAGGTTGCCCACAACAAGCAGGAGAGACAGACAACCAGTGGAAGACCGGCACATATACATTCCCTCAGCACCCTCAAGCAGATGGTCCATAGGATCATGGGCAGCACCAACAGCACCTGGTACTGCAGAGGCCATCCGGGATGATGGTAAGTGACTGCCTCACGCACCTTCTCCACCCACCCCTCAGCCTGAAAGGTGTTATTAAATGGAAACTGCAGATGGAGTGACAGTGGAGCTTCTGCTTTCCTCCTCATCGCCCACCTTCCCTTACCCCTACCCCTCCCTTTATGTTTTTGTGCTTTCAGATAGTCAAGGACTGTCAGCTGCTCAATCACTGAGCCTCAGGCGGAAGAGCAAGAGGAGGAAGGGAGCTCTGACAAAGAAACACCATCACTTGACCTAACACTTACAGCCACCAGCTCAGATACTGGCTCTCCATGAACATTAGAGTCTTGTTGAGAGTCAGGATCTGCACACATTGAGTCACAGGGCACGAGAGGGCTGCAGCCAGGTCGGGGGAAACGGTAGCACATATACGAACTCCCCAGAGGACAAGGCCACACACCAGTTCTGCTGCAGGTGACTCAGGTAAGAGATCGCTGATGAGCATGCACACTGACATGCTTGGTGCATTGGCAGACCAGCCAGACAGCCTACAGTCACAGGCTAGGAGCATGGAGGAGTTCGGCTCCACTGCTGCACAAGGCATCGCACAATGGTGGACAATTCCACGGCAGTACGAGCAGACCCACCTATGGCTGGTGTCACAGCTTCCATTGCAGCACAGGTGGAGGCATCCCGATGGCTCAGTGCTGCAGTGAAAGTCAGAGAGAGGTCATGAGATCCCTGGCTCCTGCTATCCAATCTTAGACTGTTGCCATCCTGGCACAGACAGCAGCCATTGTGGATGATCATCTCAGTGCTCAAAGGGGCATGCAGGCTCTCACAGCAATCCGTGCTCCAGCAGATTACGAGAATTGCTGAGGTGCTGTTCCGTTGGAGTGGCAGTGACTGAGTGGAGCACAAAGCTGCTGTCCTCTCTCAGGATAACAGCAGTCGTGCTCCTACCATTGCCACTCTACCATTGCCCTTGTTGTTGCCTCTAAACAAGCTAGCCCAGACCGCTGCCGCCTGCAGAGTTGGAGCAGTGCAAAGCAGGGCCCTCAAGGGCCCAGGGCTGCTCGAGGATGTCATCCAAGGCCATCTGCAGTCTTCCCCAGTGAAAGTCAGCAGCCGTCCACCAGCCGTGCTACAGTCACTGAGTTAATTAACACTGCGTAGAAGCACTAGGACAGGCAAAGACACCCACAAAACAGGCACTAGGTGGATGTGCAAGTGTGATTAGTTTGTGGTTTTTTTTGTATTATTGATGTATTGCTGTATAAAGTTGTTGAGTGAAGGTTTTTGTTGTTAGCCTTTATTGAGTTATGTTGGCCAAGAGGACTTTGTGATGGGGAGTCTCAAATGGATGTATTGTAAGGGAATGGTGGATCCAAGTTGGGATGGGGAGGTTCCTTTCAACTGAAGTGATGCCTCACAATAGGGTCCCTCTCACTCCATTCAGTTGCACGTAATGCATGTGATCTCCACCTTTCCTTTTCCTCCTCCTCCGCCCGAGGTAGTTTCTGGATCCCAGGAGTTCATGGCTGGACCCTCATAATTGCGAGGTCGCAGAGGACACAGCACACCACCACAAACATAGACACCCTCTCGGGTGTTGATTGCAGAGATTCCCCCCGAGCAACCAAAGCAGCTAAATCTCTGCTTTTAGGAGCCTGATGGCTTGCTCTCTAGTGTTGTGGGTGGCTCCACGGCTTTCATTGAAGGCCCTCACATGAGACGATGGCGGAAGGGGTCATGAGACATGTGTGGAAGGGATAGACCTTGTCATCAAGTAGCCATCCTGTTGTCAGTCTTGGAGGCCTGAAGTTGGTAGATATTGCTGACTGTCACAGGATAAAAGCATCGTGGGTGCTGCCAGGATAGCAGGTAATCACTGAGATGAATTTCTTGGTAGTCACACAACTTCTAAGGATGGCTCTCTTTCTCCTCCCTTCTCACAAAGCTTCTTCCCTCTGCCTCCTCCTCTCATGTCCTGGTCATACTGAAGAACAAGTGGCATTGCAACTACTGCTCCCATACCTATGCAAGGCAATAATATTTTTTGCCTTTCTGTGGTCAGCAAAAGCCTCCAAATTCCTCCAGCAACTCACCACAACTGATTCCACCAACTTTGCCTGAACACAAGTAAGTCACAAACAGCTTAGCTACAACATGCTGGGTGGCTCCTTAAATAGTTCCAGAACAGGGCCCATCTTGCTTCCTATCTCTTGTTTCAAGAGTGACTAAGGAAGTTGCCTGCACATTTGTTGACCAATTTTGGTATCCTGGCATTTTATCAGCCTATTGAAGTCAATGACACCATAATCGCACACGTTCAGAAACTACAGGCGCACACACTTAAATGCGCCCACTCCAGTTGGCTCAGGCTGTGTGGGCATCGGCCAGCAGCACTTCCCGCGCTAAAAGTCTACAAGTAGGCCTGTGTAGTGCCACTGCATCCACTATCCCTTTAAATAAACCCACCGGGTTGTGAAAATCTAAGCTAGTGAATGTAAAGAGGCTCAGACGATTCAGAAACAATGTATATATCTGAAAAAGTCTATCCATTTGAAGTGCTATCGACCAATTTAAAATAAATATACTTACTGAAGCATTTCAATCTGTCGTGTTAGGCTGTCCCTATCATCTGTATACCCTCTGACCATGTCATGATCCCTGCAGTAGAAGAAAAATGAAGACGGGGTAAAATGTATTCTTTTACACAATGTTTTGTCCAGCATCTATAATGAATGCTCTTTAACTTGAAATCTTAGTGCAATCAGTTATTTCTATTTTTTTACCGTTCTAAATTAAAACTCTGATCTGCATAATCACTTTTCAAAGCATCCATTTCACTCTGTAACAGCATTATGTTTGTCTGTGCTTCAAGTAGTTCTTTCCTCAGTTTATCGTTTTCCTAAAAGACAGCAAAAAAAGCATTAACATTTCTTGACTGAATTCTGTGAAATTTCATTATTATAGTATTTTAAATAGATAACTGACTTTACAAGGTGGAATAATGCAACACATCAGCAGCTCCTGAACATATTACAGGTGTAATATCTGGAGGTAGGACCTCAAAGGTAGTGATCTCAGGATTACTACCAGTGCCACGTGCTAGTCAGAGTAGAAATAGCAGGATATATCGGATGAATATGTGGCTGAAGAGATGGTGCGAGGGGGAGGGTTTTAGATTCCTGGGACATTGGGACCGGTTCTGGGGGAGGTGGGACCAGTTCAAACTGGATGGGTTACACCTGGGCAGGACTGGGACTGATGTCCTAGGGAGAGCATTTGCTAGGGTGGTTGGGGAGGGTTTAAACAAAAATGGCAGGGGAATGGGAACCTTTGCAAGGAGTCAGAGGAGGGGGGATCAAAGACAAGAACAAAAGTCAGTAAGGGGAATAAGAAAAGTGATAGGCAGAGAAATCAAGGGCCAGAATCAAACAGGGTCACAGTGAAAAATAGTGGGAAGGGGACAAGTAATGTTAAAAAGACAAGCCTTAAGGCTTTGTGCCTTAACGTGCAGAGCATTCGCAATAAAGTGGATGAATTAATAGTGCAAATAGATGTAAACGGGTATGATATAGTTGGGATTACAGAGACATGGCTGCAGGGTGACCAGGGATGGGAAATGAACATCCAGGGGTATTCAGTATTTAGGAAGGACAGACAAAAAGTAAAAGGCATTGGAGTTGCATTGCTGGTTAAAGAGGAAAATAACACAATAGTGAGGAAGGATATTAGCTCTGACGATGTGGAATCTGTATGGGTAGAGCTGAGAAACACGAAGGGGCAAGAAATGTTAGTGGGGGTTGCAAATAGACCCCAAAACAGTAGTGGTGATGTTGGGAAAGGCATTAAACAGGAAATTAGAGATGCTGCCATAAAGGAATATCTGTAATTATGGGTGACTTTCATCTGCATATAGATTGGGCAAATCAAATTAGTCACAATACCGTAGAAGAGGAATTCTTGGAGTGTATACGGGATGGTTTTCTGGACCAATACGTTGAGGAGCCAACTAGAGAACAGGCCATCCTAGACTGGGTATTGTGTAATGAGAGGAATAACTGACAACCAAGTTGTGCGCGACCCCTTGGGATGAGCGACCATAATATGACAGAATTCTTCATCAAGATGGAGAGTGATGT
This sequence comes from Heterodontus francisci, assembly GCF_036365525.1. Lineage (NCBI taxonomy): Eukaryota > Metazoa > Chordata > Chondrichthyes > Heterodontiformes > Heterodontidae > Heterodontus > Heterodontus francisci. Next base: position 116,411,093 of record NC_090374.1, read on the forward strand.
AATTGATTCTGAGACTAGGGTCCTGAATCTTAATAAAGGTAACTACAATGGTATGAGGCGCGAGTTGGCTATGATGGATTGGGAAACGTTACTTAAAGGGATGACCGTGGATAGGCAATGGCAAACATTCAAAGAGCGCATGGATGAACTGCAACAATTGTTTATCCCTGTCTGGCGCAAAAGTAAAATGGGAAAGGTAGCCAAACCATGGCTTACAAGGGAAATTAGAGATAGCATTAGATCCAAGGAAGAGGCATACAAATTTGCCAGAAAAAACAAGAGCTGAGGATTGGGAGCAGTTTAGAATTCAGCAAAGGAGGACTACGGGATTGATAAAGAAGGAGAAAACAGAGTACGAGAGTAAACTTGCGGGGAACATAAAAACTCACTGTAAAAGTTTCTATAGGTATGTGAAGAGAAAAAGACTGGTGAAGACAAATGTAGGTCCGTTACAGTCAAAAACAGGGGAATTTATTATGGGGAATAAAGAAATGGCTGACCAACTAAATGCATACTTTGGTTCTGTCTTCACAAAGGAGGACACAAATATCATACCAGAAATGTTGGGGAACACAGAGTTTAGTGAGAGAGAAGAACTGAAAGAAATCAGTATTAGTAGAGAAATGGTGTTGGGGAAATTGATGGGATTGAAGGCCAATAAATCCCCAGGGTCTGCATCCCAGAGTACTTAAGGAAGTGGCCCTAGAAATAGTGGATGCATTGGTGGTCATCTTCCAAGATTCTATAGACTCTGGAACAGTTCCCACAGATTGGAGGGTAGCTAACTTAACCCCACTATTTAAAAAAAGGGAGGTAGAAAGAAAACAGGGAATTATAGACCAGTCAGCCTGACGTCGGTAGCGGGGAAAATTCTGGAGTCCATTATCAAAGATTTTATAGCAGAGCACTTGGAGAACAGTGGTAGAACTGGACAGAGTCAGCATGGATTTACGAAAGGAAGCTTGACAAATCTACTAGAATTCTTTGAGGATGTAACAAGTAGAGTTGATGAGGGACAGCTAGTGGATGTGGTTTATTTGAACTTTCAGAAGGCTTTCGACAAAGTCCCACATAAGAGATTAGCATGTAAAATTAAAGCGCATGGGATTGGATTGTGATGGATAGAAAATTGGTTGGCAGACAGGAAACAAAGAGTAGGAATAAACGGGTCTTTTTCCGAATGGCAGGCAGTGACTAGTGGGGTACCACAGAGATCGGTGCTAGGACCCCAGCTATTCACAATATATATTAATGATTTAGATGAAGGAACTAAATGTAATATCTCCAAATCTGCAGATGACACAAAACTGGGTCGAGGGATGAGTTGTGAGGAGGATAGAAAGAGGCTTCAGGGTGATTTGGACAAGTTGAGTGAGTGGGCAAATGCATGGCAGATGCAGTATAATGCGGATAAATGTGAGGTTATCGACTTTGGAAGCAAAAACAGCTCAGTGAGACCAGCAGTAGTATAAAGGAACAAGCCTGAAGAGAGCACAGTGATTCCAGTGGCAGGATAAAGGAGCAGGCCTGAGAGAGGGCACAGTGAGAGTGGCAGTTGTATAAAGGAGCAGGCGTGACAGAGAGTTCAGTGAGGCCGGTAGTAGTATAAAGGAGCAGGCCTGAGAGAGAGCACAGTGATTCCGGTGGCAGGATAAAGGAGCAGGCCTGAGAGAGAGCACAGTGAGACCGGCAGTTGTATAAAGAAGCAGGCCTGACAGAGAGTTCAGTGAGACCGGTTGTAGTATAAAGGAGCAGGCCTGAGAGAGAGCTCAGTGAGACCGGCAGTAGTATAAAGGAGCAGGCCTGAGAGAGAGCTCAGTGATTCTGGTGGCAGGATAAAGGAGTGTGCCGAGGGGAAGGTGCCAACCAACTGCTTTCTAAAGTAAATCAAAGTGTGGCCTCACAAGGAAGAAAGTAAGTGATTTGTTGGTGAACATTTTTCTCTTTTCTCTCTCTAAACTTGAGTATTAGCTCAAATTAGGAGCTGGGAAATTAAAATATTCAATCGGGGTTTGTATTACAGTAAGTATTGTAGTAAGAGTATAAGCACAGAGCAGGTCTAGAGGTATTAATTAAATTGATAGTTTAAACAGGATACTAAATAGTGTTAAAAAAAAGGAATAGAGGGTTTTTTTTAGATCATGGATGGCAGCTGCGCCCTGTTGTTTGCAATTCCTGCACCATGTCAGAACTTCAGGACACTTCACATGGGCGACCACATGTATAGGAAGTGTCTCCAGCTGCTTCAGCTCAAGCTCAGGATTTCCGAGCTTCAGTTGCAGCTGGAATCACTGTGGAGCATCAGAGAGCAAAGAGTGTCCTGGATCGTATGTTCCAGGAGGTGGTCACCCCACAGGCAGTAGAGTTCAGGATAGTGGATGGGTGATCAGCCAGAAGAGTAGGAAGAGGCAAGAAGTGCAGGAGTCTTTGGGGTGTGTGCCACTCTCAAACCAGTACTCAGCTTTGGAGACTGCTGGGAGTGATGACACCTTGAAGGAGTGCAGTCCAGATCATGGCACCAATGGCCATGGGACAATACAGGAGGGAGCAGAAAAGTGGAGAAATACAGTTGCTATAGGTGATTCGATAGTCAGGGGGTCAGATAGGCATTTCCGTAATTGTTATCGTGAGTCCTGCATGGTGTGTTGCCTCCCTGGTGTCGGGAAAAGAACATCATCGATGGGTGCAGGATATTCTGCAGGGGGGAGTGATCCAGAAGTTGTGGTACACGTTGGTACCAATAACATAGCAAGGGCAGGTATTGAAGTGCTACAGTAAGATTTTCAGGAGCTAGGGAGGATGTTGAAGAGTAGGATCTCGAAGGTAATAATCTCTGAATTATTCCCAGTGCCACGTGCCGGAGAATAGAATGGCAGTCAACATAAAAGGGAACCTAAAAATCATCTGCCGGCATGCAAATAGTAAGCGGGTAGTAAGAGGTGGAATGGGCCTATTAGGACAAAGAGGGTAATATATGCTTCAAGGCACAGGGCAAGGCTAAAATACTTTATGAGTTCTTTGTTTCAGTGTTTACTAAGGAAGAGGAACCTGACAAAATATGAGTATTAGAGGCGAAAGTAGAGGCAATGGATAGGGTAAAAATTGATTTTTTGATTTAGATTTAGATATACAGCACTGAAACAGGCCCTTCAGCCCACCGAGTCTGTGCCGACCATTAACCACCCATTTATGCTAATCCTACACTAATCCCATATTTCTACCACATCCTCACCTGTCCCTATATTCTCCTACCACCTACCTATACTAGGGGCAATTTATAATGGCCAATTTACCTATCAACCTGCAGGTCTTTTGGCTGTGGGAGGAAACCGGAGCACCCAGAGGAAACCCACGCAGACACAGGGAGAACTTGCAAACTCCACACAGGCAGTACCCAGAATTGAACCCAGGTCGCTGGAGCTGTGAGGCTGCGGTGCTAACCACTGCGCCACTGTGCCGCCCTAAATTGAGAGGGAGGAGATACTGAAAAGGCTAGCTTTACTTAGGATAGATAAGTAATCTGGTCCGGATGGCTTGCATCCCAGCTTGCTAAAGGAACTGGAGGTGCAGATAGCCAAAGGTCTTGCCGTAATCTTCCAATTTTCCCTGGGTACGGGCGAGGTGCCAGAGGATTGGAGAGTGGCAAATGTGACACCCTTTTTCTAGAAACGGCATAAGGACAATCCTAGCAACTACAGGCCAGTTAGTTTAAAATCAGTGGTGGGTAAGGTTTTAGAAACAATAATCAGGGAAAAAAATCAACAGGTACTTGGAGAGGTTTGACTTACTTTAGAAGAATCAGTTCAGATTTGTAAAAGGCAGATTATGCTTGACTAATCTAATTGAATTTTTTGATGAAGTAACAGAGAGCATTGATAAAGAGAATGCAGTGGGCGTTGTCTATATGCATTTTAAGAAAGCGTTTGATAAAGTACAAAATTGAGGCTCATGGAATAGGATGGTCAGTGTCCAATTGGATAAAAAAAATTGGCTTAAGGATAGAAAAAAGCAAGTTGTGGTAAATGGTTGTTTTTCAGAATGGAGGATGGTAGACAGTGGTGTTCCCCATGGGTCAGTGCTGGGACCACTGCTTTTTTGGCTGTATATAAATGACTTGGATCACTGAGTAGAATTTCAAAATTTGCCAGTGACACCAAACTTGAAGGTGTGGCAAACAGCGAGGTTGATATGAACCGCCTGCAACAGGATATAGGCAGGCTTGCAGAATGCGCAGATGGAAATTAATACTGACAAGTGTGAAGTGATGCATTTTGACAGAAGGAATAGGGAGAGGCAATACAGACTTAATGGCATAGTTCCAAAGAGCATGCAGGAACAGAGGGACCTGGGATGCACGTGCATCGATCTTTGAAGGTGGCAGGACATATTGAGAGAGTGGGATAGTAAAGCATATGGGATCTTGGGCTTCATAAATAGAGGTAATGAGTACAAAAGCAGGAAAGTTATGATGAACCTTTATAAAGCTCTAGTTAGGCCCAACTGCAGTATTGCATCCAATTATGGTCACACTTTAGGAAGGATGTGAGGGTCCTTGAGAGGGTGCAAGGGTGATTTACCAGAATGGTTCCAGGGATGAGGGATTTGAGTTACAAGGTTAGGTTGGAAATGCTGGCGTTGTTCTCTTTAGAGCAAAGGAGATTGAGGGGAGATTTAATTGAGGTGTACAAGATTATGACAGGCATAGATACGTTTGACAAGGAAAAACTGTTCCCATTGACTAACGGTACAAGAACTAAGGGACACAGATTGAAGGTTTTGAGCAAAAGATGCAGGGAGAATGTGAGGGAGAACTTTTTTACACAGCAGGTGGTAATGACCTGGAATTCACTGTCCACAAGGGTAGTGGAAACAGACACAATCAATGATTTGAAAAGGAAATTGGATGGTCACTTGAAGGAAATAAACTCGCAGGGCTATGGGGTCGAGCGGGGGAGTGGGACTGACTAGATTGCTCCATGGAGAGCCAGCATGGATTTGATGGGCCGAATTACCTCCTGCTGTGCCTTAAATGACTCTATGACAAATACAAAGTTGTAGTTTTCTTATAAACCTACTGCTGTACTATAACAAAGGAATCAGAGTTAAAGTAATTTGCCATGCAAGGAACAGGCAGGATCAGATCAGCCACCCTTATACACCCCACCCAGGATTAATCTCCACTGACTTCAACAGAAGATAAAATTGGGCAAGGTGTAAATTGGATGGCCAATCCCACCCTGTCAGCTACTCACCAGGCAATTTAGGTTAAAGTTATCCCCAAAGTCTTAGATCAACATATCAAAGATTTTGGAAAAGCACATAAGAGGGGCTGAATTTTATGGGCCCCCTAGTGACGGGAATGGTGGTGGGGGGAGCTCCATAAAATTGAATGGGTAGCCGGGGGGCGGGGGGTGGTGGTGGCGGAGTGATTGTTGCTTTCCTGAGGTCATCCAATTCAGTCTGTGGACGGGGAAGGCCTTCCTTCCTGGAGGCCAAATGAGAAACCCCAGCAGCAAAGGCCACCCCTCTCCTATCACCCACACTCCTGTCCTCAACAACAAACCCCACCAATCCCCTCACTGGGGCCTGCCTGAGTGGCCCCTGCGAGCCCATTCCCACTTACCTGCAGTCTGGGTTCGTGTTGCTCCATTGTGGTGACTGCTGGTACTGCTGAAGTGGCAGCCCTCTGATTGGCAGGCAGCTCTTGGAGGCTAGATCCCCATCCTTAAAGGGATGGGGGCCCCAGTGCTGGACAGTTAATTGCCCGAGTGCTGTTAAATACAGCTGGTGAGTCCTCCAAAGGGCCAAGGCAGGGTACCCCTTGCCATTTAGGCTTGGCGTTGGGGCCCCCGCCAGCGGCACAAAATCCAGCCCGAGATGTGTGCTGACATTTTATTTGCAACAGTTAGAATTATCCGACATTGCAAAATCTGATTTATTTTTACTTGTTGAATGCTGCCTACATTGTCAAGAGACTCAGTAATATTCCAGCATCAGAACCTGTGCAGAAACATGCTTTCTTACCAGAGTAAAATCATTTACTTTTCTTTTTAAGGCAATGCTTTCCTCCTTTGGGCTAAGCGATCTGTATTGTTCTTCTAACTGCAAGGGGAAAAGTATGTGTTTCTAGTTTTTCCATCATGCTGAATGAAAGTAAATTAAAAAGACAATTTTTGTACAACTTTCACAATGATTCGCAAATAGGACACACTTTAAACATCCATTAAACAGGCATGAAAAATCTAAGACTTTACTAAAAAGTCCAAGGTTACACTCTTCTTCCTTCTTCTGGGCCAGGATGTTAGTCGGGTGCAGAATACTCAAGTGTGTGGCACCTGACCTGATCCCGCCTGGATTTGGGATCATGTCATTGGCATAGACCCAGCGTGTGCCCAGTGCAGACCCGCTCTCTGGCAGGAGCCTGACCTCAGAGTTGGGGAGAGCTGCAGGCCAGGCTGGTAGTGGCCACTGGATGTAGGGCTCTGTGCCTGTTGTCCAAAACAGCAGCCAGAAGAGGGTAGACTTGCTGCCTGGATGTAAAACTGATGGTGTCGATCAGCTGTCTGTTTTTAAACCGTTGACTTTAATTTCCATTAAAATCAATGCTGTAGGTCCAGACACTCCACTCTCCAACTCTGGAGAAGTCCCAGGACAACACAAAGGAAACACGGGCCAGATTTTCATTTTTTGGTCGCAACCCTGATGTCAGGATAATTTCTGAGTTCCCGACACTGCATGGCATCGGCATGACTTGCACACCGTGATTTTTGAATAAAAGGCCAATTAATGGCAGAGGAGGTGCTTGCCATCCAATTAAGGATATTGATATCAGTCGAGAAAAAGTATTGGAGAAACTTGAAGGACTAAAATATGACAAGTTCCCGGGACCAGATGGCCTACATCCTAGGTTCTAAAAGAGATAGCTGCAGAGATAGTGGATGCACTGGCTATGATTTTCCAGAATTCCTTAGATTCAGGAATGATCCCGTCAGATTGGAAGTTGGCAAATGGTACACCACTTTTCAAGAAAGGAGGTAGAGAGAAAACATGGAACTACAGGCCAGTTAGCCTAACATCAGTCATTGGGAAGATGCTGCAAACTATTATTAAAGTCTTAACATTACACTTGGAAAAGCATAGTATGACGAGAACAAGTCAGTATGGTTTTACTAAAGGGAGATCCTGTTTGACAAATTTATTTGAGTTTTCTGAGGATGCAATGAGTAGGATAGATAAAAGGGAACCAGTAGATGTAGTATACCTGGATTTTCAAAAGACATTCGATAAGGTGCCACAGAAAAGATCAACAGGCAAGATAAGGGCTCATGGTGTTGGGGCTAATATATTAGCGTGAATAGAAGATTGGTTAACAGACAGGAAGCAGAGAGTGGGCATAAATGGGGCATTTTCAAGTTGGCAGGCAGTGAATAGTGAGGTGCCACAAGGATCAGTGCTGGGGCCTCAGCTATTTACACACTATAATAATGACTTGGATGAAGCGACAGAGAGTAATGTATTTAAGTTTGCTGATGATACAAAGCTCAGTGGAAAGGTAAGCTGCGGGGAGGATATAGAGAGGCTGCAAAGAGATATAGACAAGTTAAGTGAGTGGGCAACAAGATGGCTAATGGAGTATAATGTAGGGAAGTGTGAAGTTGTTCACTTTGGTTGTTAAAATAGAAATGCAGAATAAAAGATGTGAAACTGGTAAGTGTTGATGTTTACAGAGACTTGGGGGTACTCGTACAAGGAATGCGCAAAGTTAACATGCAGGTCAGCAGGCTACTAGGAAGGCAAATGGCATGTTGGCCTTTATTGCAAGGGGATTGGAGTACGAGAATAATGAAGTCTTACTAAAATTGTACAGGGCTTTGGTGAGACCGCACCTGGAATACTGTATGCAGTTTTGGTCTCCACATTCAAGAAAGGATATACTTGCACTGGAGGCAATGCAGCGAAGATTTACTAAATTGGTCCCTGGGATGAGGGGGTTGTTCTATGATGAGAGGCTGAGTAAGTTAAGCATATATTCTCTGGAGTTTAGAAGAATGAGAGGCGATCTAACTGAGACATACAATATTCTAAAAGGGCTTGATAGCATAGAAGCTGAGAGATTGTTCCCACTGATCAGGGAATCTAGAACACGGGGGCACAGTCTTAGGATAAGAGGTCAATCACTCAGAACTGAGATGAAGAGAAATGACTTCACTCAAAGGGTTATGAATCTTTGGAATTCTCAACCCCAGAGGGTTGTGGATGCTCCATCATTGAATACATTTAAGGCGTGCCAAACTGTGTAAGCAGCATGCGATAGACAGAGCTAAGCGATCCCATAACCAACGGATCAGATCTAAGCTCTGCAGTCCTGCCACATCCAGCCGTGAATGGTGGTGGACAATTAAAACTACTAACTGGAGGATGTGGCTCCACAAATATCCCCATCCTCAATGATGGGGGAGCCCAGCACATCAGTGCGAAAGATAAGGCTGAAGCATTTGCAACAATCTTCAGCCAGAAGTGCCGAGTTGATGATCCATCTCGGCCTCCTCCTGAAGTCCCCAGCATCACAGATGCCAGACTTCAGCCAATTCGATTCACTCCGCGTGATATCAAGAAACGACTGAAGACATTGGATACTGCAAATGCTATGGGCCCTGACAATATTCCGGTAATAGTACTGAAGACCTGTGCTCCAGAACTTGCTGTGCCCCTAGCCAAGCTGTTCCAGTACAGCTACAACACTGGCGTCTACCCTGCAATGTGGAAAATTGCCCATGTATGTCCTGTACACAAAACGCAGGACAAATCCAACCCGGCCAATTACCGCCCCATCAGCCTACTCTCAATCATCAGTAAAGTGATGGAAGGTGTCATCAACAGTGCCATCAAGCAGCACTTGCTTCGCAATAACCTGCTCAGTGACGCTCAGTTTGGGTTCCGCCAGGGACACTCAGCTCCTGACCTCATTACAGCCTTGGTTCAAACATGGACAAAAGGGCTGAACTCAAGAGGTGAGGTGAGAGTGACTGCCCTTGACATCATGGCAGCATTTGACCGAGTACGGCATCAAGGAGCCCTAGCAAAACTGAGGTTAATGGGAATCAGGGGGAAAACCCTCCGCTGGCTGGAGTCATACCTAGCACAAAGGAAGATGGTTGTGGTTGTTGGAGATCAATCATCTGAGCTCCAGGACATCACTGCAGGAGTTCCTCAGGGTAGTGTCCTAGCCCTAACCATCTTCAGCTGCTTCATCAATGACCTTCCTTCAATCATAAGGTCAGAAGTGGGGATGTTCGCTGATGATTGCACAATGTTCAGCACCATTCGTGACTCCTCAGATACTGAAGCAGTCCATGTAGAAATGCAGCAAGACCTGGACAATATCCAGGCTTGGGCTGATAAGTGGCAGGGAACCTTCGCGCCACACAAGTGCCAGGCAATGACCATCTCTAACAAGAGAGAATCTAACCATCTCCCCTTGACATTCAACAGCATTACCATCGCTGAATCCCCCACTATCAACATCCTAGGGGTTACCATTGACCAGAAACTGAACTGGATTAGCCATATAAATACCGTGGCTACAACAGCAGGTCAGAGGTGAGGAATCCTGAGGCGAGTAACTCACCTCCTGACTCCCCAAAGCCTGTCCACCATCTACAAGGCACAAGTCAGGAGTGTGATGGAATACTCTCCACTTGCCTGGATGGGTGCAGCTCCAACAACACTCAAGAAGCTTGACACCATCCAGGACAAAGCAGCCTGCTTGATTGGCATCCTATCTACAAACATTCACTTCCTCCACCACCGACGCACAGTGGCAGCAGTGTGTACCATCTACAAGATGCACTGCAGCAATGCACCAAGACTCCTTAGACAGCACCTTCCAAACCCGCAACCTCTACCAACTAGAAGGACAAGGGCAGCAAATACATGGGAACACCACCACCTGCAAGTTCCCCTCCAAGTCACACGCCATCCTGACTTGGAACTATATTGCCGTTCCTTCACTGTCGTTGGGTCAAAATCCTGGAACTCCCTTCCTAACAGCACTGTGGGTATACCTACCCCAAATGGAATGCAGCGGTTCAAGAAAGCAGCTCACCACCACCTTCTCAAGAACAATTAGGGATGGGCAATAAATGCTGGCCTGGCCAGCGTTGCCCACATCCCATGAATGAATAAAAAAAAAAGGAATAGATTTTTGGTCTTGCAGAAAATCAAGGGATATGGGGAGCGGGAAGGAAAGTGGAGTTGAAACCCAAAATCAGCCATTATCATATTGAATGGCGGAGTCGGCTCAATGGGCCATATGGTCTACTCCTGTTCCTATTTCTTGTGTGTTCTTGTGTGGAAACTGAAGCAGGCCCTCCAGCACTGACAAAGTGGAAGCCTGCCAATGCAGGTAAGGGAGAGACAGGGCACCTCAAGATGGAGGTGCCCTCTCAGCACTTTTTATAAACATTTAGAAAAGAAATTGCCACAGCTGCTAGACCACCATTGTGGAGGGCGAGCCCCTACAAAGGGCGGCCTGTGGCTGCAGCTGTGACCATGTAAGTATGGTGGCTGTGGAGGGGCGGGACCTCATGTTGATCCTGGAGTGCTGCACCCCAGTCTGTCACCAGGAGGGCACTTCCAGGCATCTATCGAGCTATGATGCCTTGGAGGGCCCGCAGGCTGACTGAAATCCTGTTGGCCTCTGATAATTAGCCTTAATAGCCTTTTAAGTATGTTAACAAGCTACCCGCCACTTTCAAAATCCAGCTCCATGTGTCTCCACCCCCCGACACCTGACAACTGAATGTAGGGGATGAATTCTCCTGGCCTATTGGAGACCCTGTGGGAGACTGGAGGGCTGGCAATTTGGCGGGGGAAGGTGTCGGGAGGGAAGCCTGAGATTTTCCAGCCCCCATGGCAATATTGCCAGCAGTGGGAAATGTGGCGGCACAGCCAACCAACTGGCAGCCAATTGAGCCATTTAAATGGCCAATTAAGGGCCTCTTACCACCTCTGCAGGCATTTTGCCTGCATCAGAAGGCCCCGCCACTACATGGGGAGACTGTCTGGTAAACACTGTCAGCCTCCCAGCGGAGGGCTCTGGAGGGTGGGTGGGAGGGGGGGGCCTCCTTTATGAGCATTCCATGGTTCATGGACAGGCCCCCTCAGCGGCAATGTTTGCACCGTGGCAAAAGCACTGCCAGTGCACCACGATACGCAACCCCACCCCCAATCGCCGGGCCCTGCCTGCCTGGCCCCAGCATCCCCAACCCAACTCACCTGCCTTAAAGGGTACCCTGCCACTTAGGTGCCCTCTCCCTGGGGCTGCAGTCTTAGCACTGACCACTGCTAGCAATGATGCTGTGAGGCGGCCAACCCTCTGACTGGGCTGGCAGCTCCTGGGGGCAGACCAGCATCCTTAATTGGAGGGGTGGCCCCGGGGGCAGCCTCTTAATTGGCCACCTCTGGCAATATGCTGCCCCAGGGTCCCTCTGCTGACTGAAGTGAGGTCACTGCCCTCTTGCAGCCCCAGTGGCAGGACCTCCTGGTAAGCAGAAAAATTAAGCCCTCGGAGAGGCAAATGAACGTGAAAGTGCAATATCTGCAATAAAAACAACAAAGCCAAAGCAATGCCACTACACCAGCAGGGATCAACAGAGTGGCTGGATTGGCTAAAGTAAACAACACTGAAAATCATAGTATCTGCACAGGAGAATTTACCCCTCTCATCCACAATAGACAGGAACTGTCACAGGGTAAATCAGATCACAAGTACAGCCACAGCACAGTTGTCGGAGCTTTGAAATTAGAGGATTTCACCAAGTTTCCTCCCAAGCTTCATGTCCCAGAATATCAGACTTCTTATGACCTCACAGCCTCTATTTAGAAAGAGGACAAGAGGTCAACATGTTTCCAGGTTAATTTATGGCACGTTCAACCTCAAATGGCAGCATGAGCGTAATGTCCACTTCTTGTTCCTAGAAAGTCCCTTTTGAAAAGTATGTTTTCCAAAAAGCTTTTTTAAAAACTAATGCCAATTTCATGCAAAAAAGATCAAAATTGACTTCAGACTGCATTCTCCAATGTTATTTTAAAATCAGCTTCAGAGACATCCCTTACCTTTTTCAGTTTTGTTATTGTTAGCTGGAGTTCGTTTACGTTAGCGTCATATTGATGTTTTTGATTAATGCGAGCAAGCTCGGCTTTTCTTTGTTCCTGCAAAAGGTTTGGGCCATATCAAAATGAAATATGTCACATTACATAACAAATATTGTCTATTCAAACCTTAAGAGACTCATCTGTAAACTTTTCTGTTAGTATTATCCATTCCATTGTGATTCAGTCAAAGAAATGACACCCCCTCCTAATTTGCACTTCTTCTATGAAGAATGTGCTTTCCACAAAAGAGAGAATAAGTATTAATTATATCTCAACTGGCAAGACAGTGAAGCCACCCATGAGCAACAATGTCAGAGGCCTTGCAGCAAGTCCCAACTCTCAAACACCACAGTTTGAGGACTCACATCAGGTTCCTACTCCTGAACATTACTGGCACAGGCCCCCATCTCTTAATAGCACTGTCAAAGACACTGGAGCAGGTCCTCACCAACCATCGTCAGCGCCTCTGCTATTTCTTCCCTAAGTTCCCTCAGAATCTTTATTTTTAGATTTAGATTTAGAGATACAGCACTGAAACAGGCCCTTCGGCCCACCGAGTCTGTGCCGACCATTAACCACCCATTTATATTAATTCTGCACTAATCCCATATTCCTACCACATCCTCACCTGTCCCTATATTCCCCTACCACCTACCTATACTAGGGGCAATTTATAATGGCCAATTTACCTATCAACCTGCAAGTCTTTTTGGCTGTGGGAGGAAACCGGAGCACCCGGAGGAATCCTCGAATGTACTCCAGATCCTTGTGAGATGATTAGCTTAAATTTGAGTAAATTGTTTAGAACCATTTTTCTTTGAATAATAACCTCTGTAAAAGAGTTCTGCACTTAATATCCACCTCCTCAGTGAAAACTAATGCAAACAATTTATTTCTCATCAGTAATTATTTTACTCTTCACTACAAGCTTACTTAATTAGTATAAATTTGGAACAGTTTCATGCTCTAGGTCTTCACACAATACAATTGGGTTAAGACTGCCTAAACTCAATTCACAGAACGCCCTTACAGCCAGAAAGAGACTTTCATGTCATCATTGTAGGCTTGATTTAAACTCAGGAATCAGAAGTGAAAATGTCACAAGTTGACATACTGTGCCACCCAACTCTGAGATAATGATATGCTTTGTAGTGGTTCCATTATGTAATTTGTTGCCACAGCAACATGACTATTCCACTACAAATGTGAAGCGATTCATACCTCAGATCTCAAGAAAAATACAATTATACAGAGCTGCCAGTGGTTCTGACCCACTTGTTTATTTAATAGATACTCTCTCTAAAGCACTTGAACCCAAAATCTGAGGTCAGGCACAATTATTTTTAAATATACAGAGCTATCTGTCCAAGTTAAAACTACATGGACTCTCCTTTATATGTCACAAATGTAATTTAGAAGCAACTTAAGTATATTTGTCTTACTGCAGTGGCCTGAAAACTATGCAAATATTGTCCTTATTTAGTGATTGCATTGCAATGGTCCAAGTGATACTATGTAACATCTTCCCTGCTTTATAAAGTGAAAAACATGATTATTTTGAACCCAAAAACTGATCAATATATAGTACTCAGTGCACCTCAATGAAATATATTTTCAATTCTGACTTGTGAAGTGAACTGATGTTCTGAGTTATAGTCAGCCTACCAATCAAAACAATGTAGGATTCTATATCTTACTGAATACCATTCATATGGGAAATACAGAGAAAGGATCATTCATGTGATTGCTGAATCTAGTAATATTATAGATGGGGCCAGGACACAGGTGTGTGCTTAAGGTAACTACAGATGAAGGTCATAAATAAGAAAGTAAATATTTAACAAATCATATTGTACACGACGCTTTATTTTTTTATTTTACCAGCCCTGCCTTTCTCCAGTACGGTTTGCTGTTAAAAATTCCAACACAAAGGATGTCAAAGTCAGACGTGAAATAATTAAAGAAAAATTGTTGCCTTTCCAGGCACACTCTTGCTGTGAAAAAGCAATACCCGATGCAATGCAAACCACAGTAACTACAGTGTTGTTTATGAAGAGGTTGCTATAAGTGTCCTTTTCTGAATTTCAGGCTCATTAAAGGCGAGGGATGTTGGCACTGAGGAATGGAACATTTTTCCATTTCAGGCACTCACTGTCAACATCAATCATTTCTACATGAGGTATAACACAGCTAAACACAGAGTAAAGAATGCGATAAAACACATGGACATTGTCTGAAATTTCTCTCTCCAATACTTTAGCAAATGTAGCTATTTATTTTAAATCTCATTTTGGAATTTCAGGACTTTAGTGCATTGCAGTATGGAGTTAAAATTCAATGGCAAATGATTTCCACTCTGCACCAAGTATAATAAAATCAAGAACCTATTTACAAAGCGCAGGGGTTATTTTCAACTTCACCGTCTGGGCAACAACCCAGTAAAGCAGGCTGAGTACAATGGGATGAAAAGCTGGTGAGTTCTACAATGGGCAGGCAATCCACTCCACTACTGGAGAGAGAAATTTCAGATAATGTCCACGTGTTTTATCCCATGGTAGAATCTCAGAGCCTGAATTCTTTACTCTTTGTGTTTAGCTGTGCTGTACCTCATTTAGATGTTCAGAAGTGACTGATGTTGACACCACTGGTGAAGTTGAAAGTTACCCTTGACATAATTACAATCCTGCTACACTTAGTTGATAGATAAAACTGGGGAATATTTTTTTCTATATTTACAGCTATATTTCTCATCCTGCTTTTTAAAACAAGGAGTTTGCAGTTTTGAGCAACAAAATCAAGGCCGTTATTTGAAAAGAGATGGAATTCTCCTTACAATCTCACCTCTTTTTGGCAGTTCTGAACTGCAATCTTGATTCGCTGATCAATATCCTCCTCGAGCTCACTCAATTGTTGTGCAGCCTCATTCTGTGTCCTGAAACAAATAAGTAGCAATATAATAGAGCCCGACACTCTACAATCTGCTTCACCTACTTCATCTGAGTCTAGAGATTACAACATTGCGTCAGATGGGAAAAATCACAGAATCGTGACAGTACAGAAGGAAACCATTCAGCCCATCATGTTGGTGCTGGCTCTCTGAAGGAGCAATTCACCTTGTGCCACGACCCTGCCTTCTCCCCGTAGCCCTGCACATTCTTCCTTTTCAGAATTTTTGCTTTATGTCCAACATTTAGAGGAGTCATGCCAATCACCTGACACCCATGCTTTGACACAAACTTTAAACTTACCAAATGAAATAATGCCATGTGTTAACAATGAACACGATGGAAAGGAGTTAAAAGAACAAGCACATCTCAATCCAAGCTGCTTTCCACTGGACCAAGTTCAGAATTGTCCAAACTCCGTTACCTGGCATTGTAATCAAGCTAGGAGGAATGCATAGAGGAAAGGCAGTCTTTTCAGATAATAATCCAGTTCCCTCAAATGCCTTGAATAAACCTGCCTCCACCACACTCTCAGGCAGTGCATTCCAGATCCTAACCACTCGCTGCGTGAAAAAGTTTTTCCTCTTGTTGCTTCTTTCGCATAAATAATTGCACAAGCAGAGCACATACAGGGAAAAAAAACAGCGAGAAGAATCAAATGCGCATAATGGATTCTATCTGATTTTCCATCCATTTAAATGAATAGACTGAAAATCAGGAAAGCTCTGTTATGTGATTCCAGGCTGCCTGGAAGAATCCTCCTACGTCCATTCGCAACAGAGAAAGATCTACCTTGTAATATTAATTATAAATTATTCTTACCTTTTCACTGTGTGGGCTAGTTTTTCCAACTCTGCATTCTGCAATGTAACATCTCGAACAAAGTTCTTGATCACACATTCATATTGACGAATCAGCCTGGGTTCTACTGCTTGCAGGTTCTCATAAAGGGCAGCAACCCGCTCAGGTCTGTTTGGAAACACAATGAATGAAAGATAAGGCATAACAAGCTGCTTCTCCGAAACACTGTCAGATGGTGATGTTGTCATCATTACCTGCATTCTGGCCCCGCACATTTCAGATATTTCAGCAGTGTTTGGTATCTGTTAACACATTGCTGTTTACGTATGAATCTCTTAACAAATTTTTGCTTTATGTCCAACATTTGGAGGAGTCACGCCAAGCACCTGACACCCTTGCTTTGACACACACTTTAAACTTAGCAAATGAAATAATGCCATGTTAACAATGAACAAGATGGAAAGGAATTAAAGGAACAAGCATATCTCAATCCAAGCTGCTTTCCACTGGGCCAAGTTAGGAATTGTCCAAACGCTGAGACCTGGCATCATAATCAAGCTTACCATGGAAATGGAAATACAGATTAGCGGAACTCACTTGTTTATGGTGCTGGATAGCTCCGTGTTTGCAACACTGTTTGAACATGCTACATGCCAGAATTCGTAAAACTGTCAATAAGACTTGCAGACATTCTGGTAGGAAAGAGGGTAGTGAAAAAAGGGAAGGAAAAGGTTACACTGGTACAGGGAGACGAAGGGAGGGGAATTCAAGTCATGTATTCACTGGCAATTTATAATGGAAATATATTGGGTCCAGCATCTACTCTACCCCTTTGGCGATCTGATTTACAATGGTACCAATTCAGATCTCAGTTTGGTGAACTTACAGTGAAAATGGATATTCATACAGTAATTATTAATTACTTAGTTTAGTAATTTGCTAATCGTTTTTCACAAATCAATGACTTTTTGATGCTCCTCTTCCAAAGACTCGAGGGCAAACTTTGTTGTGGAGACTCGCTTGACAAGCCCACATATTTTAGAATTGGGAGCAACGGTTAGTATGCTCAATTTGCAGCAATCCAAATGGTCTGATTATTAAAATTAATCACTGAAAAGTTGGTAGCACTGCATATAGGGCACATGAATCTCCACACCTAATTCTCTAATCTGTGCTCCTTTTCTAGCAAGGCTTTGCCCTGGGAGCAGAGCTTTAAAAATGTACTCTAAAGTGTCTCATTTAAAAGGCAATGCAATGAATTTAATACTGCTGAAAACAATGAGATTTGTTTCAACTTTGGCCGGAATTTTATGTCAGGGCAGAGGCCCCGTCCACCGGCCAGAAAGTCAGGGACGAGCTGGCCTCTGCTGTGCCTGGAAGCCACACCGTGATTTTACGTGGCCCATGCCCTTATTTGGCCTTGGACAATACTTCCACCCCTCTGAGGCAGGAAGTCCCACCTCCAAGAGCTGCCGGCCAATCAGCGAGCTGGCAGCTCTTCAGTCCCAGCAGCGCCACCAGGAACGGTGGCCACTGCTGGGATTGCATCCCAGCGAGAGGAGCAACAATGGAGGAGGCCCCGGAATTAAGGTAATTGTATGGGGCCTCAACGGGGACAGTCCGCTAGGCCACGGAGAGGCAGGGAGGTCGGTTGAAGGGGGTGATGGGAGTGACGTGCTCCAGCAGGAGCGGCTTGTGCTGTGGGGGGAGCCCTCCGTGGTGCACAGGGTGACTGATCAGGAGGACCCACCCACACCCCCCCAATACTGCAGGGAAGCCGCCAGGGTGATCCCCCCTCATGGCGGAGGGCCCACCCACCACTGGTAAAATGCCAGTGGCAGTGGGATGAGGCCCTTAAGTGGCAATTAAGTGGCCTGGGGTGAACGGCCTGATCTTGTGGGGGGCATAAAATTTCAGCCTTTATGTTTGTCTGCCATTGCTGTGTTAAGTAAGGCTCAGTAGATTTTAGCTATCAATTGTCACCACAAAAGAAGTGCCTAATGAAACAGTTAGATGCACCTCCTCTTGTAACTAACATTGAACTCACTTTGATTGAATTCCTTATTTCATCTTCAAAAGACAGTGCTTTTTGTAGAATCTGACAGGATGCCTGGAAAAGTTTTTGGTAAACTTTTCTTTCCTTCAGATTTTCTCCCTTCTTCTCTTAAATGTAAAACCTATGCTGCAATGTGGTTCCCTGGGCAGTTGTGACTCTCATGTACTTCATTCAAGCCGTTATTTTTCAGGTGAGCTAGACGGTGAGTGTCTGCAAATATCGACCATAAGGTGTCACAGCTGGGCTCAATCCTGTCCTCATCCAATTCACACACAGATTTTCCAGCAGGGATCACAATTCACACACAAAGATTAAAAGCACTAGTTTGGACCAACACCTAACTGGAACAGCTAAGCAAACTGAAAAATTGTTAGTGAACCCTAGCTGATCCTCTGCTCCCTACTCTAAGGACACAGAAATCAAATATGGTACCACAGCTAGTGCCCCATCTGAGATCAACTAGATTAGAACAATCCAGGGATCTGCATGGCTAAATACCAGTACCTGTTGAAAACAGTTACATGGAAACATGATTAGCATTCACCTAGTTTTGTTCTATCCACTCTGAAGATGTTTGAAATACTTTTTATAAATTTAAGCAGTGAGAGATAACAATGGTCTGGATTTTGCAGTCAGCAGATATGTGACAGTGCTCGCCCCTGACCTCGAAGAAAGTTACACACAAAGATCTAGCAATCTCTGTGGCACAGAATACACCTTTCCTTACATTAATTTAATTCCGCCGTCAGCTACAGGGGATCTCCAGTATCCAGCAGCAGTCATGCCATCATGCAGGCTAAGCAGCTAATCATATTGACGAATTCCCATAGACAGCAAACCAGGAAGTAAAAAGCAGCGATTATCTCTTCACTTTTTTTAATAATAATTTTACAGAGGGCAAAATAAAGTTTGGGACATAAGATGGGATTAAAGTAAAAGATGAAATATCATGAACAGATTTTCAAAAATATAGGCCTGAATTTTACCTTTATCAGTGGCTCCATGTTCTGGGAGGCAGAGTGGGTGCCGAAGTCCCTTCCACTCTGCGCCTAGCTGCCGCCCCAATCCAGCGTTAAACTAACCAAATAGTGGCTCGGCGTCGTATTAATGTCCAAAAAGGGTGCGTGCCAGCGGGAAGGTGAGCGTCGGCGGGGGTGGAACTAGAGCTGGAAGAAGGTGCTGAAAGCCATTTAAAAGGGCTTTCAGCAACCTCAGTGGCTCTGAGAGGCTTACCTGTAGCAAGGAGGACATTGGGAGGAGCAGCATATTAGAAGAAGGAATAGAACTGCCTGAAGGTGAAAGGAGTGTAACAGGAATTAAAGGGGCACCCATTCAGTAAACATTAATGTAGCCGAGACAGACCAGAACCCGCTTGCAGCAATGGCAGAGAGAGGCAACCAAATAGCACCCAGGTTCTCGGAAGAGTCTCTGCATATCCTCCTCCAGGCGGCTGAGGCAAGGTGGGAGGTCCTCTTCCCAGCAGTGAGAAGGAGGAGGCTGGAGGTTGCGGAGGAGGTCAGTAGCCGAGGGGTTGTGAGGAGAACATGGCAGTGCCGCAAGCAGGTCAATGACCATCTGCGCTCTGCCTGAGTAAGAGGCATTCCACAGTCATCGCAGCTTTGAACTAATACAGGCAGGTCACTGGGTGCTGATGCTGCAAAGTCGAAGCCACCCATCTGCAGTGAATAGCTGCAGCCTTGTTGTGGACCATATGGTAGGCACATCTGAGATGCACAATGGTCCAGAGGTGTGCCAACCGTGCACTTCAATGGCAATGGCTCCAGAGGCAGCATTCAGCACAAAGGTTGGGCGGGTGCTCATTCAAGTCAAGGGACTGAACTAATTGCCATGTGTTTCCACAGGAGAAGAGGGCACAGAATGCCCGAGAAAGGGCCCGGACCAGTGGCGGAGTGGCCAACCTCGCATTTCTCACCAGTGTGGAGGAGGAGGCATTGATGCTTGCAGGGGAGGACGGAGGACACTCAGTAGCCAATGGTGAGACTGGAACACCTAGCCAGGAAGAAGAGTTCCCCAGAGTTGGGTCGAGGGGGAAGTGAGGGTGTGGGCGGCTTGGATCAAGCAGTGAAAGTCGCTCGCAAGTTCAAAGTCACACACATGTGGCCATACTGCAGTCAAAGACATGTCCTTCAGTCAGGAGTGCTGATCACAACTTATCATTCTTTATTCCCCTGCAGGTGAAACACAGCAGCGGCCAGACAGCGTCTCCGGGGCGCGTCTGTCCACCTCTGAGGAGAAGGGGACCTCAGAGGGTGCAGCGGCACATCCTCTCCCTGCAACAAGTGCCTGCCTTCGGTTGGGACGTGTGCATCCTCGGATTCATGGTCACAACCTGGTGCCAGCAACGCCGGACCGAAGCCTCTGACACTCGAAGCACTGTGGGAGGCCAGGCCAGTGCTGAGCCCCAAGCTGATGACGAGTCTCTGATGACATCTATTCGGTGGAAGGTGCTGCAGGTGCAGCGTGCGGTACGTGGAGATCTGGCAGAGTTACCAGAGACATTGCGTGCTCTGACTCGGACTTTGGAGATCTCCATCCAGGCCATGAGTAACACACAGTCCCTGTCCTCTGTGCATCTGGCTTCCTCCATTGACAGATTGACAGCTGCTGTAGAGGGCCTGATCCTGGAGGCCCTGCAAAACCTCACAGAGAAAGTGAGCTCGATGGAGCAGTGCCTTAGTGAGCTGTCGACGAGGCTTTTGCGACATCCAGAAGCTGCTGATCCCTCTGAGGTCAGCAGGGAGGTCCAATTGAGCCTCGCGAGGGCACAGGAGCAGTAGCAGGATGCATAAGGGGGCTCCTCTGAGGGTGCTCCTGAGGCATTCAGCAGCTCCTTGTCCCCTCTGCCAGTGACATCAGCACCTCAGAATCCCAGGGTGTCAGAGGGTGGTCCTGAGACAGCTCAGGGTCACCTCAACATGCCGGGGCCTGCATGGCTTCGGGCAGGCAGAGGGCGCCCGCCAAGGTCATCCAAAGTCACGGGGCAGCCTGAACAGTCACCTGCCTCTGCCATGGCTGGTGGCGAGGGGTCGTCCACATGCGTGAGCACTTGCAAACTTTTCAAAAAAATCACAATAACTGCACTGAGGGGTCACTGGTGCAATTTGTAAATATTTATTTGTTGTTATACTTCACACAAAAACTATTATATTTTTCACTTGGCATTTTCATCTGTCTCAAGTTAATGAAGATGTTTTAGGTGATCTTGTTCTTCTGCAAGAGATGTCGACTTGGGGAGGTGACACATGTGAGACAGGTGGGCTGTTGCAGCTGACATTAGCACCTGCAGGCGCTTCCAGATGATGTGAACGCCTCATTTCAGTCTGACATGTCAGTCACTGGGTGATGAGCCTCTGTTCAGAAGAAATGTCTGAGTATTAGAGCCTCCCAGGCCTTCCTTGCACTCAACTCCTGTAAACCTCCAGCTCCCTCCCCCCACCGTTCAGATGGCTGCATGCCCTCCTTCTCATCCTCAACCATTTCACCATCCTCATCTGAGGATGCCTCGTGCTGAATAATGTCATCATCCTCCAGGGCCTCCCCCCACTGCTGCGGCAGGTTATGAAAGGCACAACAGATGACAACAATGCGAGATACCCTTGCTGGCGAGTAAAGTAGGGCACCATCTGAGCGATCCAGACACCTAAATCTCATTTTCAGAAGACCTATAGTCTGTTCAGTGGTGACTCTGGTGGTCTCATGGCTCTCATTGTAGTGTTTCTCTGCTTCATTCCGTGGATTCCTCTCCAGTGTCATCAGTCATGTCTTCAGCAGGTAACCCCTGTCGCCAAGTATCCAACCTTGCAGGCACTCGGGCGGGGGGCGGGTGGGGAGCTGAGTAATACTGTCACCTGGGAGCTCCGGAGAATGAATGCGTTGTGTGCTTCCTGGATAATGAGCACACACCTGCAATATACTCTTACATTACAGACAAGTTACACATTCATTGCGTGAAACCCCTTTCGATTAATGAAGGCCCCTGACTGACCTGTAGGTGCTCTAATGGCCACATGTATACAGTCAATCACGCCTTGGACCATGGGAATCCAGTGATGGTGCTGAAGCCTCTGGCGCTCTCGGCCTGACTGGTGGAGTCTGTCTGGAACTTGATGAACTGGTTGGCATGCCTGAATATGGTATCAGTTACCATCTTTATGCAGTGCTGATCACTGCGAGATTCCGCACATGTCTCCTGTGGAAGCCTGGAAGGATAGAAGTTCAGAGCGACTGTTAGCTTTAGTGCGACTGGCACTGGAGGGTCACCCACGCAGTTGAAAGTGACCTCTACTGCCAACATCTCACATAAAGAAGTGACAGTCTCTCAGGACAGGCGCTGTCTTCTTCAACACTGGCACACTGACGTCTGCAGAAAGCTCAACCGAAGGCGGTTGATCCTGCCTGCTGGGTAGACTCGTCTCCTCACAGGTGGTTTCTCCCAGCGCAGTCTGTGACCTTCTGCCCCTCCCCCATTACCAGGCTGCACTTGGCCAGCAGGTTGCTTAATTCCCTGGTCACCTGTCCTCTTGTCCCTCCTTGTGGCATAGTCTTCCTCACTAGACGAGCCTCCTCCAGAGTGGATACTTCCCATGGCTGCAGTGTCCCAGAGATGTTATGTGGACAGCTATTTGCAGCCTGCTGCAAGGACAGGCACACATATTCCTCCTCCCCTACACAGAATGAATCAGTGATGCTGTGGCCCTACCAGGAGTTTCACTCACTCAGGTGTACCCTGGTGAACCAGCAAAAAACAGCCCCAAACTTTCAAACAGCGCACAAATCTAACAGAGAGTAATGAAACATTCAGTACCTCCAACTCCTTCACAGACAAACTGGTTGCCGTTCTTCTAAAGCTGCCGGGTTCCCAACTCCCCCTTCGACTCGTTTGCCAGACGTAAAATGTGAAAGCCAACATAAAATGGCTGTCAAATTTCAGAGCATGACTGGCCCTTTTTCATTTTTATTTTATTTTGTTCCTTTTTTTAACCATGTGCCTACCTACTTTTTTTTTCATGTTTGTGCTTTTGGCTCGGGCTGTTCATTATTCTGTCATTAACACTCCCTCTGCACTAATGCTTTGTCTTTCATCACACCATTAGCACACTCGCTTTGCCTTGGTCCCATGACCTTGTCAGTTTAATCCCTCCAGTCCTGTGTCCTATCACATATCTTCCCTTTTGTTCTCTTATCCACCCCCCCCCCCCAACCCCCATTTACTTGTTTAAAACCTATTACATTTCTAACCTTTGCCAGTTGTGATGAAATCTCACTGACCTGAAACGTTAACTCTGCTTCTCTCTCTACAGATGCTGCCAGACCTGCTGAGTTTCTCCAGCACTTTCAGATTTCCAGCATCTGCAGTATTTTGCTTTTATTAAAATGGCTGTCAATTGGATTGTACAATACCTCAATTGGCCCTTAGTTGCTGCAAATCGGACGGCAAACGGCGCCTCGATCTCGCCTGCCGTCCAGCCTGCATCAAATGGGGATTGGGCGTCATGGCATTGGGGACCTGACCCAACATCATCGCCTGCCATTTTTTGCCTCAGCCACCTCGGAGGACGCCCGATTTGACCAGGTAAAATTCAGGCTATAATTTTTATTTTTTAAAAACTACGGATTTTTTTTATCATAATGGAGAAATTTGACATTCCACAAATACAAATTAGTTCTTCAGGGTCAAAGAGGTTATTTGGTAGTAACTATGATTTAGTATGCTGTTAAAAATCCAGTTATACCTTATTTATGAAGGCGTGACTTTTCAAGAGTTTTACAGCAAAACAACAGTGTAAAAAGTGGAATTTTATGTTAAATCAAATGATTTCTAAGATTTCCATCTACGAGGACTTCAACAGCACATCCTGTGGAGGAATGGGGAATCGCTGTCTATAACTTCTGGATTTCCGTTTTTAACTGCGCATATGCCGATGCCAGAAGTTGCTGTCCGTTTCACAGTAATGACAGCGTACACTGACAGCTTCACCATCATTGCATCTGCAGAACGTACTTTCAGCAGAACGGCCTCAAGAAGTTACTGAAGCTGACTATTAGGGACCCAAATTATCATTACATGAAATACAGTCAGAACCCAAATATGATGCAGCATTAAATTTGGCATTAATTCAGTTCATTGACACTATCAGAGCCAGTAACTCATCCAGTATTCTGAAGATGTCTGAAATGGAAAGAACAATACTACATTGATATTAATTGTAATTTTTATAACTGATATCTAAAAGGCTTACAGATGAGAATCTTTCCAACAAAAGAGAGAAAATAACAAAATATTTGGGGTAATGTATCCACGATGGTTGTGGGAACAACAACAGAATGCAGCACTGACATTCCTACTCTACAATGCCATGCTTTTAGCAGACTATAAAACAGCACAAAAATGTGTACCTATCAAAAGGGTGACACACATGAATGCCAACTACCATTACTGCATTTCTTGAAATCATCTTTAAATGAGATTGAGTTCTGAATGAATTGTTATGTTACATGGTATTCTGATGCCATGTTATTGTAATATCAATTATTCTTTTTAAAAAGTCTGAAATATCAATCATATCCATAACAAGTTAATGTTAAATATTAGTAAATTAAATCCCTTGTATTGCTAGGGTGGCACAGTGGCGCAATGGTTAGCACCGCAGCCTCACAGCTCCAGTGACCCTGTGACTGTGTGGGTTTTTGCTGGGTACTCTGGTTTCCTCCCACAGCCAAAGACTTGCAGGTTGATAGGTAAATTGGCCATTATAAATTGCCCCTGGTATAGGTAGGTGGTAGGGGAATTGAGGGAAGGTGGGGATGTGGTAGGAATATGGGATTAATGTAGGATTAGTATAAATGGGTGGTTGATGGTCAGCACAGACTCGGTGGGCCGAAGGGCTAGTTTCAGTGCTGTATCTCTAAATAAATAAAATAATGTTGCAATCGTCGATGGCAATGACTGTTTTCCCTGTAGACACAAGGGGGCATCCTTGTCCTCAGTCACTATATATACCAGACGATCAGAGATTCTTCCCACTTTCTTTATGTGTATTTCATGGTCCAGAACCAGGGAGTCAACAATCTGATTGAAACTACCAGTCAGAAATAAACAGCAGGATAGATTCACTAAAAAAAAACTGTTCACTATTAGTTGAATGAAGTTTTTCAATTATCTTGTAACAACTCAAAAGGGTGACACATATGAATGCCAACTACCATTACTGCATTTCTTTAAATCATCTTTAAATGAGATTGAGTTCTGAATGAATTGTTATGTTACATGGTATTCTGATGCCATGTTATTGTAATATCAATTATTCTTTTTAAAAAGTCTGAAATATCAATTATATCCATAACAAGTTAATGTTAAATATTAGTAAATTAAATCCCTTGTATTACTAGGGTGGCACAGTGGCGCAATGGTTAGCACCGCAGCCTCACAGCTCCAGTGACCCTGTGACTGTGTAATAAAAAAAATAAATAACTATCAAAACAGCCAAGAATGTTATGAAAACAAGCCTTATTTTGAACAGTTTTACAAGACATTGGTCACCTTTTACTGTGAATATTGTTGTAATTTAGTGAAGATTTTGCTTCGAATGCCAATTTAGAAGCAGCTGTAAATCTGTTTATTTCAATGAAAAATATAAAATAGGACACCGTACAGTTTGAACTAAATCCAAATTCAATCTTTTTATCTCATAATTCAGAATGGTTTAAATGCCTACCTCATTGAGTGTAATGTTACACCTTGCACTTATTTTATGCAACTGTGCATGGAAGCACTGGAACTGGCTCTACACATTTACTAGTCAGACTGAGAAGGCACAGAATCTGGCAGCTTGCAGAGCCCACAAAGGTGAGGGTCCTCAGTGCTGTGGGAATTGCAGAGTTGGGAGGCACAGGGAATAAATTTCCATGGAGGTTCTCTTGATCTTCTATCACAACGTCAGTGAAAACTCTAGAGAAATTGTGTAAATGACCATTTTAACAGTTTCTCCAGCATTTTCACTGATCTTCCAAAGTTATAGCAAATGATCAGGAACACCTTTGTGGACTTTCCAGGCATGGGTGTTTTGTATTAAAGAGAATGCAGTCAAAGGCTTCAGTACTCTCCCCTAAGCTTACCATCAACAACACTGTTAATTTAAAAGTGCCAGTCCTCAAGTGGAACCTACCAAATGTAACTGTATTCCAGTACTAAACAGTTATACGTAAATAAATGTTGTGTAAAATGTAATCAATAAATGGAGATTTAGTGAAATAATTTAAAACTTTAGAAAAATAAAGGGATAATAGAAGTGCCAATAATGAGTAGACATCTCTCTGCTTTTGGCAGTGAATGTCTGGAAGATGAGTGTTTCCTCAGTGATTTCCAGCTATGACACATTGTAGGTAACTATAGTACAACAGATGGCAATAAATTAATGGGTTTGTCAGATATGTGCACAGAAAAGTAAATGCAATTTAGGCATGTGGAAGATCTTCATCAGTGAACATATGAAAAGTTTATGTTCAATTTTTTTCTTTTGCAACGTTTAAACATTTTCAAGTGTATTTTCATATATTAAGACCCAGACTGAAAGCATAGAGCTGGAGTTTAATTTAAAAATTCTAGCCCTGTTTCCCAGGACTTCTTAAATAGAGCTCATGGAACAGTTTCTCTATTATAAAGTGGTGTGAGACAACAGGTAAAGAATCAGAATTCTTCCCATGGCTAAAATGCAAGAAGTACAGAATTTACATTGAGGAAAGTAAAATAAAACAGATTCGTATTGTATTTTGAATAGTTCACAAATTTACAAAACCTTAAAATCTTTCAAAAAATTATAGTAATAAAAATTATTTAACACTGGATTACTGATATAAGGACTGCAATTGCAATTTCCATGGGATCAATATCTCCTTGGGGTTTCCTACACCCTTTGAAGCAGGCTGTAAGTCTCTACACTCTACAAAAACAAAAATGGCCATAAGAAAATTCCATGAGCCATTCAAAAAATAGTTGTAAATCTTCTGCTTCTACACCAGTAATTCTCCTGTCCCCACTTCATCACTTTGAGCAATCACAAGTAACCAAGTAGAAAATGTAATTTTCTAAGAAATTCACAGTAGGCATTGAAACAATTACAGCTTACAGGCATTTGCAAATCACTCCCTTGTCTAATCCTGTTCTGCACTCAAGCTAATGTCTGCGTCAGGAGTACTAAAGATGAAAATTTAACCCATGTGCATAGAAGCTATGATGGCTCTTTTCCCTAAGTATGCATATGTGCCTTCTTTGCATGAAACTCTGCTAACTCCAAAGCAATGTGCAGACTTACTGACTTGTATGCTTTTGTCACTTCCTACCTGGAACCACTCAAGGTTGAAGTCAGGCAGGTCACTATTGGATATAATTTCCTGTTTGGCAATGATAAGTTTCTTTCCATGATTATTTCTTGACTTCAACACCCATTAATCAAAATTACAGCTGGTGGGCATTTTCTATCATTAAATTTGTGATAATCACCACAAAATTGAGCAGAAAAAGGCCCCCAGCACATAAACTACTGACCATGAAGGGCAACAACCCTAACAGATCACTCACCCCACCCATCCCAGACTAACTAATCTCCAAAACCCAAAACAAAACAAACTTGACCATGTTGTTCCCAGCACAAAAAACAGTCATGGCAAGAAACCAGGATGCCTCAATGCACTCCTCCTGTAAGCAATGTACAATGAAAATGTACAATGGCTTCACAAAATATGATTGTGAATGCAAATTTTGAGAACTCTTTAAAAGAAAACATATGACATTAAAGCTCACATGACAATGATCTTAGAGCCATACAATCCTTTAGTAAG
Organism: Heterodontus francisci; assembly: GCF_036365525.1. Lineage (NCBI taxonomy): Eukaryota > Metazoa > Chordata > Chondrichthyes > Heterodontiformes > Heterodontidae > Heterodontus > Heterodontus francisci. The sequence continues at coordinate 116,438,909 of NC_090374.1, forward strand.
TTTGCATGATTAAGAAATATGACACCATAATGAATGGGTGCTCTTTGAGGTCATGTCGTCAAAGCTTACTGTTCACCGTCACTAGTTAATTCTGCGTTGCAGAGCTTCTACTTATTTTCAACAGGTTTGCAAGTAATTGCTTTTAGCAAAGTCTGGTATTTCCAACTACTATAGGGGAGACTTTCCTGGGTCTGCACCCAAGTGCACAGGATTACCTGGGCTCAACAAGTATCGGAAAATTTAGTGAGTTGAATTGTACAGGAGATTCATCTTCCATTAATTTAAATGGAAGGAAAACTGGGCAGATTCTGTTATAGGTATGCAATTAGATCCACCCAATTTTCCGATATCCGCTACATCCAGGTAATAAGGTGGGCTTGGGTGCAGACCCAGGAAAATGTCCTCCAATATTTCCATTTGTGTAAAGTTTAATGAAAAAGAGTATATGTCATTAATCTGGATGGAAAATAAGTAACTAATTATCTTCCATTTTTCTACTAGTTTCTATTTGAAACAATGCATTGAGTATAAGGGAAATTGCTTCTAAGTGGCCGTGAAGAGCTTGTTGGACAGTTAAGCGATATGAATAATTTTCCTTTATGGGATACACTAAAAAAAAATTTGTTTACTCCCTTTTTAGGTTAACTGTAAGAATGGAGTATAAGAGTTGCATGTGTTAGTATAGCACTGCCACAAACAAATTAAATCAAAAATAAAGAATCCTTTGCACATTCACAGGATGTGGGCATCACTGGAAAGGGCAGCATTTAATGTCCATGCATAATTGTCCCTTTATTTATTTTTTTTATTTAGAGATACAGCACTGAAACAGGCCCTTCGGCCCACCGAGTCTGTGCCGACCAACAACCACCCATTTATACTAACCCGACAGTGATAACGTGATGGTGGGCCATCTTCCTGAGGGCAGTTAAGAATCAACCACGTGGCTGTGGGTCCGGAGTCACATATAAGTCAGACCAGGTAAGGACCAATGCTCCCTGTAAGCTGCACAGTAACCAAAAGGTCCTGCGCAGGTCACACACAATTTGACCCCTTTAAGTATTAGCATAAGTATGACCACGCAAAACAATTTAAAGGGGCCACACACTTAAATAAATCATCCATGCAATCCAAAAAAAAATCAGAGGGAATGTTGGTAAAGACAGCAAATTTCCTTTTCTAAAGAGCACTGGCAAACCACATGGATTTTTACAATAATCTGGTAGCTTCATTGTTGCCATTATAGATACTAGCTTTTTATTCCAGATTTATTTGATTAACTGAATTTAAATTCTTCAGTTGCCATAGTGGGATTTGAACTCATATTCCAGCAACATTACCATTATGCTACTGTACTCCATCCTTTGGAATGTGTGCAGAAGCCATTGCCAGTTATATTAAACTGCAGTGACAGCTGCAGGACAGGACAGCTTTAAATCATTGGTTTGCATAGGAAACATAGCATTAAAAGAACAAACCACCCTAAGGTGCAGTTTCATCATCAGAGTCAATGAAGGAACTGTGTGTAATGAGGTTTAGGATCAAAAAGGTTATAACGGAGCTGTGCCTATTGATTTGTGAAGTCCTGCAATGGAGTTAACCATTCACACTGCATTACCAATGGCAGCCAAGGGTAGCTTTATGCAATAGAGACCTTCCAGCTGTTAACAGGGGGCATCACAGGAGTAAATTCTTATCATGTTCACTGCTATATTAACAAGGTAACTGAAGTCCTCTTTTGCCACACACTCACCTACATATGCACTTCAGCTGAAGCAGGAGGACAGCATTAGGGGATATCAAAACTAGTTGACTACACCACCAAAATGATCACTCTGTCTTTGAAGCACCATATGCTGTGGACATCATACCAGTATCTGAATCTTACTTTGCAAATTTGTCAGCCAGTGGTAATGTTTCAGCATCCCAGATGGCTGAATGAAAATATTCACACTTGTACAGATTAGCTAGCAGTTTAGGTTATTATCAGGTATGAAAACAGCTTTATTTCAGATGAATTGTGATGGATCAGTTTTCTGACAAAAGTCAAAAGTGCACACTTCCAGCAGTCATATGATTAATAGTTTCCAAAATACTGAAATAATCATGGAAAAAATCTTATCCTTATCAAACAAGTAAATATACCCTAAACTGGCTTAACGGACCTCTATCTTGCGTGGCCCCTGGCAGGAAGTAAAAGGCAGCATGCAAGCCATGAAGCTTGAATATAGCATCAAAGTTAATAAATGTTCATCTACAGAAGTTCCCCAATCTTCTACCATCCATACTGGAAGGTCTGCGGGAACTTTGAGGAAACAGCCTGACCGTAATTATCTGACTGTAATTATTGGCCATTTGCTGAAAGTATCCTAAAATAAATCCTCCTTTTTTCCACATTGCTAACAGAAACCCAACCATTGGTGCACTCATTTTATATACAAATATGCACTACAGTAAATTTATCCTGTTAAATTACATCCAATTATTTTACCCCATCCATTTTATGCTTCCATTTTCTGCACTAGCTACAGAATTGGTGTCAAATACATATTAGAGTACCTCCTTCAGAGTCTTCATGTAAACATCACACTTAGACATTTCCTGGGGACATTACTACTCAGTGCAACCCAGAAAGGGCATTTTCCATGTCCACTTTAATCGCTAAATTTAAAACAATTCTTTAAAGTGGTTGCTCAGTACTTCCAGTAAAAAGTCTGAGTGCTGAACATCTGAAGTATGAAAACAGCTTTATTTCAGATGAATTGTGATGGATCAGTTTTCTGGCAAAAGTCAAAAAATGCGCACTTCCAGCAGTCATTTAAACGACTTACCTGACCCCAACCTTGTTATTGACAAAAACACAATGGAAGTTCGATCAGACCTGTGCAGATTCCTTAAACATACATCAGCTAAATTTGAACAATGAAGTAAACTAAGCTGATGGTGAGAATACAATTTAACTTGGCATCCTGCGACGTGCGAAATAGCAAGTTCCGGTCCTGATCGCATTCCAAAGACCCTTGTGCAGAAACAAGGACAGGTAGGTGCCGTTGTGGTGAGAATGACCACACTTATTTCACTGTTACTTTGTACATTAATTCCTCCAATCTCTCCCTTCTTCCTTATTTAACGGTGGCCAAACGTTAGTTTGTTATATAAAACATGAGGAAAAGTGAACCGCGTCTCTAACCTTTCAATGTATTCAAGTGAAAGGGACTGATCGAGCTCATTGCCCTCTCGTATCTCAACACGATAGCCACCATTACTCACTATCCACCACTCGGCCCTACAGCTGAGCGTAAAAACATGGGGACAAGTGGGACGCTGGAGTTTACAGTGGTTTTCTACCATTGCTGTACAATATTGTCCCGGCTGATCCCTCCCCTCTGCTGACAGCAGCTTTCCTCATGCTGAAGTGAGCTTTTCCCCCCTTTGAGGTGAGATGGCATTCCTCATACACGGCTGCACTGAGACCTGCTCCCGCTGAGGTGTTCAAACAATCTGTTCACCGGCTGAAAATATTTAATTGTAGCTTTCGGTGTCCATCCTACAAAAAGACACTGAAGCTGCGTTCGGGTCATTGTATTCGCCTGCCGTGAAACTAGTCTCCTGTTATTTCCTGAGAAAGGCGAAACCGCATCCTGGATTGTTTTAAGGAAGGTGATAAGACCTTAACTGTCTGAAAAGCCTCTTTTCAAGGCAGCGGTGTTCACAAGAACGACAACAGAGTCCCGACTGAACAACCTCCACAAACTGGATTTTCAGTCAAATTAGATCTGAAGGACTTGTTAATCTTTAAAAAGTCCGATTCTTCTCATTAATTAGACTCGCTATTTTACGATGCAGAACTATTACTAAAATCTGCAAAAGTACGCTCTGGACCGTCAAAAGTTTGCATTATTTTCTCTCAAACCAGTCAACTGTAACCTTCCCACGTTCACATAAAACACGAACAAAGTGGATTTTGTTACTTCTCCGCTGATTTGTTTAAAATCTGCTTAGAGTCGGCATGTGACTCCCGATCAGAAACTAATGTTCAGTAACAGGAACAAGATGTGAGCGAGGCAGAGTGGTCAATGCATTTGGCCAAACACACTCCAAACCCTATGAAATGCGCGGATATCCACAGCACTCCGACAGGAGCTGGGCTGTGAGGCGGCTACAGGCGCTTCAGAAACTTGGCAATGTGAGAAAGGTTGGCCCCTAACTCCTGAAAGCCCGGCAGCCAAAGGGCTCATACCCCCAGACCCTGGGATATGCAGCACCGCCAGTTCACCTTTTGAATTGCAAATAAAAGCAGTTCCGATCAATAAATCCTAAAACAACAAATCTTAACAGTACATTAAAAAATATCCATTGAAGAGTGTGATGTCAAATATATATTTTGGATAGGTTTCACCTTGGGATGAACCTGGCTTCGTCGCCCAGTCTTTGTTGGAATTCGTCCCAGTCAGGCTCAGCACCCAGAGCCTCGAAGTTGATCATCTCGGAAACTTCTTGAAATCCTTCGGTGAACTCGCGGAAGTTGATGCAGCCGTCCCTGTTGGAGTCTAGTTTGTGAAAAATAGTGTCGATCTCGGACACTTGTACTTGTAGCTCCCGACAGACCGTGAAAAATTCATCATACTCGATCTGACCGGAACGGTTTACATCGCAGGCGTGAAATAGGGCGCGCAGTCTCGGTTCCTCTTGTTCCATCCGGAAATAGAAAGGGGAAAATAAGATGCAAAAAGAAAATCCAACCAGATAAGATCCCTCCTCCCTCTCAGCACCTCCCTCGATGCAGAAGATGTTGTGACACGGTGATTCCTTCCGTGCTGACCAAACCTGTCAATCAGTCAGCAACATTGTTTCTCTGTCTCTCATTCATGCACCTCTTCTCATTTTACATTGGGTCAGATTTGCAAGGCAAAGCAGTTGAAACGGACTGTTAACATGAAGTGTTTGTAAAAGTCACCGCAGCGGAATGTGAGCTGTGTCCCTCCTCCCTCCCTCCTTGGTGGAAAGAGTTGGATCGGGCCAGTCCCATACGGTGCGATTGCCCTGAGTTCCCGCAGCTGGGACACACCTCACCTCAGCACTGTCTCACTGCGCTTGCTATTAAAGCGAGAGGTGCAGCCCGTCTTGACGTCAGCCTCACAGCCGGACATCTCATCATTATGTTTCAAGTTGATATGTTCTGCGCGCACCATTAAACCTGCTCACGTTATTGACTGAAGAGGCGGACAGGTGACTCCCTCGGGAGAAATATGGTTTTTAAAAAATCCAGCAAACACAGATTGACCTCATTTTAAACAGACTTGTTTAGATCCACAGGTCTTTCCCAAATTCCAGAGGTCAATCTAGCAACTTCGCTTCCACGAGTTATAAATGTTAAGGCGACGTTACCCACAGGCAAAGTTTGAAGCGCATTACTGCATTGTAGTCAGACTCGGTCACCTATTAGCACACTGGAGTCAGCTTTGCAAAAATACAGTCCAAAAATTGACGGTATTGATAAATTGGGGAAATAATGTTGGCAATACTCTCCGGCAAAGAGTAAAGTATCACAAAAAGAGTGGGATCACTCAATTTAGTTTTCAAAATGTGGACTGTTTTAATGCATGTCCATCTCAAAGTTAAATATGTTTAGAAGATATTTCGAAGTTCTTCCTACCCTGAGTTTGCAATGTCCTGACGCTGATGGGGGACATCACCACTCCGCACCCCAGATTGTGCGACATAATATGGGCTGGTATTTTTCTGTCTCTCCCTATAATTTTAAATCACTCATCCTTGTTCTTTGTTCTTTTTATCCCAATTTTCAGTTCACTCTCCTATTTTTATCCTCTGTTTTCCTCCCTATCCAACTCTCCAACTCTCATGAGACTTTCATTCTTCCCCCATCTGCTTCCTTCATCGATCCACTCTTGCTTTTTCCTTTCCTAGTGTTTTTTTAACCTTTTATCCCCTTTCTCATTCCAATCTTCATGATGTCATTATTGGTCCTTCTTTCAGACATTCTGAAACACGGATTTTTGAGATGCTGAAACCTAATTAGCATAAACTGGTCTCCTGTGGTATTATGGTTTGGAAATAAAACTTTTTTTTGGGCCTCCTTATCTCGAGAGACAGTGGATACGCGCCTGGAGGTGGTCAGTGGTTTGTGCAGCAGCGCCTGGAGTGGCTATAAAGGCCAATTCTAGAGTGACAGGCTCTTCCACAGGTGCTGCAGAGAAATTTGTTTGTCGGGAATGTTGCACAGTTGGCTCTCCTCTTGCGCCTCTTGTCTTTTTTCCTGCCAACTACTAAGTCTCTTTAACTCGCCACATTTTAGCCCCGTCTTTATGGCTGCCCGCCAGCTCTGGCGAACGCTGGCAACTGACTCCAACGACTTGTGATCAATGTCACAGGATTTCATGTCGCGTTTGCAGACGTCTTTAAAGCGGAGACATGGACAGCCGGTGGGTCTGATACCAGTGGCGAGCTCGCTGTACAATGTGTCTTTGGGGATCCTGCCAATAAAACTAATTTCTTATCAAAGCAAGTACTTATATGTTTCACGTATGCATCTGTTTCTGTTCTCAATTTTTAAAATAAAATCAGGTCAAGCTGTAACTGCAACATTCCCTTCAATGCTGACATACATTTTGAAACTATAGGAACAGGCTAAGATCCCTAGAACTGTGCTGACATGTAGGGGTAAAAATTGATCATGGCCAGTAGCACAAAATGGGTGAAAGTGAATCAGTGGAAAGTAAAATCGCATGGAATGTAAAACAAGCTGCAGATTCATTATTACTTTTTTTTTTAGAGATACAGCACTGAAACAAGCCCTTCGGCCCACCGAGTCTGTGCTGACCAACAACCACCCATTTATACTAACCCCGCAGTAATCCCATATCACCTACCTACACTAGGGGCAATTTACAATGGCCAATTTACCTATCAGCCTGCAAGTCTTTGGCTGTGGGAGGAAACCGGAACACCCGGCGAAAACCCACGTGGTCACAGGGAGAACTTGCAAACTCCGCACAGGCAGTACCCAGAATCGAACCTGGATTCCTGGAACTGTGAGGCTGCAGTGCTAACCACTGCACCACTGTGCCGCCCCTGCTTGTTACACAGAATCATAGAAATCATAGACAGTTTAAGGCACAGAAAGAGGCCACTTGGCCCATTGTGTCTGTGCTGGCTGAAAAACGATCCACCCAGTCTAATCCCACCATCCAGCATTTGGTCTGTAGCCCTGCAGATTATGGCACTTGAGGTGCATATCCAGACTCCTTTTGAATGAGTTGAGGGTTTCTGCCTCAACTACCCTTTCAGGCAGTGATTTCCAGACCCCCACCACCCTCTGGTGAAAAAGCCTTTCCTCATCTTCCCTCTAATCCTTCTACCAATCACTTTAAATCTATGCCGCCTAGTCACAGACCTCCCGGCTAAGGTGACTAGGCCCTTCACCTCCACTCTATCCAGGCCCCTCACAATTTTGTACATGTCAATCAGATCTTCCCCAGCCTTCTCTGTTCCAAAGAGAACAACCCCAGCCTATCCAATCTTTCCTCATAGCTGCATTTTTCCAGCCCTGGCAACATCCTCATAAATCTCCTCTGTACCCTGTCTCGTGCAATTACATCCTTTCTGTAATGAGGTGACCAGAACTGCAGACAGTACTCAAATTGTGGCCTAATTAATGAGTTATACAGTTCCAGCAAAACCTCCCTGCTCTTATATTCTATACCTCGGCTAATAAAGGAAAGGATTCCATATGCCTTCTTAACCACCTTATCCATCTTATCAACCTGTCCTGCTACTTTCAGGGATCTGTAGCCATCACTCCAAGGTCCCTCACTTCCTCTACACTTCTAAGTATTTTCCCATTAATTGTGTAGTTCTTTGCCTTGTTTGACCTCCCCAAATGCATCACCTCACACTCTCCAGGTTGAATTCCATTTGCCACTTTTCTGCCCATTTGACCAGACCAACAATATCTTCCTGCAGCCTACAGCTATCCTGTCAATGTAACAGTTTAATATCATGCAAACATTTCTTCAATCTTCCTTCCATATTCAGTTCTCCCAGTCTTGGGAGAAACAGCTAGCACTAGAGTACAAAATAGTAAGGTATTAGGAGGTGTCAGTGAAACAGGGAATGTAATAAGGTCGAAATTAGTTTTACTCTGCATGTACTTCAATGCATAAAGCATGGTATATAAGGTGGTTAAGCTGCAGGTGCAGATAACTACCTGGGAGTATGATGTCGTGGTGATAATGGAGGCTTGGCTCAAAAAAGGACAGACCTTGGTACTAAATATTCCTGGATACAAGGTGTTCAGGAAGGATAGGGAAGGAAAGAAAGAAGGAGGGGTGGCAGTATTAATTAAGGAGAATATTACAGCGCTAGAGAGAGGGGACGTCCTAGACGTGTCAAGAAAATAATATATTTTCTTACAGTTAAGACACAATAGAAGTACTATTACACAACTGTGTATATTTTATAGGCTACCAACTCATGGGAAAGATATAGAAGAACAAATTTGCAGGGAAATTACAGGGAGGTAATAATTGGATTCAATTCTGGCCTGGCAGTTCCAGATATCGATGTGGGGGGGGGGGGGTCTCTGTGCCTCCAATGGTTTTGTAAGAATACATACATTGTCTTATTTAATGTTACTATGCATTCTTCAATCTCTTCATTAGCTACCATTTTCCTCATAAAGTAGCTGAGTAAGATAGAATGCTGCTGAAGCAGACCAAAGTTAACAGCACTGTTTTATCCTCTGAAAGTTGGAAGCAAGGATACAACTGTGAAGATTGCTGCAGAGCAGGAATTTGCATTATCCTTTACTTCTGATACCATTGATGACCATTCATCCTCCCTGTCATTCTCCCTCTGCCTTGCACTCAGGAGCTTACCCAAGGGAGTACAGATAGTGTGAGACCCAGGCAACAGGGGAGGGAGGGGGCAGAGGATGCAGACGTGGAACAGCAACCTCACCTAAAAAAAAAAGCATCTTTCAAAACCTCAGGATGTCCCAAAGCACTTTACAACCAATGAAGTACTTCCGAGGTGCAGTCACTGTTGTAATGTTAGGAAACACAGCAGCCAGTTTGCAATTAGGAAGTATGGTGGAGCCAGACTGTCACCCACAAGCAGAATGCCTTTACTGTCCTCTACTGCCATGAACGGCAGCATCCTTCAGTTTTTGTGTCTTCTATGTGGAGGGTCCACAACCTGTTAGAGCTGTGTGCCACTTTGGTCTATTAACATTTGTGTGAATTAACACAGTGATTGAACCATGTTAACATCTTCCTCGTCTTTGTTTTCATGCTATGAGCATAAACCTACAGTTTTTAATAGTTGTACTTTCCTTCTTATATTAATCTCAGGCACTCTGATAAGGAGTTTTCTCCACATTGCTGCCCAGATGCATTCAGAATCTAAAAACAAATTTGGTGGTTTAGAGAATGTGGAATTTTGGACATAAATAAGTAATGCTCTTAAGTTTCCTTTATCTTTTAAGTCTGTGCATCAAACCTTTCTGCCGACCAAACTGGTCACAGCTGCAACACTCAAATGCGAGTATCTCTGGACAAATGCTTTATTTGTCTTTTACTACGGCTATTACTACTCCCTTTGACCTTTGTTCCATGGCACATCTGTTGTTAATCTCTCCTGCCCTCCAACCTATTACAGAACTTCCATTTTGTTCTTCTTGGCCCCTCCCCTCTTTCACTTGCTCAAAGCTTATAACATTTCTAACCTTTGCCACCTCTGATGAAAGGTCACAGATCTGAAACATTAACTCTGTTGCTCTCTCCATAGATGCTGTCAGACCAGCTGTATATTTCCAGCACTTTCCGTTTCATGTCGAGTATCCTCTAATTGTGCTTGTTTGGTGTTGAAGTTGCTCTCAACATTGCATCCAAATTTTCAGACGCAGCAGGAAACAAAGATTTTTTCTATTCTTTTAATGACAATTTTAGAGTGCTTAAGAAATATCTTCACTGAGAGATGCTCTATTTTCTATTTCTTTTAATGTGTTTTATGGCAAAAATACCACATTAAAAGTTGAAATGCTTCCCTGATTGCAAGCTTTTAAACATGCTGTGCCTGATGTGCATGAATGATCGAAATGAATTGAAGCTTAAATTTTAAGTCTCAACCAAGAAGCATACTGGGGTAGGTTTAACATTTCCTTGGGCTCTGATTGTTTACTCTGATTTCTGATGATTTACACCCACTTTAGGTTTGGAGGCTTTCTAATGAGATTGGGAGGACTTGGGAAAAATTGGCATTGGGAAAATGGATGCAGCATGGAATGCAAATTCGACTGCATCTTCCAGGTTGCGCCCATTGAAGGAACTTCAGGTCTAGTATTTTGTATCCATAAATAATGAATGTCTTAGTTTTCATAACAGTAGATACTGTGAAAACCTGGTGAGGAAGGTGTCTAGGGGTCCCTCTCAGTCTTCACCTGGTCTTACCATAACAGGGTTTAATTTTAAACACACCGTGTTTTTAGCTCCCCCATGGTGAATCCTTGTTCACCGCTTTCCAATTACAAGGCAAAGAAACCAGCACAAACAGGTTCGAACTTAAACTCTAATTCGGTTGACGCCTACGTATACACGACACGCCCACACTAGCATGCATACGCGATACACACATGCAAATAGAGACAGAAAAGAGCAGAAGAAAAATAAAGTGGAAAAATTTGAGGCAATATCTGAAGAGTCTTTGTTACGGTTCTCCGAACTCACTGTAGAGTCCTTGATTGTAGGTAGATCTTGCTTTTCGTTGGGGCCCAGTATTCTTCTTAAACCTTGTTCGTTGTCGAAGACTTTTCTCTTTTGGGGTTCATGTGTCTGCAGTGGATTCAGAGGCTTGTGAGAAAGAGATGGGAACAGACAGGAGAGGTCTTCTCGGTCCAGGAGCAAACAGTCTTTCTGAGTTCAAACTCTCTGTAACCAGTTCAAAAGAAAGCCCTGGAACAGCCAGTTAGTCATGTGACCAGCTGGTCTAACCAGTCCTGGCCATTGTGGATTGTATCCTCCTTAGCAGGTCCTGGAATGCGCTTCCTCATCTTCAATGTCTGTTAGTATGTAAATGTTTTTTTCCAGCCATGGCTGATCTGTTTAACAAGTTATGTCCTCGCTCCAACAACAGTTAAAAATCAATGTTCATGACAAAACCAATGTGCCTCATTCTTGGCAGGTGGAGGACTGTATGACAATATCATTATAGATTAGACTGCATTCGCGCCACACAAGCGCCAGGCAATGACTATCTCAAACAAGAGAGAATCTAACCATCTCCCCTTGACATTCAATGGCATTACCATTGCTGAATCCCCCACTATCAACATTCTGGTGTTACCATTAATCAGAAACTGAACTGGAGTAGCCATATAAATACCATGGCTACAAGAGCAGGTCAGAGGCTAGGAATCCTGTGGCGAGTAACTCACCTCCTGACTCCCCAAAGCCTGTCCACCATCTACAAGGTACAAGTCAGGATTGTGATGGAATACTCTCCACTTGCCTGGATAGGTGCAGCACCAACAACACTCAAGAAGCTCAACAGGACAAAGCATCCCACTTGATTGGCACCCCATCCACAAACATTCATTCCCTCCACCACTGACGCACAGTGGCAGCAGTGTGTACCATCTACAAGACGCACTGCAGCAATGCATCAAGGCTCCTTAGACAGCACCTTCCAAACCCGTGACCTCTACCACCTAGAAGGTCAAGGACAGCAGATGCATGGAAACACCACCACCTGCAAGCTCCCCTCCAAGTCACACACCATCCTGATTTGGAACTATATCGCCGTTCCTTCACTGTCACTGGGTCAAAATCCTGGAACTCCCGTCCTAACAACACTGTGGATGTACCTACCTCACATGGACTGCAGCAGTTCAAGAAGGCGGCTTACCACCATCTTCGCAAGGGTAATTAGGTGTGGGCAATAAATGCTCTCCTAGACAGCAACGTCCACTTCCCAGAAACGAATTTTAAAAAATTAAGATTAGGCTGATCATCCCAACCACCTTCAAATATTGAAACTTATTTTGAATATCCTTCCACAACTTTTGAATAATTGACCCAAAGTTGACCTTATCATTAATAACATTACAGGCCATGTGATTACTAAGTTTATTAGTTGGCTGTTCTCTTATGCCACAATGGTCATCCTGATTTTCAACGAGGCTGTCTAAAAGGATGCCCAGATGATGATTGGTATAAAAAAGATTGGCATTTGTTACATCTACCTTTTGCTTCCGGTATCCATTCATCTCACCGAACAACTCTGTTATTAACTGTTCCATCATTTATATCATGCTGTTGCTTGAAAAATGTAAAAGTAAGTATTATTACAGATGCATACCAATTGGCTGGTCTCCGTCCTTCAAGACTGAAGAATTTGTGTGGCACAATATGCCAGGAGGAAATCTGGGAGCACCTATCATCTTAATTGCAAGCCATGAGACATGACCAGAATGACAGTGGAATGTTATGTGGAGGCAGTAGCCCTGCCTACCAGCTGGAAGGCTGGGGGTGAGCCCACCTCCACCAGGCCTGGAAGCCATGACTATATTTTGCATGGCTGAAGCAATTAATTGACTGCATTCATGGCTAACACCTCTCTGAAGCAGGATGTCCCACCTCCAAGAGCTGCCGGCCAATCAGTGGGCTGGCAACTCTTCAGTCCAAGCAGTGCCACCGGGAGCGGTAGCCACTGCTTGGACTGCACCCAGTTAGAAGAGGAACATGGGCCGGAATTTTATGCACCCCCTCCACCCCCTTTGCAGAAGCGGGCTGGTGGTGGGGGTTGTCGTAAAATTGAATGGGAGGTGGGAGTGCCGTTCCCGCCCCCGCTTTAATTTTACGAGGGACGATAGCGAGAAATGGCCTACTCAACCCAGGCCAATCAAGGCCCTCAAGTGGCCCATTAACTACAACTTATGGGACTCCTCCAGCCACTGCTGGCATGTTACCAGCAGCGGGCGGGCAGCTGAGGTCCCCCAGGAGGCCGGCAAGTAAAACCTGGCAGCCTCCTTGCGGGCTGGGCGGGTGGGGGGGGGGGGGAGGGGTAGGGGGTTGCCCCTCCTGTGTCCCACGGAGGGACCCACCCTCTCAACCGTCCCCACTACACAACACTGAACCCTGCCCCCCCCCCCTCCACCCAACTGAGCCTCCTTGCCTCACTGGGACCTGGCTGATTGTTCCATGAGGCCCCAGAGAATTAACGTTTCTGGGCAGGTGTCCCACTTGCTGCTGAAGCTGGGTGCAGTCCCAGCAGTGGCCACCACTCCCAATGGCGCTGCTGGTACAGAGAACTGCTGGCCTGCTGATTGGCTAGCAGCTCTTGGAGGCAGGACCTCCTGCCTCAGAGGGGCAGAAGTCATGCCCAAGGCCAATTATGGACATGGCAGGTGTAAAATCCTGGCATGGCTCCCCAGGCCTGCGGAGGCGGGCTCACCCCCGATCTTTTGGCCAGTAGGCGAGATCTCGCGCCCAATATAAAATTCCGGCCATGATGTTGGCCACAGAAAAGATAAGTGGGGTCGGGTCTCGGTGCCGATCAGCCAGGCCACAGTGAGGGGGAGGAAGGTCAATGGAAAGGGCAAGGGGAGGTCTTCCAGCAGGAGTGACCCGTGCCTTGAGGGACCCTCCGTGGGGCACAGAGTGCCCACTCAGGAGGGCCTCACCCCAGCCTGCAAGAAGGCTGCTAGATTTTACCAGGCAAACACCCCAGGTGCCGGTGCCCATCGCTGCTGGTAAAATACCAGTGGAGGCAGGAAGAGGCCCTTTGGTGGCCATTAATTAGCCACTTAAGGGCCTCAATTGGCCTAAGGGCAGAGGAGCCACCTGCCACCAGTGGCAGCAGGTAGGTGACTGGCATGGCACCCCTGCCATCCCACCAGATTTTATGTCCTCCCCTGCTTCCTAGCCCACTCCTCGGTGGGTGGAGGGGGTAAAATTCCAGCTTATGATTTACTAAAGCAGCTTTAGGAAAAGAAGTAATAGCCACCATATTCATTATCTGTCTTAATCCTCGATCACATCCCTCTTATAAATTAAAGTAGCATTTTGTTTTGCATCTTTCTCTGTGTGTTAAGTAGTGTAGCATTTTCTTGTTTCATGTCTGTGGTATCTTGCCAGATCTTTCCTATATTACCTATTTCCAAAGCCTTTGCTTTAAAATTGTCTACTAAAAGCTGACCATAAAATGTATTCCCCACACCTTGACAATTCATGTTACAATTTTGCTATAGAGGGTACAAAACTATTGCTGAATTTCAAAGAGAACAGCATCAAGGAACAAAGGATATCGATCAGTGCTCACTTAATGGAGCTGTTTGCTGACATAATTCTATGTCTGACATCACCTGAGTGATCCATGGGCATCTTTCCAATCTGAAATGTTTCCAAAAGATTGCAAGAAAAGTTTTAAAGTTAGGAGTTTTCCTATCAAACCAATTGTATTTTTAAAACAACAACTTTTATGCATTAAAAGTAACCTTCCCCCAGTAAATTTTGTGCTTAATCTAACTAAAAAATATTGAAATTTATAATGAAATTCCATCTGATTTACTAATTCGCAGTATGACTAAAATAGCATACAATCCAGTAAAAACATCAAATCAAAGTTAGAATACAACGATATATTTTCCTCGTTAAATAAAAAGAAGTTTTTAATTGAATTGAATGGAATTGGTTGTCATTAGGCATCTGTACTTTTATGCGGCATCACCAGCAAGAAATGACTAGAGCAGATTGAATCTATTGCCAGCGAAAACCTGATTCGTATAAAAGAGCACTATAATCCGACAAAGCAGGGTTAATTTAGGGTGTGACAGAATTTGGCATAAGGATTTTTCCCCTTTCTATCATATTGCCATCACTACTCCTGACAAATATTGCACTGTGGGTAGGGTTACATTCTTTCCTATCTCTATGGGTTATGTGCCTATCACCGAACTAGGGAACACAACTGTGATCACAATCTATAGCAGGGTTACAGGTCAGTTGTATTCTACTATAACAATTCTTTGTGTTCAGTTCATAATGTTCCTTTAGCTGGGTACAAACAAGGCTTGCTACATTCAACTACGTATCTGTTGCATAACATTCAGGGACTGACAGTTTCTGGGGAGCATGCCTAAATTTTCCAGAATGTACTTTATTTGGCTGTTATGCCCAGGTGTGTGCAGTAAGACTTTTATAATTCCATGAAGCATTTTCTATATTTCATGAAGATGATAACGCAATGGAATCCAAATGGCACAGTGAGAATGACATCACCACAACCGGTCCACAGTCCACACAGCATTACACTTGGTTTTTAAATTGTTATATTTGCATTTAATTTTGATAATCTTAATTCCTCACCTAACATGTCCCTGGGCCAGCCACATTAACACTGTGGCTGTAAAAGGACAAAGGCTGGGTGCTCTACAAGTGGCCCATCTCCTGACAACTCAAAGTCTGCTTAACACCTATAAGTCTCAGGTGTGTGATGGAATACGCACTACTCATCTTGGTGTGTTTTTCTTATTCATGGGCCTGGTCATCCCTGACAAGACCAACATTTAGTGCCCATCCCTAATTTCCCTTAAGAAGGTGGTGATGAATTGCCTTCTTGAACCGCTGCAGTCATGTGGTGAAGGTACTCCCACAGTGCTGTTAGTTAGGGTTTTCCAGGATTTTAACCCAGCGAAGATGAAGGAACAGCAGTATATTTTCAAGTCAAGTGTGACTTGGAGAGGAGCTTGCAGGTGGCGATGTTCCTATGCGCCTGCTGCCCTTGTCCATCTTGATGATAGAGGTCACGAGTTTGGAAGGTGCTGTCAAAGAAGCCTTGGCAAGTTGCTGACATTTCCAACCTAACATCATTGTGGGAGCATCAACATAACAAGGAAAGCAACAATTTAGAGCAACTAGGTTTGAGCAATAAATGTGGCCTGCTTTAAACCTCCAGAGAGCCTCCATATAAATGCAAGTTCTTAATATTCCCATAATCATGAGATCCACTTTACCCATGAATTTGGTGCTCTCATCCATTCTATCCCTGATCAAACTCATTCTGAAGACCTCTCCCAAGAAATTAATGATGCTTCCACCTCCAATATCTGTAATACATTACCACCTCCGATTCTTCTTCCCATGCTAATGTTTCAAATATACCTAGAGCCATAGAGGTTTGCAGCACAGAATGAGGTCATTTGACCCAGCATGTCTGTGCAGGCTCCTCGTTAGAATAAATTCAAAACTTAATCCATCTGCCTTGCACTCTCCCCAAAGCCCAGTATCTCCTGCTTTATTTATCCAATTTCCCCATAAGAAATGCAATAGTCTCTGCTTCAACCATTTCCAGTGGCAAAAAAAATCATGCTCCAACAATCCTCTGTGTAAAGAAAGCCCTCCTAACCTCTCTCCTCACTCTGTTCATATCTTTTATCACCATCTCACCAACCAGGGCAAATAGTCTTTCTTTGTTCTAACAATGTTATAGATTTTTGCACAATTGTTCTCTTATTCTCGCATCAGTCATTTGCTGCACTTCATTTCTCAGAAATAAATCAAACAATAATTTTGAAGAACCAAAACTATGGTTAAGAGAAATAAAACCAAGCTCTGAATACCATAAAACTCTTCATTGGGATTTTAAATTTGCTGATGTTGGGCATTTAAAGCAATCCACGAAAATTACATCTGGTGAAAATGCACGTAAACCAGATTTTGCAGCATACAATATTTGTTAATTCTTAAATATGTAATAATTAAACTTTTGTCCACTCATTGCAGAAGACTATTTGAGGCTATAGCAGGATTTGTTGCTAAGATAAACATGCCAACACTGAACAATAAACAGTGATATCAATGGACACAACTTGTTGGGCACTGACTGTACAAAGTGCATACTCATATTTGTGTTTGCTGTTCATATAAATGAAAGTAATATAACAAGTATTTTGTCATTCTTTTCTAAAAAGAAAGAGAAGGATTTCACAAAAATGCTGTGCTGGAAAGGAAACTACATGATAATTAAATCAAATTGCTTTCAATACAATGTGACAATCTGAAGATGTAAGTAGGAATCAGCTGTGTATTGAATTCGACAATCTTTCCACAATATGAAAAGTCATTGAGAAAGGTTTGTAAGACCAGGCATTTCTATCTGTGCATCATTTGTCTAGAAATATGAAAGCTCTTTTTGATCTGATATTTCAAAAGTATCAGGCTGTGTGTTTTATTAACATCTTAAATCCACAATTGTACAAAACACATGCTTTTCTTATTGTGTACGAACCTACATAACATATTGATGGGCATATAAATGTGGTTTACTGTTTAAAGTTAATTAACAATAGCTACAGCTTCCCTGGTATTTAAAGGAGCAGAAACTTTGTCAAAAATAGTTTGGCAAACTTTTTTTTGTCTATTTACTAAAACATAGCACACCAACGTAAATTTTGCTGGATTACATCATCATGTCACTTGCACATCTCATCACCATATCAAAACAAAACAAAACAGAACTCATCTGGTTGTTTTCCCTCCCTAGAGAACAAAAGAATTCTGCCAAGACATGAAGACAGTATCCCTTTAAATAAAAAAAACCCTCTGCTTTGTAAAGTTAGTAAAGCATTAAATCAAAACTTCATTTGAAGGTGAAGGCCTATGTTAACTTTGCATTGACGTTTTAAAGACCTGGAATGTTATGAGTCTGTTTCCGTGCGTGACATTGTACAGGACATGCTCTTCTCTGTCTTAGATCTCTAGGATGTGGCTTTCACTTTTTTGTTACTATGGTTTCACCAGCTTGTTTTACAGCCATTTTCATGGTAATGAAAGCTTAGTTCTAAAAGTATTTGAATTTCCTGCAATCAGAATTTTGTTAAAATCTGCTTCGTGATTTAAAAATATTGATTTATAATTAATGTTATTAACCCATTGTGAGCCATCAATGGAATTTTCTAATTTATCTTTCTCAGTTTCACATTCCATTTTCCAATAAAATTTATGTTTGCTTCTTGAAAACTGCAATGGGAATTCTATACAGAATGAGTTAAAATATAGTGTGACAACTATGATATGCTGAAGATAATGGCTGTTATGAAGGCAATTCCTGTGGTTCTTGACAGATAATTTTATTTTAAACTGTACAACTTAATTATTACTTATTCATGGCAGTAAATACATTTGTGAATGTCTGGCAGTGAGCTGCAAGGCAGTAACTGAATCAGGGTTCTGATGACATCATTATTTGGGAGGTTCATTATATTACACACTGTTGAGTATTTCCAACTGGCTAAAGTTGGTGAGAAATTGGGCAGCAGTGATGCCATCTAAAGACAGCCAGCACTTCTTAAAGGCGAGGTGCACTATGGCTTTATTACATTTGATTTAGTGCTGCAAAGTCGAGATGGCAGTCAGAACACTACTATTTTCTGACACTGCTGTGGAGTTCCTTGTGATGGAGGTGATCAGGCGAGGAGAGCTACTTTTTCCACCCAGCAGGAGGAGGATTTTCTGTTTTTCATCACTTCTCCAAACACAGCAGCATAATTTGCTAAACCTCCTTCTGCTGCTACTTGCACATTTGTACCTGCTTCCATCCTCGCAATTATTTCCCTCACTTCCCCACACCTGTGGCATCTTTCATTCACAATCCACACTATTCTACCCTGACACACATCTTCACAACCTTTAAGCAGGTAGCACACTTCCTTTCTTCTTTCAAGACAAGGTGGCAGATAATTCCAGGGAGCAGATGAGGACAGGAGATGGGGAGGAGGGGGGGAGGGGGCGATGTTGGTGGTGGTGCATCATCATCCCCACAAAGGCTGTCCTCAATGGAAAAGGCTGCAATTGAAGTAGTGGGCAGAGGGTGGGTCAGAGACATCACAACTGGTGAGGCTGGAGGTTATACTCCGTCGGATGTTTGGCCATCTTACCCTCTCTCTCACTGAACTTTCTCCCTCATATACTCTACATGACCAAGTGGTGTTGCTTGAGCTGCCATTCATCTGTCTCTGCTAACTCTTGCCACTAACTGCTAACCTTTGTCCCACTCTTCTCTTTCCAGGTCCATCACAAGTCATAGGCTCAGTTGGAGCAGAGAAAGAGGAAGCCACCCTCCTGAGCACATACCATAACTGACCTTATCCATACAGGTACCAGCTCAGTTTCTGCATTGGACTACCTGCCAGGGAGCCTGCGTACAATGTCAGAGTTTATGAACGAGTCCGATTCCAACATGTGTGTGATCATCATGTGGGGCATGGAAACAATTTAGTCAACTATAAAGCTTGTGTTCACCCCTATGCACACTATAATGGAGACCTCAATTATGGAAACTCAAACTGCTGTCATTCTGGTGCTTGATCCCATCACCTCCAGTTTGAAAAGCACAAAAGATGGACAGGGGATTCCAAATTCTCTCATGACTCCTGCACTTTGTTCTCATGCAGAGCAGTGGGAGTGTTGAGGCACAGTCCTATGCTATTGACAGTGGCCCCTGCCTTTAAGGCCAGAGCTCCTCAAGATGAGCTTTCAAGCACATATCCGCATCCTCACTAAGATCACCTATTTCCACCTCCATGACATTGCTCGACTTCGCCCTGCCTCAGCTTATCTGTTGCTGAAATCTGCATTCATGCCTTTGTTACCTCCCAGTTAAACTATTATAATGCACTACTGGCTGGCCTCCCACATTCTACCTTCTGTAAACTTCAGGTCATCCAAAACTCTGCTGCCTGTGTCCTAACTCGCACCAAATGCCTTTCACGTATCACCCCTGTGCTCACTGACCTACATTGTCTTCTGGTTAAGCAATGCCTCATTTTTAAAATTCTCATCCTGTTTTTCAAATCCCTCCATGGCATGGCCCCTCCCGATCTTTGTAATCTCTTCCAGCCCTACAAACCTCCGAGGTATCTGTGATCCTCTAATTCCAACCTCTTGAGCATCCCTGAATGTAATCACTTCAACCACAGTCTTCCTCAATGATTTATTGCCTTACAGTTCTGGTGGCAGGCAAGATTGATAGCCCTTACTCTTCCCTGGAATTCTCAACTTCTTCTCCACATAGTTCAAACCATTCCTCCATTTGCAGGGCAAAATTATGGAGCATGCATAAAAGAACAACAAATTTGGAGACTTAGCAATATTGCAAACCAATCCTGGAACCTGTTTCAAAATATTGATGTTTTGCTCAACCAGAGCTCAAATGCCCCAAAATTCTAATTCATCTGCCAGGATTATATCCCATGCAACAAGCCTAGTAAACTCTGGCAGTGTACAGTGCTGCCCACCCTGCCCCTCATCCCACAACAAAGGAGTGTGTGTGGGGAAGTTCCTGAAAATTCATACACTGACACTTCTACTAGATGCAAGGAAATCTTGTCTGTTGAAAGCTAGACAGGTTGCATAAACTTAGTTAGCATTAGCTTGAGTTTAGAAGGTTGCAAGGGTGATTTAATCAAGAGCCAAGAGTTTCCACTTTGGTCACAATCGGCAATCTGGGCACAAATTGTGCTCAAAATTGAACTCAAGTTTCCATTCAAACTTATTTGCATATCACTGAAATTAAAGGGCTGGACTTTCCCGACCCCATGGAGATGGAGTTGGAGTTGGGGGCTCGGTAAAATAGGGGCAAGCTGTGTCAGGACAGCTCCCTGATGCATTCCAGCCACCGGAAAGGTTTCCCAGGGGTGGGTTGGGAAGAGGATTGGCTGCCTGCACCACAGAGGCAGGCAGCCAACTGAGGTGATTGAGAACCCAATTAGGAGCAATTTTGCGTTATTCCTGGTATTTTGCCGCTGGCGGAGGTCACCATCCAGCCTCAATCTTGTTAATTTCGGCACTACTGTGCAGGCCAGTGAGGGGGCCTCCATATTACGGTCCCAACTACCTCAGCAGCGCCTACCTCTCCCAGTGGGGCTGCCAAGGCTCCAGAGCTGCTGTCCCTCTGATTGGACCTTAATTGGACAGCGAACTCAGAGGCGGCCAATTAGGAGGCTGCCTCCCAGAAGTCTTGCGGCTGGCAAATGTGGGCTCAGGACCCCCATTTGTTCCTGACGTCGGGGTCCTGAAGGCCGCAGGGAAATCCAACCTCAAATCCTCTGTGAATCAGAGCAATTGGACAGCATTTTAGAACACTATATTACAAAACAATTTTTGTAAAAATATTCCTTGATATATTTAAGAAAGGTAACCTGGTGCAGTTTTATTAATACAGCTGAAATATTATTTTAAATTTGAGTGTCTAGTCCACCACCAATGAATAACCTGATTTTAAATAACTGAAAATAACGTTAAAAGACAGAACCACTTAAATTCGTGTACATTGGTCAGTTTCTTAATAAATTATGAAATAAATTAAGCAAATTTGCAATGTGCTGATTAATGTTGTTGTGCCTAAAAAGCTTAACTTTAAGAGCCTCTTTGAAGGACCACAAACATGCCAGTTCTGTGGGCAGGGCCAGCTTCCAGCACAATGTTTTTTAAACTGGCACAGAAGATCATGGAAACTTGATTGCCTCTGGACATAATTTGTACCTGAAATTCTTCAACCTTTTGCATCAATTTGCCCAATTTTGGGTGAATTACACTGAAAAAAACAGCACAACCTAGCAGAAGTTCCTGCCCAGGATGTTTAAAGTGTTAAAGGCATTTGATAGGTTAGATACAGAGAAACGTATTTCCTCTGGTGGGGGAATGCAAGATAGGGGGACATAATCTTAAAATAAATGAAGTCCTATGTCAAGTAACTGCCCCATATACGCATGCCACAAAATACTTCCCCACAGGTGTTACTCTTTAACTTCTGCTCAATAATACCACTCAGATAACCTTTCAACTCTTTGAGGTAACTTAGGCTTTGCACAATAGTGTAAAATGAACAACTGCAAATGGCAGCCCATTTTACATCTCCCAATTTTCATTTCCATTGATTTGAATGGAAGTAAAAGTGAGGAGAGATAGTAAACACACATATATTAAACATATGTTTATAAACATAGAATTAAGTCCAATTCATTTTGATTGTATTTATTCAGTGGGCTAAAAAATGTTACTCAGCCCTGTCATAATATAATAAAAAGTTGAAATACTGGCATACAAATCTGTAGCTAGCACAGTTTCTTTCAAATAGGGTAAATTTAGAATCTCTTCAGTGTTGGCATGGTGATGCAGTGTGTGGGAGTGCCTGTGCCATGGAGTGATAGCTTTGAATCTGTGATCCTCCTCGTGCGAAAGCATGAGGAGGCAAAATGTAGTCTCCTGAAGACAAATTGAAGGAAGGGTCACTTTCACACATTTCTTACCATCTGTTTTTACTGGCACACAGTCAAAAGCAGATCATCCACTCAGGCAGCCACGAGCACAATACAATCTCTTCAGATGACTTTTCTTTTTAATCCCACAGATTCACACCAGCTGAAAAGAGTGGCTTCAGAATTGATTTTGAAACAATATGTTAACAAAGCTTCTGACTTGTCCGTAACCTTTGATTTATTTTTTAAAATACACTCCCCACTGCTTTATAGCAGGGACGTTGATGTTAGCGAAATTTTGTCGCTATAAGTGATGGACAGTAAGAGCGTAATAGATTGTTGAAATGAAACACCATGAAACACATCTGCACCTAATTACTGCATCTTATAATTTCAGTTCCCAGCTTCTTTGAAAGTTAATAGCACAACTGTTGCTCCTCATTTGTTGTGGTATATGTGGTGCACACTGCAGCAAAAAATGAACTAAAGTGTCCATTTTTAACTGGAACATTCACCCCAATACTTTCCAAAACGAGCAGAAATAACTCAGAAACATTGCCTATATAAAGGATTACAGTGTTTTTATTGATGCTCAAAGGTAATCTCTTTTATTCCAAAAACAGCTGTGCATATTTATTAGTAAAAATCCAGTAGTGCAAGCTAGTCAGCATAAAATTTAAAAGCAAAATTCTGCAGATGTTGGAAATCTGAAATAAAAACAGAAAATGCTGGAAAGACTCAGCAGGTCAGGCAGCATCTGTGGAGAGAGAAGCAGAGTTAATGTTTCAGGTCTGTGACCTTTCATCAGAACTGGCAAAGGTTAGAAAAAAAATTAGGTTTTAAGCAAGTGAAGCGGGGTGGCGGGGGGGGGAGGGGGGTGAAAGCGGTGTTTTGGGGAAGAGAATAAAAGGGAAGGTGTGTGATAGGGGAGAGGGCAGGAGAGATTAAATAAAAAAGCTGTCATGGGACAAAGGCAAACAGCGTGTTGATGCTTGCGATGAAAGACAAAGCATTAGTCCAGAGTGTTAATGGCAGAGTAATGAGCAACGCTGTCCACATGAAAAAACAGGTGCTTGGTTAAAAAAAAAAATAGAAAAATATAAAACAAAGGCCAGTCATGCTCTGAAATTGTTGAACTCAAGGTTAAATCCACGAGGCTGTAGAATGCCTAATTGAAAGATTGGGTGTTGCTCCTCGAGCTTGCAATGATGTTCACTGGAACACTGTAGCAGGCCAAGAACAGAAATGTGGGCATGAGAGCAGGGGCATGTGTTGAAATGGGAAGCAACTGGATGCTCAGAGTCATGCTTTTGGACTGAGCGGATGTGTTCCACAAAATGGTCACCCAATCTGCGTTTCGTCGACCCAGTGTAGAGGTGACTGCATTGTGAGCTGCTCCTTTGGGAAATTTAGTATTTTTATAATACAAGCAGTGCATTCTGGTTAATTTCAAGCACAATTTTACACACTGTAATTGATGTGTTAAAAAAAATTAGAGAACAAAAGTTTGGATTTAGATTTACAATAAACCACCTGATGCAGTTTCCACAAAAACTCCTGCCTTCACAGAAACAGTCCTTCTTTAATTCACCCCCAACAGTTCACAGAAACTTTGGGCCACATTCTTACTCATTCAGAACCCATCCACTTGTACAGCATTGAAATCAGGCCCTCTATCTCCTACAATTTCCCCCAATTCAAAGACACAATGTACACCCTCCATATCCAGTTCACAGAAAAGTGCTCTCCCTTCCAGCCTTCATAATTCATGCTGGTGTTCTTTTTCCACTTAACTTCAACATGGCACTCCTCTGAGTTTCCCCAGTTCAAGGCACTTTTCTCCCACATTCCATGGAAGCTGCACTCTTCTTTCCTTCCCAGTTCAAAGTGTATATTTTTCACCTCCACTTCTAGTTGGTGTTTTTCTTCCTGCCAACATCCCCAATCATGTTTGAACTCTCTTTTTCTCACTCAGTTCATGCTCGCAGCCATCTTCTGCCCAAAGACCATTCTGCCACTCTCTCTCTGCTCCTCAATTATTTCTGGAACTCGCCATCCCTTTCTATTTACTCTCCTTCCTTCCTTCTACTCCCTTATAGTGTCAATTTTCCCCTTTTGGTACCATTCTGGCGTCCCTACATCATGTCGCTGCTGCTGTAAATTGTACATGTCACTGCATACGATGGGCTGCATTTTGTGCTCAGTTGGAAGGCGGGTTCTATGGCGTGGGGGGGGACAGATGGGGGGGGGGGGAGGGGGCAAAGAATAGGCACAGATTCATCCGTAATGGAACCCGATGCCATAATGCTAGGTTCCGGCGGTGAGGCTCCATGGCAGCATCTCTGCCGCTAAGCGATGGGATTGTAGTTTAAATATGTTAAATATTGGCTTACATGCATAAGTATACAATTCGCTGGGATCCTACCAGGCGTTTGCGATCTTCTGCATGACATGTGGCACTGCTGTGCCTTCACTTTCCCGACTTTGAAAAGCTGGTACCACATGAATTTTTTTCAGCATTGGACATTTCCACTAAACTCAATCTACAGATGTGAGGGAAGGGATTACTCTGCAAGTGGGTACTGTGAGGGTGGTGGGGGGGGAAGAGGGTTGAACTCTGCAATCGAACATCAGGAGACGCCGTAAATGGCGTCGCCACAGCTACCCCCGCCAAGTGATTGGGGCCAAATGGCTGCCATCATTATTGTCAAGAAAACCTGCTATGCCAAAGGAGGATTTTTTAATTCATTGATTGGAAACCTACATTAAACTTAAAAAAACGAAAGCCGAAATATTACATTCAACCTTTACAAAGACTGTGCCACAGCTGAAAATGGCCGACACCATTTGCATTTGAACACCTTTCATATTCCAAGGCATCAAAGGGAGACATATGTCTGATTAGCCTTTACCCAACACAATGGTTTGGCCTATTGATTTAACTACTTGAGATTGCTTTCATTAGTAAGATATTCAAAGCCATCTTGAGGCATTCATGAGTGGAAATGTCCCTCCAGGGGGTGAACAATGACAACACCACCTGTGAGAGGGTTTTAGGTTATAGGCTTTGGACTTCATTAAAACAAAGGGGATTGTGAGAACCATGTGACCGTCTCCCCAGACTGTGTAAAACTGGGAGTTTTGTTACACACAGCAGACAAGCTGCTGAGACCTTGAAGCAGATGCTTCATGTGCTAACCAGGCAGGACCCCAGTGGGACTGTATGTCTCTCTCTCTGTCCAGATAACAACACAAGTTTAATAACCCTTGTAGACCATCCAAGCCTTCAGAGACATGTGCAATTCTGTCTCCAAGAAAATCTTGAGCCAGGTGGGCTAGCCACAAGGCAAGACTTCAAGATCACAACTTCAGCCGAAAGACAATGGAATCATCCAACCCACAGACTGTATATTAATTTTTACTTGTTCTGGACTCTAATCCAAACCAAACTATTTCTTATCACTCTGTACTCTATTTGTGTTTATGATTCTCATGTGTGTGTGTGTAAGTGAAAGTGTAGCATAATTTTATTATTTTATCTAGGTTGGGTTTTTGGTTAAGTACAATAAATTCACCTCTTGCTTAAACTCAAGAAAACCTGTCAAATTGGCTCTTTTACGATTACAACAAAGGAAAAAGGTAAAACACTCACTGAGGTGGTAAACACATAAAAGAGAATAAACCCTGTTGCAGTCAAACCAGGAGAAGGACAAAAGGGGAGCCTTGTGATCCCTCCTCACCCGATCGTAACATTATGTTAAGTGTTTGCGTGGCGGCATAGCCGCCAATGTCACATGCGGGACAGCCGACATTTTGCGCACCCAGCAGCGCAATAACAAAATCCAGCCCGGTGGCTGGGAACTCTTGATCTTGCAAGGATTTCCATCTACAGTGTGGAACAGTGGTTGGTCACTTACAACAAGCTGCAGGAGCCTAGCAGCAATGCAAGGAGGCAAAAGTCAAATTCATACTGTCTCGCCAAAAAACACTGACACACAGACATCTCCCCTGAAACACTGATGTCTGTGTCAAATGTGAATACAAAAGAAAAAATATCTTAATCAATCGGCAGCCTGTTTTACACCCCACTGATATAAATCAGGAAGTTGCTGTCTGAGATGCCCTGCTCTTACAAAAGATGTGGGGCTAAATTTTACTAGCCCTTCAACGTCGGGGATCGTGGCAGGGTGGCCCAGGAAATTCATCCGGGAGAGGCCAGCCACAACCCCCGATGCCGGGAAGGCCTTGCTGCATTTCACTGGCAGCGGCGATGCCTCAGAGCGGCAACCCCCCCCCACACCCCCGCCACTTGGCGGTGGGGCATTCATTTTAATATGTAATTTATATTACTATTAAAGAATAATTACTTACCTGGTAGTGACAGCTGTCCCACGCCGATATTCTGGCTGTCGGAATTTCGAGGCGTGACACTGGTGGGGAGGGGTGTGCAGTGAAAATTTCAGGGCGGGAGGAGAGGTGAGCGGGGAAAAGCGCTCCAATTGGTTGTGGGAATGGTGGGAAGGGGTTGAGGGTCAAAGGTGCTGAAGTTGGGGAGTGAAAGTTCATCATTTAAAAAATAGGTTATTTTATTTATCGAGAACTCAGTGGGGGTTGTGGGAGGGGTTGGTGGGAGAGGGGATGGAAATTTTCACTAAAATTTTATTTTTCATTTCAGTATGGCGGCACCTTTAAAAATTTCAATCTGCCTGAAGGGCTTGAAGCCCTTTAAAAATGATGCTGGCGCAGTGGCGCCGGTGCCATGCTGGGGATGGAGGAGCCATCCCTTCTATGTCATTGGGGGTGGCCACTCCGCCCCTTCCATTTAAATGAGACCCTGCGCAAAATATCGCGAGGGATCAGCGGTGGCCGCTCCACACGGGCAAATCGCCAACTTCAAAGCGCACCACCACAATTTGCGGCTCGCCAGTAAAATTCAGGCCATCGTATAATTGTATCTCACCATCTGACGTGAAGTTGCTTTACTTCCCTCAGTGATAGGAACTTAACTTGTCAGGAAAAATTAGGGTTAGTCCATTCCAGTGTAAGTACCATTCTTAAGTCTTAATTATTGTTGAACAATCTCTCTGACACTGAAAATTAACTTTAACAAGTGTGGAATCTCATTGCTTCAGATGTTTATTATTATTGTTGGAGATATTTTTCCTTTAGTCTCTTTTATCTTTTTCTCTTAATCCAATCTCTCTTTATTTTGCTTTCTGTACCTAACTTGACATTGAATTCACTATTCTATCTTACATTTCCTGGTTCAGATTCTGTGTTCATTATCAAATTTGCAATCTGATTGGATCGGGAGATACACAGTTGCTTGTCCTGTTCACATAGGTCCCAGATGCTCTGTGGAGGGCAGTGCACCACTTTGATTCTCTAATTACAGTAAGTTCCAGTGCAAAGTCCCACAGAATGTCTATGGGCAAGCAGAAGTGTAATGAATGACTGACAGCTTTCATTCACTGCTAAGCGCAAAATGCAGCCAATTATGTTATGAGAGTCATCCAGCAACATTGGTACCTCTTCAAAAGGGGATTATAATAGGTCATGTCATTGTAAATTGCAAGTACTTGTGAAGACTTGTTAGTTTTCCTAAGTCACTTCTGATAAATCTATCTCCTACATTTCTAAAGTGAAGATGCGGTGGGAATTTCACAAAGCATAGCAAGGCAGGCACTACTCTGACAAAGGAATCACAATGTTTTCAGCGACCCCGGTTTATGACAGTGCTAAGTGGATAGTCATGGTGCAGCTTCACTTGCTTGTTCACATCTTGAACAGCCTTCAGATCATGGATAGAGTGGCACCCATACAGATGAAGCAACTTCAGTCTAAAAACAAATGAGAAAGCAAGTGTAGAATAACATTAAATACATATATATGAACACAGACTGGCAGAGCAGAGGTCAAGTGAATGATGACCTCTTAATTGTTAAAAACATTTTGAGCTGACATGCTGTTAAATACAAGTGCAACAAATTCCTGTATGCAGGCCTTGGTGGCACCCTGGACCCCCCCCCAAAAAAGTTTGGTAATTCCAAATTTTTATTTCACTTTCAGCTCCATTATAAAGGGGCTAAATTAGGTTTTCCTTTTGGCAGGAAGATTATAGCAATTTACCCCAAAAGCAATAAACAAAACTGAGAGGTGAAACAATGTACCATAACATTTTCTTCAATTTTTATGTTAAGGCATTGTATTTTCTTCCTCAATATTAAAAGCAAAATACTGCAGATGTTGGAAATCTGAAATAAAAACAAGTGCTGGAAATACTTAGCAGGTCTGGCAGCATCTGTGGAGAGAGAAGCAGAGTTAATGTTTCAGGTCAGTGACCCTTCTTCAGAAGGGTCTTCCTCCCCTTTAGGTCGAGCCAGATACCAATTTAAATCCAAAAGACTGACCCTCATCAGGTGAATAGGAAGTACATGCTGGCAGCTCAGTATGATATTTCATGTGTCCCACTGGGAAAGTTACTGACCTCTGCTCAGCACTCCTCCTAAGGCACAGATGATATTGGGGACAAGACACAAAAATCATGGCTGCAAACCTGGATTCTATTCCTCAGTAGCACAGTACATTGGGACACTTAGGCCCTGCACTGCGCTTGGGTATGGGATATTTAAATACCAACATTATTGAAACATGAATTCAGAGCAAACCCATTTAATTAAAATTCCCAAACTTACCGTTTGCAGTTTTTACACAACATTTTAATGGCATCTTCAGTCATTTCTTTGCAGAAACTGAGTTTCACACATTCTAAGTTTTGGTTGCAGTAGGTGGCTAGTAAACAAATCCTAGGTTGGGGAAAAAGGATGAAACTATAAAAATGCAATATATTCAATTGTCTAACACATACTCTTGTGCAGTAAGAGGACTGCAGGCAGCTGGTGGGGAGATAGGAGCCAGTAACTGAACTAAAGGTTTTGGCATCACAAACCACAGCAGCAAAGCTCAAACAGTTTACAATCTCCAGATTAAAACACTGTTTATTGGTTTATTGGATATAATATGCACTAATTGTTTGTTATCATTCCTTAGGTGGGTCAGGTTGAGTTTCAGTAAATGGTTAAAGTCAACCGAATACCATTTTGATAGATGTAAATATAAACAGTGTATATATAACCAAAAAAATCTATTAGATTAGAGATACAGCACTGAAACAGGCCCTTCGGCCCACCGAGTCTGTGCCGAACATCAACCACCCATTTATACTAATCCTACACTAATCCCATATTCCCAACAAACATCCCCACCTGTCCCTATATTTCCCTACCACTGACCTATACTGGTGACAATTTATAATGGCCAATTTACCTGTCAACCTGCAAGTCTTTTGGCTTGTGGGAGGAAACCGGAGCACCCGGAGAAAACCCACGCAGACACAGGGAGAACTTGCAAACTCCACACAGGCAGTACCCAGAATCGAACCTGGGTCCCTGGAGCTGTGAGGCTGCGGTGCTAACCATTGTGCCACCGTGCCGTGAGATGTTGGAATCAAAATTATATCACCCTATGACACTGTATAAACTAAGAACTGTATCACTATTATCTATGTCACCCTTGTATGCTCTACGTGCCTGCTATTGTTTAAAAAGAAACAATGGCCGGAATTTTTCTTTGGGCGGGAGGCCCTGTCCACTGGCCAAACGGTTGGTGGTGAGACCGCCTCCACCGAGCCTGGGGAGCCAGACCTGGATTTTTTGCTCCCCAGGCCTTTAAATGGTCTTGGGCGGGACTTCCACTTCCTTGAGGCTGGAAGCCCTGACTAATGGAGCTGCCGGTCAATCAGCGGGCTGGCAGCTCAGTCCCAGCAGCGCCACCGGAAGAAGTGGCCACTGCTGGGACTACACCCAGCCATCAGAAGAAGATGAAGGGTATCCCCATAAAAAAAGGTGTTTTTAGGGCCTCACCAGGGACAATTAGTCAGGCCCCGGCGAGGCAAGGGGGGCGGGGTGGGGGGGTCAGTTATGGAGGTGTGGGGAGTGTTGTGCGTTGGGGGCAGCTGGGGCTTCAGGGGCGGCCCTCCGTGGGGCATAGGGTGCCCTATCAGGAGGGCCGCCCCAGCCCTAAAGAAGGCCGCCTGGTTTCATCAAGCAGGCTTTTGAGGCCTCAGCCGCCCACCAGCCAAGGTAAAATACCCGTGGCAGCGGGCGGAGGCCCTTAAGTGCCAGTTAATTGGCCACTTAAGGGCCTTGATTAGCCTGGGGCAGGTGGGCTGTTTCTCATTGCCGCTGCCCCACGTAAATTAGCAATGGGATGAGAGGGAGTTGGGAACGCCCCACCCACCCACCTCCCACTTAATTTTACGCCCTCCCTGCCACTAGCTCGCTCGTTTCCGGGGCGTAAAATTCCAGCTACTATTTCAAAACAATTGATCGTATAATGCAAAGAACAATAAGTATTTTGTCATGAGTTCAAAGCAGCAGTCCACTTTCATGATCCTGTTTGTGTTAATAACTTGCTTGACCTCTTTGTAGGATAGCAATGAGGCGAGATGTCCCCCCATCCTCCCGACACCAACACAATCCTCACCCATTTTCCTGTGCACAGGGTCAGCCAGATGCAGGATGGGCTCCCAGTGAGATCTCTGCCAGCAGGCAGGAGACTGTTGCTGCAAGGCCAAGAAATTCTAGTGAAGTGAAAGTGAATTAAAGGAGGTGAAAAACACCTGAAGAGGAAAGGTGAAGTTTTGTTTTAAGCCTCAGACAAGACTGAGGTCACCACCCTATGCTTACCACAAGCTTCAACAAGGCAGTCCCAGGGAGTGGCAGTAACAGGGGTATATAGGAACATAGGAGCAGGAGTAGGCCATTCAGCCCATCGAACCTTCTCCACCATTCAATACAATCATGGCTGATCATCCACTTCAATGCCTTTTTGCCATACTATCCCCATATCCCCTTATGTCATTGGTATTTAGAAATCTGTCAATCCCTACTTTAAACATATTCAATGACTGAGCTTCCACAGCCCTCTGGGGCAGAGAATTCCAAAGATTCACAACCCTCTGACTAAAGAAATTTCTCCTAATCTCTGTCCTAAGTTGTTTCCCCCTTATTTTGAAATTGTGTCCCCTGGTTCTAGACTCCCCAACCAGGGGAAACATCTTACTTGCATCTACCCTGTCTATCCCTTTAAGTATTTTGTAGGTTTTCAATGAGATCACCTCTCATTCTTCAAGACTCTTGAGAATACGGGCCCAGTTTCCCCAATCTCTCTTCATAGGACAGTCCTGCCATCTGGTGAACCTTCATTGCACTCCCTCTACGGCAATAATATCCTTCCTAAGGTAAGGGGACCAAAACTGCACAGTACTCCAGCTGCAGTCTAACCAAGGTTCATACAATTGAAGCAAGACTTCAAGGCTATGTCCCTCCCACATACAGACATTTACATGTAGTTCAGGTTTGCTTTTGGGAGGGATAGGAGGTCAGACTGCTCAGCCAGCAGTTGGCTTTCCTGCCATTTCTGTGGCTATAGTGTCCAATATTGGGTGAAAGAGATTTCAGCTCCAGTCTAAAGACAAATGTCTTCTCAAGAGTGTCTACTCTCAGAATTGGTAATCTTATGTACTGGTCCTTTTCATCCAATCTATGCAACATGATGGAAACAGCCAAAGGAAGTTTCATCCTTTGAATGTTATTAACTGCAACCTGTACTGTAGCAGTAATTGGCAAAATTTCAGGAAAGTTCAACTTCATGAAAATCATGGCGAGGTTAAGCATGAGATGCCGTTTTCGCAAAGCTAACAGTGGACCAGTGCAAGTTGTCTAGTAACTTGTAACAATTCCCAGTTTACAGAGTGTCATTTCCTTGCGACAAGTTGTTGGCCAATTTGCACAGTATTAGCGGTATGCATCATTCAGATGCCATCAATTTTTCAGCAAACTCTGGGCTAGCGTCTAGTAATAAATATCGTAATTACCATTTTAACTACGTGATGATTGTTAATGAATGTTAATCAATCTCTCTCGACCAGCAAGTGAACAATTAAATGTCTGGCTGGAGTCTCGTTCATTTAGGAATCAATGTTGGAGATTTTAAACATATCAAATTTTTAATTTAATTTTTTTTCTTTCTTTTCCTTTGTCTCTTTTTTCTTCCTCTCTTAACCAAATCGATCTTTTTCTCTTTTTAGTTCTCTTTCTAGACCTGATTTGACATTGAATTCACGCAGTCTAATTCACCCTCCTTCTCAGTCCTTCCTTTGTTTATTTCTCAATCTTTAAATCAGATTGGTTAACAAAATCCACAGTTTCTCCTGTTGTTTATCAAGGTTCCAGATGCCCTGTTGCCCCCTCTCACTGTTCATATTTCCAGCAACTTTGTAGGTAAAAACATACTGAGCTGAAGAGTGCAGGTACAAATCTAACTAACAGGGCATGCATGAGATTCCCCGCTCCAGCAAAGTCCAGGAGATAGTGATAGATTTTTAGATAATTTGCACAATGTTTGTTAGCATATATAGTGTCATTCAGGTTCTACTAAACTAAAACATTTCACTGAGGTATACTGAGAGTGAAATAAGATAATTGATCAAATGTGTGATCCCACATTAGGATTATTTTTTTCTACAATTTCAGTTACTAACAAAAGAAAAAGCTCACAATTCCATGGAAGACTTGCATTCTTTTCACAATGGGAGATTATGTGTTCTTCACAAAATCAGAGATTAAGGCAAAAATTGCTGAGAGATGCTAATCAGATGCTTCTTCCGTGAAGGACAAAAAGGGAGCAGTTACCATGACTACACTGAAAGTTCAGTTTCAAATTCAAATTCACTGCAATTATGGAATGGAAAATGAAAATGGACAGAAAGCTCTCAGGTTCTTTAGTTGTTCTCATCTGTGTATTTTAATTAGCAGGCTCTTCAGAGAGTGAACAAGGACTGAATAGGTGCAGTGATGATGAAAAGAGTGCTCCCTTATTAAACCTGATAGTAGTGGTGTTAGCATGTAGCTAGGAGTGATATGATGCAAATATCTGAAAGATGCTTTCTTGTTTAAAATACACAGAATCTACTGATTAATGAGAAACATTAATTTTATTCCTATTCGTTAGCATATATGGGTAACACTGGCAACAAATAATAGCATTGTGGAAGTGAGTATGTGGAGGCAACATATACTGCTGCACAAAAATTGCTTCTAAACAGCCACTGAGTGCTAAACCTGCAAATGCCTGTTTTAGCATCTCCAGGCATGTTTAAATCATGGTCATCATCAATTAGCCCTCAAATTGTGAGCTAAAACCAGGCTTTCAACAGGCATCTTATTAGCACAGCAACCATTTCACGCCTGCTTTCACCCTTTCATCAAAATAATCCTCTTTGTTTCTCTTTCAGTTTCAAATACAATATATGGAATATGCAAACAATTGGCAATAATGACATATTCCATCTTGATATTCAATAATTAGACCAAAAAGTTGTTAAACTTGAAGTTTTACACTTCTTACATACATGAATACAGACACACACACACATACACTAATCATTATTCATTCAGTCTCCAGAGAAGCTCAAGAAAAACCAACTAGAACCATACCAAATTAAACAAAACCATTCTAGGCAAGGAACCAGAGGTTTCTGTGAAAGCCATTTTCCTCAGGGTCAAGTGACATTAATGCTTTAGACTATAACAGATACTATGGGTGCTCAGTCTCAGTCTGGATACCAGTAACATTATTACACAGTTAGTAAAGTGATTGATGGAGAAATATTTCTGAGGTCTCCAAATTGGGACAAGATCCACTTAGGTCAGGTATCTACCCCGTAATGGCAGCAGTGTCATTTTTAATCAGAACTGGGGCACCCTTGCGATCCTTCTGCCCATTCTGCAATCACTTAATTTAAATAAATTAAAGTAAGAGGCAATAGCATAGGTTCTGAAATCCCACAAGTTATGTCCCCACTTCACCAAGGATAACCTGGATTAAATTAGTGAGATGCTTCTGTTGCCAGCATTGGCTGCTCCTGGCAAAAGTGCTTTTGGATTTTAGCCTGGTGAAACCTTAAAGAATGATTTCTGGAATTGAAATTTTGGAGCAGTTTGTTTTTTGTGGTACACCTGGACAAAGGTGCCTCGCCTCTGACAGCTTGAGGGCTTGTCAGCCCAACAGGAAATTTTTGCTCCCACCAATAGCAAGAAATTCTGAGTCAGCAACACAAGATTCCCAATAGGCAAGTCTTTATTCATAATTTTAAATGGAGGAGAAACAAATGGAGGAAAGGAAAGTGAGGAAGCATCTAAGAAATATATGCCCCACAAGATATTGGGCTAGAATTTCTATGTGGGTTCCCTGATCTCCCAGCATAACTTCAGCAGAAGATCAGCAGAAACCCAGGTGAAATGGCATAAATAGCCAGGGTTGTCAAAGATCTTTTGCTGACGTTGAGGGAGGACATTGGAAGAATCCTTGCAGAAAGTCCAGTTGCTCACCCAACCACAAAGAGTTTATAGGCCAAACAGATGTCATTGAAGATCTCCTGTGTAAAACGAGTGCAGTTCAAGAAAGAGGCAATAAGAAAACTGTGCCAGCTTCTGCAAGAAGACCTGCAGCCAAGATCATCTGTCTGAGTAGCTCTGCCTGTGGCTGTAAAAGTAATCACCACATTCAATATTTTTCTTTCAAGAAGCCAAAGGGAAAGCTGTGTAACATCACCAAGTTCATGCATTCACCAAAACACTGACACCATTTTCAGCTGATTTGGGAATTCATCTGGTGCAGATTGACAGTAAGGCTGCAGCATGATAGGGCAATGCAGTTTCATCCTACTGCTAGTTTCCCTAAAGTTCTGGTGCAACAGATGCCACACATGCAGCATTGTGAGCTCCAACAGTTAACTCTTTGAATACGCGGAATAGAAAGAGCATTCCACTCGTTGAATGTTCAACTGGTGTGTTTGGTGAGCTCAAAGAAATCTACAAGTCAAAGCTAAATGTTTAAGGAGACGCCATGATACCTTCATGCCCAGGAATTCTAGCCTCCCTTATTTGTGAAAGGAACAAAGTCAAGTAGCTGGATGGTTTTTCAACAATAAGGCTCACCTCCTTGCGTCCACAGATAGTGATCCCTCTCTGAGTAGCAAGAACAAAATCTAGAAGTGCCACATGTTACGAACAGGTGAGAAGGGGGTCTATGGGTTCCCTCTCAGCCTTTTCCTGCTTTGGCCGTAACAGGGTTTAATTTTTAAAGCACCGTGTTTTAGCTTCCCTCTCAGTGGTCAGAATTTTGCCGCTCTTGGCAGCTCCAGGGCAGACGAAGTAGAAGCAGATGAGCACTCTGATCCCGCTCCGCCTCTCCCGCCCATCAGCATCATGCACGGGGCAGTCAATTAGTGGCCCAGTGGCGTATTCGGGACTCGAAAGGGAGCACGTGGGCAGGATGCTGAGCAGCTGTGGCGATGGGGCTACATCTGGAAAAGGCTGCTGTGAGGCCTTTAAAAAGGCTTACAGCAATGAAATGGACCAGTTGCTTATGACCTTACATCAGATGAAAACCTTTGCTTGTTACTGTGGCAAGTTTAGAGCAGGATACAAGGCTGTGTGCATGCAAGGATTGAAAGAGGGCTGGCAGTGCCCAGGAGCAGGACAGGACAGAAAAATTTAAAAAGCTGCAGAACCAATCAACAGTGATGGAGGGGAGAAGTTTCCGCACAGCCCCCAGATTCTCGGAAGAATCACTGCAGGTCCTCCTCCAGGCAGTACAGGCAAGATGGGATGTCCTCTTCAATGCAGATGGCAGAAGAAGGCCCTCACAAGTGACCAAGAGGGCCTGGCTGGAAGTTGTGGAGGAGGTCAGCAGCCATGCTTTGTAAGAAGGTCAGGCTCCAGTGCCGCAAGTGGGTCAATGACCTTCTTTACTCTGCCTGGGTAAGGGGCATTCCTCATTAATCTCTTCGTTAATGTGTCAGGGGAGGGTCTATGTGTCCTCATGCTGCAAGGTGGAAACCATCAATGATCAGTCCTTGGCTGCTGCCTTGCATTGGGACGCAAGATGGGCAACTCTGAGATGCACGGTGATCCATAGGTGTTCAAGTTGGACACTGCCATCTGGTTCACTAATGTCCTTTAGGGAAGGAAATCTGCTGTTCTTACCTGGTCCGGCCTACATGTGACTCCAGACCCACAGCAATGTGATTAACTCTTACATGCCCTCTGAAACGGCCTAGCAAGCCACTCAGTTGTACCTAACCGCTACGAAGTCAATGAAAAGGAATGAAACCGGACGGACCACCCGGCATCGACCTAGGCACCGGAAACAACAACAGCAAACCCAGCCCTGTTGACCCTACAAAGTCCTCCTTACTAACATCTGGGGGCTTGTGCCAAAGTTGGGAGAGCTGTCCCACAGACTAATTGAGCAACAGCCTGACATCATACCTTACAGACAACGTCCCAGACACTGCAATGACTATCCCTGGGTATGTCCTGTCCCACCGGCAGGACAGACCCAGCAGAGGTGGCAGGACAGTGGTCTACAGTAGGGAGGGAGTTGCCCTGGGAGTCCTCAACATCGACTCTGGACCCCATGAAGTCTCATGGCATCAGGTCAAACATGGCAAGGTAATCTCCTACTGATTACCACCTACCACCCTCCCTCAGCTGATGACTCAGTACTCCTCCATGTTGAACACCATTTGGAGGTAGCACTGAGGGTGGCAAGGGCACAAAATGTACCAAGAGTGGCTCGGTAGCACCACTACTGACCGAGCTGGCTGAGTACTGAAGGACATATCTGCTAGACTGGGTCTGCAGCAGGTGGTGGCAGAACCAACACAAGGGAAAAACATACTTGACCTTGTCCTCGCCAATCTGCCTGCCGCAGATACTTCTGTCCATGACCCTATTGGTAGGAGTGAACACCACACAGTCCTCGTGGAGACGAAGTCCCGCCTTCACATTGAGGATACCCTCCATCGTGTTGTGTGGCACTATCACCGTGCTAAATGGGATAAATTTCGAACAGATCTAGCAATGCAAAACTGGACATCCATGAGGCACTGTGGGCCATCAGCAGCAGCAGAATTGTACTCAACCACAACCTGTAACCTCATGGCCCGGCATATTCCCCACTCTACCATCACCATCAAGCCAGGAGCCCAACCCTGGTTCAATGAAGAGTGCAGAAGGGGATGCCAGGAGCAGCACCAGGCATACCTCAAAATGAGATGTCAACCTGGTGAAGCTACAACCCAGGACGACTTGCATGCCAAACTGCATAAGCAGCATGCAATAGACAGAGCTAAGCGATCCCATAACCAACGGATCAGATCTAAGCTCAGCAGTCCTGCTACATCCAGTCGTGAATGATGGTGGACAATTAAACAACTAACTGGAGGAGGAGGCTCCACAAATATCCCCATCCTCAATGATGGGGGAGCCCAGCACATCAGTGCGAAAGATAAGGCTGAAGCATTTGCAACAATCTTCAGCCAGAAGTGCCAAGTTGATGATCCATCTCGGCCTCCTCCTGAAGTCCCCAGCATTACAGATGCCAGACTTCAGCCAATTCGATTCACTCCGCGTGATATCAAGAAATGACTGAAGGCACTGGATACTGCAAAGGCAATGGGACCTGACAATATTCCGGCAATAGTACTGAAGACCTGTGCTCCAGAACTTGCCACACCCCTAGCCAAGCTGTTCCAGAATAGCTACAACACGGGTATCTACCCTGCAATGTGGAAAATTGCCCAGGTATGTCCTGTACACAAAAAGGAGGACAAATCCAACCAGGCCAACTACCGCCCCATTAGCCTACTCTCAATCATCAGTGAAGTGATGGAAGGTGTCATCAACAGTGCCATCAAGCAGCACTTGCTTAGCAATAACCTGCTCAGTGATGCTCAGTTTGGGTTCTGACAGGGCCACTCAGCTCCTGACCTCATTACAGCCTTGGTTCAAACATGGACAGAAGAGCTGAACTCAAGAGGTGAGGTGAGAGTGACTACCCTTGACATCAAGGAGCCCTAGCAAAACTGGAGTCAGTGGGAATCAGGGGGAAAACTCTCCGCTGGTTGGAGTTATACCTGGCACAAAGGAAGATGACTGTGGTTGTTGGAGATCAATCATCTGAGCTCCAGGGCATCACTGCAGGAATTCCTCAGGGTAGTGTCCTCGGCCCAGCCATCTTCAGCTGCTTCGTCAATGACCTTCCTTCAATCATAAGGTCAGAAGTGGGGATGTTTGCTGATGATTGCACAATGCTCCACACCATTCACAACCACTCAAATACTGAAGCAGTCCGTGTAGAAATGCAGCAAGACCTGGACAATATCCAGGCTTGGGCTGATAAGTGGCAAGTAACATTTGCACCACACAAGTGCCAGGCAATGACCATCTCCAACAAGACAGAATCTAACCATCTCCCCTTGACATTCAACGGTATTACCATTGCTGAATCTCCCACTATCAACATCCTAGGGGCTACCATTGACCAGAAGCTGAACTGGAGTAGTCATATAAATACCGTGGCTACAACAGCAGGTCAGAGGCTAGGAATCCTGCGGCGAGTAACTCACCTCCTGACTCCCCAATGCCTGTCCACCATCTACAACGCACAATTCAGGAGTGTGATGGAATACTCTCCACTTGCCTGGATGCGTGCAGCTCCAACAACACTCAAGAAGCTCGACACCATCCAGAACAAAGCAGCTGCTTAATTGGCACACCATCCACAAACATTCACTCCTCCACCACCGACGCACAGTGGCAGCAGTGTGTACCATCCACAAGATGCACTGCAGCAATGCACCAAGGCTGCTTCGACAGCACCTTCCAAACCCGCGCCCTCTACCACCTCGAAGGACAAGAGCAGCAGATGCATGGGAACATCACCACCTGCAAGTTCCCGTCCAAGTCACACACCATCCTGACTTGGAACTATATCACCATTCCTCCACTGTCGCTGGGTCAAAATCCTGGAACTCTCTTCCTAACTGTGGGTGGACCTACCTCACATGGACTGCAGCGGTTCAAGAAGGCAGCTCACCACCACCTTCTCAAGGGCAATTAGGGATGGGCAATAAATGCTGGCATAGCCAGTGACGCCCACATCCCATGAATGAATAAAAAAAAAGTGCATTGCCATCGCAGTGAAATGCAACAACAAACCAAAGGGTGCATGTGTGAGATACCAACTAATATGTCTAAACTAAGTGTTTGTGTTTAAATAGGAAAAGAGGGCACATAATGCCCAAGAGATGTCCCGGACCGGTGGTGGCACAGCCTATCAGGCATACCTTACCAGAATGCAGGAGG
Source organism: Heterodontus francisci (assembly GCF_036365525.1). NCBI lineage: Eukaryota > Metazoa > Chordata > Chondrichthyes > Heterodontiformes > Heterodontidae > Heterodontus > Heterodontus francisci. The sequence goes on from NC_090374.1 coordinate 116,478,458, forward strand.
ATGCCTTGATGCTGGCAGTGGAGGATGGAGGACGCGCCGTAGCAGATGGCGAGGCCGGCGGACCTGGCCGTCAGAATGAGTGACCCATAATGTGGTGTAAGTGTGTATGGGGGGTATTCCGTTGGAGTGGTGATTGTCTCATGCACTGAAGTGTGCTATTAAAAGTTGAATCACACAAATGTGACCAAAATGCAGTAAATAACATGTCCTTAAGTCTGGAGTGCTGATCAAAGTGATCAATATGATTTTCCCTGCAGATGAAACACAGCAGCGGCCAGGAAACGTATCAGTGGGTCAACCGTCCTGCTCTGAAGATGAGGAGATCACCTCAGAGGGTCCACCGTCACATCCTCGCACCTCACCAAGCACCAGTGCAGAAACTTCCACCACGGTTGTGATTTGTGTATCCTCAGATTCATGCTCACAACCTGGTGTAAGCACAGCAGTTGCTGGACCAGCCACCAGAGGCAGTACTGGTCGATACCTACAACACTCGGAGGAGTGTGGGAGGCCAGGGCAGTGCAGAGTCACAAGCTGATGACGAGCCTCTGAGAACATCCATTCAGCGGGAGATGTTGCAGGTGCAGCATGTAGTGCTTGGAGATCTGGCGGAGTTGCCAGAGATGCTGCAAGCTATGACTCAGAGTCTGGAAACGTCCAACCAGGGCATGAGTGCTGCAAACTCTCAGGCATTTGTCCATCTGGCATCCTTTGTTGAAAGATTGGCGACTGCAGTGGAGGGGCCAGTACTGGATGCAATTCGTGACCTCAGAGCAAGTGTGGTCTCCCTGGACCAGAGCATCAGAGAGCAAACTCAGATGCACAGGCGACAGGTCGAGGCCGATCATCCCTCCAAGGTCACCATTGAGAACCAGCCAAGCCTCAGGAGGGCACAGGGACAGCAGCAGATCGCATATGAGAGCTCCTCTCAGGGCGCCCCAATGCATCCTCCAACTCCTTGCTCCCTCTGCCAGTGACATGTGAAGCGTCAACTCCCAGGATGTTACAGGGTGCTCCTGATATTTCTCACGAGCACCCTGATATGCTGCGGCCTGCAGGGCCGCAAGTAGGCAGAGGACGACTGCCAAAGTCATCATGAGCAGGGCAGCAGCCTGATCAGCCGCCTGCCTCTGGTGAGTCTGGCGGCGAGGGATCGTCCACATGCAAGAGCACACACAAACATATAAAGAGATTACTGTAACATCACATCGGATTCACTGGGTTACTTTCTAATTATTTATTCGATTTGTGAATGAGAAAATTGTAATAAAATTTGTCATATGAAAATTTAACATTTTGTTTGTCATCCATGAAGTTGCATCAGACATCATAGTGCGACAAGAGAGGTTTTATATGTGAGGTCACACAATTGGGTTGGGTTCATCGTGATGTGAGGGTGTGCATCTTCAGATCATCTCTCCCCTTTACGGTGTGTTTTTGCCCTCTCAGCACCTCACAATGACTCCTCTCATACCACCATGTCAATTATTTGTATACTAAGATCCTCTCAAGAGAAACGCCTGTCTATTAGATCCTCCCAGGTCTCGCTCGCATTTAACTTCAAATGACATTCAGCTTCCTCTCCCCGACCATCATGTGAGTGCTGCCCATCTTGCTCATCTGAAAACTTCATCGTCGTCTGATGATGCTTCGCTGACCTTGATCATCCTCCATGGCATCTCCCCTTTCCATTGTCAGGTTGTGCAAGGCACAGCAGATGACAATAATCCTGGAGACCCTTGATGGCGCGTACTGCAGGGATCCACCTGAGCGGTCGAGACACCTAAATCTCATCTATAGCCAGCTGATCGTTTGATCGATTGTCACTCTGGTGGCCGTATGGCTCTCATTGAAGCGTTCCTTAGTATGACCCCTTGGGATTCTCACTGGTGTCATTAGCCATGTCTTCAGAGGATAACCCCTATCGCCAAGTATCCATCCCTCCAGGCTGTCCGTAGCACTGAAAAATGCAGACACCTGGGAGTTTCGGAGAATGAACGCATCGTGGCAACTCCCAGGATAACGTGCACACACCTGCATGATTCTCTTTCGATGATCGCAGACGAGCTGAGAATGGAAGCCTTTTTGGTTAATGAATGCCCCTGACTGATCTGCTGGTGATCTAATCGCCACATGAGTACAGTCTATCACGCCCTGTACCATTGGGAACCCAGCTATTGTGCTGAAGTGCTGAAGCCTCTTGCTCTTTCAGCCTGGCTAGTGTTATCCGTCTTGAAAGTTATGAAATTGTTTGCATGTCAGAATAATGCATCAGTCACAACCTTTATGCAGTGATGCGCTGCTGCTTGGGAGACTCTGCACAAGTCTGCCGCTGAAGCCTGGAAAGAGCCACACGCATAGTAGTTAAGAGCTATTGTAGAGCTTTAGAGTGACCAGCGTTGGATGGCCACCGAGGCAGTTTGAGGCTACATCCACTGCCAGCATCTCACAAAAAGATGTGACAGTCTTCTGTGACAGCCGCAGTCTTCTTTCGTACTGCTGTTCCGACAGCTGCAGGCAGATCAGACGCAGGCGGTATACCCTGCCTGTTGGGTAGGCTCGTCTCCTGACATTTGTTTGCTCCCGGCCCACTCTGCCACCTGCTCTTCCTCCCACATAATGAGGATGCACTGGGCTAGCTGGTTGCACAGTCCCCTGCCCATTTGTCCTTCTGTCCCTCCTTCGGGCATAGTCCTCCTTATCTGATGATCCGCCTCCAGAGCTCATAATTCCCATAGTTGTACTGATGACCAGATGCAATGACAACAGGTATTACCTTCCAGCTGTTAGGACAGGCACACACAACCCCTTCCTTTCACCCAAATGCACAGAGCAGATGGGGCCTGAGCAGCAGTGAGTCAGACTCAGTTGAACTCTTCTGCACAAGCTGCAAATAACACCAATTGTTAGGACACACAAATACTCTCAGACTTAATAAACAGCAAAACCAGTACCTCTAACTCCCTCACCGATTCACTGCCTGCCGCCCTTTTAAGCTTGCTGGGTTCCCGACACGCTCCCCGACCCGATTTACAGCTGTAAAATCTGACGGCCCATGAAAAATTGCTGGCAATTGGTTTCGCAACTACCTTAATGAGCTCTTAATAACCTTTAGTCCGGCGGCAAGCGGCGAGCAGCAACTTGATCTCGCCCAACTTCCTGGGTTCATGAAATGGGGTCTGTGCATCATGACGTCGGGGACCCGACCCGACATCATTGCACGCCATTTCACCTCCTGGCCGCCTCCGAAAGGACCCGATTCCTGAAGGTAAAATTCTGGCCCGCTGCTCTCCAATTGTAATGGCAAAGAAATCAACCAGACAGATTTTCTCAGATTTAAACAAGAAAGGTGTAACTTTATTAACTTTAAGACTCTAACTCAGTTCAAGCTACTAAAAATACGCGATGCAACCACAGTGATGCGCTGCTTCTTGGGAGGTTCCGCACAAGTCTGCTGTTGAAGCCTGGAAAGAGCCACACGCATAGAAGTTAAAAAGCTATGATAACCTTTAGAGCGACTGGCATTAGATGGCCACCAAGACAGTTTGAGGTGCATGCATACACGATAAACACACACGCAAATAGAGACAGAGGAAGAGAAAGAATTAAAGGGAAAAGGGTTTGAAGCAATAGCTGGAGTTCAGTTACTGGTTTTGGATTTAATGTAAAGTCTTTGATTGAAGTGAAGTCTTGCAGTTCTCATTGGGGCCCAGTGCACACTTTCACACTTGCTTCGCTGATCCCTGGAACTTTGTTTAAGAGAGAGAGAGGGCGAGACCTTCGTTCTCTGTTGTATTCAAATTGCAGTCTCTTTCATTTCTGAGTGGCACAATTCAGAAACCCCCCCAGGTTGCCAGCAGGTTAGTCATGTGACTAGCTTCTTATTTGTAACAACCTCTCTGGTGAGGTTTGTGGATTTTCCCCCAAGCTTCCGATACACTCTCAGTGGGCGGGGTGGAATGCTGGCTTTTACACATTCAATGTCTCTTGATCAAAATCTATCTGGCTAACTGAATCAGGGAGGCACTCCCATTGTCTTCCTCAGGCAACTGTCTTTTAGAATGTAAATGTGCAGCCATGTTTTCAGCCACTGTTGTTGTCGTTTTAAACAAGTTATTTCAAGTCCAGTAACAGTTCAAAAATAATGTTCTATATGACGAAATTAATATGTCTCATTTTCACAGGTGTGTTTTTTGTCACATACAATAAAACCTACACCTCTTCTAGAGTGGTCATAGAAAAGAAAAGGGGTCTTGAAGGATACGTTTCACTGCTTGGACAGTTCAGGAGATGTACTATAATATGCTTCTGAGTCTGTCTTCTGCAAAACAAAAGAATGAACTTGCATTTTTTTTGTTTTTGCAGGTTTTTGTGGGATCACAAAGCACTTCATAGCTAATAAAGCACTTTTTGAAGAGCAGTTGCTGTTGTAATGTGGGCAAACATGGCAGCCAATTTGCATGCAGCAGGTTACAACAAACATCAACAAGATAGGTGACCAGATAACAGATTAGTATTTTTGCTGGGATTATTCTGATCTCCCATTGCAACTTTAGGATAAATGTTGGCCAAGCCACCCGGAGAACTCCCCTGCTCTTCTTCAAATAGTGCCATGGGATCATTTACAAATGTCTGAAATTTCTTCCCTTTTCTTCCTAATCATCTTTCTCTAGTTCATCTGACAATGACTCTTGTTGTTGTAATGGGTCTGCAGGAAAAGATGCCATGAGCTTAGATTGGGTGAACAGAACCATCAGAGGCTGAGGTGAGACTGAAAGCTAAGGATTGTTCTGGAACCTTTCTGCTTTACAAGGATGTCATGGTGGATATGGGAATGGTAGCATAGTGGTTATGTTACTAGAATAGTAATTCAGAGACTTAGACTAATGACCTGGAGATGTGAGTTCAAATCCCACCATGGCCACTGGGGAATTTAAATTCAATTAATTAACTAAATCTGGAATTTAAAAAAAAAATTAGTATAGGTAATGATGACAATGAAACTACTCGATTTAGGGCAGCACAGTGGCGCAGTGGTTAGCACCGCAGCCTCACAGCTCCAGGGACCTGGGTTCAATTCTGGGTACTGCCTGTGCAGAGTTTGCAAGTTCTCCCTGTGACCGCGTGGGTTTTCGCCGGGAGTTCCGGTTTCCTCCCACAGCCAAAAACTTGCAGGTGATAGGTAAATTGACCATTGTAAATTGCCCCTAGTGTAGGTAGGTGGTAGGGAATATGGGATTACTGTAGGGTTAGTATAAATGGGTGGTTGTTGGTCGGCACAGACTCGGTGGGCAGAAAGGGCCTGTTTCAGTGCTGTATCTCTAAATAAAAAATAAATAACATTTAGGTGGGCACCCACTAATCTGCACAGTCCCAGTGATCTCATAATATATATGCACTATTTCTCCAGGGATTTTACCGATCTGCTGCTGAAGTAATGGCTAGAGTTGGGATAACCCTTACTCAAGTTCAGGGCATTGATACTGCTGTTATGTTAGATTTTTACTGTAACAGTGTATATGTAATAACAAAGGTATAACTCCCTGAGGCACCTGGGATTGATTTTGAGGGAGAACACAGTTCGAGTGGGTGTTGAGCATATCATCTGTTACAAACACCCAATGGCTTCAGCAGGAAGCCCAATCGATCTTAATGGTCAGGCATCATTTAAATCAAAGACAGTTTAGTGGAGATATGCCTTACAGCTGGCAAAACTGTACATCAATACCATGGAATCTGGATGCATCCCAAAAGCATGGCAGGAGGCAATGATCATTGCCATACTCAAACCAAGCAAGCTGACTGACAACCCAGGTAACTATAGGACAATATAATTCCCGGGCAAAACCTATATACTCTTAGAATGCATCATCCTCTGGAGAATTATCCCTCTTGTTGAGTCAGTGCTCCCCGAAGAACAGGTTGGATTCTGACCTAATTGCAGTTCCTGCATCCAGGTTTTGACCCTTGTAACACACAGAGGCCAAATTCCAGAAGAAATCCAAGACCAGTGTGGCCTTTGTACACCTGCCATTAGGCTACAACATGGTCTGGATTAAAGGACTGATGCCGAAGCTTGCAAGGCTCATTCCCTACCTCAAAACACTATGCCTTCTACGGATGATGCTGAGCAATAGGAGACTATGTGCCCATTTGGTGATAAAGTCAGCTTGCCTTGGTTCCTTAAAAATGGAGTGCCACAAGGCTCAGTACGTGCGCCGACACTCTTCAATTGTGACGTGTGTCACAAGTGATGTGTCACCAATGAAGGCGCACAAGTCTGCATTTGCGGATAACCTTGCCCTGGCAACGTAAACAGCCAACTTCAACAACACAAGTCCACCTTGAATGGAGGCTTAAACACCTTGGGAGAATATTTCCATAAATGGAAAACCCCCAAATGCCAAACACACCCACAAAACAACAGTCACTGCATTCCATCTTGATAACAGAAATGCTAAGCACACACTAAATGTGACCTTCCGGTGTAATACTGTGCAACATGACCCCACTCCAGCATGTCGATGTGAAGCTGGACTGCATGCTAACCTTCCACAACCACTTGAAGAATATAGCCACCAAGGCGAAGACAAGGGTCAACCACTAGAAACGGGCAAGCATAAGCTCAGGAGCATCAGCATTCGTGCTTCCGACATAAGAGATGGTCCCTGTGTACTCTGTAGCTGTACTGTGCACTGGTATGGACAAAAAGTAGCCACACTTGGCCTAATGATGTCCAGCTGAACACTGCAGTATAGTACATCACTGGAACCCTAAAGTCGAATTCAATACCCTGGCTGCCTGTGCTGTCACACATCATTCCTCCATTCATTCGCCATGATGTCGCAACCCTCCGGGAAGTCCAGCAAATCGAGGAAAACGAATATTTTCCTATCCACGAGGACTTCAATAATATCCTTCAACACTGCTTGAAGTCATGCAAGTCATTTTGGATCCACACACTTAAGCTTTATTAATGCGACTTCAACCCTGATGAAGTTTGGAAAGCCAAATGGAGTTCATAAGAAGTCACAAACAAACACCTCATGGAAGACCCAACATGGAAGATCCCTTGCCTCTGCCAGTCTGAGTAACTACCTTTAACCCCTAGTGTTTTTAGCTCTTTTAGTTTTTAGAGATACTGCACTGAAACAGGCCCTTCGGCCCACAGAGTCCGTGCCGACCATCAACCACCCATATTACACTAATCCTACACTAATTCCATATTCCTACCACATCCCCACCTGTCCCTATATTTCCCTACCACCTACCTATACTAGGGGCAATTTATAATGGCCAATTAACCTATCAACCATCAAGTCTTTGGCATGTGGGAGGAAACCGGAGCACCCAGAGAAATGCCTCCATGTGCTCTGACCTTAGTCATGAGTCTACCATCCCTCTTATACTTTATCGAAAGACTTTTGAACTCCATATATATTACATCAGCTGCATTACCCTTGTCTACTATATCTGCCATTTCTTCAAATAATTCAATAAGGTTGGTCAAGTATGGCCTTCCCTTTCGAAGTACAAGTTGACTATTCTTTATTCTATTTTCAGTTTCTAGCTGTTTTTCTATTACATCTTTGGGTAAAGATTCCAAAATCTTTCCCAGCACAGACGTTAAGTTAACTGGTCTATAGTTCCCTGGATTTGTTTGAAAATATTAATATTCCCTTTTTAAATATGAGAATGATATTAGCTCTCTGCCTCTCCTCTACACTGTCCCCTCTATTAATGAATTTATATATATGTATGTATATATACACAGTGTCTCTGCTATCTCTTCCCCAGCTTATGCGTTAATGTAATCCATCTTTAAGGGGATTTCTCCTAAAAGAAAGAAGAAAGACTTGCTTTTGTGTAGTGCCTTTCAGGGTCTCAGGATGCCCCAAAGTGCTTAACAGCCAGTGAAGTGTAGTCACTGTTGTAATGTAGGAAGCACAGCTGCCAATCTGCACACAGCAAGGTCCCACAAATTGCAAGGTGATAATGATCAGATAAACTGTTTTAATGATGTGGATTGCGGGATATTTATTGGCCAGGACAATGGAAATTACTCTCCTGTTGTTTTTCAAAATAGTGCCATGGGATCTTTTATGTGAAGGCAGGCGGGGCCTCGGTTTAACATCTCATCTGAAAGACATCGGGCTAGATTTTGTTGTCCCACCGCTGGCCGCCCCATGCGGGACCCAGGCCGCCACACAGCCCTGATTGTGCGGCAGACGGGCACTTAACATATTAACAGTGGCTGCCCTCTTCAATCACGTGGCGGGGACAGCATTGGTGATGCCGTTCACCACGTCACCTGATGTGGAAGCAGTTGCTGGTGCCATTTTTAAAAGGCTGCCAACCCTGAAGATAGTTCAGTGAAATGCAGAGTTGACCCCTTCCCTATACAAATATTGCAGAGTTGACCCCTTCCCCACCATGGCGGCATCAGCTTTCCTTGGACAGGAAAGTGCAGGAACGTGTGAAGATCTGGAACTGAACTTAAGATCACTGTGGGTTACATTTAAATTAATGCAAACATCTAATTAGCATATGGAAAGCAGGGTCCCGTTGCAGAGCCATGGAGCTTCCCCACCACCAGGAAGATCAAGCCCGGCAATCCCAGCGTCGGTTTCCGTGACGGATGTTGCTGTTCTGATGCGCCAGCCCCCCAGCCACCACGGAACCTGACGTCAGGCTGGGAACAAAATCCAGCCCGTCATCTCTGACTGTGCAACACTACCTCAATACTGAACTGGAAGATCATCCTAGATTTTGTGCTCAAGTTTCCGCTTCAATTTTGTCTGGTTTATATATTATCTCCTTCTTTTCTATCTTCAGGATTGAATTTTTGTTCTGAAGTTGGGACCCCGACGCGGGCACATTTCTGGATCCCGACCCCACATTGTGTCGGTATCTGATGCTCCATGCGATTTTTAACAAACGGACACATTAGTGGTCAAGTTGTGCACCCGCCATCCAATTAGCGGCAATGGAGACATAGAGGAGTCAGGACAGCAGTGAGATGGACATGATTTAAAGGGGAATCGGCAGCCATTATTGAGGTTGCCGGATTAGAGGGAAAGCAGCAGAGCTGCGGCAGAGCAGAAGGACAGACACCCGTTCTAGAGCAGCTCCTAGATTTAGCAATGCCTCCCTTGAGGTCCTTTTGAAGGTGGTGGCATCACGGCGGGCCATTCTATTCCCGGAGAGTGGCAGCAGAAGGCCAGCCAGGCAGACCAAGGAGGCTTGGCTGGTGGCAGCAGAGGAAGTGAGCAGCCCCAGCGTGATGAGTAGTGTTGTGTTTTCTTTCTTAGCACAACACACCAATCACACGAATAAGATTGGTGAATCTAAAAGGTGGGCTCTTTTATTGAAGATGCTAACTTATATACAGCAGTATTAGGAAGGTAGGGTAACACGTCTTAACTCTGGAGCTGCTTCCAACAACTGCCTAAAGATCACATGGGTCTGTACATCACAACCTGTCTGGTGATGGACAGCCATTTTAGAGGAGCCCCTTAAAGTAATACCATAACATCCCCCTTTTCCCTAAATTAAAGATGTGTCTTAAATAATCAGAACTATTTACAGCTCCCGGTCTTAAATCATTTTCCTGTGTACTGGGGTCCGTTGTCAGAGACGAGTTCCTGTGGTGCCCCAAAGGAGACTGAAAATCGAACTTAAAGAGTCCGTAATGGTCGTGCTTGATATGTCATGCAACCAATGAATGATGGGGAATTTGGAGATATTATCAGTCATGACTATGAAATCCTCTCCATGGATACTGAAGAGAGCAGTTGCAGTTCTGGTCCATGAATGTGCAGGAACTTCACGGGGTAACAGAGGTTCTCTCTGAAGACTGGGGATGTGAGCTTCAAATGTTTCACAGTTCTTCACGGCTGTTTAATGTCATGGTGTATCCCCAGCCAATAAACAGTTTCTCTGGCCAACCGTCTTGTGCGGATGAATCCCATGTGTGCTTGATACAACTGTTGCAAGATGTCGGACTGAATTTTACGCCGCCCCAGCGGGTCGGATGGTGGCATGGGGGTGGCGTAAAATTGAGCGGGAGGCTCCGGGAGGCCTTCCCACCCCGCTCAAGCCTCCGGCAACTTTACAGCGGTCAGGCAGGGGGTGGAAAACGGCCCGCCCACCTGAGGCCAATCAAGACCCTTAAGTGGCCACTTAATGGCCACTCAAGGGCCCTCGCCCACCTCCACGGGTATTTTACCCATGGCAAGCGGGCCTGCTGAGGACGTGAAAGGACACCCAGCAATAGCTGCTGGCCTTTCCATGCGCTGGGAGGCGGGGGGTGCCATGGCAGTCGGGCACAGGGTACCCGATTGAAAGCCGCCCCCGCCTCCCAACCCACTCCCAGGACCCAAGACATACCCCCCCCCCACCCCCAAAATGACTACCCTTGCCTCGGTGGCATGACCAATCACCCCCTGGCGAGGCAAGCCCAACTTACCTGAAGTCCTGGCTCCATGGCGTCGGCTGAACTGCAGTCCCAGCAGTGGCTACCGCTATCGGTGGCGCTGCTGGGACTAAGAGCTGCCGACCTGCTGATTGGCCAGCAGCTCACTGAGGCGGGACCTCCTACTTCAAGCAGATGGAAGTCCCGCCTCGGGACAATTAAAGCGCGGAGACCCGTAAAATGCGGCTCAGATCCCCGGGCCAGGCGGAAGCAGGTTCACCACCGACTTTTACATCGGTGGCGAAGTCCCGTCCGCCTAAGGTAAAATCTAGCCCGTCCTGACTGAGAGATTTTGGAACAAGTACTTATTTGCCTTTAAAGATGACACCATGAGCTATTCCAAGTTCATCTCTGAATGGCCAAAATGGTTGAATAGCCTCTGGGACATCCTGGATAAGAGCTGCTCAAGTTTCCCTGTCATCATGCTCATTGCCTTGACCTCTGATCCGGTACTGTAGAAGCCCTTGCAAAGCATGGGCACCATCCTCCAATGCCTCTTACTCCTCTTCCTCCGAGGAAATGTGCTGCTCCACTGATTCTCTCTCTTCAAGGTCCACATATCTATGGAGGGTCATGTTATGGACAGCACAGCAGACAACCATAGTATGAGAGACCCTTGAGGGAGGGTAATGGAGGATGCCTCCTGAATGGTCAAGGCACCGGAATTTCATCTCCAGAAGCCAAATGGCCTTCTCGATGGTGATCCTGCTGATGAGATGGCACCAGTTTAGTGCCTCTGTGCCACCTTTGCAGGGTCTCACATGGTGTCAGTAATCAAATCTTCAGGGAATATCCTTGAACCCTAACAGCCATCCATGGAGTCTCTCAGGTCTAATGAAGAGCCAATAGTAAACAAAGTGCACAGGGCTTTTAGGCTCTGCCTGCCCTTAAGGATGGCTTCAAATTAACAAGCACTTTTAAGCAAGGCATCTAAACTGTAGTCTTTGGGTTGCTCTGTGATTGCCTGAGCATGAAGGAATCATGGCAGGTGTTGGATGCCTTGTGGCACCCCTTGCAAGAAAAGCTTGTTGCTGTCACAGACCAGCTGGACATTTAGGACAGTGCCCTGTCCCTACTTAACGTTTCTTTTGTTATTTATGTGTCGTAGAATACTTTACTATTTCTTTTTATATTCTTTAATAATTTCATTTTGGAGTCCCTCTGTCTTCCAAATTGTTTTTCTTTATGACTTCTATCCTAACCTTTTTGTATTACTTTTTGTGATGCTTTCCTTTTATTCTTTATGTGCTTAGTGTATGCCTTTTTCTTTATTTAGCACAACTCTGCAACAGCCTCCCGACAGAAGCCAATCCTCCTTATAAACTGCTCCTCAGGTAAGTGGAGGTATATCCTCCTGGGCCTATACACTCTGTCAGTCGGGTAAGGATTCCTGTGAGTGCATCTCCTTTTATCTGGACATCTTGTAGCTACAGTTCTATTTGATCCTTCCTCCTGTTGCTCCTCTTCCTCTTGCCAGAGTGGAATTTCCCGAAAGATGCCCAAATAAAGACAGTGTGCTGCCAGAAGCCACTTAAGATTTTAGAAATAAAAACAGAAATGTTGGGATTTCCTGCATCCGCAGTATTTTGCTTTTGTAAGATTTTAGAAAGTTATACTGCTACTTCAAATACATTAAGATCATCTAAATAGCCAAAAACCACTCTAAACTACCAGCAGAATGTCTCCCAAACCTTTGCAGTGTTCTAAAACAGGAAAAAAAGAAAGACCAGCACTGATGAAGTGACTTTTATGACCTCAGAGCTCCCAAAGCACTTTACAGCCAATGAAGTACTGTTAAAAATTTGCAATGTAGATGGTGAGCATCCAAAATATTGTAAATGTCACATCCCAGCCTGTACTACTGCTCAGAATTTGTGGGAGGTTGAGGAAGTATCGACGACAGTGCTGATTGACATGAAAATGGCATTGATATCACCAGTTGACCCAATTTGCATACATTTGCAAGGAAATTACAGGGAGATACAAGAATTATAGAGTTGTTATAATGGGCGACTTTAATTATCCAAATATAGACTGGGATAATAATAGTTGTTACGACCAGGTGTGAAAGATGTCTAGGGTCTATTACTGTCTTCACCCAGTTTTATTGTAACAGGGTTTTATTTTAAACACACTGTGTTTTGAACTCCCCTTTGTGAATCCTTGTTCACAACTTTCCAATTATAAGGCAAAGAAATGAACACATCAGGTTTTCTTTAGGTTTAAAGAAGAAAAGTGAGATTTATTAAATCTTAAACTTAAACTTTGATACGGTTAACGCCTTCGGATATATGACGCACCAACGCTAGCATTCACACATTATACACACATGCAAATAGGGACAGAAAAGAGCAGAAGAAAAATATAGTAGAGAGGTTTGAGGCAGTATCTAAAGGGGGTTTCTTGTTACTGTTTCTGTGTTTTCAGCTCGCTGTAGAGTCTGTGAATGTACAAAGAACAAAGAACAGTACAGCACAGGAACAGGCCATTCGGCCCTCCAAGCCTGCCTAAACTAACACCTTCTGCACTTCCGGGTTCCGTATCCCTCTATTCCCATCCTATTCATGTATTTGTCAAGATGCCTCTTAAACGTCTCTATGGGACCTGCTTCCACCACCTCCCCCGGCAACAAGTTCCAGGCACTCACCACCCTCTGTGTAAAGAACTTGCCTCGCACATCCCCTCTAAACTTTGCCCCTCGCCCCTTAAACCTATGTCCCCTAGTAACTGACTCTTCCACCCTGGGAAAAAGCTTCTGACTATCCACTCTGTCCATGCTGCTTATAACTTTGTAAACCTCTATCATGTCGCCCCTCCACCTCCGTCGTTCCAGTGAAAACAATCCGAGTTTATCCAACCTCTCCTCAAAGCTAATGCCCTCCAGACCAGGCAACATCCTGGTAAACCTCTTCTGTACCCTCTCCAAAGCCTCCACGTCCTTCTGGTAGTGTGGCGACCAGAATTGCACGCAATATTCTAAGTGTGGCCTAACTAAAGTTCTGTACAGCTGCAGCATGACTTGCCTATTTTTATACTCTTTGCCCCGACTGATGAAGGCAAGCATGCCGTATGCCTTCTTGACTACCTTATCCACCTGCATTGCCACTTTCAGTGACCTGTGGACCTGTACGCCCAGATCTCTCTGCCTGTCAATACTCCTAAGGGTTCTGCCATTTACTGTATACTTCCCACCTGCATTAGACCTTCCAAAATGCATTACCTCACATTTGTCCGAATTAAACTCCATTTGCCATTTCTCCGCCCGTCTCCAACCGATCTATATCCTGCTGTATCCTCTGACAATCCTCATCACTGTCCGCAACTCCACCAACCTTTGTGACGTCCGTAAACATACTAATCAGACCAGCTATATTTTCCTCCAAATCATTTATATATACTACAAACAGCAAAGGTCCCAGCACTGATCCCTGTGGGACACCACTAGTCACATCCCTCCATTCAGAAAAGCACCCTTCCACTGCTACCCTCTGTCTTCTATGACCGAGTCAGTTCTGTATCCATCTTGCCAGCGCCCCTCTGATTCCATGTGACTTCACCTTTTGTATCAGTCTGCCATGAGGGACCTTGTCAAAGGCTTTACTGAAGTCCATATAGATAACATCCACTGCCCTTCCTTCATCAATCATCTTTGTCACTTCCTCAAAAAACTCAATCAAATTAGCGAGACACGACCTCCCCTTCACAAAACCATGCTGCCTCTCGCTAATAAGTCCATTTGTTTCCAAATGGGAGTAAATCCTGTCCCGAAGAATCCTCTCTAATAATTTCCCTCCCACTGACGTAAGGCTCACCGGCCTATAATTTCCTGGATTATCCTTGCTACCCTTCTTAAACAAAGGAACAACATTGGCTATTCTCCAGTCCTCTGGGACCTCACCTGTAGCCAATAAGGATGCAAAGATTTCTGTCAAGGCCCCAGCAATTTCTTCCCTTGCCTCCCTCAGTATTCTGGGATAGATCCCATCAGGCCCTGGGGACTTATCTACCTTAATGCTTTGCAAGACACCCAACACCTCCTCCTTTTTGATAATGAGATGACTGAGACTATCTACACTGCCTTCCCTCGGCTCATCATCCACCAAGTCCTTCTCCTTGGTGAATAGACAGCTCTTACTTTTTGTTGGGGCCCAGTATTCTTCTTAAACCTTGTTCACGTAGGAGACTTTTCTCTCTTTGAGTTTACGTGTCTTCAATGGTTTCCGAAGCTGTTGAGAGTGAGATGAGAGCAGACAGGAGAGAGATGTTCTCAGACCAGGAGCCAGGAGCTTTCTGACTTCAAACTCAGTTCAAATCTCTCCAACAGCCAGTTAGTCATGTGACCAAAACTGGTCCGACCACTACTTTTGTATATTGGGAAGCAACGACTGGGTCCCCATTGTTCCAACACTGTCTGTTACTATGCAAATGTCTTTCCAGTCAGGGCTTGCAATTTTAAGTTTTACTGTTCATGTGGCGAAATAATGTGTTCCTCAGTCTTGGCAGGTGACGGGGGGTGGGGGGGGGAGGCGGGGTGGTGGTTTGCCTGACATAGTGTAAAAGGCAGAGATGGCCAAGAGTTTCTAGAGTATGTTCAGAAGAATTTTCTATATTGGTACGCTTCCAGTCCAACAAGGCATTGCTGGATCTGGTTCTGAGGAATGAGGTGGGTCAAGTGAATCAAGTGATAGTTGAAGAACATTTAGGGGACAGTGACCATAACGTCATAAGATTTAGGCTTGCTATGGGAAAGGACAAGAAGCAATTCAGAATAAAGATAATTAATTGAGGAAGCCCAACTTCAATAGAGTGAGAACAGATCTGGCCCATGTAAATTGAAATAAAAGATTGGAAGGCAAAACTGCAACTGAACAATGGGCTGCTTTTAAGGAGGAGATAGCTCGGATACAGTCAAAGTACATTGCCACGGAAAGGTTGGGCAAACAGGTCCAGAGCTCCCTGTTTGATGGAAGAGATAGAGAGTAAAATGAAGCAGCAAAAAGGTGCATATGACAGATGTCAGGTGGATAATACAATTGAGAACCAGGCTGAATATAGAAGCTCAGAGGGAAGTGAAAAAATGAAGAAGAGAAGCAAAGAGAGAGTATGAGAAGAGACTCATGGCTAACATAAAAAGTATCTAAAAGTCGTCAATATGCACATAAATAATAAAAAGGTGGTAAAAGGAAGAGTGAGACTGAGTAGAGACCTAAAATGGGATTTATGCATGGAGGTAGAGGGCATGGCTGAGGTACTTGATGAGTACATTGCAAGGAAGAAGATGCTGCCCAAGTCATGGTGAAAGAGGACATAGTTGAGACATAGGATGAGCTAATAATTCATAAAGAGGAGGCATTAGATAGGCTGTCAGTAATTAAAGTTGATAAGTCACCCGGATTGGATAAGATGCATCCAAGGACACTTAGGGAAGTAAGGGTGGAAATTGCAGAGACACTGGCCAAAATCTTCCAATCCTCCTTGGATACAAGGGATGTGCCAGAGGACTGGAGAATTGCAGATGTTACACCCTTGTTCAAAAAAGGGTGTAAGGACAGGCCCAGCAACTAGAGGCCAGTCAGTTTAACCTTGGCAGTGGGGAAACTTTTAGAAACAATAATTCAGGACAGAATTAATAGTCACTTGGACAAATGTGAATTAATTAAGGAAATCTGGCATGGATTTGTTATGGGAAAATTGAGTTAACTAACTTGCTTGAGTTTTTTGATGAGGTAACAGAGAGGGTTGATGAGGGTAATGCAGTTGAAATGATGTACATGGACTTCCAAAAGACATTTGATAAAGTGTCACATAGCAGTTTTGGCAGCTAAATGAGGGCCCATGGAATAAACAGGACAGTAGCAGCATGAATACGAAATTGGTTGAGTGACAGGAAACAGAGAGTAGTGGTGAATGGTTGTTTTTTGGACTGGAGAAAGGTATATAGTGGGATTCCCTAGGGATCAGTTTTAGATTAGAGAGACAGCACTGAAACAGGCCCTTCGGCCCACCGAGTCTGTGCCGACCATCAACCACCCATTTTATACTAATCCTACACTAATCCCACATTCCTTCCAAACATCGCCACCTGTCCCTATATTTCCCTACCACCTACCTATACTAGTGACAATTTATAATGGCCAATTTACCTATCAACCTGCAAGTCTTTTGGCTTGTGGGAGGAAACCGGAGCACCCGGAGAAAACCCACGCAGACACAGGGAGAACTTGCAAACTCCACACAGGCAGTACCCAGAATCGTTTTGGGACCCCTACTTTTCTTGATATATATTAATGACCTAGACTTTGGTGTACCGGGCACAGTTTCAAAATTTGCAGATGACACAAAATGTGGAAAGTGATAAACTTCAAAAGGACATTGACAGGCTAGTGAAATGGGCGGAGATGCGGTAGATGAAATTTAATTCAGAAAAGTGTGAAGTGATTCAGTTTGGTAGGAAGAACGAGAAGAGGCAATATAACTTAAAGGGTACAATTCTAAAAGGAGTGCAGGAGCAGAGGGACCAGTGCACAAATCATTGAAGGTTGCAGGGCAGGTTGAAAAAGCAGTTAATAAAGCATATGGGATCCTGGGCTTTATAAATAAGGGCCTAAAGTACAAAAACAAGAAAGGGATTAACTTGTATAAATCACTGGTTCAGCCTCAACTGGAGTATTGTGCCCATTTCTGGGCACCACACTTTTGGAAGGATGTTAAGGCATTAGGGAGGGTGCAGAAAAGATTCATGAGAATGGTTTCAGGGATGTTCAGTTTCATGGATAGATTGGAGAAACTGGGTCTGCTCTCCTTGGAAAAGAGAAGATTTAATAGAGGTGTTCAAAATCATGAGGGGTCTGGAAGGAGTAGAAAGGGAGAGCCTGTTCCCATTGGCTGAAGGATCCAGAACCAGAAGACAGCAATTTAAGGTGACTGGCAAAAGAAGCAACAGTGATATGAGGAAAATCTTTTCATGCAGTGAGTGGTTAGGATCTGGAATGCACTGCCTGAGAGTGTGGTGGAGGGAGATTCAATCGAGACCTTCAAAAGAGAACAGGATAATTATCTGAGGAGAAAAAATTTTCCGGGCTTTGGAGAAAAGGTGAGGGAGTGGGGCTAGGTAAGTTGCTCTGACAGAGAGCTGACACAGACACATTGGGACGAATGGCCTCCTTCTGTGCTGTAAACTTTCTATGATTTATAAAGTCCCCAATATTTTCCTGTTAGGGGATCGGCCACTGAAAGTGTGAAGAGGCCAAATATCGCTATGGGTGAACCTCCAGCAGTGATTCTGTTTACAGGCCCAATGGGGCAGTAGCAAGATAAAAATTGGCTTCCTGATGTTCTGCACAGTAAAGACACATCACATTCCTAACTTTTAAGACACAAACTTTATTCAATGCGGACTCTTTGAAATTGCCTTTTCCTTTTAAAAATTGGACAATATGCTGCAAAGATGACCGCCAAAGATCAGATGACCTGGCCTCTGTATTCAAAAAGTGCCTCACTATCTCGAAAGTACAAAAGGATACATTCCAGATTAAGAGGTGTCAACTACACTCATCCTGAAACCATCAAGAGATATTCCTGAATTGAATGGGTTTCTTCCGAGACAAAGAAGGTGTGAAGTAGCCACATCATAACAGAATGATATCCATCCATACATCAATAGATAACCATGGATTCCACATCCTGGTCCATTGTGTGGTCACACCAGAGGAGAAGGTCATGTGTCAACAAACCGAAACACTAATGTGATGGATTTTGACCTTTAAAGGTAGCCCTCTAGAAAGAGAGGGGAGATCACAACAACATCACAGAAAGCATTCCAGCGAAAGGCTGTAGAAAGAGATCCAGCCAAAACAAGGAAGAAGCCTTGCTGCTAATTCTACACTTCAACCTGCTGCAACAGAGAACTGAAAGTGACCACCACCTCCAGCTGAAGTTTTAATCACCAGGAATCTACAACACTTCAACAAGTTCAAGACTACAAACACCCATGCCTGCACCTTCAAAAGAGACAATCTTCCTTAGAAGATTCAACAGGTTTACCATAAGCCACGAATACCTACCTCACTTTAAACCACTTACCCTTTTCCTCTCTATCTATTCTTTGTATGCATGTGTGAATGAATGTGTGTGAGTGAGGTTGCAACCATTTTGGGAATAGTGTAAAAATAAATAGTTTTTTTAACCTATGATAAATCCTGTAATTTGTCTGTTTGTTTGACCCTAAAAAACATTCAAGGACTAACTCATCATTTTAAACAAAACACGATTGTGATCAGTTGGAAGGTAAATAGTGGGAACCACCCACACCCCTTACCACCTGTCCTTAACACTGAGTTGCTGTGATTGTTTAATAGCTAGTTTGGTATTGAGGCAAACAAATCAGGGAAGACCCAGATGAAGTGAGAGGCTGCAACTGTCATCATGATATATAATGAAATCCAGGCGTCAGCATGCAACACACAGTGGGTGTGATGACATGCACATGAAACAATAGTGGTGGATGATTACTGTAGGCTGAATGCATGCAAAGATGTGGTATGTTGAATATGGCAGTTATGTTGGTTGATGATTGCTGCTATGTTTGTTCCCCGGGGGTTCTGCAGCATTCAATCCTGAAGAGAACCTGTTCGGTGCTTCACTTCTTCAATTGGAGAAACAGGGAAATCTCTGTCCTACTAAATTGCTTGCAGGCATATCTGACATAAGGGCTTTTGTTTAATAATAATGCTTCCTCAATCCCCATGATGTACTGGTCCACCCAGTAGACAAACCCAACATTGATAAGCATCAAAGGACAAAGTCTTAGTGCTCTCCAGTACCTGGTATTAAAGGATTATAAAGCATATTTGCATTGGAAGTTCCTGCTTCTAAACAGCAAATTATTTTTGGTAATACCTGCAATGATGAAGGCAGATAGTGCTTGGGAATGAAAGATAACCTATATGAAAATCAGGTAGACAGCATTACATGTGTGATCCTTCCTGCCTAATTCTGTTCTACATACAGTACCCTGTGCAATTATGGACAAGTCTGTCCTCTGATGTCCAAACTAATAAATCTGCAGTGTGAATATTACAAGTGTGATACACCATAACCCTGGATAAAATTGTCCTCATAGTTTCATATTACTATACTTCTCTTGTAATGCTCTCACTAGCCTGCAAATTGTGCTTCTCAATATTATGGTACACATGTGTTGTATGAAATGTATTTATTTCCTATTTTAATGCAAATATTAACCCATTTAAAATGAACAGGCTAATGCTTTTGTTAAAATAGCAAACATGGGAATTTCATATGAATGCGCTAAGCTTTTGTATGCTTTCACACTGTAATTTCCCAGCCACTGTATTTAAATTGATAAGGAAAACAGAGGGAAAAATATATAATACACAGCAACAGTCTGATCATGACCTAGTGAGCACTTACCCCATTTTGCTAGTTGCTGTGGAGCTGAGGTCAAGATATTGTAGTTTGTGGCAACTCATGGCTAAAGCCTGCACACCTGTATCTGTCACTTTCTTGCAGCCACTGACATCAAGGTGCCTGTTGACAGGAAGCAAAAGAACTTTTGAGGGAGATGAAACTGAATATATACAGTGGAGTGAGCACACAGTTTCACAGGGTATTTTATCTCACAAAATATATATTGATTTTTACCTAAGGCAGCCGGAGCTTTTCCTTTTCCTTTTTAGTCAGATTTCAGACTTCAAAGTGCAAAAATCATTCTCTCCTTGATCGACAACATTTATGGATTTGTGACATCAATTATTCCTAACACCTATTTCCTTGCATTATTATTACTATGCCTTTACTAACAAGCCCTTGCAACTATAAATTAAAATTAAAGGTAAATGAGTGATATAAAACATAAAAATGACAATGTTTGTGTTAAGGTGGCACTGGAGCTAAAGCTGTATTGAATTTTCCAATGGGACTCCCTTCTTCTAATTTAAATAGTCTACTGACATATAAAAGCAATTCCAGAGAGTTTGCCCTGTAGGACACTTGTTTGGGGAGCCAATTAAGTAATTTAAGTCCCTTGTATCTGGCTGCAAATGAAGAAAACTGCTGTTGGTATCAAAAGGATGGTGCAGACAGCTGTACTCTTCAACTTTGCTCACATTTTTTGTGAGGCCATACAAACCCTGAGTTTGCCACACACTCTATGAGGTACTGGGCTGAGCTTTACTGGCCCCTCAACGCTGTGGGCCGCGGTGCGTGGGCCGGTAAAATGCTGTGGGGAGAGGCCTGCCTCATGCCGCGACGTCAAGAAGGGCCCGCCGCATATTACCGGCAGCAGCGGGGCCTCGATGTGGCCCCCCACCGCCGCATGGCGGAGGCACCACAATTATATTGTAAACAGTACTTACCTTTTCTTATTATGCATGCCTCTCCACTGATACTTCTGGATTTTTCAATAAATGGGCGGCTGTCATGTGCCGTCCCGTTCACGATTGGAAAGGCCGGCGGGTCCACAGACGCAGAAGGTTACGCGGCAAAAGGTAAGTTTCTTTTCAGGGGTCTCATTCTGCATACCAAAAGGGAGGAGGGAGGGGGAGCATTACAGGGGTCTCACTCTGCATTCATAAATGGAAGGGGTCTGGGATTACTGGTGGGAAAGCTCTGCTGGCATGAAGGGAGGTACTGTGTATCATCCCTCCGTTAATAGTATATGCTCTGTGTTCGTGTTTGTGAGGGAGCAATGATACACCAGGCACCCTATGTGTGGGGAGGGTGCAGAAAGGGCAGGAGTATTAAGGCTGTATGGATGGTGGGAGCAATCGATACAGCTGGTAGGATTTTGATGTGGTCATGCTGTGCCACTCTGAGTGTTGGCCAAGTTGGGCAATGCCATGGCATGCCACATAGTTGATCCAGGAAAGCAGCTGATGTACCCACCAACACCAATCCCTGCCCTCTTAGGAACCTTCAAATACATGAAGGGTTCAACTTTATTTATCACATGGAAATAGATATGGCTCATCCCACATTGTGTGATCTTCTGCTTGTGAGGATCGGTATGCGCCAGAAGCAATATCAATAGGCAGGTGTGATCCACGTAGAGACCCCTGGTCATGAGCAGCAGCCCGCAAGGGGAGCTTGCCATTATGTTTGCCGTGCATCTACAGGCCCCACATGACATGCCACCGGATGTCAGAACACCAGTGTGAGAGGCGATTGCGCATTTAGAGAGGGTGCTGACACTTCTCTGTGCCCTGCTCAAGGATGACTTGCAGCCCATGGGCTCCGGTGGACATCCCATGGCTTTGTTCCTCATCGTGGCAGCCGTTCTCAAGCCTGACGCCTCTACACCTTTTTAGGATATGACTGTGGGGTCACACAGTCATCAGTGCACTGCTGCATCAGGGAGGTCGCCAATGCCCTGCACCGGAAGGCCAGTGAGTATGTTCACTTCAGGACAGACTCTCACAGCCAGGCCCAGAGGGACATTGGTTCTGACACCATTGCCAGAGAACCATAGGTTGTAATGTTCATAGACTGCACTCATGTCAGGCCTCCTGCCAGGCTACCACTTACAGACATCACATTAAAGGAGACCTCTCAATGTCGGTGAAGCTGGTATGTGATCACTGCAGATGCTTGCTGCGAATGTGTGACCGCTTCTCAGGCAGCTGCCATGACACCTGTGTCTTGTGCCAGTCCTGGCTGCCTCCGCTGTTCACTGAACTGGCTCAGATAGAGGGGTGGCTTCTTGGAGATAAGGGCTATCCTTTGCAGACATGGCTCCCAACACCAGTGAGAGACCCCACCACTGCTGCAGAGGAGAGATATAACACCAGCCACTGAGCTACAAGAGCCACCATTGAGCAGGAGATCGGCATGCTGAAAGAGCGCCTCCAATGCCTGTATGGATAGGGTGATGCCCTGTACTATGGGCTGAAAAGGCCAGCTCCTTTCTTTGCTGCTCTGCACAACTATGCACCCAATAGGGGCCAGACCTGGCATGATGAGGAGAGATGTCAACAGGATTCCTCCTCGGACTATGAGGACGCTGAGGACCTACAACATGAAAGACGCATGGGAGGGCAGATGGCACCCAGGCTCTGCACGCAAGGCTAGGGATGTACGGAAGTGGCTTATCAGGCAAAGGCTCTCTGTACCATAGGAACCAACATGAGCTCTGCAAGCAACACATCACCCTCGTTCACCTGCTGTGCACCAGTCCACATCTGCAGCATCCCTGTGTAAACCATTGGAGGCAGCAGCTGACTGAGCCAATGTCCATATCACTGCATCTGTGGAAATGCTCATGAGAAATGGTGGCATGGCAATGATGTTATTGCATAATTTGGCTCTCCTGAAGGGCCAACGGTGCAAAGGGATGTGACATTGACGCTATATGCTGGCACACACCATTCACACAGAGAAAAGGACACACATGTTGGTGAGGAACATTTAGTGAAAGACATATTTACATTGCTGTAACACCCATGCATTCCTATTTGTTTCAGTGTGTTTTCTGTAAACCTCTGTAATACCTTTTATGGTCTATTTAAGTCTCACGTCCTGGAATGTGCAAATGTACGATTATTCACCCAGGTGCGGCACGCCTACAAGAAGGAATGTTACACTTGAGTGGGAGAAGAGGATCACAACTTCACAGGACACTGGGACACAGCAAAGTAAGTATGTGGTGGCAAAGAGGAAAGTGCTAGGGTCTGTGAACTTGGACAAGTTAACTCTGCTTCTCTCCCCACAGATGCTGCCTGACCTGCTAGATTTCTGCAGCATTTTCTGCTTTGCTACCAGATTGACAGCAGCCCCACTCTTCAGCAATCAGGTAAGTATTCCTTGACAGCTGTCAGGAAGCAGGTGCTGGGGCGCTTAAAATAGGGCCCCAGCACCTGCTGCATTACTGTTAAAACTCTCGCTGTGCCTAATGTCCCGCCTCTCCCAACGTAATATTGGGGGGGGGGGGGCCGCGCACAGCTTCTACGGAAATGAGCTCCCGCGATATTAATCACCGAGTTCAAAGGGCGCCGCCATGGTGCACAGCACCCCAATAAAATTCAGCCCACTGTTTAAACCGTTGTCCTTTAAACATAATCTTTCAATGCACATAAGCTGTATGGTAAGTTTGCCTTGATGATGGCAGTGGCAGCCTAGGATCATCAAACAGATTCCGAGGCATCCAGGCTGAGCTCCTCAGCTGATTCTCGGGTGGCTAAGAAGCCATGATTGCAATATATAACTTAAAAGATAGGCTGGTTCTTTAAGAGCTAACCATTCACTCTCCCACACATTTGTGCAACATTCACATTGTTTTAAGAAACATTTTTGAACAGCCCAGGCCCAGGATCCCTGATATACCCATTTTATATGCACAAGGCACACAAAGTAGGTAAAGTTTCCCCTAAAGCTACAAGATTCCGCACGGGATCTAATTTGAAAGAAATTGCATCCTTTAACTCGGATTGTATTGCTACAATTTGCATTTAAGTATTGCCTTTAAATGAAAAACCATCCAAAAGTACTTTACAGAGGCATATTCAAAATAAATGGGCACCAAGCCAAAAGAGGAGATATTGTTGCAACTACATCTTCTTCCTCCAAATAGTGCCCTGTAAAATTTGGTGCAACATGTTTCAAGCACTTGATGTCAGACAATCAATGCCTATCATCAATAACACTCTGCACCCCTGCTGGATGCTTGGAAAATGTTGCTTTAGGAAAAATTAAATAACAATTCTTATATTCAGCATAAATTCTGGGTGTGCAAGTTACTTGGGATTTTTCATCAAGTTCCTTGAGGGTGTTTTATGGTTTATTGTTAGGTTTAGTTTAAACTATATTCACATTTGTTTCCATGGCACCCACATTGTGTGTACATAACTTTATCTTATGTCATTTTCAGCAGCAGGTATGTGTGCACAGTCATTCTGAGAGTTACACAATTTCAAACTTGTTGACTTTATGTAAACAGAATCATTGGCCTGGAATTTCCTCGAAGCTGCTCCCACAATGTCGTCATAACTTCACTGGAAGTGTGACAGAAGTGCCACTTATACATGTGGAGTGGGAGCAGCTCCTGGAAATTCCAGGCCTCTAAGTCGATTTACATAAAGTCAACAATTTACATGAAGTCAATTTGTTTAAAATAGAAATTTTAATATTGCAAAATCGTGTTATGAGGATTCCATTTGTTGTATTAAAACTTGGGAATCTATATTTTTAAAAAACTGAAAAGGATTTCAGTAGACATTAGACATCTGGAGATAGCTGAACTTTAATGGATGTTTTTGGAAGAAAGTTCAACAAAATTTGAACTGGTAAACAAAGACGAGAAAGCAGATAATTTCAAGGAAACCAGCAGGAGGTTTGACCTAAGAGCTACCCTCTGTTGAGAGAATTTATGACTCGGCATGTGACTTGTTTCTGGAAGGTTTTGGTTTCATTTTTGAACTTTAAAAACCAGTGGGTTTGGTCAAAAGCAGGCAATTGGAATTGGATTTGGACCTGCCAGGAGATCAGAAGAAGAACCAGACAAATATTATGTCTCTGTAAAGAATCCTTGCTCTTGATAAGCAAAAGCTTGTGTGAAGTGGTACTGTTGCCTCCTGAATTTTTGAAGAACCCCTCAATTTGCAGAAACCTTGCATCTTTAAAAAGGACTTTTGCATTGAACGTGGAGAACTGACACCTGTTGCTACACCCCTGATGGAAGACCTATGTGAAGCCTTTTACAGTTGAAGTTCTTTGAACGCCTATCCATCACAGACTATTCATCAACCTGGCCTGGAAAGACTTCGAGTGGCATCCAACTATTCGACTTTGGGACACCTCGCCAAACCAAAGAACATCCTTCCAGATCATTACAGTTTAGGTTTTTATTATCCCTTTCATCCCTTTGAACCATCTGTAAACAAAACTCCTTTTTTTCTGGTTAACCAGTTTTTGGACGTATGTGCGTGTGCATGAGGGCTAGGGAAAAAATAAGGTGCTTTAATATCTCAGTTCGTGTATAGATTTACTTCATTGTTGGTTAAGACTTGGTTTTATAATAAACGATTAATTTTGTTGTTGATTAAAGAAACCTAGTTGGTGTGCTTTATTCTGGGGACAAATAGAGTATCTAATTGGCTCATTATGGTCCACATTGGTCCCAACGATATGGGAAGAAAGAGGGATGCGGTCCTGCAGGCTGAGTTTAGAGAGTTAGGAAAGAGATTAACAAGTAGGACCTCAAGGGTAGTAATCTCTGGACTATTCCCAAGGCCACCTGCTAGTGAGTATAGGAATAGGAGAATACACCAGATGAATGCGTGGCTGGAGAGATGGTGCAGGAGGGAGGGCTTCAGATTTCTGGGTCATTAGGACTGGTTCTGGGGAAGGTGGGACCTGTACAAACTGGACGGTCTACACCTGAAAAGGACTGGGACAAATATCCTTGCAGGAAGGTTTGCGACTGCTGTTGGGGATGGTTTAAACTAGTTTGGCTGGGGGATGGGAACCTGAGGGCAGTTTCAGATGGACAATTTCAGGGCAGGGAATGGGAGGCAGAATATTAGCGAGTGACTTTGAACAACAGAAGAAGCAAAGGTTAAAAAGTGTGCAGCACAGGAATTTGGCAGTGTTTAAAGGTATTTATTTAAATGCAAGGAGTATAGTAAATAAAGCCGATGAGCTGAAGGCACAGAAAGACACATGACAACACAATATTGTTGCTATAATGGAAACTTGGCTTAAAGTGGGGCAAGAATGGCAGCTCAACATCCCTGGATATAGTTTTCAGGCGGGATAGAGAGGGGGATAAAAAAAGAGGGGGTGTAGCATTATTGGTTAAGGAATCAAAACAGCTGTGAGGAGGGATGACATGCTAAATGAATCATCAAATAAGGTCATATGGGTGTAGATCAGAAGTAAAAAAAGGGGTAGCCACACGACTAGGAGTGTACCATAGACAACTATATAGTGAGAGGGAGATAGAGGTACAAATATGTAGGCAAATTTCTGAGTGTAAAAACTATAGGGCAATAATAGTTGGGGATTTCAAAAACCCAAATATCAACTGGTATACAAACAGTGTGAAGGGCTCAGAGGGCACAAAATTCTTGAACTGCAGTCAAGAGAACTTTTTTAGCCAGCCCTTAACAAACCCAACGAGAGGGGGCGGAATTCTAGATTTAGTCTTCAGTAATGAAGCTAGGCAAGTAGATGAAGTAGCAGTGGGTGACCATTTTGGAGATAGCGATCATAATACAGTAAGGTTTAGCATAATCATGGAAAAGGACAAAGATAAGACAGCAGTTAAAGTTCTAAATTGGGGGAAAGCAAATATTACAAAACTGAGAGGCGATCTAGCGAAAGTGGACTGGACACAGCTACTGGAATGAAAATCAGTGACAAACTAGTGAGAGGTATTCAAAAGTGAGATTCTACAGGCATAGTGTAGGCATGTCCCCACAAAGATAAAGGATGGTACGGCCAAATCCAGAGCTACCTGGTTATCTAGAGGCTTACGGGGTATGTTGAAGCAGTATAAGAAAGCTTATGGCGATCACAAAAAACTTAATACTTTAGAAAGCTTAGAGGAGTATAAAAAGTGCAGGAGTGAAGTAAAAAAGGAAATCAGAAAAGCAAAGAGAGGGCATGAAAAAATATTGGCAGGTAAAATCAAGGAAAACCCAAAGATGGTTTATCAGTATATTACGAGCAAGGAAAGGGTAGGGTCTATCAGAGATGTACAAGGGAACTTAATGTGTTTTTTTTATCTCTGCCTTCACAAAGGAGAGGGATGTTGCAGACATTGTAGTAAAAGAGGAGGAGTGTGAAATATTCAATATGATTAGCATAATGAGAGAGGAAGTACTGGAGGGTCTGACATCCTTGAAAGTGGATAAATCACCAGGGCCGGATGGATTACATCCCAGGTTGTTAAAGGAAGCCAGGGAGGAAATAACGGATGTGCTGAGGATCATCTTCAAATCCTCACTGGATACAGGTGAGGTTCCAGAGGATTGGAGGTCTGCGAACGTTATATCATTGTTTAAAAAGGGTGCGAAGGATAGGCCATATAATTATAGGCCGGTCAGTCTGACCTCGGTAGTGAGTAAATTATTCGAATCAATTCTGAGGGACAGAATAAACTGCCACTTAGAAAGGCAGGGATTAATCAGGGATAGTCAGCAGGGATTTGTTAAGGGAAAGTCATGTTATACTGACTTAATTGAATTCTTTGAGGAAGTAACAAGGAGGATTGATGAGGGTAGTGCAGTGGAGGTGGTCTATATGGATTTTAGTAAGGCATTTGACAAGGTCCCACATGGCAGACTGGTCAGTAAAATGAAAGCCCATGGGATACAGGGGAATGTGGCAGGTTGGATCCAAAATTGGCTCAGTGACAGGAAACAAAGGGTAGTAGTCAACGGATGTTTTTGTGAATGGAAAGCAGTTTCCAATGGTGTTCCACAGGGCTCAGTATTGTTGTTTGTAGCATATATTAATGATTTGGACTTAAATGTGGGAGGTATGATTGGGAAATTTGCTGATGACGCAAAAACTGGTCATGTAGTTGATAGTGAAGAGGATGGCTGTAGACTACGGAATGATATCAATGGTTTGGTTGAGTAGGCGGAAAAGTGGCAAATGGAATTCAATCTGGAGAAGTGTGAGGTAATGCACTTGGGGAAGGCAAATAAAGCGAGGGAATACACAATAAACGGGAGGTTATTGAGAGGGGTAGAAGAAGTGAGAGACCTAGGAGTGCATGTCCACAGGTTCCTAAAAGTGGCAGGACAGGTAGATAAAGTGGTGAAGAAGGCATATGGAATGCTTTCCTTTATTGGCCGAGGTATAGAATACAAAAGCAGGGATGTAATGCTGGAACTGTATAAAACGGCCACAATTGCGTACAGTTCTGGTCACCACATTACAGAAAGGACATAGTTGCTCTGGAGAGAGTACAGTGGAGATTTACAAGAATGTTGCCAGGGCATGAAAGTTGCAGCTATGAGGAAAGATTGGATAGGCTAGGGTTGTTTTCCTTAGAACAGAGGAGGTTGAGGAGTGACTTAATTGAGGTGTACCAAATTATGAGCGGCCTAGATAGAGTAGACAGGAAGGACCCTTTCCCTTAGTGGAGAGGTCAATTACCAGGGTGCACAGATTTAAGGTGATTGATAGAAGGATTATAGGGGACATGAGGATAAACTTTTTCACCCAGAGGGTGGTGGGTGTTTGGAATTCACTGCCAGGAATGGTGGTGGAGGCAGAAACCCTCAATTATTTTAAAATGTACCTGGACATGCACCTGAAGTGCTATAACCTGCAAAGCTATGGACCAGGTGCTTGAAGATGGAATTAGATTGGGCAGCTAGTTTTCGGCTGGCACAGACACGACGGGCTGAATGGCCACCTTCTGTGCTGTAATTTTTCTATGGTTCTATGGCTGTTTTGGTAAGTGGGAAAATTTATTGATATGCTGTGACCTGTGGAGAAGTGGGACTGAATTAACAGTGCACTCCTCCAGCCTTGGTCATAACAATTGAAAAAGATATTAATCTAGATCATTTATATTTAGTTCCCTGCCATATGTCAAAACAAACAAGAGGATAAGAATATACAAAAATCTAGTGACACATATATAAATCTAGAAGCTACATTTGGTGATATTAGCTGACAAACTCTTACCTGTTTGACATTTCTTTGTCCAATACTTGATTAACCTATTTATTTTAAATGCATCTAGAAATGGACAAAGGAATTTCATATGAGCTAGTAACTTGGAATAATTTCCAAAGCTTTTTGAAGGGGAATTATAAATTTGAAGGTATTATAAAGCATATGCTTTTTATAAAAATTACCAGTATTTTTAAAAATCACTCCACATGTGTGTGGGTGCATGTAGATATATTGGGTTAGTTAAGCTGCTGTAACATTGTTGTAACAGAGCACAAAAATTAATAAAGCTTCAGGTTGGAACCCTATTGGAACTTCCACTGTAACAGATACTGGGGGGCGAATTTTACCAGCTCCCCAACATTGGGGGTCGTGGTGGGAGGCCTGGAAAATGCGTCGACGCCAGGAAGGCCACGCCCCATATTACCGGCGGTAGTGAGGCCTTGTGGCTGCCAACTCCACTGCCTCCTGCCGCTCAGCGACGGGGGCACGATTTAAATATTTAAATTAGTGAATTAATAGCCTACCTGCTCCCATCGGCTGTCCTGCTGTGATATTTCGGCCGGTTGCCGGGACTCCCATGCCTTTGGATCTCCGTTCGGAGATCCGAGGCAGCACACTGGTTGGGAGGGGGTAGCAGGTAGGTTTTCAGGTCAGGGGTGGGGGCAGCAGGGAAAGCAATTGGGATTGGTGGAGGGGATGATGGGAAGGGGTTGAAGGTGAAAGGTTTATTAACTTTGTGGGGGGGAAGGTCGGGATTGCAAGGTAAGTTTGTTTGGGGGGAGAGGGCAATTAATAAATTGTTCGGTCATTGGGGCGGGCGGGAGAGGGGCTTCAATCTTTTATTAAATTTTTAATTTAACTTTAACATGTATATAACTTTAAAACTTCAAATTACATATAAGGGCTTGAAGCCCTTTAAAAATGGCGTCGGCGTCTGCGCAGTGGCGTCGGATGCCGTTGCTGGGGACGGAGCTCCCACCCCTCCACATCATTGGGGGGGGGGGGTGGCGGTCCACCCTGGCCTTGAAAATGAGCCGCTGTGTCAAATATTGCGGCAGCTCCGCAGAGTAAACGCTGCGCGTTCAGGCCACCATCTTGGAAACTCACCACCAAGATCAGAGGCAAGGTAGTAAAATTCAACCCTGGGTTTCGTTTCCTAATTGAAGAACGGTTGTTGTACATTTCCTTTCATACCAAAATACACATTTAGAAAAATGTAGGTGAGCTTCTAAGATGGTGGCCCGCACGCACGGCTTTTACTCCGCGAAGCCGTTGCAATATTAGATGCAGCCACTCATTTACACAGATGGGGCGGACTGCCCCCTCCCCCTGATGACGTGGAGATGGCGGGTGCTCCGTCCCTGGCAGTGGCATTGTGCAGGCACCAGCGCCATTTTTAAAGGGCTTACAGCCCTTAATGACAGTTGAATTTTTAAAGAAACAGTGCATTTTAAACGATTAAAAATAGTTGCAGAAATCTTTTTTCCCTCTTCCCTTCCCCCCACCACCCCACACTGAAAATACTTACCTCCTCTCCCCTCCCGACTAGTGTCTCGCATCGGATCTCCGGTCAGAGATCGGATGGCATGGGAGTGCCGGCCACCAGCTGTAATATGGCAGCGGGTCAGCTGGTGCGACAAGGTAAGTAATTAGTTCTTAATTTTAATACATTAACATATCGAAGTGATAGTGCCATCGCCGAGTGGCGAGGGGATCGCCACAAGGCCTCACCGCCATGGGTAATATGGGGCGGGGCCTTCCCTGCTTCGAAGCCCGTTGTGTGCCACTCCTGGAGGCATTTTCCAGGCCCCCCACCATGACCCCGACGTCGGGGAGCCGGTAAAATTCAGCCCAAAGTCTTTTGTAAGTCATATTTTTCCCACTCCCTCTTCCCCTCCAGAATATGTGGTAGATCCACCTTTCCCAGTCAAGAGGATAGAAAACAAATGCTTTTGTATACTGGCCTCTACGACATGATCAAGACAAGACCAGATTGAGTGAACTTCTGATTTTCCTTAATACAAAAGCAAAATAATGCAGGTACTGGAAATCTGAAATAAAAACAGAAAAAGCTGTAAATAGTCAGCTGGTCTGGTAGCATCTGTGAATAGAGAAACAGAGTTAACGTTTCAGATTGATGACCTTTCATCTGAAGTCAACTGATGAAAGGTCACAGACCTGAAAAGTTGGGTTGAATTTGCGTTCTGGGGTCGAGTCCCTGATGTCGGGTGCATTTCCAGGTCCCAAGCCGATATCATATTGGTGCCTGATGCCCGGCGGGATTTTTAACAAGCCAGCCAATTAGTGGCCAGGGTGCGCACTCACCGTCCAATGAAAGATGGCGGGTGGGCTCCAGAGGCTAGAGGGCCAATAGGACGCCTTGCAGCACTGAAACATCAGCATCCCCACTATCGGAGTGGGCACTCCTGATGTGGATAGGAGAGAGAGGACACCTCAAGATAGAGGTGCCCTCTGAAGAACTTTTATAAACTTTTAATTTCAAAAAGGCCACAGCTTCCAATTCATCGTTGTAGAGGGGAAATCCTTCCACAGGAAGTCCAACAGCCACAGCTGTTGCCCTATGGCTCTGGCGGATGTGAGGAGAGGGTCACCTAGCAGTATGGAGCAATGCCCCCCCCCACCCCAGTCTGCCAGCAGGCCACCTCCATCTCTCGGCCATGTCTCGGCCTCAAGGCGGGGCCTACTTGCCGACTGGAAAATTTCAGTCAGCGTGTGGAGAGTGGCCTTAATAGCTGTTTAATTGGCCTAATGGACTACCTGCTGCTTGCAGGCAGGTATCCGTCACCCCCCAATCTTCCCAGATTGAAAATGGCCTGGAGGTGGGACCATGACAGGAAACCGGCATGCCAGCAGGTCGCGGGAAATTGCAGATCTACCCTCAGGCAAACAAAAATTCTATCTAACAACTCTGTTTCTCTCTCCACAGATGCTGCCAGACTTGTTGAGTACATAGCACTTTCTGTTTTATCTCTGATTTTCCTTCAGTTCCTCTGGGCAAACATTGGTTATTTATGGTTGAGATCAATAAGATGTTAAATGGAAACTAAAAGATGTGAAACCGTGTCCTGTCCATCTATGCTGCAGCACACCAGAGTCCCAGTGAACCATAAGTACTGATTATCAATAGTTCTTCTTTGGTTTCTTACCTTATTGTGGGCAAGTAGGTCCCTATTTCAAACAGGCTGACATCTGTCAGTTGAGGGCAGGAGCTGAGAGTGAGGCGGTCCATTTTTGGGCACTGTCTAACAATGTGATGCACCACGCGATCATGAACCTACAAAAACAACAAAATGGCATCCCATTCAGGCCTGTTTTCCAACAGACGACTAGTATCAAATCAAAAAAAAATCATGTCCAGCATCATTTCAGTGCCAATCTGTCCACAAAACGGGTAATTTTCCAGTTTTGCATTTCAGATATGCAGTCCCACTCTTTCTTTCCATCCACAAAAAACATAAGCTCCTGACACCTGGGGGGGAGGGGAATATTAATCTACATGTGGGGTTGGGCATATGTGGGGGTTCAAACCAGCATTAGGCTGCATGTGCACAACCTCTCAGGAAAGGTATTTTGCCAATTGACATGTTAATTGTTCAACTAGACTACTATTAGCACACCTTTGAGTTTAACGGTGGGTCCACAAATTTCCTGGGCTTCCTCAACTTGCCAGTGAAAGCAAGGAAAGTGCATAGTGAAAATTGAGGGCTGAAGCCATGACAGGGAAATATGCCAATTAATACACCTGTACTCACAGCTAATTTTTTACCTGCTAGTGGGGAAAGATTTGTTCCCCGTACTTTTGCAGAAAGTTCATAGAGCAAGGCAAGTTGCAGTTCTGGCTGATGAGTTTGCTCTAATATGCAAGTTGGTTCCCCAGGGAACCTTTCCTCGTCACCCCCACAAAACTGAAAAGGACAAAGGGTGGGAAGGTGATAGAAGCCCAAGCAGTCCTGGGAGAGAAAGAAAAGCAGCCAAAAAGGAAGGTGCTGTAAGTAGGAGTGAGACCCGGAGACCTGTGTGCTTCCATTGTAATAAAGCAGGGCATCTAAGAGCTGACTGCTGGAAACTACAGGGAAAACCTGTAGGGTTGATCAGGGCAAACCCGCTCAGTGAAAGTGAAAGGACCCTGATGGAAAGCACAGCTGAACAAGCTGTGGCTTTAAATGCAGCAGTAGTAAGGCCCAGGAAACATATTGCTATTGGTGCAGGAAAATTTAATAAGATTCCTGAAGCTTATCAGGATTTTGTGTCTAAAGGGAGACTAACCATATACCCCTTGAGTGGGGCAAGCAAGCCCATAGCAATCCTCAGGGACACAGGGGTCACTAGATCCCTTTTACTGGGAAAAGGCCTGACCTTTCCCCCTGAGAGTGCTGTAAATACCAGAATGTTTGTAAATGATATTGGGGGGCAATGTATGCCTGTATCTTTATGTCGGGTGCACTTGGAGTGTGACCTAGTTTCGAGACCGGTGACCATAAGAATTGTCCCTAGTTTGCCTGTGGACGGGGTTGACCTGCTCCTAGGTAATGATCTGGCGGGGGCAAAGGTGGTAGATCCCCCAGTAGTGAAAGAGAGACCGCAGGAGGTCAGAGAGACAGGGCAGTGGCAGGAAACGGCCCCCTGCAGTTCCCCTGCATGTGTAGTGAATCAAGCCATGATCAAACCAGCTCCCCCTGAGGAGACTGAATTGGCACTGCAGGCAGATGACCATGAGGTCTGTCTGTCTGAGACTTTCTTTGGAAAGGTAGAAGATCCAGGGAATGAATTAAATGAATGTTCCCTAGCTGAGGGTCAGCGAGCTGACCCAGTCCTGAGAAAATTAGCACAGACTGCCCAGACTGAAATTGAAGCAGCGGGAGTCCCGGATTGCTATTATTTAAAGAATGAGGTACTGATGAGGAAGTGGAGTTCACCTCACAGACCTGAGGACAAGAGTGGACAGTGGTTCACCAGTTAGTGGTGCCGCAGAGGTACCAGAGAGAAATATTAAGAATAGCCCATGAGATTACAGTGGCTGTACATGTTGGTTTATGAAAAACCAAAGCCCGCATGAGACAGCAGTTTGACTGGCCAAAACTACACAAAGATGTGGTGGAATACCGTAGGAGTTGCCACATGTGCCAGGTTGAGGGGAAACCCCAACCTAGAGTGAAATCTGCACCCGAGTCCTGTTTCGGCATTTGGAGGAGCCTCCAGCAGCCGGCTGGTGAACTGAAAGGGACCCCTGCCAAGAACAAAAAGGGCCAGACAGGCACAAGGTTGGCAAAAAGGTAGAGAGAAAAGGGGAAAAAGGGACAAAGAGGGCAGGTTAAAGGAGATCTGAGACGAATCATAAATGGAAACCCCTACTGTCTGGTCAGTCAACCCAGAAACACCCCACCAGAGTTGCTAACAGCATTTACAGAAACCCGCAGAGACAAAGAGAGTCCTCAAGAGGGCAGAAAACCCATGAGGGTGATGCTTCACCTAGCCAAAGTGCCACAGGGGAGTGCAGCAGAATCTGGACAAACACCTGCAAGCAGGAGTGTCCCAGAGGACAAAGGGAAGATTAGTAAAGAATCATCCCCCACAGTCAGGAGAAAAGGGAACCAACCATGCCCTAAAGTGAAAAGCCCTCGCATGACTCATCGAAGCACTGAGAGTTCAGAGTGGATTCACCCACTGCTGACTCTCATGGGCAAAAATCCACACCAGGGATAATTAAATCTAATCCTCCCCCTGCAGACATCAACAAGAACAAAAACACCCTAGGCAGTCATGGAAATGTGCAAACTGAAAAACTTCCCCAAAAATTACATGTTTATTGGGACGCCAAAAGGGACAGTTTAAAGCATCGCTGCTACCAAGGAAAGACAGGCTGTAACAATCTATAGAATTTCTGAATGAATCAGAATGGATGAGAGAAATACATGTGTGTTTTCCTGTACTTTCTCTCATTTCTATTTTTAAATTGAAATGGTCTTTTAAAATTGCATTTCATTCCACTGGATATGATGGTGTCATGAAAACCACATCTGCCAAAATGAGACATATTAATTTAGTCATATGGAACATTAATTTTAAACTGTTACTGGTGTCATGCAGGCCCCCACCTGCCAAGGATGAGGCACACATTATTTCACCACATGAACATTAAAACTTAAAATTGCTGCTGGGAAGAAAAGAGGGCATATCACAAGGAATTTTCAGGCCCCTCGCCGGAAAGACCTTTTTTGCATAGTAACAGACAAAGGGACCACTCCCTGCTCCAATTTAATCCACAATGGACTTTTGATTACCAGACGTTGAAGGTGGAGTGGCTAGCATTCCAGGTTAACTGCTAAGATGGCTGAATACACAAACAGACGTCGTCAGACCAGTTTAGTCACATGACAAACTGACTGTTGGAGTTTTTTGAATTTGAACTTGCCACAGAGATTTTGAAACTCCGAAAGCTGTTTGCTCCTGGACTGGAAAAGACCTCTCTCCTGTCTGCTCCCATCTCTTTCTCACGGAACTGAAGACCCATTGAAGGCACATGAACCCCAAAAGAGAAAGGTCTCCTACAGTGAATAAGGTTTAAGAAGAATACTGGGCCCCAATGAAAAGCAAGACTACCTACAAAAGGACTACAGTGAGCTCGAAGCACAGTAACAGGAAACTCTTCTGATATTGCCTCAAACCTCTCTACTTTATTTTTCTTCTGCTCTTTTCTGTCTCTATTTGCATGTACATATCACGTATGCATGCTAGTGTGGGGCGCAATGTGTATCCGTAGGTGTTAACCGAATTAGAGTTTAAGTTTAAATTTTAATAAATTTCACTTTTTTTCTTTAAACCTAAGGAAACCTGTTTGTGCTCATTTCTTTGCCTTATAATTGGAAGGCGCTGAACAAGGATTCACCAAAGGGGGAGCTCAAAACACAGTGTGTTTGAAAATTAAACCCTGTTACAATAAGACCAGGTGAATACTAAAAGGGATCCCGACACACCTTTCTCACCTGGTCGTAACACTGAATTGAAAAAATGACTTGGTTTAAAGGACCACTGAAACATGGCTGCACATTTTGTATTCTAAAC
This sequence comes from Heterodontus francisci, assembly GCF_036365525.1. NCBI lineage: Eukaryota > Metazoa > Chordata > Chondrichthyes > Heterodontiformes > Heterodontidae > Heterodontus > Heterodontus francisci. The sequence continues at coordinate 116,514,663 of NC_090374.1, forward strand.
GACAGTTGAATAAGACAGACAATGAAACTGCACACTGATTCAATTAATAAAGATTATTCTGGACAACAATGATGGTCCACATCGTGTCTGTGTAAGAGACAGCACCCCCACCACCACCACCCCCCCACCACCGAGAGCTTTGAAATCCACAAACCGCAGGAAAGGCTGTTCCAAATAAGGAACTAGTCACATGACCAACCTGCTGACCAACTTGGAGTTGTTTGAATTGTGCTCACAGAACAGTTTGAGAATAGACTGCAATTTGAAGACAACAGAGAAGGAAGGTGTCTCCCTTTCTCCCTCTCTTTCTCTCACGAAGTTCCAGGGATCCACTGAAGCCACTCAAACCCCAAGAGAGAATACTCCTGCAGTAAACAAGTTTGAAAGTGTGCACTGGGCCCCAACGAGAACTCCAAGACAACTGCAAACAAAGACTTTACATCAAATCCAAAAGCTAGTAACTGAACCCCAGCTATTACTTTAAACCTTTCCCTCTTACCTTCAGGAGCGGAAAGCAGTCGGACCTGTGTGGGGGCACCTAGAACTGGGAGTGGATAAATTCAGCACCAGGCTCAGGGCCTTCCCTTACCTTCAGGAGCGGAGAGCAATTCGACCTGTGTGGGAGCACCGAGAACCGGCAGTGGATAAATTGAGCACCAGGCTCGGGGCCTTCACTTACCTTCAGGAGCGGAGAGCAATCGGACCTGTGTGGGAGCACCTAGGATGGGGGGCAGATAAATTCAGCACCAGGTTCGGGGCCTTCACTTATCTTCAGGAGCGGAGAGCAGTCGGAACTCTTCAGGAGTTGGCGCATGCTGACTAAGTTTGAATTTGAAAAAAAAATTCAAAAAGTGACATCACAGGAAAGCTGCAAGGTGTTGGTTGGTGAGTAACTGGTGTTAGGGAGTATCTGTAAATAGTTGGATTAGTAACTAAAGTAAAGAGAAAGGTAAGGTCTACAGTTTTTTTATATATATAGTAAGTAGTGATTTTTTTAGGGAATCAAGGTCCCTAGTGTAAATAATCTGTAATTTTTGAGTAATTTAAGGGAGTGAATTAAGGCTAAGTCATGGCAGGGCAACTGAGTAGTGTGGAATAGTCCTTCTGCGCAATGTGGGAAGTCAGGGACACATCCAGTGTCCAGGGCAAACACTTGTGCTGGAAGTGTCTCCAGCTGTAGCTACTCGAAATCTGCGTTTTGGATCTGGAGCAGTGGCTGGGGACACTGTGGAGCATCCGCGAGGCTGAGATCATTGTGGATAGCACATACAGGGAGGTGTTCATACTGCAGGTAAAGACTATTCAGGCAGAAAGGGAATGGGGGACTGCCAGGCAGAACTGAAGAACTAGGCAGGTAGTACAGGAGTCCCCTGGGTCCATCTCCCTCTCTAACAGATGTTCTGCTTTAAATACTGTTGGGGGAGATAGCTTCTCAGGGGAATGCAGCAAGAGCCATGTCTGTGGCACCAAGGGTGGCTCAGCTGCCTAGCAGGGGAGGAAAAGAGTGGGACAGCTATAGTGATAGGGGATTCTATCATTAGGGGTACAGATAGGCATTTCTGTGGCCGCAAACGTGACTCCAGGATGGTATGTTGCCTCCCTGGTGCCAGGGTCAAGGATGTCACGGAGCTGCTACAGGACATTCTGAAGGGGGAGGGTGAACAGTCAGAGGTCATGGTTCACATTGGTACCAACAACATAGATAGAAAGAGGCATGAGGTCCTGCAACAAGAATTTAGGGAGCATTTAGCAGATTAAAAAGCAGCATCTCAAAGGTTGTAATCTCTGGATTACTCCCGATGCTATGTGCTAGTGAGTATAGGAATAGAAGGATAGAGCAGATGAATGCATGGCTGAAGAGATGGAGCAGGAGGGAGGGCTTTAGTTTCCTGGATCACTGGGTCTGTTTCTGGCTAAGGTGGGACCTGTACAAATCGGACGGGTTGCACCTGAACCGGAGTGGGACCAACATCCTTGCAGGGAAGTTTTCTCCTGCTGTTGGGGGTGGTGGGGTTTAAACTAATTTGGCAGGGGGATGGGACACAGCCAAATATAGAAGAGAAACTGAGTCAGTCTGGAAGGCAGAGCAAATCTAGACCCGTTAAGGCACAAGCAAATAATGCAAGGGGGGATTGCATCTATTTTAATGCAAGGAGTCTTACAAGTAAGGTAGATGAATTGAAGGCATTGATTAATACATGGGAATATGATATAATTGCTCTCACAGAGACATGGTTGAGGGAAGGGCAGGACTGGCAGCTTAATATCCCAGGGTATAGAATATTCAGGCGTGACGGCGAAGGGTGGTGGGGGGGGGGTGCAAAAGAGGAGGTGACATTGCACTACTGATCAAGAAGTCAATTACTGCAGTAAGGAGGAATGATATCTTAGAAGGTTCCTCAAATGAGGCCATATGGGTAGAACATAAAAACAAAAAGGGGGCAATTACTTTACTACAGATATATAGGCAAATCTCAGAGAGGTGTAAAAATAATAGGGTAATAATAGTAGGGGATTTCAACTTCCCCAATATTAACTAGGTTAGTCGTAGTGCAAAAGGTGTAAAGGGGGCAGAATTCTTAAAGTGCATCTAGGAGAGCTTTTTGAGCCAGCATGTAGAAAGTCCTACAAGAGAAAGGGCGGTACAGGACCTAATCTTAGGGAATGAAGCCAGACAAGTGTTAGAAGTGTCAGTGGGGAGAATTTCGGGGATAGTGACCATAACTCTGTAAGATTTAAGGTAGTTATGGAAAAGGACAAAGATGGACCGGAAATAAAGGTGCTGAACTAGGGGAAAGGCCGATTTCAATATGATAAAACAGGATCTGGCCAAAGTGGACTGGGAGCAGCTACTTGTAGGAAAGTCCACATCAGACCGGTGGGAGTCATTCAAAAAGGAATTAGTGAGAGTTCAGGGCCAACATGTTCCCGTAAAGGTGAAGGGTAGGACCAATAAGTCCAGGGAACTCTGGATGTCTAGGGATATAGAGGATTGGATAAGGAAAAAAAAGGAGGCTTATGGCAGATTCAGAGAGCTGAAAACAGCAGAAGCCCGAAAGGAATATAAAAAGTGTACGGGGGATACTTAAAAAAGTAATTAGGTGAGCTAAGAGAGGGCATGCGAAAACACCGACAGGCAAGATAAAGGAAAATCCCAAGGCGTTTTATAAGTATATTAAGGGCAAGAGGATAACCAGGGAAAGAGTAGAGCCCATTAAGGACCAAAGTGACAATCTGTGTGTGGAGCCGGAGGTTGTAGGTGAGGTTTTAAATGATTACTTTTCATCTGAGTTCACGATGGAGAAGGACGATGTAGGTGTAGAGATCAAGGAGGGGGATTATGATATACTTGAACAAATTAGCATTGAAAGGGAGGAAGTATAAGCAGTTTTAGCGGGCATAAAAGTGGATAAATCCCCAGGCCCAGATGAGATGTATCCCAGGCTGTTATGTGAGGCAAGGGAGGAGATTGCAGAGGCTCTGACACAAATTTTCAAATCCTCTCTGGCCACAGGAGAAGTGCCAAAGGATTGGAGAACAACAAATGTGGTACCATTATTCAAGAAGTGTGGTAGGGATAAACCAGGGAATTACAGGCCAGTGAGTCAAACATCAGTGGTAGGGAAACTATAGGAAAAAATTCAGAGGGACAGGAGTATTCTCCACTTGGAGAGGCAGGGATTAATCAAGGATAGTCAGCATGGCTTTGATGGGGGAGATCATGTCGAACAAATTTGATTGAATTTTTCGAGGATGTGACTAGTTGTATAGATGATGGTAAAGCAGCAGATTTGTCTACATGGACTTCAGTAAGGCTTTTGGTAAAGTCCCGCATGGGAGATTGGTCAAAAAGGTAAGAGTCCATGGGATCCAGGGAAACTTGGCAAATGGATCCAAAATTGGCTTAGTAGCAGGAGGTCGAGGGTTGTTTTTGCGATTGGAAGCCTGTGACCAGTGGTGTACTGCAGGGATCGGTGCTGGGGCCTTTGTTGTTTGTAGTGTACATTAATGAATTAGATGTGAATATAGGAGGTATGATCAGTAAGTTCACAGATGACACGAAAATTTGTGGTTTCGTAAATAGTAAGGAGGAAAGCCTTAGATTACAGGACGATATAGATGGGCTGGTAAGATGGGCAGAGCAGTGGCAAATGGAACTTAATCCTGAGAAGTGTGAGGTGATGCATTTTGGGAGGACTAACAAGGCAAGGGAATATACAATGGATGGTAGGACCCTAGGAAGTACAAAGGGTCAGAGGGATCTTGGTGTACTTGTCCATAGATTACTGAAGGCAGCAGCACAGGTAGATAAGGTGGTTAGGAAGGTATGTGGGATACTCTCCTTTATTAGCCGAGGCACAGAATATAAGAGCAGGGAGGTTATGATGAAGCTGTATAAAATTCTAGTTAGGCCACAGCTGGAGTACTGTGTACAGTTCTGGGCACCACATTATAGGAAGGATGTGATTGCACTGGAGAGGGTGCAGAGGAAATTCACTAGGATGTTGCCTGAGCTGGAGTATTTCAGCTATGAAGAGAGACTGGATAGGCTAGGGTTGTTTTGCTTAGAGCTGAGAAGGCTGAGGGGGGACCTCATTGATACAAAATTATGAGGGGCATAGACTAGGTAGATAGGAAGAAACTTTTTCACTTAGCGGAGGTGTCAATACCAGGGACGCATAGATTTAAGGTAAGGGGCAGGAGGTTTAGAGGGGATTTGAGGAAAAAGTTTTTCACCCAGAGGGTGGTTGGAATCTGGAACACCTCAAGGGATGGTGGAGGCAGGAACCCTCACAACAATTAAGAAGTATTTAGATGAGCACTTGAAATGCCACAGCATGCAAGGCTACGGGCCAAGTGATGGAAAATGGGATTGGAATAGATAAGCTTGATGGCCGGCGCAGACACGCTGGGCCGGGGCCTGTTTCTGTGCTGTATAACTCTATGACTCTATGACTGTCTGACCCTTCTTTCTCCTCATCTGTCTCTATTTGCATGTGTGTTTATTGTGCATGCATGCTAGCGTAGTCGTGTCACGTATTTCTAGTAGTTTTAGCCAAATTAGAGTTTTAACGTGAATAAACTTACACCTTTCTTGTTTAAATCTAAGAAAACCTGTATGGTTGATTTCTTTGCCATCACAATGAGAGGGCAGTGAACAGGGATTCACTGAGGGGAAGCTAAATTAAGCCCTGTTATGGCCAAACCAGGCAAAGGCTGAGAGGGGAGCCCTAGACCCCAGCCTCACCTGGTCATAACAATGTTATTTATATGGACTTCCAGACAACTTTGATAATGTCCCTCATAAGAAACTGCTCGCTTATGTTGAACCTCACGGAACATAAGGCAAATTGTTGACCTGGTTGGAATATTGGCTGAGCAACAGAACACGGAGAGTAGGGATAATGGGTAGGTACTCTAACAACAGCAGGTGACTAGTCGTGTCCTGCAAGGATCTGTGTTGGGGCCTCAACTATTCACCATATTTATTAACAACTTAAGATAATAGGATAGGAAGCCACATCTCCAAATTTGCCTAAGTGGAGCAGTCAGGAAATGCAAGGCTGGGAGCAGAGCTGTCAGAGAGCATGAGGCCAGGAGCAGTCAGAGAGAACTAAGCTGGGAGCAGCGCGGTCAGAGAGCGCAAGGCCAAGATTGAAGCAGTATAAAAAAATAAGGCTGGGAGTGGAGTGATATAAATTGCAAGGCCAGGAGAGGAACGGTCAAGAAGAGCGTGATACCAGGATCGGAGGAGTCAGAGACCATGAGGCTGGGAGTGGAGTGATATAAAATGCAAGGCCAGGAGAGGAACGGTCAAAAAGAGCGTGATACCAAGATCGGAGGAGTCAGAGACCATGAGGCTGGGAGTGGAGCGGACAGACAGTGCGTGGCAGTGAGAGCAGGCAGTGAGAGCAAGGCCGGGATCGGAGTGGTCAGAGAGAGCGAGGCCAGGAGCAGAATGGTCAGAGAGAATGAGGCCAGGAGTGCAGCAGTCAGAGAGAGTGAAGCTGGGAGTGGAGCAGTCAGAGAGAGCGAGGCTGTAAGTGGAGTGGTCAGAGAGAGCGAGGCCAGGAACGGAGCAGTTAGAGAGCACGAGGCCAGGAGTGGAGCAATCATAGAAACATAGAAAATAGGAGCAGGAGTAGGCCATTCGGCCCTTCGAGCCTGCTCCGCCATTCATTATGATCATGGCTGATCATCTAACTCAGTAACCTGCTCCCGCCTTCGCCCCATACCCTTTGATCCCTTTCGACCCAAGAGCTATATCTAACTCCTTCTTGAAAACATACAATGTTTTGCCCTCAATTGCTTTCTGTGGTAGTGAATTCCACAGACTCACCACTCTCTGGTTAAAGAAATTTCTCCTCATCTCAGGCCTGAAAGGTTTACCCCGTATCCTTAGACTATGACCCCTGGTTCTGGACTCCCCCACCATCAGGAACATCCTTCCTGCATCTACCCGGTCAAGTCCTGTTAGAATTTTATAGGTTTCTATGAGAACCCCCCCCTCACTCTTCTGAACTCTGTTTACCACCTGTTGGACCTGCACGCTTACCTTCAGCGACTGGTGTACGCGAACACCCAGTTTTCGCTGCATATTCCCCTCTCTCAGTTTATAGCCGTTCAGATAATAATCTGCCTTCCTGTTTTTGCTACCAAAGTAGGGGGATAGTTTAGTTTAGTTTAGAGATATAGCACTGAAACAGGCCCTTCGGCCCAGCGAGTCTGTGCCGACCATCCACCACCCATTTATACTAATCCTATACTAATCCCATATTCCTACCACATCCCCACCTGTCCCTATATATTTCCCTACCACCTACCTCTACTAGGGGCAATTTATAATGGCCAATTAACCTATCAACCTGCAAGTCTTTGGCATGTGGGAGGAAACCGGAGCACCCGGAGGAAACCCACGCAGACACAGGGAGAACTTGCAAACTCCGCACAGGCAGTACCCAGAATTGAACCCGGGTCCCTGGAGCTGTGAGGCTGCGGTACTAACCACTGCGCCGCCAATCTCACATTTATCCACATCATACTGCATCTGCCATGCATTTGCCCACTCAACTTGTCCAAATCACCCTGAAGCCTCTCTGCATCCTCCTCACAACTCACCCTCCCACTCAGTTTTGTCATCTGCAAATTTGGAGATATTACATTTAGTTCCCTCATCTAAATCATTCATATATATTGTGAATAGCTGGGGTCCTAGCACCAATCCCTGCAGTACCCCACTAATCACTGCCTGCCATTCGGAAAAAGACCCATTTATCCCTATTCTTTGTTTCCTGTCTGCCAACCAATTTTCTATCCATCGCAATACAATCCCATGCGCTTTAATTTTACACGCTAGTCTCTTATGTGGGACTTTGTCGAATGCCTTCTGAAAGTTCAAATAAACCACATCTACTGGCTGTCCCTCATCAACTCTACTAGTTACATCCTTGAAGAATTCTAGTAGATTTGTCAAGCATGATTTCTCTTCCCATGATTTCGCAAATCCATGCTGACTCTGCTCAATTCTATCACTGTTCTCCAAGTGCTCTGCTATAAAATCTTTGATAATGGACTCTAGAATTTTCCCCACTACTGACGTCAGGCTGACCGGTCTATAATTCCCTGTTTTCTCTCTACCTCCCTTTTTAAATAGTGGGGTTACATTAGTTACCCTCCAATCTGTAGGAACTGTTCCAAAGCCTATAGAATCTTGGAAGTTGACCACCAATGCATCCACTATTTCTAGGGCCACTTCCTTAAGTACTCTGGGATGCATACCATCAGGCCCTGGGGATTTATCGGCCTTCAATCCCATCAATTTCCCCAACACCATTTCTCTACTAATACTGATTTCCTTCAGTTCCTCCCTCTCACTAAACCCTGTTTTCCCCAATATTTCTGGTATGATACTTGTGTCCTCCTTTGTGAAGACAGAACCAAAGTATGCATTTAGTTGGTCAGCCATTTCTTTGTTCCCCATAATAAATTCCCCTGTTTCTGACTGTAAGGGACCTACATTTGTCTTCACCAATCTTTCTCTCTTCACATACCTATATACGGTCAGAGAGATCGAGGCCAGCGATGGAGCGGTGTCAGCTGGAGGAGCCTAAGCTCCGGGTTTTGGAGCTTCTGCAGCAGATGACATCACTAAGGTGCATCCTCTTGGCTGAGAGCTACATGGATAGTACATTTCTGGAGGTGATTACCCCACAGCTCAAGAGTGAACAGGCAGAGTGGGAATACGTGACTGCCAGACAGTAAAGGAGGACCAGGCAGGCAACACAGAGTCCCCTGAATGTATCTGGCTCTCCAACCAGTATTTGGTTCTGAATACTAGTAAGGGTGATGATTCCTTTGTGGAGTATAGCCAGCGCCAAGTCCACAGCCCCATGGTTGGCTAAGCTGTACAGGAGTGAGGAGGAGGAAGATTGGGAAAGCAATATGGGAATTCTATAGTTAGGGGGACAGACTAGTGTTTCTGCAGCCATGGCTTGATTCCAGGATGGTATGTTGCCTCCTTGGTGCCAGGGTCCAGGATGCCTCTGAGTGGCTGCAGGACTGAGGGGGAAGAGTGAATAGCTGGAGGTCATGGCCCATATCAGTACCAACAACATAGACAGGAAAAGGGATGAGGTCCTGCCAACAGAGTTTAGGGAGCTAGGAAAGAGATTAATAAGCAGGACTTCAAATGTAATAATCACTGGATTACTCCCAGTGCCACCCGCTAGTGAGTATAGAAATAGGGGGATAGAGTAGATGAATGCGTGGCTGGAGAGATGGTGCAGGAGGTAGGGTTTAGACTCCTGGGATATTGGGACCAGCTCTGGGGGAGGTGGGACCTGTGCATGCCAGATGGATTGCACTTCAACAGAGCCAGGACCAATACCCTCAAGGGATGGTTTAATTGTGCTATGGGAGAGGGTTTAAGTTAAATCAGGCATATAAATAGTCAAAGGATAGTAAAAGGAGAGGTGGGGTTGATTAGGTACCAAAAAGGAGGCCTGTACATGGAAGCAGAGGGCATGGCTGAGGTTCTATATGAGCACTTTGTATCTGTCTTTACCAAAGAAGAGGGTGCTACCAAAGCCAGAATGAAAGAGGAAGTAGTTGAGATAGATAATAGGCCAAAAATAAATGAAGAAGCGGTACTAGAAATGCTGGCTGGATTTAAAGTTGATAAGCCATCAGGACTGGATGGGATGTATCTGAGCGAGCTGGCAGAAGTAAGAGTGGAAACTATGGAGTTACTCGCCACAATATTCAAATCCTCCTTAGTTATGGGGAGGTGCCAGAGGACTGGAAAAGTACAAATGTTATACACTTGTTCAAAAAAGGGTGCAGGGATAAACCCAGCAACTATAAGCCAGACAGTTTAACCTCATTGGCGGGAAAGCTTTTAGAAATAATAATCTGTGACAAAATTAACAGTCACCTGGACAAGTGTGGATTAATTAAGGAAAGCCAGCATGGATTTGTTAAAGGCATAAAGTAGCAGAGAGGGTTGATGAGCATAATGTGGTTGATGTGGTGTTTATGGACTTCCAAAAGGCATTTGATAAAGTGCCACATAACTGGGTTATCAGCAAAGTTGAAGCCAATGGAATAAAAGGGACAGTAGCAACATAGATACAAAGTTGGCTGAGTGACAGAAAACAGAGAGTAGTGATGAACGGTTGTTTTGGACTGGAGGAAGGTATATAGTGGGGTTCCGCAGGGGTCAGTACTAGGACCACTGCTGTTCTTGATATATATTAAGTATTAGGACTACTGCTTTTCTTGATATATAGTAATGCCTTTCACTCGGGTGTACAGGGCACAATTTCAAAATTTGCAGGTGACACAAAACTTGGAAGTATTTTGATCTGTGAGGAAGATAGTGATAGACTTCAAGAGTACATAGACCGCTGATGAAATGGGCAGACACATGGCAGATGAATTTTAATGCAAAGAAGTGGAAAGTGATGCATTTTGATTGGAAGAATGAGAAGAGGCAAACTAAAGGGTACAATTCTAAAGGCAGTGTAGGAACAGAGACCTGGTGGTATATGTGCACAAATTGTTGCATGTGGCAGGGCAGGTTGAGAAAGTGGTTAAAAGGCATTCAGGATCCTGAGCTTTATAAATAGATGCATAGAGTACAAAAGTAAGGAAGTTATGATGAACCTTTATAAAACTCTGATTCAACCTCAGTTGGAGTATTCTGTACAGTTCTGGTCACCATACTTTAGGAAGGATGTGGCTTTAGAGAGACGGCAGAAAATGGTTCTGAGGATGAGGGACTTCAGTTATGTGGATAGACAGGAGTATCTGTGCCGCTCTTCTTAGAGAAGGGAAAGTTGGGAGGAGATTTGATCGAGGTGTTCCGAACCATGAGGGAGTCTAGACAGAGAAGATAAAGAAAAACTGTTCCCATCGGCAGAAGGGTCGAAAACCAGAGGACATCCATTTAAAGTGATTGGCAAAAGAGCTAAAGGCAACAGGAGGAATTTTTTTATGCAGTGAGTGGCTACGAGGTGGAATGTACTGCCTGAGAGGTTGGTAGAGGCAAATTCAATTGTAGCTTTCAAAAGGGAATTGGATAAGCACCTGAAGGGAAAAACATTGCAGGGCTGCAGGAAAAGGGTGAGTGGGCATAGTTAAATTGCTCTCACAGAGAGCCAGCACAGATTCAATGGGCTGAATGGCCTCCTTATGCACTGATAATGAGCTGGCTGAGTAAAAAAGCCACTGACAGATGCATTGAACTTATCTCTGGCAATCCCGCCTGCCATCAAGCGCCACCATCCTGTCCCCTGCCCTCCAGCTCCCAGCACGTTGCAAACGTAAAATAGGGACCTTGGTGAGGAAGGTGAAAATGGAGGGAGGCTGAAAGGGATTTGGGGGAGGTAGTTCTTTGTGAAGATTTGATGTGTGGGACCATTCCCACCAGCCCCAGGATGACCCTGAAGGATTCAGCTGTGGAGGCACTGTATTTCTCAAGATGGTTAAGCCTTATTTCTCTGTGGACAACCAGTCATGTGCCAGATGCACTGGAATCATGCTGACACAAATGTTAGGAAATATAAGGGGAGAAATTCAGCTTCTGCCTTAAATGGGCCCAAATTGGTAGAGTGACGCACGTCCCGTCCACAGCCAACATTGAGAGGCCCAGTAAATCGTCCAGCTCCCATTCTGAGCCAGCTGACAAGTTGGATCTTGGAGGGTGGTGGCAGGGAGGGGGTGGTGCAGCAATCCAAGGGGGCCATAAACAGGCCTGCACCTGGCTGGAGTTTTTTTCTGGGCTTAGGAGAAGCACTCTGGCTGGCCCCCCCAAAAAATTGTAAACATTGAAAAATCTTCTATCTTTTGTGACTGACTTCCACAACCTCTGATTGATCCACTCAACACTTGCTACAACTAAATGAACTGTGCACAGTCCCACTTTCCCCATTTGTAACTTAAATTTGCATTTGGGATTCGACGATCAAGAATTCTGGTCAGAATGAGTGTCATCTATTGGAAATTCACTTATATATAACAAAATAATTCTTGCATAATGTATAATGCTGAAATACATTTCACACAATTAATTTTGAAATACAGATTGTTTCCATGCAAGAAAACATACCTGCTTACTTTTCAGAATGGTACACATCAAAGTAGGTTTAGTTTCTTAAAATTGACAGATTGATATGTGCTCCAATATTTAATTTCTTTTTGTTCCCTTTCAATTTAAATTCAGGCACATGGGGGCACAGTGTTCAGTCCCTGCACCTGAATGGTGAAGCCGATATTGGGCCTTGGGCTTCATTGTCACGAAGCCGGAGAGGTGCACATAGCTGCCAATGAAGCATAATTGAAAAGTAGACCTCGGGTAAATGCGGAACGGCGGGTGATCAGGTCAGGAAGGTTGGGCGATTGAGTTGTGAGAGGTGCATAGTCCGGTCCTGAAGGGTGGTCAGAGGGATGCAGATAGAACGGTGGCTGGAGAGGGAGGAGTAGCTCCACATTCAGATAAGTATATTTTAAACACTTATCTTGTTGATTGCAGCCTAACAGGTGGTTGCTTAAAAGAACCACCGCTGGGTGCATGTAGGCCTGGTTTTTATTTGTGCAGTTGGTGCCAGATGCCTCAGAGAAAACCTGGGGGGCCTCAAACAGGTGTTAGGCCTCATATTTGCATATGCAAAGGTTCAGTGCTTATTTCAGGCGTAGGCACCGCATGTAGATTTTTTGGCCTTTACCAATATAGTAAATATAGCACACTTATAGCCCATAATGAGTGTGCACTGCCTGCCTACAAAATGAGCACTGCACAGCTATATTTCTAGGCCCTGATATCTCAGTCTCTAATTGATGTGTCAATTTTCAAAATTATCTATGCACCATATTTTTTTCTAGTCTTACCGCATTCAGTCCTGATAAGTTCAAAACGGTTAGATTTTTCAAGCTGGTCACCATCTGTATCAAACAAGTGGTTGCAATGTTCGGGATTCTGCCAATGTTCAGGATCTGCAGGTTTGGGCACTCTCGCGCCATATAGCTCAAACCATGTACACTTAGTTCATGACATCCAAACACTTCCAGCTCTCTCAGACTGAGTGAGAAAACAAAGATAACAATTAGGTCTTGTGTGATAAAGGGCTTTTAATGGAAGTGATGCGAGTTTGGCCTTTGCTGCTCTTGAATAAAACTAAGTGCTACATGCACACAAAAGGCCTAAGTTAAAAGCAAAATACTGCGGATGCTGGAGTTTCTCTCTCCACCAATGCTGCGTATTTCCAGCACTTTCTGTTTTTATTATAGGCCCGCGTTAATGAGTGGCTAACAGTCATGAGCTGTTATTCGCATACTAATTAAAATATGAGCAAAAGCAAGAGTTGATCTTATAAAATCATGCTTTAACAGAGAGACCCGCTTGCCAGGACTGCATATCAAGAAATTGCAGGTGCTCTCTCCATTATTTTTCATTCATCGATTTCATAAATCTACTCTTAAATGTCAGCAGTTACAACACTGCTGGATCTGATACATTAAAAATCTTTGAAATTGATTGTCAACTTGTGGGGTAAATATATCTTCTGTTTTGGAAATTTGTCTTCATCATAGGCCATTCCACTTGGTGTCATATTTGAAATATGTCCTACTATGTGTCCACTTAACACCATCTTCCTGTCTACAGTTGACTGGCAAAAATATGAGAATTGTCAGTTTTTCCACACCCTTAGGAAACTGTAGTATTCCACCACCATTTCATTTAACATTGGTCCCAACTGCTATTGGATATCGATCTGGTCAATAAAACTCTCCATTCTGAAAAAGTTAGATTATGCAGCTTTTGCAAAGTTGCTTAAATCACTGATGGTAGTGAAAATGATGGGGAAGGTTTACTATGTACACTGATTGTAGTGAAAATGATGGGGAAGGTTTACTATGTACACTGATTGTAGTGAAAATGATGGGGAAGGTTTACTATGTACATTATTATACCCTCATTTGAGCATTAATTTTTCATATACTTTCACAAAAGGTGCTGAAAATCCAATTTTCAAGATCATATTCACCAAGGTAATACATCAATACAACTACCACTATTGAATGCAGCCATATATTTTATTGAACATAGAAAGCTGGCAAGCCATAATGAGGCCTTTCTAAATTATGGGAAAGATCGAAATAGAATCAGGAACTTTAAAATATCATGAAAGACAGTTTGAGCGTAAATTCCCATTTTTGAGTGTCTTCACAACAGTGAGACTGCAATAGACGCCTTAAGAAACTTGGAAGTAATCTCTCCAGAAAATGTGATACTTTTAAATATTTCAATAACCAAACTAAATCTTCTATGGAGCTTGGTATACAGTTACAAATACTGGAACTTCATTTACTATTAACAAGTCTTCTAAAATACTTAGAGGCTCATTGGCTATTTCTGGGCTGAAACTACAAATCTTTGTATTTTCATAGGGTCAATGTGATTATCGTGAAAGAGACACTGATCACATGAGTTCACTGTGTCTCATATTCATGATTTGCTTTAACCGCTTCTGCAACTATTACCTTAGTCATATTGTTGAAAATTTCTACAGTTCTTGTGAGAATGCAGACGCATCTGCAAGGAGCTGCTTCTTAACTTTTTCTTTACTTTAGCCCAACACTCCTGAACTTTGGCCACCCAGTACAGAGATGTGGGAGCATGGGAGGCAGGCAAGTCAAAGGACCTACTTGTTGGTCTTGTTACGATCAGGTGAAGAGAGGTCAAAAGGTTCCTATCTTGTCCCTCTCCTTGTTGACTGCAACAGGGTTTATTTCTGATAAACAGTGGATGTGCTTAATTCAGTGAATGTTTAACCCTTTATGTGCTATGATTATAAAAGAACCAATCGGACAGGTTTTCTTGAATTTAAACAAGAAAGAGTTAAGTTTATTGTACTTAAAATCAAAACCTGATCTAAGTAAAATCATAAACTATGCTCAAACTTTCGCACACACGCGCACACGCACACACAAGAATCACACACACAAATAGGTTACAGAGTGAACAGGATAGATTGGTTGGATTAGAGTCCAGAACAAATAAAAGAATATATAGCCTGTGGAGTCTGGTAATTCAGTTGTCTTCTGCTGAACTCGTGGTCCTGAAGTTTCTGGCTGGTAGAGGTAGCCACCTGGTTCAGAGTTTTCTTGGAGACAGTGATGTAGATGATTTTCTCCCTGGAGTCTCTGTCTGCAGCAATCATAAACTTGGATGTTTTGCAGCCCGCAGGCAGGGTTCAAAACTTACAGTGTTGCCTAGAATGAAACACAGACAAACTCCAAGTTTTCAAACAGATGGAGAGACTGTCATAATGATTGTCCCAGTGTACTGTCTTTTGCACTTTAATGAAATCCAAGTCTAAGCATTCCAATTTCTCTCAGTTCTTACTGTTTCAATGTTTACCCCTTGAAGTTCGTCTCCACGAGTGTTAATGTTCCAAGATGGCTTTGAATGTCTTGCTAATGAAGACTATACCAAGTAGTTCATTCAAACTGCTCGAGCCGTTGTTCTGGATGAGGGTGATGCAGACATGCGTCCCCACCTCAATACCTTGGAATGTGAGGTATTTCAATGCAAATTGCACTGGCCATCTTAGCTGCTTTCTTTTTAAAAGTTTAATTTAGATTTCCAACTGATGAATTAAAAATCATCATTCAGCGTGGCATGTTCATGATAGTCTTCTCCTGGACTTGACCAAAATGGCCATCTATAGGTCCAGAATGGATGCATCTCATGGGGTGACACTTTGGCTCACTGCTTTGCTTCTGTGGTCTTGTCTGTGCCTGGGTGGCCCTGGAGAGGGAGCATACGGTGTCCACCAGTATGCGCAAGGCTCTCCATGATTGTGATAAGATTCGTGAAATGAATATGTGGTGCAAAGACAGGTGTGGAAGAAGTGGGTTTCGGTTCGTGGGGTATGGGCACCAGTACTGGGAAGTGGGATCTGTACTGTTGGAATGGTCTATAGCCAAACCGTGCTGGGACCAGTCTTCTAGCAAGCCACATAACAAGGGAAGTAGAGAGGGCTTTAAACTAAATGGTGGGGGGGGGGGGGTGGGGGTAAGGGATCAAGACAGGGTAGATGTAGCAAACCAAGGGGTACAGTCAAGGCAGGAGAGCAGAGTCGTAATATGGGAAATGAAGGTCAGAGAGTGGAAAGAAAGGACAGCAAGAAAAAACCTAAGAACATACCAACAGTCAAGACTAGATGTTACAAAGATAAGAAAAAGACAAATCTAAAGGTTCTGCACATGAATGCACATAGCATTCATAACAAAGCAGACAAACTGACAGCACACGTTGAAGTAAATCAATATGATCTGATAGCCGTATGACACAGATTGGGACTTAAATATTGAACGGTATATGGCATTTAGGAAGGACAGGAAGATAGGAAAACGTGGAGGCTATTCTGTTAATTAATGATGGTATCAGTGCAATAGAGAGGGATGACTTAAGTTCAGGAGGCCAGGATGTAGAAGCAGTTTGGGTAGAAATGAGAAATTGTAAAGGCAAAGAAGTCACTTGTGGGAATGGCGTACAGGCCACCTAACATTAACCACACTGTAGGATGGGAGATAAAGGAAGAAATAATGGGAGCTTGTCAGAAAGGTACAGCGATAATTATAGGGGATTTTAACCTACATATAGACTGGAAAAATCAGATGCGCAGAGGTAGCCTAGCTAAGCAGTACATAGATTGTTTTCAGGAAAATTCCTTGGGAATAATACGTTCTGGACCCAACCAGAGAGCAGGCTATACTAGACCTGGTATTGTGCAATGAGATAGGATTAATTAATGACCTCATAGTTAAGGCACCCCTAGGCAGCAGCGGTCATAATATGATTGAATTTTACATTCGGTTTGAGGGAGAGAAGAGCGGGTCCAAGACTAGTATTTTAAACCTAAATAAATGCAATTATGAGGGCATGAAAGCAAAGCTAGCCAAAGTGAACTGGAAAATCAGATTAAGGGATAGGTCAATAGAGATACGGTGGCAGACATTTAGGGGGATATTTCAGAATAAACAGAATAGATACATTTCAACGAGAAAGAAAAATTCCAAGGGTAGGACCCGCCATCGTGGTTAACTAAAACAGTTAAAGATAGCATGGAACTTAAAGAAAAAGCGTACAAATGCGCAAAGATGGAAGGCAGGTCAGAAGACTGGAAAGAATATAAAGAACATCAAAGATTGATAAGGAAGGTAAAATTAGAGTATGAGAGAAAGCCAGCTAGAAATATAAAGACAGATAGTAAAAGTTTATATAGATATTTAAAAAAAGAAAAGAGTTAACGAAGTGAATGTGGTCCTATAAAAAGTGAGTCTGGGGAATTAACAATGGATAATAAGGAAATGGCAGATAAATTGAACAGATATTTTGCATCAGTCTACAATATTGAGGATATAAGTAACATCACAGAAATAGCTCTAAGTCAGGAAATGGAAGGGAGGGAGGAACTCAAGAAAATTACCATCACCAGGGAAGTGGTACTGAACAAATTGTTGAATCTGCGGGCTGACAAGTCCCCGGGTCCTGATGAACTTTATCCTAGGGTGTTAAAACAAGTGGCTAGTGAGATAATTGATGCATTAGTTTTAATTTTCCAAAATTCCCTAGATTCGGGGAAGGTTCCTTTAGATTGAAAAATAACTAATGTAACTCCTTTATTCAAAAAGGGAGGGAGACAGAAAGGAGGAAACTACAGGCCAGTTAGCTTAGTATCTGTCAGAGGAAAAATGTTTGAAGCTATTATTAAAGATGGTATAGCAAGGCACTTAGAAAAATTCAAGGTAATCAGGCAGAGTCAACATTTACACCTTCTCCTTCGTTATCTCTTGCCCCACCCCCACTTTACTTGCTTATAACCTTTTACATTTCTAATATTTGCTAGTTCCGAAGAAGGGTCACTGACCTGAAATGTTAACGCTGCATCTCTCTCCACAGATGCTGCCAGACCTGCTGAGTATTTCCAGCATTTCTTGTTTTTATTTCAGATTTCCAGCATCCGCAGTATTTTGCTTTTATTTTAGTGTTTAGTTCACTGCCACTTCTCTTCCAGGAATGCCTACCTTGAAGAAGTTCTGTTCTTCTCTCCGACGGGATTTTCATTTGTCCTTTTCACCTTGTTCACCTTCATTGCTCTCTATTTCCCTCCTAGTGTTTGATAGTGTCTACCAAAACTCGTTTTCACAGCCACATCTCTTTCCTCAGTGACTGTTTCCAGCCCCGACTTATTCCACATGGATTCCAACTGCAGTTTCACCCATCATGTTTTGAATCCACCCAGGATTACAGGTATCTCCGAGAAATACAACGTGCCTCGGACTGCTATTCTCACCGCATCCTGAGATCCACACTCAGTGCTATGCATCGCCACATGCACACCCTAAACCTCTCTCTCCAGCAGCACCGTCTCACCTTATCTCAGAGCTGTTCTACTCCGCAGTTTCATTTCATCCTTCATCTCATCTGACGCATTAACAAAAAACTTTTTTTCTTCCTTTCAGGTGTCAAGGAACGCAAGCTCCAGCAGCTGATGGGGACTAATGCCCCTCCAGATCCTTCTTCGCCTTCACTTCCCTCTGACCCCACCCCTTCTGATCTGACCCCTTGCCGTGTATTCACTATACCCTCTGACCTCCCTCTCTCTGATGCTGAACGTTCTGTACTCAGCAAAGGTCTCAGTTTTATCCCCTTACACCCCCACCTCAATGAATTTCACACTCGGCATGACGTTGAGCTCTTCTTCCGTCGCCTCCGCCTCCGGGCTCACTTCTTTGACCAGGAGTCCTTCCCCCGATCAGTAGACCCATTCATCCGCCTCCAGCATTCTCCCTCTACCTGGACCTCTCCCCCGGCCTCTTCCCCGCTCTTGATCTTTTCATTGAAAACTGTCGAAGCGACATTGGTCATCTCAATTTCTCTGTCCCCCTAACTCACTCTAATCTGTCCCCCTCTGAACTTGAGGCACTCCGTTCTCTCAGGTCTAACCCTGACATGGTCATCTAACCTGCAGACAAGGGTAGTGCTGTTGTTGTATGGCGTACCGACCTCTACCTTGCAGAGGCTCAGCGCCAACTCTCAGACACTTCTTCCTACCCCCCTCTGGACCATGACCCCACCACCGAACATCAAGCTACTGTTCACAGGACTGTCACTGACCTCATCTCCTCGGGAGATCTTCCCTCTACAGCTTCCAACCTCATAGTCCCACAACCCCGGACAGCCCGCTTCTACCTCCTTCCCAAAATTCACAAACAGGACTGTCCCGGCAGATCCATTGTTTCAGCCTGTTCCTGCCCCACTGAACTTACTTCTTCCTATCTTGACTCTATCTTTTCTCCTCTGGTCCAGTCTCTTCCCACCTATATCCGTGACTCTTCTGACGCCCTACGTCATTTTGACAATTTCCAGTTTCCTGGCCCCAAACGCCTTCCCTTCACTATGGACGTCCAATCTCTCTACACTTCCATCCCCCGCCAGGACAGTTTGAGGGCTCGCCACTTCTTCCTTGAACAGAGGCCCAACCAGTCCCCATCCACCACCACCCTCCTCCGCCTGGCTGAACTTGTTCTCACATTGAACAACTTCTCCTGAAGGAGAATTCTGAAGGAGAGAATCTATCTCCACTTGGAGAGGCAAAATTTGATTAGGAATAATCAGCATGGCTTTGTCAGAGGTAGGTCATGCCGAACAAATTTGTTTGAATTTTTTGAGCATGTAACCAGGTGTGTAGATGAGGGTAGTGCAGTTGATGTAGTTTACATGGATTTCAGCAAAGCCTTTGACAAGGTCCCACATGGGAGATTTATCAAGAAAACAAATGCACATGGGATACAGGGTAACTTGATAAGGTGGATTCAAAATTGGCTTAGTGTAGGAGACAAAGAGTGATGACAGGCGGCTGTTTTAGTGACTGGAAGCCAGAGTCCAGTGGCGTACCACAGGGATCTGTGCTGGGTCCCCTATTGTTTGTCATTTATATAAACGACATAGATGACTATGTGGGGGGGTAGGATCAGTAAGTTCGCGGATGACACAAAGATTGGCCAAGTGGTTAACAGTGAGGTTGAGTGTCTTGGGTTACAGGAAGATATAGACAGGATGGTCAAATGGGCAGAAAAGTGGCAGATGAAATTTAACCCTGAAAAGTGTGAGGTGATACACTTTGGATGGAGTAATGTGACATGAAAGTACTCAATGAATGGCCTGACACTGGGAAGTTCCGAGGAACAAAGGGACCTTGGCGTGTTTGTCCATAGATCTCTGAAGGCAGAAGGGCAGGTTAATAGGGTAGTGAAAAAGGCAGATGGGACACTTGCCTTTATCAATCGAGGCATAAATTACAAAAACAGAGAGGTCATGTTGGAGTTGTATAGAACTTTGGTAAGGCCACAGCTGGAGTACTGTGTCGCCACATTATAGGAAGGATGTGATTGCACTGGAGGGGGTGCAGAGGCGATTCACCAGGATGTTATCTGGGATGGAACATTAAGCTATGAAGAGAAGTTGGATAGGCTTGGGTTGTTTTCGCTGGAGCAGAGAAGACTGAGGGGTGACCTGATCGAGGTGTACAAGATTATGAGGGGCATGGACAGGGTGGATAGAGAGCAGCTGTTCCCCTTCGTCAGTTACGAAGGGACACAAGTTTAAGGTGAGAGGCAGGAGGTTTCAGGGGGATTTGAGGAAGAACTTTTTTACCCAGAGGTTGGTGACGGTCTGGAATGCCCTGCCTGGGAGGGTGGTAGAGGCGGGTTGCCTCACATCCTTTAAAAAGTATCTGGATGAGCACTTGGCACGTCATAACATTCAAGGAGAAGGGTCACTGACCCGAAACGTTAACTCTGCTTCTCTCTCCACACATGCTGCCAGACCTGCTGAGTATTTCCAGCATTTCTTCTTTTTATAACATTCAAGGCTATGGGCCAAGTGCTGGCAAATGGGATTAGGTAGACAGGTCAGGTGTCTTTAATGCATCGGTGCAGACTCGATGGGCCGAAGGGCCTCTTCTGCACTGTATTATTCTGTGATTCTGTGATCCTTCAACTCCACTCACTTCCTTCAAGTAAAAGGTGTTGCAATGGGTACCCGCATGGGTCCTAGTTATGCCTGTCTTTTTATGGGATATGTCGAACATTCCTTGTTCCAGTCCTACTCAGGCCCACTCCCCCAACTCTTTTTCCGGTACATTGATGACTGTATCGGTGCTGTTTCCTGTTCCCACCCCAAACTGGAAAACTTTATCAACTTTGCTTCTAATTTCCACCCTTCTCTCACCTTTACATGGTCCATCTCCGACACTTCCCTTCCCTTCCTCGACTTCTCTATCTCCATCTCTGGTGATAGGCTGTCTACTAATATTCATTATAAGCCCACTGACTCCCATAGCTACCTCGACTACACTTCCTCACACCCTGCTTCCTGTAAGGATTCCATTCCATTCTCCCAGTTTCTCCGTCTCCGACACACCTGCTCTGATGATGCTACCTTCCATGACAGCGCTTCTGATATGTCTTCCTTTTTCCTCAACCGAGGATTCCCCCCCACTGTCGTTGACAGGGCCCTCAACCGTGTCCGGCCCATTTTTCGCACCTCTACCTTCACCCCTTCCCCTCCCTCCCAGAACCGCGACAGGGTTCCCCTTGTCCTCACTTTCCACCCCATCAGCCTCCATATCCAAAGGATCATCCTCTCCATTTCCGCCACCTCCAGCATGATGCCACTACCAAACGCATCTTCCCCTCCCTTCCCCCGTCAGCATTCCGAAGGGATCGTTTCCTCCGTGACACCCTGGTCCACTCCTCCATTACCCCCACCACCTCGTCCCCTTCCCATGGCACCTTCCCCTGCAATCGCAGGAGGTAATACCTGCCCATTTACCTCCTCTCTCCTCACTATCCCAGGCCCCAAACACTCCTTTCAGGTGAAGCAGCGATTTACTTGTACTTCTTTCAATGTAATATACTGTATTCTCTGCTCACAATGTGGTCTCAACACTGGGGAGACCAAACGCAGACTGGGTGATCGCTTTGCGGAACACCTCTGCTCAGTCCGCAAGCAGGACCCCGAGCTTCCGGTTGCTTGCCATTTCAGCACTTCCCCCTGCTCTCCTCGTCACATCTCTGTCCTTAGATTTCTGCAGTGTTCCAGTGAACAGCAACGCAAGCTTGAGGAACAGCATCTCATTTACCGATTAGGCACACTACAGCCTGCCGGACTGAACATTGAGATCAATAATTTCAGAGCATGACAGGCTCCATTTTACTTTTATTTTCAGTTTTTTTTTTCTTTTTCCTTTTTTTAATATATTTTTTGTGTTTATTTTATTTTATTTCATCTTAGTTCGTTCAGTTTGCTCACCCACTGCTTTTTTTTCATGTTTGTACTTGCAGCTGTTCAATTTTCAGTCTGTTAACAGCTTATCTGTACTAATGCTTTGTCTTTCAACACACCATTAACATATTGTTTGCCTTTGCTCCACAACCTTCTGGTCAGCTATTCTGTGACCTTGACCTATTTACACCTTCTTTGTAATCTCTTGCCCCACACCCGCTTTACTTGCTTATAACCTTTTACATTTCTAATATTTGCTAGTTCTAAAGAAGGGTCACAGACCTGAAACATTAACTCTGCTTCTATCTCCACAGATGCTGCCAGACCTGCTGAGTATTTCCAGCATTTCTTGTTTTTATTTCAGAGTCAACATGGTTTTGTAAAAGGGAAATCATGTTTAACCAATCTATTGGAGTTCTTTGAGGGAGTGACATGTGCTGTGGATAAAGGGGAACTGGTGGATGTATTGTACTTAGATTTCCAGAAGGCATTTGATAAGGTGCCACATCAAAGGTTATTGCAGAAAATAAAAGCTCATGGTGTAATGAGTAACATATTGGCATGGATAGAAGATTGGTTCGCTAACAGGAAACTGAGAGTCGGCATAAATGGGTCATTTTCTGTTTGGCAAGATGTAACGAGTGGTGTGCAACAGGGATCTGTGCTGGGGCCTCAACTTTTTACAATTTATATAAATGGCTTAGATGAAGGGACCGAAGGTATGGTTGCTAAATTTGCTGATGACACAAGGATAAGTAGGAAAGTAACGTGTGAAGAGGACATAAGGAGACTACAAAGTGATATAAATAGGTTAAGTGAGGGGGCAAAGACCTGGCAAATGGAGTATAATGTGGGAATGTGGGTAATTGTCCACATTGGCAGGAAGAATAAAAAAGAAGCATATTATCTAAATATAGGAACATAAGAACTAGGAGCAGGAGTAGACAATTCAGCCCCTCAAGCCTGTCCCGGCATTCAATACGATCATGGCTGATCTCATCTTGGCCTCAACTCCACTTTCCTGCCCGTTCTCCATAACCCTTCAACCCATTACTAATTAAAAATCTGTCTATCTCCTCCTTAAATTTACCCAATGTCGCGGCATCCACTGCACTCTGGAGTAGTGAATTCCATAGACTCATGACCCTTTGAGAGAAGTAATTTCTCCTCATCTCTGCTTTAAATCTGCCACCCCTTATCCTAAAACTATGATCTCTCGTTCTAGATTGCCCCACAAAAGGAAAGATCCTCTCTATGTCTACTTTGTCAATCCCCGAAATCATCTTATATACCTCAATTAGATCTCCTCTCATTCTTCTAAACTCCAGAGAGTAAAGGCCGAAACTGCTCAATCTCTCTTCATAAGACAAACCTCTCATCCCTGGAATCAATCTAGTGAACCTCCTCTGAACTGCCTCCAATGCAACTACATACCTCCTCAAGTAAGGGGACCAAAACTGTACGTAATACTCCAGGTGCGGTCTAGTTAATGCCTTGTACAGTTGCAGCAACACTTCCCTACTTCTATATTCTATTCCTTTAGCAATAAATGCCAAAATTCCATTTGCCTTCCTTATAACCTGCTGTAGCAGCAGGTTTCTGCGATTCATGCACGAGGACACCCAGATCCCTCTGCACTGAAGCACTCTGAAGTTTCTCTCCATTTAGATCATAATTTGCCTTTCTAGTCTTCCAACCAAAATGGATAACCTCACACATATCCACGTTAAACTCCATCTGCCAAATTTTGACTCATTCACCTAACCTATCCATATCCATTTGTAAATTTCTTATTTCTTTTTTGCAATTTACAATCCCACCTATTTTAATGTCATCTGCAAATTTGGCTAAAGTACCTTCTATCCCTGCATCCAAGTCATAGAGTCATAGAGTTGTACGGCATAGAAACAGGCCCTTCAGCCCACCGCGTCCATGTCGACCATAATGCCTAACTATACTAATCCCACCTGCCTGCATTAATTCCATATCCCTCTATGCCTCGCTCATTCAAGTACCTGTCCAGATGTCTCTTAAATGTTCCTGCCTCCACCATCTCCTCTGGCAGCTCCTTTCAGATAACCACTATTCTTTGTGTGGAAAATTTACCACATTGATCCCTTTTAAACCTCCTCCCTCTCACCTTAAATCTATGCCCTCTAGTTTTAGTCACCCCTACCATGGGAAACAGACTCTGGCTATCGGCCCTATCTGTGCCTCTCATAAATTTATATATCTCTATCATGCCCCTCTCAGCCTCCTTCACTCCAGGGAAAACAGACCCAGCCTATCCAATCTCTCTTTATAACTCAAGCCCTCCAAACCAGGCAACATCCTTGTGAATCTTTTCTGCACCCTCTCTACTTAATTACATCTTTCCTGTAGTGCGGCGACTAGAACTGCACACAGTACTCCAAATGCGGCCTAACCAACGTTACGTACAACTGTAACATGATGTCCCAACTCTTGTACTCAATGCCAGGCCGATGAAGACAAGCATGCCATATGCCTTCTTCACTACCCCGTCTACCTGTGTTGCCACTTTCAGGGAACTATGTACTTGCACCCCAAGGTCTCTCTGCTCAACAACACTCCCCAGGGCCCTGCCATTCACTGTATATGTCCTGCCCTGGTTTAACTTCCCAAAATGCATCACTTCGCACTTGTCTGCGTTAAATTCCATTTGCCAATCCCTTGCCCACTTTCCCAGTTGATCTATATCCTGTTGTAACGTAAGACAACCTTCTTCACTGTCCACTATACCACCAAATTTGGTGTCATCTGCAAAATTACTAATCATGCCCCTTATATTCACAGCAAATCATTCATATATATGACAAACAACAGAGGGCCCAGCACAGATCCCTGTGGCACACCACTGGTCACCTGCCTCCAATCTGAAAAACAACCCTCCTCTACCACCCTCTGCCTCCTATCACCAAGCCAATTTTGCATCCAATTGGCTAGCTCACCCTGGATCCCATGTGTTCGAACCTTCTGGACCATGCGGGACCTTGTCAAAGGCCTTGCTAAAGTCCATGTAGACCACGTCCATTGCCCTGTCCTCGTCAATCCTCCTGGTCACCTCCTCAAAAAATTCAATCAAATTCGTGAGACATGATTTCCCACGCACAAAGCCATGCTGACTATCCCCAATCAGACCATGCCTTTCCAAATGCATATAAATCCTGTCTCTCAGAATCCCTTCCAATAACTTTCCCACCAATGATGTAAGGCTCACCAACCTGTAGTTCCCTGGCATATCCCTGCTGCCCTTCTTAAATAAAGGAACAACATTAGTTATCCTCCAGTCTTCCGGTACCTCACCCGTGGTGAACGATGATACAAAAATCTCTGCCAGGGCCCCAGCAATTTCCTCCCTTGCTTCCCATAGCATCCGAGGATACCCTGGTCAGGCCCTAGGGATTTATCCACCTTAATGCGCTTCAAAACCTCCAACACCTCCTCCTTTGTAATGTTAATATGCTCCAGGATATCGGTGTTCCCTCCCTTGAACTCACTAGCTTCCATGACCTTCTCCACGGTAAATACAGACGAGAAGTATTTATTTAAGACCTCGCCCATTTCCCGTGGCTCCACACATAGATTACCACACTGATCCTTAAGGGGACCTACTCTCTCCCTAGCTACCCTTTTACTCTTAATATACTTATAAAATCTTTTAGGATTCTCCTTTATCTTATCTGCCAGGGAAATCTCATGGTCCCTTTTCGCCCTCCTAATTTCCTTCTTAAGTGTACTCCTACATCCCCTATACTCCTCGAGGGACTCGTTTGATCCCAGCTGCCTATACCTGACATATGCCTCCTTCTTTGTCCTGACCAGACCCTCAATATCTCTCGTCAACCAAGGTTCCCTAAACTTGCCAGCCTTGCCCTTCCATCTAACAGGAACATGCCGGCCCTGACCTCTTCCTATCTCACTTTTAAAAGCCTCCCACTTGCCAGACGTCCCTTTACCTGTAAACAGCCTCTCCCATTCAACTTTTGAGAGCTCCTGTCTGATGCCATCGAAATTAGCCTTCCCCCAGTTTAGGACTTCAACCTGAGGACCAGTCCTATCCTTTTCCATAACTATCTTGAAGCTAATAGAGTTATGGTCACTGGTCCCAAAGTGCTCCCCCACTGACACATCAACCACCTGCCTTATTTCCTAAGAGGAGATCGAGTGTAATCCCTTCTCTAGTAGGGCCATCCATATACTGCTTCAGAAAACTATCCTTGACACACTTAACAAATTCTTCCCCATCTGATCCCTTAGCACTAAGGCAATCCCAGTCAATATTATGGAAGTTAAAATCACCCACGATTACAACCCTATATTTCCTACACCTATCTGTGATTTCCCTACATATATGCTCCTCCAATTTCCTCTGACTATTGGGGGGCTTATAGTACAATCCCATCAAAGTGATCACTCCTTTCTTATTTCTAAGTTCTACCCATATGGCCTTGCTGGACATTCCCCCCAGGATATCCTCTCTAAGTACTGCCGTGATGTCCTCCCGAATCAATAGTGCAACTCCCCCTCCTCTCTTACCTCCACCTCTATCATGCCGGAAGCATCAGTACCCCGGAACATTGAGCTGCCAGTCCTGCCCATCCCTCAACCACATTCCTGTAATAGCTATAATATCACAATCCCATGTACCAATCCATGCTCTGAGTTAATCTGCCTTACCTGTAAGGCTTCTTGCATTAAAGTAAATGCAGTTTAGCCTACCAGACCTTCCACACTCCCTATCCTGCCGCTGCCTGGCCTGCCTACTGGACTTGCTTGCTTTAAGCTCTACATTTGCCTCATGTGACAGACTACTCCTTTGGGTCCCACCCCCCTGCCAGACTAGTTTAAACCCTCCCAAGTAGTACTAGCAAACCTCCCCGCAAGGATATTGGTCCCCTTCCAGTTCAGATGCAACCAGTCCCTCTTGTACAGGTCACCTCTGCACCCGAAGAGATCCCAATGATCCAAGCAGCTGAAGCCCTCCCGCCTACACCAGCTCTTCAGCCACGCATTCATTTGCCTTATTCCTCTATTCCTACCCTCACTAGCAAGTGGCACAGGGAGTAATCCTGAGATTACAACCCTCGAGGTCCTGCTTTTTAACCTTCTGCCTAACTCCCTATATTCACTTTGCAGGACCTCATCTCTCTTCCTGCCTATGTCGTTAGTACCAATATGGACCACAAACTCTGGTTGCTCACCCTCCCCTTTCAGAATGTCCTGCAGCCGCTCCGAGGCATCCTTGACCCTAGCACCAGGGAGGCAACATACCATCCTAGAGTCTCATTTGCGGCCACAGAAATGCCTATCTGCACCCCTTACAATAGAATCCCCTATCACTATAGCTCTTCCAACCCTTTTCCTCCCCTGCTGTGCAGCAGAGCCCTCTGTGGTGCCACGAACTTGGCTGTTGCTGGTTCCCCTGGGAGGTCATCCCCCCCAACAGTATCCAAAGCGGTATATCTGTTGGAGAGGGGGATGGCCACAGGGGAATCCTGCACTACCTGCCTGTGCCTACTATTCTGTCTGGTGGTCACCCATCCCTTTTCTGCCTGTGCAGCCATTACCTGTGGTGTGACCACCTCACTAAACATGCTATCCACGACGTCCTCAGTATCGCGGATGTTCCACAAAGAATCCACCCGCAGCTCCAGCTCCATAATGCGAGTAGCCAGTAGCTGCAGATGGATACACTTCCTGCACACATGGTCGTCAGGGACACTGGAAGCATCCCTGACATCCCACATAGCGCAGGAGGAGCATATCACGGGGCTGAGCTCTCCTGTCATGACTTACCATTAGATTAATTAGTTACTCCTTTAATTAAAAAATACTAATTACACTAGGGGCCTTGTTCTACCCAATCTAATCTAAAGTCCTTAATAAGCTACACTGAATTTTAAAAAAACACTTTATTAGGACTCACCTTATCACCAGAGGTTTTTTTTTCAACAAAAAAACTCCCTTTTTTTAAGGTATTTAAATGCACTAACAGCAGTGACTCACCAACCAATCAGCCTGCAGCTCTCCTCTGACGTAATTGGTTTTGTTTTCAAAACTCCGGCGCGCTGGAAGAGCTCCTCTCTGCTCCCAGTAATATAGATTGTAAATAGTTGGGGCCCAAGGACCGAACCCTGTTGCACCCCACTAGTTACATCTTGCCCACTAGAAAAAGACCCATTTATCCGGATTCTCTGTTTTCTGTTGGTTAGCCAATCCTCTACCCAAGCTAATAAATTACCCCTAACCCCATGTGATCTTACCTTGTGTATTAAACTTCTGTGCGGCACCTTATCAAATGCCTTCTGGAAGTCCAGATATACAACATCTACAGGATCCCCATTATCCACTTTGCTTGTTACCGCTTTGAAGAACTCTAGCAAATTAGTCGAACACGATTTACCATTCATAAAACCATGCTGACTCTGATGGATTGCGTTTTGACTTTCTAAATGTCCTGTTATTACTTCCTTAATAACAGATTCTAACAATTTCCCAATGACAGATGTTAAACTAACTGGTCTATAGTTTCCTACTTTCTGCCTCCCTCCCTTTTTGAATAAGGGCGTTATATTAGCTTTTTTCCAATCCACTGGAACCTTTCCGGCATACAGGGAATTTTGGAATATTATAACCAATGGATCCACTATCACCGCTGCCACTTCCTTTAAGACCCTAGGATGTAGGCCATCAGGCCCTGGGGACTTGTATGCCTTCAATCCCAATAGTTTGCTCAGTACTTTTTTCCTAGTGATGATGATTTTTCTAAATTCCCCTCTTTCTATAACCTCTGCATTACCTGGTACTATTGGGATGGTACTAGTGTCCTCCACTGTGAAAACTGAGGCAAAATACTGATTTAATGTCTCCGCCATTTCTGTGTTTCTGTATTAGCTCCCCAGTCTCATCCTTCAAGGGACCAACATTCACTTTAGCTACTCTCTTCCCTTTTATATACTTATAGAAGCTTTTGCTATCCGTTTTTATATTTTGCGCTATTTTTCTTTTATAATTTACCTTTGCTTTTTTTATTACTTTTTAGTAACCCTTTGTTGATCTTTAAAAGTTTCCCAATCTTCCAGCCTGCCACCGGCTTTTGCAATATGCTATGCCTTAGTTTTTGTCTTTATGTTATCGTTAACTTCCTTGCTTAGCCATGGATGTTTTTCCCCCTCTTAGAATCTTTCTTCCTCTCTGGTATTTATTTTAGTTGGAAGAAATTGAATATCTCCTTATGCATCTGCCACTGTCCTACCTTTTAGTCTTCCTGCCCAGTCCATTAGGGCCAAATCTGTCCTCATGCCTATGTAATTACCTTTGTTTAACTCCAGAACGCTAGTCTGGGACTCCAGTTTCTCACCCTCAAACTGAATTTGAAATTCTAGCATGCTATGATCACTCTTCCCTGGAGGATCAGATTAGATTAGATTAGATTAGATATACAGCACTGAAACAGGCCCTTCGGCCCTCCGAGTCTGTGCCGAACATCAACCACCCATTTATACTAATCCTACACTAATCCCATATTCCTACCAAACATCCCCATCTGTTCCTATATTTCCCTACCAGCTACCTATACTAGTGACAATTTATAATGGCCAATTTACCTATCAACCTGCAAGTCTTTTTGGCTTGTGGGAGGAAACCAGAGCACCCGGAGAAAACCCACGCAGACACAGGGAGAACTTGCAAACTCCACACAGGCAGTACCCAGAATCGAACCCGGGTCCCTGGAGCTGTGAGGCTGCGGTGCTAACCACTGCGCCACTGTGCCACCCACTAACCTTAACTATGAGATCATTTATTAATCCCACCTCATTACACAGTACCAAATCTAGAATATCCTGGTCCCTGGTTGGTTCCACAACATATTGCTCCAAAAGACAATCTCTAATACATTCAATGAACTTTCCCTCAAGGCTACCTTTGCCAATTTGATTAATCCAGTCTACATGCATATTAAAATCACCCGTGATTATTGCTGTACCTTTCTTACAAGCCCCCCCGTATTTCCTGCTTTATACTGTGCCCCACTGTGGAACTACTGTTTGGGGACCTATAGATTACTCCAACCAGGGACTTCTTTCCCTTGCTATTTCTTATTTCTACCCAGACTGATTCTGCGTCTTGATCTCCAGTGCCTATATGTTTCTCACTATAGCACTGATCTCTTCCTTTACTAACAAAGCTACACCTCCTCCTTTTCCTTCCTGCCTATCCTTCCGAAATACTGAGTACCCTTGGATATTCAATTCCCAAACCTGGTTTCCCTGCAACCACCTCTCAGTAATCGCCACTAAATCATACCCATTCATCTCCATTTGCGCTGTTAACTCATTTATTTTATTCTGAATGCTTCGTGCATTCAGATACAAAGCCTTTAAGTTTGTTCTATTATCAAATGGTGAGAGATTACAGTGCTCTGAGATGCAGAGGGATCTGGGTGTCCTAATGCATGAATTGCAAAAGGTTTGTATGCAGGTACAGCACGTTATTAGGAAATCTAATAGAATGTTATCGTTTATCGCGAGGGGAATTAAATACAAAGGTAGGGAGGTTATGCTTCAGCTATACAGGGCATTGGTGAGACCACATCTGGAGTACTGTGTACAGTACTGGTCTCCTTATTTAAGGAAGGATGTAGATGCATTGGAGGCAGTACAGAGAAGATTTACCAGACTAATACCTGGAATGGGCAGGCTGTCTTATGAGGAAAGATTGGACATGCTAGGCCTGTATCCACTGAAATTTATAAGAGTAAGAGGCAACTTGATTGAAACATATAAGATCCTGAGGGGTCTTGAGAGGGTGGATGTGGAAGAATCTAGTACTAGGGGTCACTGTTTAAAAATAAGGGGTCGCCCATTTCAGACAGAGATGAGGAGAAATTTTTTCTCTCAAAGGATTGTGAGTCTTTGGAATTCTCTTCCTCAAAAGGCAGTGGAAGCAGAGTCTTTGAATATTTTTAAGGCAGCGGTAGACAGATTCTTGATTAGCAAAGGGGTGGAAGGTTATCGGGGATAGGTGGAAATGTGGGGCTAATCAGTTCAACCATGAGCTTATTGAATGGTGGAGCAGGCTCAAAGGGCTGAGTGGCCTACTCCGCTCCTAATTCGTATATTCATATGTCTTGGCAAGGTGGATGTGGAAAGGATGTTTCATCTTGTGGGTGAGTCCAGAACTAGGGGGCACTGTTATAAAATTAGGGGTTGTACTTTTAGGGTAGAGATGAGGAGCAATTTTTTCTCTCTGAGGGTTGTGCGATTTTGGAACTCTCTGCCTCAGAAAGTAGCGGAGGCAGGGTCATTGAATATTTTTAAGGCGGAGGTAGATAGATTCTTTTTAGGCAAGGGAATCAAAGGATATCAGGGGTAGATGGGAGTGTGGAATTCGAGACAGAAACAGATCAGCCATGATCTTATTGAATGTCGGAGCAGGCTAGAGGGGCTGAATGGCCTTCTTCTTCTCCTAATTCGTATGTTTGTATGTGTGTATTTTTGGGCACTGCAGAGACTGGCGTCTACACAGGCAATAACATATGATTTAGCTTTTCAAGTTTCCTTCAGTAACTTATATGTTTAATTTCCTTTATTAGTTATTAAAAATTGGTTATTGTAAATTGGTTACATAAACGGTTTTAAAAAATATTGTTTACATGCTTGAATTAATGGCTTACATACAAACATTCTTGGGGCTGAAAGGTAAACCATGCTGCCTGATATTTTGAATAATAGTGGCATGCTGCCAATGCCAAATGTGCTGTTGAGTGGCTGCATGCCTTAGCTAGGGGCCCAAGACCACGTGAGGCTAACTAGCCTGCACCACTTAGAACCAGACTGCACTTCTTAAAGGAGAGGTGCATTCTTGCTGCAGCAGATACTGGAGGTTGTTGTAGAAGAGTGCCTGACCTACAGGAAGAATGAAGATGACACAACATGGCAGAGAGCAGGCTCCCAGATTTTCTGATGTAGCACTCAAAGCCCTGGTGCAGGAGGTGGAGACAAGCGCTTAGAAAGGAACATGAGTGACCTGCAACCAGGGCAGGTGATAGGGTCCTGAATGTGCCAGCCCGCCGGAGGACTCAGGTGAGGACTTTAATGGGGTGACATACAGAAAAGTTAAGAATTGAACATTTAAACCACATCTGTTGGCAGCTAAAGTAAGTATAAACTGCAGTAGGCAGCTATATAAACAGTGAAAATATTACAAGACAGTACTATACAGTACACAACTTCATTTTTAAAATATATTTTTATACTAACTTACATGAGATTAGAAGTTTATATTTAAAACTCTTGTAGCACCATATGCAATCAAAACAATTTGCAAGGCTCTTTTCATCATCACAATTCAGTCCTAAACATTCTATTTATAACAGGACACAAACATAAACTCCCCTTGCTCAAACCTCTGTGCTAAAAGTGCCAATTTATAAAATCTACATAAGGAAGATTCTGTAAAGAGATTAGTGCGCTGCACTTCCTGTGTTCAATTTAAATTCGCCAACAGCAGAGTTTTGAACTGAGACACTTTACAAAAAGTACTGTACAAGCAGTACAGCTATGGTTCATTGTTTATGTTCAATCAGCATGACGGCTGTTTTGCATGCTTCAAGTTCTTAGGAAATAAATGTTTTCATTCAATTTACAACAGAGAAAACATTACTTTGATGTGACTCATTTTATCTGATCCATCACAGCTGAAGTAGGCTTTTTTTTACTTTCCCTATTTCGAAGTTTACCTTGTTGTTTATCTTGTTCTGTACCCTTTTTAAAAAAAAATCTTTGCTGTAAGATCATCAAACTGCAGGACTTTGCAAATGGTGCTCACAACAGCCATCTGTGGCTGTGCACAAGAGTAGACCTACACTCTAAATGTGTCCTTTATCCCTGCAGAGAGGCAATTACCCTTCACACTTTGTGCCTGTACGACAAACAAAGTTGTCAACACTACACAAATCCTAGGTGTGAAATTTTCAGTCTTGAGCCAGATACCTTAAAGGGAGAACTTACGAAATGGCAAACCTGGCAGGGAACCTTGCCTACCAGGAATGTATATCAGGAAATCACAGGTATGATTCCTACAATTTCCCATCCATTAACTAAGCACATTTGGACTTAAATGTGGGAGGCATGATTGAGAAATTTGCAGATGATACAAAAATTGGCCGTGTAATTGATAGTGAAGAG
The DNA here is from genome assembly GCF_036365525.1 of Heterodontus francisci. Classification (NCBI taxonomy): domain Eukaryota; kingdom Metazoa; phylum Chordata; class Chondrichthyes; order Heterodontiformes; family Heterodontidae; genus Heterodontus; species Heterodontus francisci. The sequence continues at coordinate 116,547,729 of NC_090374.1, forward strand.
GATGGCTGTAGACTCCAGAAATTATATCAATGGTTTGGTTGAGTGGGCAGAAAAGTGGCAAATGGAATTCACTCTGGAGAAGTATGAGATAATACATTTGGGGAGGGCAAACAAAGCGAGGGAATACACAATAAACGGATGATATTGAGAGGGGCAGAAGAAGTGATAGACCTTGGAGTGCATGTCCACAGGTCCCTGAAGGTGGCAGGACAGGTTGATAAAGTGGTGAAGAAGACATATGGAATGCTTTCCTTTATTGGCTACAAAAGCAGGGATGTAATGCTGAAACTGTATAAAATGCTGGTTAGGCCACAGCTGGAGTATTGCATAGAGTTCTGGTCACCACATTATAGGAAGGTCACAATTGCTCTGGAGAGTGTACAGAAAAGGTTTACGAGAATGTTGCCAGGGCTTGAAAGTTGCAGCTATGAGGAAAGATTGGATCGACTAGGGTTGTTTTCCTTAGAACAGAGGAGGCTGAGAGTGTACAAAATTATGAGGGGCCCAGATAGAGTACAGGAAGGATTCTGTTTTCCCTAGCGGAGAGGTCAATTACCAGGTGACACAAATTTAGATGATTGGTAGAGGGATTAGAGGGGACAGGAGGAAAATCTTTTTCACCCAGAGGGTAGTGGGTGTCGGGAATTCACTGCCAGGATCGATGGGGGAAGCAGAAACCCTCAACTCATTTAAAAGGTACCTGGACATGCACCTGAGTGCTGCAAACTGCAAGGCTACGGACCAGGTGCTGGAAGGTGGGATTTGATTGAGCAGCTAGTTTTTTTCAGCCGGCGCAGACATGATGGGCTGAATGGCCTCCTTCTGTGCCGTAAATTTTTTATGGTTCTATGGTTCTAAGCACCTTGGGAAGTTTTATTATGTTAAAGGCACTATATAAATACAAATTGTTGTTGTTGTTCATATTAATGATGGAAAATCATGGGGTGCATATGCATGATTTCCTGAAACACATTCCTCACAGACAAGGCTTTCTGCCAGGGGTGTGATTTCATAAAATTAGTTCTTAAGTGTTAACTCAGAATGAAAGAATACATATGATTAAAAGCAAAAAGCAGCACTTGTCATGTAGGCTACAGGCTATGTGCAAATGGCATTAATACATTCTGCTTCTGTCATTCTTTTCCTTTTTCTTTCTTTATGGTCCCTTGCCTCTGGGTTTTATGAATGCTTTCCTATACTGTCTATAATTTCAGTGTGGGCCATTGCTGACCACGGGATAGCTTCAGTCCAAAGTACGTTATTGTCTTCTTGCCGTCTGAGGCAACAGAAATGTTAGAATTTACCAGCATTATCAAAACCAGTGAGAGATTGCTATGGCCAGGAAAGAGACTGCATTGTCTCAGGTGAGTTTCCCATCCAAAGCAGGAGAATTTGCTGGGCTGCTGATAATGAGTTCCTAACTTTGACTGTGCTGTGTGGGGAACTGCAGGAATAAGCCTACTTCTTAGCACGGAGCAGTGGAGAGTATAGGAGCAACAACAATCATCCATGTCGCTGGATCTCTGTACCAAAGATTTCTGTCTCTGGGATGAAAACTATCCCCGAATGTTATTAATAATTTTTTTTAAATGCCTGGAAATCTGAAATTAAAAAAACACAGAAAATGCAACAACAATAACCTATACAGCACCTTTAATGTAATAAAACGTCCCACGGTGCTTCACAGGAGTGTTATAAAACAAAATTTGAGACTGAGCCACATAAGAAATACTAGGTCAGATGACCTAAAGCTTGGTCAAAAAGGTAGGTTTTGAGGAGTATCCTAAACGAGGAAAGCATGGTAGAAACGCAGAGAGATGTAGGGTGGGAATTCTAGATCTTAGGATCTGGGCAACTGAAGGCGCGGCCACCAATGGTGGGGCGATTAAAATCGGGGATGCTAAGGAGAAGCTAAAGTTGAGTGCAGATATCTCAGAGGGTTGTGGGGCTGGAGGAGATTACAGAGATAGGGAGGGGAGAGGCCATGAAGGGATTTGAAAACAAGGATGAGAACTTTAAAGTCAAGACGTTGCTTGACTGGGAACCAATGTACGTCAGTGAACGTAGTGGTGATAGGTGAATGGATCTTGGCATGAGTTAAGACACGGGCAGCAGAGTTTTGGATGACCTCAAGTTTAATGTGGGAAGCCAGCCAGGATTGCATTGCAATAAGCAAGCCAAGAGGTAACACAGGCATGAATGACGGTTTCAGCAGCACATGAGCTGAGACAGGGAAGATGTTACGGAGGTGTAAAAAGGCGAGCTTAATGATGGTGCGAATATGTTATCACGCTCTCGCAATACAAACTTATGAACTAGACGTATGGGCTGACAAAGTATAAACCTGAAATGGGTTCCTGTAAAACAAAATAGAGTTGAGAGATCAGGTGACCTTTTCTTTCCTGCCAATGCACGTGGAACTGCAAGAACCCCAAGCTAATTTTCATGTCTGGACAAGGTTTGGCGAAGTCATTAAAATGCAAATGACCCTTCCTGTAGTCATGGCTGCACTTCTCCAACTAATTAAAAAAACTGGGCTCACAATACTGCTGCTGACTCAAGGACTCCAAACTTGAAATCCAGAGAATGGGTGTGAAAAGCACGATTTTATCAAGATCGGATGTGTATGAGTGACGCCTGGACTCCATTGTCTGAAAATGGCCTAACCATCAGAAGCTATTTATGAGGACAATGGAAACAGGTACTCTGAACTAGGTTTCTGATAAGGGGTTTTAACAAGGCATATTCTGGGCAGACAGAGCCAGAAACATCTATGCCAACAAAGAGAAAAGACATTGCCTAAGAAACCACCAGCTCTAAACCACATGTAGGCAGAGACTGGAGTTAGCTCTGAACTCATCCACCTAAGGAACCGTACCAGGGCTTCGCCATTGAATCTTAACTAGAGAATAACGAGAGAAATCTGCCACTGAGAACATAAAACAACAGCGAATCCATCCTCTTACAGCTCCAGAGCTTTTCTTCAGTGGACAAAAAAGGAATACAGGCCGGCATCATTTCAAGTCTTCACCCCAGGGAGAAGCAAGTGTAACGTGACTTTGATAGAAGCTGTTTCGGTACTGTGGCAGAGCCAGAAACCTGATTGAATGGATTCAAACATGGAGTTCTGGGAAAGATGGGCAAGGATTTGAGAGATGACAACACATTCAAGGGTTTTTGAGAAGAAAGTGCAGTTGGAGATGGGGCAGTTAGTTTGCAAGGATTGTGGGGCCAAGAGTTTTGTTTTGAGGAGAGGGGTAATGACAGCAGATTTAAAGGAGAGAGGGACAACACCTGAAGAGAGAGAAACATTGACAATAACAGTTAACATGGGGACAAGGAGGGGAAGTTGAGTGGTCAGCAGTTTAATGGGAATAGGGTCGAGGGAGCAGGAAGTGGGTCTCATGGACAAGATGAACTCGGAGAGGATATGAGGGGAAATAGGAGCGAAACTACAGAAAGATGTGAGTTCAGGGCTAGGGTGGGGTGGTGGGGGGGAAACTTTAGAGGAAGTTTGGCCAGGTGGATTAGTGGAAGGAGGGATGTGGCAGAGGCAGATGATCAGATAGTCTCAATCTTAGTGACAAAGCAGTCCATGATCCCTCGCATTTATTATTAGAGGTGAAGGTGGCGGAGACAGGTGTTTAAGAAGACAGTTCGCAGTAGAGAAAAAAAGCCAGGAGTTTTCTTTGCATTCTGGAATGATCCTAGAATATGAGCAGTTTTAGCAGACGTGAGCAGGATCCAGTAGTGTTTTATGTAGTCCAGCCAGATCTGGTGGTGAATGGCTAAACCAGTTGTCTGTCATATCTATTCAAGTCTGCATCGCTTGGACGTAAGGGAGAGATGAGGGCCATAACGGGGGAATGGCCAGGATGAGGGAGATTAATGTTTATATTGGGGACTAGAGCATCAAAGGTGGAGGTTGAACAAATAAGTCAGCATCTGAAAGAAAAAGCAAGATAATGGCCAGAATTCTATCGTGGGCAGACGGGAGCCAGCCTCCAACATAAAAGTCGGTGGTGAACCCGCTTCTGCCTCGCCTGGGGATCCGTTCTGTATTTTACAGGTCCCCAGGCTTTAATTGTTCTGAGACGGGACTTCCATCCGCTTGAGGGAAAAAATCCCGCCTCCTTGAGCTGCCGGCCAGTCAGCAGGTAGGCAGCTCTTAGCCCCAGCAGCGCCACCAGGAGCGATGCAAGCCTGTGCCCGATGAGCAGGCCCCACCGTCCCCCTGGGACGATCAGCAGCCACCTGGTTTTCCTAGGTGGCTTTTCCTGGCTCCAGGATGCCCACTTGCCACGCGTAAATTCCACGTGGAGGTGGGTGAAGGCCCTTAAGTGGCCGTTAAGTGGCCACTTAAGGGTCTTGATTGGCCTGGGGCAGGCGGACCGTTTTTCCCCCCACCCTACATAAAGGGCGGAGGAGGTGGGAGCGGATCAGGAAAGCCTCCTGGAGCCTCCCGCTCTATTTTACGCCATACCCCTCCCCCACCCCCATCACCATCCCGCTCGTTGTGGTGGCGTAGAATTCTGGCCAATATTTGAGGTGAGACTGGAGTTCAAGGGCTCCCACTGGAAAAGTGATCGATCCCTGGGGCTTAATAAAGAAGTTAAGAATAGTATTAGATCAAAAGAAGAAGCTTATAATGTTGCAAAGAATAGTAGTAAACCTGCGGACTGGGAGAGTTTTAGAAACCAGAAAAAATGACCAAAAATTGATAAAAAGGAAAAAAATAGAATACAGGAGTGAACTAACAAGAAATATAAAAACATAGAGGAGAAACTATAATGGGGAACAGGGAAATGGCAGAGACTTTGAACAAATATTTTGTATCTGACTTCACAGTAGAAAACACAAAAAGCCTGCCAGAAATAGTGGGGAACAAAGGGTCTAATGAGAGTCAGCAACTTAAAGTGAATAATCTCTATAGAAAAAAGGTACTAGGCAAACCAATGAGACTAAAAGCCAACAAATACCCTGGATCTGATGGTCTACATCCTTGGGTTCTAAAAGAGGTGGCTGCAGTGACAGTGGATGCATTGGTTGTGATCATCCAAAATTCTCAAGATTCTAGAATGGTCCCAGTGGATTAGAAGGTAACAAAAGTAACACCGCAATTCAAGAAAGGAAGGAGAGAGAAAAAAGGGAACTATGGCTCAGTTAGCCTGACATCATTCATCAGCAAAATGCTGCAATCCATTAGTAAGGATGTGTTAACAGGGCACTTTGAAAATCATAATATGTTTAGGCAGAGTCAACATTGTTTTATGAAAAGGAAATTTTGTTTGACAAATCTTTCAGAGGTTTTTGAGGATGTAACTAGCCAAGCTGTTCTAGTACAGCTACAACACTGGCATCTACCCAACAATGTGGAAAATTGCCCAGGTACGTCCTGTACACAAAACGTAGAACAAGTCCAACCCAGTCAATTACCGCCCCATCAGTCTACTCTCGATCATCAGCAAAGTGATGGAAGGTATCATCGACAGTGCTATCAAGCAGCTCTTACTCAGCAATAACCTGCTCACTGATGCTCAGTTTGGGTTCCGCCAGGGCCACTCAGTTCCTAACCTCATTACAGTCTTGGTCCAAAAATGGACAAAAGAGGTGAACTCAAAAGGTGAGGTGAGAGTGACTGCCCTTGACATCAAGGCAGCATTTGACCGAGTGTGGCATCAAGGAGCCCTAGAAAAACTGGTGTCAATGGGAATCAGGGGGATAACTCTCCACTGGTTGGAGTCATACCTTGCACAAAGATTGTAGTTTTTGGAGGTCAATCATCTTAGTCCCAGGACATCACTGCAGGAGTTCCTCAGCATAGTGTCCTAGGCCCAACCATCTTTAGCTGCTTCATCAATGACCTTCCCTCCATCATAAGGTCAGAGGTGGGGATGTTCGCTGGTGATTGCACAATGTTCAGTACCATTTGCGACTCCTCAGATACTGAGGCAGTCTGTGTCCACATGCAGGAAGATCTGGACAACACTCAGGCTTAGGCTGATAAATAGCAAGTTACATTCACTCCACACAAGTGCGAGGCAATGACCATCTCCAGCAAGAGAGAATCCAAACATCTCCCCTTGACATTCAATGGCATTATCATCACTGAATCCTCCACTATCAACATCCTGGGGGTTACCATTGACCAGAAACTGAATTGGACCAGCCAGATAAGTACTGTGGCTACAAAAGCAGCTCAGAAGCTGGGAATTCTGCAGCGAGTAACTCACCTCCTGACTCCCCAAAGCCTGTCCACCATCTATAAAGCACAAGTCAGCTGTGTGATGGAATACTCTCCACTTGCCTGGATGAGTGCAGCTCCAACTACACTCAAAGTAGCTCGACACCATCCAAGACAAAGCAGCCCACTTGATTGGCACCCCATCCACCACCTGCAACATTCACTCCCTCCACCACCGTGCACAGTGGTAGCAGTGTGTACCATCTACAAGATGCACTGCAGCAACACACCAAGGCAGCTTAAACAGCACCTTCCTAAACTCATGACCTCTTCCACCTAGAAGGACAAGAGTAGCAGACGCATAGGAATATCATCAGCTGCAAGTTCCCCTCCAGGCCTCACATCATCCTGACTTGGAACTTATCGTCGTCGCTTCACTGTCGCTGGGTCCAGTCCTGGAACTCTCTTCCTAACAGCACTGTTGGTGTCCCTACACCACATGGACTGAGTGGTGCAACAAGGTGGCTCACTACCACCTCCTCAAGGGCAATTAGGGATGGGCAATAAATGCTGGCCAAGCCAGCGACGCCCACGTCCCATGGAAGAATAAAAAAAAGTAGCAGGGTAGATAAAGGGGAATCAGTGGATGTAGTAGATTTGGATTTCTAAAAGGCATTTGATAAGGTGCCACATAAAAGGTTATTATGATTAGATAAGAGCTCATGGGGTTGGAGGTAATATAATAGCTCAGTTCAGTATGGTTAATGGACAAAACGCAGACAGCAGGGATAAATGGGGCATTTTGATGTTGTCAGGCTGTAAATAATATGGTGCCACAAGAATCAGTGCTGGGACCTCAGCTATTTACAATCTATATTAATGAACATATGAACATACGAATTAGGAGCAGGAGTAGGCCACTCGGCCCTTCAAGCCTGCTCCGCCATTCAATGGCTGAACTGATTACTCCACATTTCCACCTACCCCTGATAACATTCCACCCCTTGCTTATCAAGAATCTATCTACCTCTGCCTTAAAAATATTCAAAGACTCTGCTTCCACCGCCTTTTGAGGAAGGGAATTCCAAAGACTCACGACCCTCAGAGAAAAAATTTCTCCTCATCTCTATTTTAAATGGGCGACCCCTTATTTTTAAACAGTGACCCCTAGTTCTAGATTCCCCCACAAGGGGAAACATCCTTTCCACATCCACCCACTGAAGACTCCTCAGGATCTTATATGTTTCGATCAAGTTGCCTGTTACTCTTCTAAGTTCCAGTGGATACAAGCCTAGCCTGTCCAATCTTTTCTTGTAAGATAGCTAGCCTATTCCAGGTATTAGTCTAGCAAACCTTCTCTGTACTGACTCCAACGCATTTACATCCTTCCTTAAATAAGGAGACCACTACTGTACACAGTACTCCAGATGTGGTCTCACCAATACCCTGTACAGCTGAAGCATAACCTCCCTACTTTTGTATTCAATTCCCCTCATGATAAATGATAACATTCTATTAGCTTTCCTAATTACGTGCTGTATCTGCATACTAACCTTTTGCAATTCATGCACGGGCACACCCAGATCCCTCTGCAATCTCTCACCATTTAGATAATATGCTTTTTTATTCTTCCTACCAAAGAGGACAATTTCACAATTTCCCACATTATACTCCATTTGCCAGGTCTTTACCCACTCACTTAACCTATCTATATCCCTTTCCAGCCCCCTTATGTCCTCTTCACAAGTTACTTACCTACCTATCTTTATGTCATCAGCAAATTTAGCAACCATACCTTCGATCCCTTCATCTAAGTCATTTATATAAACTGTAAAATGTTGAGGCCCCAGCACAGATCTCTGTGGCACACCACTCGTTACATCTTGCCAACCAGAAAATGACCCATTTATGCCTACTCTCTGTTTCCTGTTAGCTAGCCAATCTTCTATCCATGCCAATATGTTACCCCCTAAACCATGAGCTTTTATTTTCTGCGATGACCTTTGATGGCATATCAAATGCCTTCTGGAAATCTAAGTACAATACATCCACCGGTTCCCCTTTATCCACAGCACATGTAATTCCCTCAAAGAGCTCCAATAAATTGGTTAAACATGATTTCCCTTTCACAAAACCATGTTGACTCTGCCTGATTACCTTGAATTTTTCTAAATGCCCCACTATAATATCTTTAATAATAGCTTCAAACATTTTACCTCAGACAGATGTTAAGCTAACTGGCCTGTAGTTTCCTGCTTTCTGTCTCCCTTTTTGAATAAAGGAGTTACATTCATTATTTTCCAATCTAATGAAACCTTCTCCGAATCTAGGGAATTTTGGAAAATTAAAACTAACGCATCAACTATCTCACCTGCCACTTCATTTAACACCCTAGGATAAAGTCCAACAGGATCCAGGGACTTGTCAGCCCCAGAGCTCCAACAATTTGTTCAGTACCACTTCCCTGATGATTGTAATTTTCTTGAGTTCCTCCCTCCCTTCCATTTCCTGACTTACAGCTAATACTGGGATGTTACTTGTATCCTCAATAGTGAAGACCAATGCAAAATATCTGTTCAATTCATCTGCCATTTCCTTATTATCCATTATTAATTCCCCAGACTCACTTTCTATAGAACCAATGCTAACTTTATTAACTCTTCTTTTTTAAATATCTATAGAAACTCTTACTGATTGTCTTTATATTTCTAGCTAGCTTTCTCTCATACTTTAATTTTACCTTCCTTATCAATCTTTTAGTCATTCTTTGCTGTTTTTTATATTCTGTCCAGTCTTCTGACGCGCCTTCCATCTTTGCACAATTATAGGCTTTTTCTTTAAGTTCCATGCTATCTTTAACTGTTTTAGTTAACCACGGATGGCGGGTCCCACCCTTGGAATTTTTCTTTCTCGTTGAAATGTATCTATTCTGTGTATTCTGAAATATCCCTTTAAATGTCTGCCACTGTATCTCTATTGACCTATCCCTTAACCTGATTTGCCAGCTCACTTTAGCTAGCTCTGCTTTCATGCCCTCATAATTGCCTTTATTTAAGTTTAAAATACAAGTCTTGGACCCACTCTTCTCTCCCTCAAACCAAATGTAAAATTCAATCATATTATGACTGCTGCTTTCTCGAGGCGCCTTAACTATGAGGTCATTAATTAATCCTATCTCGATGCACAATACCAGGTCCAGGTCTCTGGTTGGCTCCAGCACATATTGTTCCAAGAAATTATCCCGAAAACATTCTATGTACTCCTCATCTAGGCTACCTCTGCGCATCTAATTTTTCCATTCTATATGTAGGTTAAAATCTCCCATAATTATTGATGTACCTATCTGACAAGCTGCCATTATTTCTTCCTTTATACCCCATCCTACAGCGTGGTTAATGTCAGGTGAACTGTACACCACTCCCACAAGTGACTTCGTGCCTTAACGATTTCTCATTTCTAGCCAAGCTGCTTCTACATCCTGGCTTCCTGAACTTAGGTCATCCCTCTCTATTGCACTAATACCATCATTAATTAACAGAGCTCCCCCTCCACCTTTTCCTCGCTTCCTGTCCTTCCTAAATGCTATGTACACTACAATATTCAGGTCCCAATCTATGTCCTCCTGCAGCCATGTCTCTGTAATGGCTATCACATTGTACTTATTTATTTCTATTTGTGCTCTCAGTTCATCTGTTATGTTTTGAATGCTTACGTGCATTCAGATACAGAGCCTTTAGTGCTGGCCTTTTAGTATTTTTGTAACCTCTAGCCTTATCTGTTGATTCACTCTTAGATTTGTACGCTTTGTCCCTTATCTATTTCTATTTGTGCTCTCAGTTCATCTGTTTTGTTTTGAATGCTACGTGCATTCAGGTACAGAGCCTTTAGCGTTGTCCTTTTATTATTTTTGTAACCTCTAGCCTTATCTGTTGATTCACTCTTAGATTTGTATGCTCTGTCCCTTCCTGTCACAGTCTGTTTCTCATCTCCCATATTAATACCTGTCTCTCTTGCCTTGTCTCCACTCCTTGATTGACCATATCTTCCCAAATTTGATTCCTTGCTCCCACTATTCAGTTTAAAACCCTCTCTACTTCTCTAGTTCTGCGGCTTGCTAGAACACCAGCCCCAGCATGGTTCAGCAATGGCTTAGATGACACAAAAATTGGCCATGTAGTTGATAGTGAAGAGGATAGCTGTAGAGTCAATGGTTTGGTTGAGTGGGTGGAAAGGTGGCAAATGGAATTCAATCCGGAGAAGTGTGAGGTAATGCATTTGGGGAGGCAAACAAAGCAAGGGAATATACAATAAACGGGAGGATATTGAGAGGGGTAGAAGAACATCAGAACATAGGAACAGGAGTAGGCCATTCAGCCCATTGAGCCTGCTCCGCCATTCAGTAGGATCATGGCTGATCATCCACTTCAATGCCTTTTCCCCACACTATCCCCATATCCCTTTTTGGCATTGGTATTCAGAAATCTGTCAATCTCTACTTTAAATATACTCAATAACTGAGCTGCCACAGCCCTCTGGGGTAGAGCATTCCAAAGATTCACAACCCTCTGAGTAAAGATATTTCTCCTCATCTCTGTCCTAAGTGGCTTCCCCTTTATTTTGAAATTGTGTCCCCTGGTTCTAGACTCCCCAACCAGAAGAAACAGCTCACCTGCATATACCCTGTCTATCCCTTTAAAATGTGAGACACCTTGGAGTGCATGTCCACAGGTCCCTGAAGGTGGCAGGACAGGTAGATAGAGTGGTGAAGAAGGCATATGGATTGCTTTCCTTTATTGGCTACAAAAACAGGGATGTAATGCTGAAACTGTATAAAACGATGGTTCGGCCACAGCTGGAGTATTGCATACAGTTCTGGTCACCACATTACAGGAAGGACATAATTGCTCTGGAGAGTGTACAGAGGAGGTTTACAAGAATGTTGCCAGGACTTGAAAGTTGCAACTATGAGGAAAGACTGGATTGGCTGGGGTTGTTCTCCTTAGAACAGAGGAGGCTGAGGGGTGACTTAATTGAGGTGTATAAAATGACGAGGGTCCCAGATAGAGTAGACAGAAAGGACCTGTTTCCCCCAGTGGAGAGGTCAGTTACCAGGGGGCACAGACTTAAGGTGATTGGTAGAAGGATTAGAGGGTACATGAGGAAAAACTTTTTCACCCAATCTAGAGGGTGGTGGGAGTCTGGAATTCACTGCCTGGATCAGTGATGGAGGCAGAAACCCTCAACTCATTTAAAAGGTACCTGGACATGCACCTGAAGTGCTGTAACCTGCAAGGCTATGGAAGGTGGGATTAGAGTGGGTGGCTAGTTTTTTCAGCTGACGCAGACACAATGGGCTGAATGGCCTCCTTCTATGGTGCTATGGTTCTATTTCAGAAAGGCCTCTTGGGGAAAAAGAAAGGTCACAGCATTGATGCACTGCTGGAAGATGGCTGAAAATACAAAGCCATTGTAGCTGGACAACAGCACCTGCAAGTACAAGATGCAGCCAACAGTATCGGCACTATAATCAGGTTGAAAAGAGCAAGCAAGCTATGTGGTTAGTGTGGTTGGTCCCAATCACGGTGAAATTGTCCTGCATTTCAAGACCTGTGCAAGGGGTGCGGTATAAAAGGACACTGGGCCCGCCTATGCAGGAATTGTGGCTCTGAAGACGCAGCCAGAAGCCACGGTAGGACGTGAGCCAACAGAATACAGGCGCAGCAGCACTGCAACAGCAGCAAGGAAAGCACCAGAGACCAGAGAATGAGTTGAAGCAATGTCTATTGGCTCTTCGAGATGAGGTGCCGGAACTTTCCAAGAATGATGAGACCCCAAAAGTGGTCATCTTGAGAAAAGCAACAGAGCATGTTAGCAGGCTGAAGACAGAGCAATAGAAACTGAATGCAAAGAGGGAGAATCTTCAGAAAGAAGAGCAACAGATGACATGCAAAGTCTCCGAGCAAGAGTTGTCAAACCACCAAGACGACCTATGGGCTTTTGATCCTTTATTCTTGTAAATTTCATAATTTCTAGCTATGTGTAAATAATTTTGATGTTATCTAATTTCATGTGTTTCTACTGCTAGCATACCAGATGTATCTTTGGAAATCTATCACTGCCAGCACAAGGGAGGATTTCCTGGTTTTGGAAGAAAAATGTTGTTGAATCATCTGCGCACCACATTTTTGTTATGTTTACACTAGGTTGCTGGATATATTATGTACATCTGATTTATCTCAAAGCAATGCAAATATCACACTTGTATTAAATCACCAACTGGTTTATTTACAGCATTTTAAAATATATCCGTTCTTACAAGATCTCAGTACTGCGTCTTCTCAGAGCAGTCAGTGTGTTTTCTGTAGAAGATTCCAGTTCTATCTTTTAGTTTCAGTTTTAAATCTTAAGCTCTACCCATAGGCTTAAGCAATCAAACACAGTGAACAAAGATAAGTGGACAGACTAATACAATCAAACCCAGATCAATCAAACACTACAAACACATCTAATTTACGTTGCATCAGACAACATAATAAAAGCTTTTCATTGCATTGGCGTGCCCCTCTGTTCCCTCCTTCAGCAGTCCCCTCCTAATGGTGAGGGTCTTGGTGGCCCAAGGTTGCTGCAGCCTTGCTCTCTGGGCAGTGCTGTTGCCTCCCACTCTGATGCTCCTCCTCATTGGAGGTTCCAAAGTCTGACTGAATTAGACAAATGGCAGGTCTCTGCACAGAATTTCCAGAGCCTCCTTCCCACAGACCCTCCATGCTCTCCCAGCCTTCTTACAGTCCCTGGTGTGCAACTGGAAGGTTGGCACTGTGCTTGCCAACCCCCTGACACACAAACTTATTTCTGAGCTGCTCCCAGGGGTCAATGACAGAGCTGGCTCTGTCCTCTCGGTACAAGGCTCTCACTACTGATGGCAGCCAGTCCTGAACCCTTTTGAGCCCGGGGTGCCCCTACAAAATTCCATTTGCCATGTAAAACTTTAGTCAATTACCTGATTAGCAAATAAGTGACAGCCATTCGCTGGTTTATTCCTCAGGGCAATGCCTTGACCAATCAGAGTCAAGCTGCCTGGTTTAAATTTCAAACAAAGCTTGGCAGTTAACTGTCAGTCACTGTAAACTGGTGCATTCTCCATGGCAATACCTCTACCAATCAGAGTTCACTTGCCAACCAATCAGCACTCCCGTCTCATGCAGTATAAGTTGTTGTTTTCCCTTACACTGGTTATTCTTGCGGATTGTCCTGATGAGTGCAAGACGAAAAGCTTCAACAACATGTCTTTATTTTCAGCAATACTCAAGTTCTGTATTACTAAACGACAATTTGTCTTCTATTCGTCAATCAGGCTCAATAATCCTCATACAGAATATTGAAACGGCATCAACTACTAACCGGCACAAGTAGAGTCATGCCAATAAGTAGTTAGAATGTGTGTGTTGCCAGAAGTAATGAGAAGCACATCCTTTCTTCCACAATTCTATATACAGCTTACATGCTGCCATGAATTGTGCATAGGCAATAGGGTTTGGAGTTTAGGAAACCAATAGATTACTATTATGGACAGTGTAACTCCACTAACACAAGTGAAGTAGTACAGTTTAATATGCCTCCTTCACAATGGAGCCCTTAGTATAATGTGGAGATAAAAGAGGTAACAGATCTAACACTGCTTGGAACATAAACATTTTCAGGACTTCCAACAGACTCAAACACTCATAATTTAGTGCGCTCGATAAAAATGTAATGTGCATGCATTGACACGGATGCCAGATTGTATCCAGTCTTATCTCCTTTTCTTTAAACATCTTGCACTCTTCTACATGAGGGAGATTTTCCATTATGGTGCTTGGGTGCATTAGATTACTTGTGCACAGGGTATAGAGGGAAACTAACCGGAGAGGAATGGATGCAATCCAACATTCCGTTCATTTAAATTAATAAACAATAACAAATCAGAGAGCCTGTTATGGCTCTACAATCCTTCTTGCTCAGTTTTGCTACATGTGCCAAGCCCAGGTGATCCGCAATAAGAGGAAAATCTGTCCTCATGTTTCAGCTCGCATTGTTTTTGACAGGAGATAAGGCGACCTCACGGCAAAAGTACTGTTCCTAAGCTTTTCTCTATATCTACTCTAGAATCTAACCGTTTCCCAAAAGACATCACCACAGGTCAATGTTAGCAATAAAGAAAAGGCATTACCTTGTTCTGTGCTTTTTAATCAAAATATTGATGCTTTCATCTGTGAGCTGGCATCCATTGACAAGGAGTCTGTAAAGACTACAACAAACACATGATTTGTATGCTGTATGATTTTGTGCACACACACACAAAGCAGATAATTTGTTGTTATTTGGAAACTGTAGGACAAGTAACAATTATTGGTTTCTTTTAGCTGAAGTACAGCTGCCTGATTTTTTTCCCTTGAGTGTTGGGGGATGAAGGTAGAACACATGTTCTAGTATCATTGCTTTAAATTTCAAAAAAACATTTAAAATTTTTTTTAAAAATTATCTTTAAAGTGAAAGCCTGAAATAGCAAAAGAATAAATTTAATCGCTGAAATTATTTGAACAAGGTATTTCCCCCCTAAGCAGATACACACTTTACTGTTTTTAGTTGTTTACAGATACAAGAAATATGGGTTTGAATAACAAAAGGGAGTCCCCAGCTTTTCTGCAGATCTTGTAACAAAGTTATGACAGACAATAGGGAGAATCCATGTGGAAATATGCGCAGTCATTTGTAAATAAAACATATCAAAGAAGGTGCAAAAATTAGAATTTCACCTCAACCCCTTTGTGTTTGAGATAGACCCTCCCAGACACAAATATGATTTGAAATTTAGCCTTTAACATCACGGGATTTCAAAATGTCCTTTTTTATCCCTCTCCCCCAACATCAAATTTCTTCCCTGAGCTCCTGCAGTAAGCTAAACATAAGAAAATTGCCGATAATGAGAAAAGGCATTTAGTCCCAATGAAGCTTATAACCCAAATTCTAACTACCCCAACCTTATGACCAATTGCAACTTAAATGCTCCTAATATTTGTAGGGTTGAAGTGCTGGTTGGGGTGTAGCACATTTTGGGATAGAACCCAAAAACACCCATCACAATTTCCTGCAAATTGCATTTCTTTGGCTCACCCCCCTTGTGTTAAAAATCAATCTTTGGGGCATAAAATGCTCCCAGGCCAACAAAAAAAATCACTCAGCTTTCAAAAGATAGCATCAAAACCAACTCTAACCATATTTTGAGCTAACATTAAATATCTAAAGATTACTTCAAGTGAAGCCCTGCAGTTATCTTACTCGAGTATTTATGCAGAAAGTGATATCAGTCAATTGTTTTTAAATATTATTGCCCAGTTGAAGTGCCCTTTTTGTATAGTTTCCTGCAAAGCCAAGGGTAAACACCCTAACCTGTTCCAGTGTCCCAGCCTCTGAATAGCAGGAGAAAGGTAACCATGATAGAGAGGCCAGTCAACATGTAGCATTATTTTCTTTAAAAACTTACAGGAAACTTTTTATACGGTGGATGGCGGGGGTGGGGTGGGTATGTACATATACTCATGTTTTAATGGTCTTTTCTAGTGTACTTCTTTAGGGGAACAATACTGACTCTTTAAAATCTTATTGTGAAAATAATTAGAAATAAATTCTATTTCCACCTATCATGGGTTGTCTGATGATGAAAGGTTGGACAGGCTAGGCGTGTATCCACTAGAGTTTAGAAGAGTAAGAGGCGACTTGATTGAACCATATAAGATTCTGAGGGATCTTGACAGGGTGAATGTGGAAAGGATGTTTCCTCTTGTGGGAGAATCTAGAACTAGGGGTCACTGTTTAAAAATAAGGGGTCGCCCATTTAAGACAGAGATGAGGAGAATTTTTTTCTCTCAGAGGGTCGTGAGTCTTTGGAACTCTCTTCCTCAAAAGGCGGTGGAAGCAGAGTCTTTGAATATTTTTAAGGCAGAGGTAGATAGATTCTTGATAAGCAAGGGGCTGAAAGTTTATTGGGGTAGGCGAGAATGTGGAGTCGAGGTTACAATCAGATCAGCCATGATCTTATTGAATGGTGGAGCAGGCTCGAGGGGCCAAGTGGCCTATTCCTGCTCCTAATTCATATGTCCGTATGTTCGTATGTACTATCAGAGTTAATATAACTCACCAGTAGCAAACTGTGGCACATACCATGAGGAAGCCTGAGCCAGTGCTATGATGCCTTTGCTGGTGGCTGCTGTCCAACTAACATCCACTGAAGTTAGCTTGTGACAAACTGCACTTGCACTGAGCAGAATTGTGTCCCCTGTCAGCTTTGGTCCACTGCAGCTCGTAACATTCAATTCCTGTTGAAAAATGTTGCTTTTAAAATAGGAACCATTGTGAGCTTAACATCATAATTC
Source organism: Heterodontus francisci (assembly GCF_036365525.1). Classification (NCBI taxonomy): domain Eukaryota; kingdom Metazoa; phylum Chordata; class Chondrichthyes; order Heterodontiformes; family Heterodontidae; genus Heterodontus; species Heterodontus francisci. Next base: position 116,564,322 of record NC_090374.1, read on the forward strand.
AAATATCATAATTCAAAGTATGCATGATCCACTTTGTTGACATAGGATATTTTCTTAAATACATTAATGGCATTGCTCGTAAGTTAGAGGGTACGTGTTTTATAAGGACGGAAGCATCATACAATGCCATGCACAATGCTGCTTAGGTAAAACTGTTTTTCTGGAATGCTGTGAATCACTGCTGTGAATGAGCATGATTTGAGGCCAATTAGTGGTTAATTTGTTGTGAAGCATATTCTGAGGTCAAGTTAAAGTAAATTGCTTACTTTTTCTTTTTCAGATGCCGCTTGTCCACTTGATGTTTAATTGTGATTTTTTGTTTTATATATTTGAACTAATCAACTACAAGGGTGACAAAGACTTTGTATATGTGACACTATCAAGTGTGACAGACACTAGATGCAAGACTTTTGTGTATACAGATAGAAATAACAACACAGAAAAGTCATGGACTACTTATAGCAGCGTTACATCCCAAAGGTGGCACTTCTACTTAACAACTGAAAGTAGCGCTGACACTGCTCATTTAAATATCCATTGGTGTTGGCTGAGCACAACTCCCATGTAGCACATAATTACTGCACGGGTATCGTTATAAATTGGAAATTGTAGATGCAAGCCTTTAAAAAGCTTAGACAGGATGAAGATTTTGTGAGTGAACTAGAGGAACAGTAGATAAGTATTGAACATTTTACAAGTCCATGTAACTGGATTTTGTAGCACATTAAAACATGCCTTCAATTGGAGGGACAGACAGAAGCACCCAAAAGGGCACTGGAAAGAGACAAAAGAAGAGTGCAAAATTCTCGTGAAACCAATTTTCAGACGCGTCTAGATGAAATGCAATAAGTGAGAGAAACACTGCTCAGTATCTCATGTGCCATTTCGGCTGCACTGTTACTTTTCCCGCTGCCAGAAAAAGTTCAATGACCTGATCAGGACAAGCATGATTTAAAAAAATCACTGCATCTCAGCTTACTTAAGCACTCTGGGCATCAACACACTCTTCACCATCTAAAATGAAAAGCTGAACAGGTTTCCTTTCATAAAAGCAAAAGTTCCGATGAAGGGTCACTGACCCGAAACGTTAACTCTGCTTCTCTTTTCACAGATGCTGCCAGACCTGCTGAGTGGTTCCAGCATTTCTTGTTTTTATTTCAGGTTTCCTTTCATACTGCACTGTGATAAGAATTTCACTAACTCTTAATCTGACTGTATGGCCGGAATTTTATGCCACCCAGCGAGCCGGATGGTGGCAGTGGGGTAGCGTAAAATTGAGCAGGAGGCTCTGGAAGGCCTTCCTGACCTGTTGCCGCCTCCACTCCACTTTACGTGGGCCTGGGGGGGGCGGGGGCAGGGAGGGGGGCGAGAAATGGGCCGCCCGCCCCAGGTCAATCAAGGCCCTTAAGTGGCCACTTAACGGCCACTTAAGGGCCCTCGCCCGCCTCCACGAGGTTTTCACCCATGGCAAGCTGGCGTCCGGGAGATGTGAAAGGCCACCCAGTGAAAGTGCCCCGGGGTAGGCCCTGACAAATGGGCACAGGATGCCCAATTGAGGGCCACCCCTGCTTCCCCAACCATCCCCAGGACCTGAGACGCGCCCCCCCCCCTTCCCCCAAATGACCACCCTTGCCTCGCCGGGGCATGACTGATTTCCCCAGTGAAGTAAACCAAACTTACCTGCACTCCTGGCTCCATGTCCTCAGCTGGGCTGCAGTCCCAGCAGTGGCCACCGCTCCCGGTGGCACTGCTGGGACTAAGGGCTGCCAGCCCGATTATTGGCCGGCACAATGTGTGCACAACTTGTGCACAATGTCCATAGAATCTAAGGACCAGAGGGGCATTCCAGATGTTAAAGAGCTGAACTTCTATGAGGAAACGGGAGAGCTGCTTGCAAGGCACTCTGTTTCAGCAGTTGGAGATGGCAAAGAGATCTAGTTCTGTGATGTTTTAGATGGATAATTATTTGAAGGATTTGATAAGGGGAGATTGTTAAACAAATGAGAACATCACCATGGTTAAGCTGAACTTGGATTTGCAGCCTTTACTGAGGAGTCTGTGTGATGGTCCTCATATTGTTCCATTCCATGCTCTCCTGCCTCCAAAGCAGTTAGGGCCACCTCCCCAGGAATCTCTAGGTCTGGGCCTTTTTGGATGGCAAAGTTGTGCAAAACTCAACAAGTGACAAATATGCAGAATACTCATTCTGGGGCCTATTTTAGAGTCCCTCCTGTCAAGGCAGTGGAAGTACCCCTTTATCAACATGATTATTACGAAATTTCTCAACCTCCATGCCAACACCAATTGCTCAATGCTGAAAACAGTTTAGAACCTCCTTAATATCCCCCCTGCTGTCACGTTGGCCTTCATTTCCCTCACAATCTAACTGAGATTGATGGCGCGCCAAAATCAGAAAATGCTGGAAATACACAGCAGGTCAAGCAGCATCTGTGGAGAGAAAAACAGAGTTAACGTTTCAGCTCTGTGAACTTTCATCAGAACTGTTTTGTTTCAGATTTCCAGCATCCGCATTATTTTGCTTTTGTGTTGATGGTGCACCAGCTGTGGGGAGCTGAAGTGCAAGGTCAATCAAGCCTTAGAACTGAATTTGAACTCAAATTTTGTTGCGGGTGATATTTGGATTTTAAATGTGGGGAATCATGGTTCAAATTTACTTTTTAATTCTCCAGGATAGGAACACAATACCATTCTCACAGAGATGTGAGCTTAATGATTTTATTAACGCTGTAGCAAATGGTAATAATAGATCATTAATAAGCACTACTATTCATGCTCATATTAAACTGTGCTTGACCTATAAATATCCCAATCTTACTGACCATAATTTAGAGGCAATACTTTAATCAGTCCCTGGTTTGCTCGTGCATTCAATGTACTGAGATAAAGAAGAACAATCCAATTTTGATTTAAAGTACTTACAATTTTTAATATTAAAGTATTACAAAATGTGTAACCGATTAACTCAAATTGGAATTAAATCATAACTGTAAATAGCCTTTGTGGAGAAACTAAATAAACAGAATGCAGCTGGGCCCAAAATTGAGATGGTGCAACGGTGCCATGAATTGCAGTCAGTGAGTTTAAGTAGGTAGAAGTGCACAGGGTAAGTAAATTTAGTCTGCAACACCTCAGATGTGCTGAGGGGAGGAGGCGTTAGTAGTGCAGGAGTGGGTGTTAGGTCCCAATTGAGCCGCAAAGAGATACAAGATGGGGCACCCAGAAAATACCAGGAGGCAAGGCAGAGACTTGGTAAGGCAGCACAATATAAAACCAGCTGTTGCACCTGGAGTAAACAGGCAACCTGGACAAGAAGGATGCTAAGCAGATCAAAGAAATGAGCCACAAACCTCAAGAAGCCACATCCTTGTAATGAAAAGAATGTTTTTTTGGGGGATTAGGGGCTAGAGCCTCAAGACGAATGTGATGTGCACTTGGTGGACAGAGGTGGCTATGAAAGTTAAAGTCACTTCCTTGAAACTGAGTGCTCCTTTGCAATGCAAGAAGAAGTTTGGTAAATCACCACAGCAATCAAGGTAGACTACCAACACCCCTAATCCTTGCTTGCGATCTCTTTATATGTGTGGTACTCCATACATTCATTACCCTCATGGAGTAAAAGGTGAAAGTGGGATCTCACAGTGGGGAATATAGATCTACAGAAGTCTTTCAGCTCTCAAACCTATGGACTTAAATGTCTAGGGCCCTGCTCTAAAAAAAGATGCTGGATAGAATCACATTAACATGGAGGCACAGAAAATGTGCTCGCTGCAATCCTGGCAGTTGTGCTGGGATGATGACCAGCAGTGGCCCCCAGTGCTGACCACACTGGATTTCTGAGGGTCATTGGGAAGGTGTTTCATTTGCAAGAAGTTGGCAAACACAGTTTCCACTCAGTGTCTTGGCCACAAATCTCACATGCCACAGGAACTCCAACCACTTACCCCATTCATTCCTTCTTCAGCAACAAATTTTTAAATAGTTCTCACTATCGTTGGTGGTCAGGGCTTCTTCCCATGCCTACTCCCCCAATCCACCATATTCACCCTTCTGGAGGCCAACAGACTTTAACTGGCTGGGTGCACCAGCCCCAGTGTTGCATAAGGCACGGGAGAATGAAATTCATTCATGTAGCATGGCTTCAAGTGATGCTATGCAGACTTGCATCAATCCCCTGGGAGCAGACAGTATAATGTAGCGTTCTTTATTGTTATCATTGCCATGCGCCGTGTGGGCCACGCAGGTAGTGGCCTGCAGCGCTACCTGACCTCAGGGAATCAATGTAGTCTGTGCAGTGAAGCAATGCAACGTGAACAAATTTCAGCGAGTCCCTGTCCCTAGCCTGACCTGTTCTGCATAAGTGACCTTGACACAGATGGGTGACATCTCTCCCTCTTACAAGGCCAAGCAGAAATTTCTAAATAAAGGCAAGATTTGTATATTTGGTTTGCAGCGCTTTTCCAAGCCATTCTGCCAGATTCCTGCCTAAGGTTATATCAGGAATGAATGGCTGAGGAAATTCAGCCCAGCTAAATCATTTATATCTGGCTTCAATGGCCATCCAAAAATGATTTAGAAAACAAATTTCCTTGTGTTTTTGTCAGTGGGAAGATGAGCTCTGTATTTCTTTTGTTGTGTGTGAAGCCATTTACTGTCTGATGTCCATGCAGTGATCCAGCAATACAAAGACTGTAAGTGAAATTTGTAGCATTGGCAGAATGTTCATCTTCTGCAGGGTCATAAAACTGGTGCACCATGTTGTCCACCTGTCATACATACTGCCCAACTTTCTTTCTGTTGACTTTGATGAAAATGAAAATCAGGCAGCGTGTATAACAGGGGACCAATCCTGCTAGTTTTCCGCTCCCAGGCAAGTTGAAACTTCTACTCATAAATTTGTTTGTGTGAAATAGTTCAGCTGGTATTCTATTCAGGACCCTCTGGCCCTCACAATGCTGTGTCACCTCTGGGATACTGTAATGATCCCACAACTGCCATCTTGTAATTCTGGTTCTTTCTGAGGCTGCAAATTGCACAGAAAGTGGACAGGGACCATAAAGTTGTGCCCCTCTGCCTTTATCTACATGTGGTTAGCCAGGCTCAGGTTGGTCAGATGAGTATGATGGTGGAGTCATCGCAGGTAAATAATAGTAGTTATTTTTTGCATTGGGTGGAAGGTCTCAATGTCTCATTTTTTCTGTCAGACCATCTCTATACTTCCTGAATCTATATGGGGTTTCCCTGGAAAATCCAAGTCTGGGGTGTGATTGCTGAAGGCTTTTTCACCATATTTATAGTTACACTGCCAGATTGCCACATTGATAAGGATTTGGACAACTGCTAAGACCCATCGGCCCAGATTTTCTGCCTTTGCAGGATTGGAGTGCATCTTTGACATGTTGGGACCTCTGGCCACCACAAAGATGTACCCGGACTCTAGCTGATTTCCTGGCATAAGTTAGGTGGACTCCCTGATTTCAAATGAGGATTCTGCCAGAAAATGGCTGCAGCAGGATTGGAGAGACAACCACAGTGTTGCAAATATAAATATTGTCATGCAAGCCCCCACCTGCCAAGAATGGGGCACAGATATTTTGCCACATGGATATTAAATTTTAGAATTGTTGCTGGGAAGAAATTAAGGCCTATTACAAGGGATTGCCAAGCCCCTGACTGGAAATACAATTGCATAGTAACAGACAGTACTTGGAAAGGACAAAGGGGCCACACCCTGCTACAATTTAATCCACAATGGACTTTTGATCACCAGATGTTGAAGGTGGAGAGGCTAGCATTCCAGGTTAACTGCTAAGATGGGCGAATATACAAACAGACATGGTCAACATCATCACATGACTAACTGGCTGTTGGAGTATTTTTGAATTTGAACTTGCCACAGAGATTTTGAACTCAGAAAGCTGTTTGCTGCTGGACTGAAAAGACCTCTCTCCTGTCTGCTCTCATCTTGCTCTCACCAGCTTCAGAAACCATTGAAGCCGCATGAACCCCAAGAGAGAAAGGTCTCCTACCAGTGAACAAGGTTTAAGAAAAATACCGGACCCCAACAAAAAGCAAGAATTAGCTCCAAGCAAGAACTACCTACAAAAGGTCTACAGTGAGCTTGAAGCACAGTAACAAGAAACTCTTCTGATGTTGCCTCAAACCTCTCCACTTTATTTTTCTTCTGCTCTTTTCTGTCTCTATTTGCGTGTGCATATCGCGTATGCATGCTAGCATGGGGCATGGCATGTATCTGTTGGCGTTAACTGAATTAGAGTTTAAATTTAAGTTTTAATAAATTTCACTTTTCTTTAAACCTAAGGAAGCCTGTTTGTGCTCATTTCTTTGCCTTATAATTGGAAAGCGGTGAACAAGGAATCACCAAGGGGGAGCTCAAAACGCCATTTGTTTAAAAATTAAACCTTGTTACAATAAGGCCAGGTGAAGGCTGAAAGAGGCCCCCAGACACCTTTCTCACCTGGTCATAACAATATGTTTAAATTCTTTTGAATTTGGTAGCAAAGCTGAGCAATTAATTTCATAGGTTGTTGGACCATTTAAATTTTGAATAGCCATAGCGCTAAACATATTGGATTCAAGGGATGAATGGTCATTCCTTACCTCCAATTTTACTATGGCACAAATGATCATAAATCTATCACAGAATCATACATAGGAGATCATTCAGCCCATCGTTGCAAGGGCGGCATCCATCATTACGTCCTCTCAGCTGGATCCAGCCCCAGCAGTGATTACCACTTCTGGTGGAACTGCTGAGACTGAAGAGCTGCTGGCAGTTCCCTTGGCTGGCAGCTCTTGGAGAAGGGCTCTTGTCCCTTAAAGGGACAGGAGCCCTGCTGGCAAAAAACTAGTTGCCAGATTGGTCCAAAATGCGGCTGGGGGTCCCAGAAACGGCCAAGGCAGGATTGCACCCAGCTTTTGGGTCCATTTCAGGCCCCCGTCATCCCAACAAAATTCAGCCCCTTGTGACTAATTATAGTAGTTTTTATACTGTTCCTTTTTTTTGAAAGTTTCATTTTGTTGATTATTTTATTGTAAATTTATAATTTATTTGAATTAATTTTGCCATCCCTGCAGGAGAGGAAAACAACTTACAAAGAAGTACATGGACTGTATAACAAAAAGCAGGCTATTCAGCCCAACTGACTTATGCCAGCATTTATGTTTCACACAAGCCATCTCCCACCCTGCTTCATCTAACTCTATTAGCATATCCTTCTATTGCTGTCTCCCTCATGTGTTTATCTAACCTCCCCTTAAATGCATCTACATTACTCGCCTCAACTATTCCTTGTGGTAGCAAGTTCCATATTCTAACATTCTCTTGATAAAAACATTTCTCCTGAATTCCCTATTGGATATATTAGTGATTATCTTATAACTATAGCCTCTAGTTTTGGTCTCCCACACATCCTCTATGTCTACCCTATCAAACCCTTTCATAACCCTAAAGACATTTATCAAGAGAAAAGAGCTGCCGTCCCTGTTCAATCTTTCCTGATAGTTATAACCTCTCAGTTTCAGTACCATCCATGTAAATCCTTTTTGCATCGTCTCCATATCCTTTTTAAATACGGAGACCAGAACTGTGCACAGTGCTCCAAGAGTGATCTAACGAGGTTTGTTTATGTTTATGTTTAGAGATACAGCACTGAAACAGGCCCTTCGGCCCACCGAGTCTGTGCCAACCATCAACCACCCATTTATACTAATCCTATACTAATCCCATATTCCTACCACATCCCCACCTGCCCCTATATTTCCCTACCACCTACCTATACTAGGGGCAATTTATAATGGCCAATTTACCTACCAACTTCCATACAAGTTTAACATAACTTCCCTGCTTTATAATTCAGTACCTTGAGAAATGAATTCCAGTGCTTTGTTTGCCTTTATTATGGCATTGTTAACTTGTGTCTCTATTTTTAGGGCCCCAGATTCCTTTGCTCAGCAAATCCATTTAGACTCTTATTTTCAAGGAGTATGTGGCCTCCTATTCTTCCTACCAAACTGTATCACCACACATTATCTATATTAATTAATTTGCCAATCACACGCCCATTCTGCAAGTTTATTCATTTATTCTTGTATTTTGTCACAGTCTTCCTCAGCATTAACAATACCCTCCAACTTTGCGTCATCTGCAAATTTTGAAATTGTACTTCTGATTCCCAGTCCAAATCATTTATGTAAATGGTGAACAACAGTAGTCTCAGCACCGATCTTGTGGAACACCACTTCCCACCTTTTGTCAATCTGAGTAACGACCCTTAAGCCCTACTCTCTGTTTTCCATTTTGTAGCAGCTTGCTATCCATTCTGCTACTTACTCTGTGACTCCATGTGCTCTGACCTTAGTCATGCATCTACTGTCAAAAGCCACTTGAAAGTCAAAATATATTACATGTACTACATTACCTATTACATACAGAAGATAAGTAAGGAAACAGTAGGGCCTATTAGAGAGCAAAAATGTAACCTATGTGTGGAGGCGGAAGATGCGGATATGGTTCTTAATGAATACTTCGCATCTGTCTTTCCAAAAGAGGGGGAGGTGCAGACATTGTAGTTAAAGAGGAGGAGTGTGAAGTATTGGCTGGGATAAATATATTTGAGGGAGAAAAAATTAAAGGGTTTAGCATCTTTGAAAGTAGGAAAATCACCAGATCCAAATGAAATGTATCCCAGGCTGCTAAGCAAAACAAAGTAAGAAATAGCGGAGGCTCAGACCATCATTTTCCAATCCTCTTGGGCTACAGGTGTGGTGCTAGAGGATTAGAGAACTGCTAACATTGTACCATTGTTTAAAAAAGGAGAAAGGGATAAACTGAGTAATTACAGGCTTGTCAGCCTAACCTCAGTGGTGGGAAAATTATTGGAAAAAAATCTGAGCAACAGTATTAATTGTCATTTAGGCAAGGACATTAGCATGATTGTTTTTATACATTATGAGATGTGGGGGAATTGCTGGCAAGGCCAGCATTTATTGCCCATCCATAACTGCCCTTGAGAAAGTAATGGTGAGCCACATTCTTCAACTGCTGCATTCCATGTGATGTAGGTACACTCACAGTGCTGTGAGGGAGAGAGTTCCAGGATTTTGACCCAACGACAGGAAAGGAATGGCAATATATTTCCAAGTTAGGACATTGTGTGACTTGGAGGGGAACTTGCAGGTGGTGCTGTTCCCATGCATTTGCTACCCTTGTTCTTCTAGATAGTAGAAGCTGCTGGTTTGGAAGATGCTGCCAAAGAAGCCTTGGCGAGTTGTTGCAGTGCAGTTTGTAGATGGTGCACACTGTTGCCAGGACGTGCCAGTGGTGGAGGGAGTGAATGTTTAAGGAGCTGGATGGGGTGCAAATCAAATGGGCTGCTGTGTCTTGGATGGTGTTGATCTTCTTGAGTGTTGTTGAAGTCGCACACATTCAGGCAATTGAGGAGTATTCCAACACTCTCCTGGCTTGCACCCTGTAGACCATGGACAGGCTTTGGGGAGTCAGGAGATGAGTTACTCGGCACAGAATTCCCAACCTCTGACCTGCTCTTGCAGCCACAGTATTTATGTGGCTGGTAAAGTTATGTTTATGGTCAATGGTGATTCCCCCAGGATGTTGATGGTGGGGAATTCAGCAATGGCAATGCCATTGAATGTCAAGGAGAGATGGCAAGATTCTCTCTTGTTCGAGATGATCATTGCTTGGCACTTGAGTGGCACAAATGTTACTTGGCATTTATCAGTCCAAGCCTGAATGTTGTCCAGGTCCTGCCTGTGTGGAGTTTGCAAGTTCTCCCTGTGACCGCGTGGGTTTCCGCCAAGTGCTCCAGTTTCCTCCCACAGCCAAAGACTTGCAGGTTTATAGGTAAATTGACCATGGTAAATTGCCCCTAGTGTAGGTAGGGGGTAGGAGAATTAAGGGAAGGTGGGGATGTGGTAGGGAATATGGGATTAATGTAGGATTTGTATAAATGGGTGGTTGTTGGTCGGCACAGACTCAGTGGGCTGAAGGGCCTGTTTCAGTGCTGTATTTCTCTATGATCTATGATCTCTGATCTCTATATATGCTGCATGTGGGCACAGACAGCTTCATTATCTGAAGAGTTGCCTGGAAGCTCATTTCTGATTAGCTTGATTGAATTTTTTGAGGTGGTAATGAAGAGTGTCGATGAGGGTAGTGCATTTGATATAGTCTACATGGATTTTAGCAAGGCTTTTGACAAGGTCCCACGTGGCAGACTGCTCAGAGAAGTAAGAGACCATGGGATCCAAGGGAATGTGGCAAGGTGCATCCAAAATTGGCTGAGTGGCAGGAAGCAAAAGGGCAGTGGTCGACAGATGCTTTTGTGACTGGAATGCTGTTTTCAGTGGGGTTCCACAGGGCTCAGTATCAGGTCTCATGCTGTTTGTAGTATATAAAAACGATTTAGACTGAAATGTAAGGTACCTGATTAGGAAGTTTGCAGGTGATACAAAAGTTGGCCGTGTGGTTGATCGTGAGGAAGAAAGCTGTTGATTGCAGAAAGAAATCAATGGACTGGTCAGGTGGGCATTTAAGTGGCAAACGGAATTCAATTCAGAGAAGTGTGAGGTAATGCACTTGGGGAGGTCAAATGAGGCAGGAAATACACGATAAATGGTAATTTACTGAGAAGTGTGGAAGAACAGAGGGACCTTGAAATGTATGTCCACGGATCCCTGAAGGGAGCAGGACAGGTAGGTAAGGTGTTTAAGAATGGAAAAAGGATACTTTAATAAAAACAGAAAATGCTGGAAATACTCAGCAGGTCTGGCAGCACCGTGGGGAGAGAAACAGAAGTAACATTTCAGGTCTGGGAAAAGTTAGAAATGTAATAGGTTTTGAGCAAGTGAAAGGGGGAGGGTGGGAAAAAGAATGAAAGGGAAGGTCTGTGATAGGGTGGCAGGCAGGAACGATTAAATGACAAAAGGTTTCATGGTGCAAGGCCAAAGGGAATGGTAAAGGGAAAAGTAAAGAAACAAATGGCAGGATCTTTAATAGCTGCCATCTGAAAGCAAAGAAAAGGAAATAAGGGCGAAGAAACAAAACTAGCAAAGAAAAATGAAACAAAATGGTGGCAAAGGTTATAATCTAAAATTGTTGAATTCAATGTTGAGTCCAGGAGGCTGTAAAGTGCCCAGTCACCAGTGCAAAGTGCCCAATGGGATACTTACCTTGGCCCCCAATACCACCACTCTATAGTTTTTGCACATCTTTGATTTTCCTGCAGATTTGCTCCTCTATCTCTCTCTCACTATTTGGAGGCCCATAGGATACCCTCAGTGGCGTAATCATATCCTTTTTGCTTTTCAACTCTAACCAAATGGATTCTGTCCTTGCTCCCTCAAGGACATCCCCTCTTTCCAACACTAAAATGTCTTCCCTAATCAATACTGCAACTCCATCTCCCATTTTCCTTCCTTATCTTTTCTGAACACTTTGTACCGTGAATATTAAGCACCCAGTCCTTGCCATTTTTAAGCCATATTTCCATTATTGCCACTACATCATATATGGCATACTCCTGCTCCTATGTTCCTATCCACATGGCTATTTGTGCTTGTAGCTCACCAACCTTATTCACCAGACTTTGTGCATTTATATGCATGCATTCTAAACCTGTCTTTGTATTCCTCATAGTCCTTCTTACTCTGCTCCTATCTAATATGGTACTACTTCCTTCTCGAGTACTATCCAACCCTCTTACTCCTTTATCACCTTATTCCTCTTTAATTTTACATGCTGGTGCCCACCCTGTTGCCAATTTAGTTTAAATCTTCCCCAACCAACCAAAAGGAACCATTAGCTTCCTTTTTTGCCTTATCCTGTGCTGCATGCTCTTTGATATCCAGGAGGGTCAAGATTTGTGAGTCCCACCCTTTTACTTTGTGGGAAAGTATTTGTTCTGGACCCTCTTTAGCTCCTCCTTGAATGCCTTACTACAGCTCTGACACTGATTTACCTTCATGTAGCTGTTTCCAGTCCACTTTTGCCAAATTGCATATCAACTTAGTAAAATTGGCCTGTCCCCAATTTAAAACTTTTGCTATTGTACTATCTTTAGCCTTTTCCATAACTATGCTAAATCTAACTGAATCATGATCACTCCCACTAAAATGCTCTCCCGCTGATACTTTTTCCACTTTGCCAGATTCATTCCCTAAAACTGCTGCTTCTCTTGTTGGGCTTGCTACTTATTGGCTAAAAAAGTTCTCCTGTAAACATTGTCGGAATGTTGTGCCCTCTGTAGCTTTTACACTGAATTTATCCCAGCTAATACTTGTGTAGTTGAAATCCCCTATTACTGCCCTTTTGTTTCTGCATTTTTCAGCAATTTGATGAAAAATTGGCTCATCTGTCTCCCTCTGGCTATTTGGGGGTCAGTGTGATTCACTGCATTCCTCTCTGTGGTGCTGCCAGCAGCCTCTGCGCACCACAGGGTGCTGACTAGCATTGTGAACAAACCATGTGCTTCAAGCAGCTTTCCCATTTTAAAAGCGCTGTGAAGAAAATCTGGTATGCCAAATGAGGATTGTTTAATTCATCAATTGGAAACCTACATTAACCTTAAAAAAGGAAAGCTGGAATATTACATTCAACTTTTACAAAGACTTTGCCACAGCTAAAAATGCCCGCCACCATTTGCATTTGAACAGCTTCCACATTCCAAGGCATCAAAGGGAGATGTATTCTGATTAACCTTTACCCAACACAATGGCTTGCCCTATTGATTGAACTACCTGAGCTTGCTTTCATTAGCAAGACATTCAAAGCCATTTTGAGGCATTCATCAGTGGAGACGTCCCTCCAGGGGATAAACAATGACAACACCCCTGACAGAGGTTTAGACTTTGGGCCTCATTTTAAAAAAGTGATTAAGAGACCCACATGACAATCCCCCACCAGGCTGTGTAAAACTGGGAGTTTTGTTATACACAGCAAACAAGCCAGAGACTCAACCTGTGCAGAAGCCAGAAGGGATGTGTGTGTGTGTCTGTGTGTGTGTGTCTCTCTCTGTCTCTCCAGAAGACCTCATGTGGGGTATGCGAAGCCTAGCTGACAACTGCTAGATCCAAGCCAAAGACCCTAGGAAAGACACCCTCTGTTCAACGGTCTCTAAGAACAACTATCAACCCAGAACTTCAGGATCACAACTTCAGTCAGAAGACAATGGAATCACCCACCCCCACAGACTGTGTATTATTTCTTTACTTGTTCTGGACTCTAATCCAAACCAAACTATTTCTTATCCCTCGGTACGCTATTTGTGTGTATGATTCTCATGTGTGTGTGTGAGTGAAAGTGTAGCGTAATTTTATAATTTTTTCTAGATTGGGTTCTTGGTTAAACTCAAGAAAACCTGTTCGATGGTTTTTTTTATGATCATAGCAAAGGAAAAAGGTAAAACACTCACTGAAGTGGTAAGCACAACCACTGTTTTAAAGAAGAATAAACCATGTTGCAGTCAAACAAGGAGGAGGACAAGAGGGGAGCCTGGTGACCCCTCCTCACCTGATCGTAATAGGTGCATATAAGGAAAGGTGCAGCAATGCACTTAAGACTGCTGGATAATCACTTTGGAAGACTCACGCTGAAGGGAGATGTCGCAGTGCACCAGGAAAAAGGCTTCCCGCTTCATTGACGCAACCCTGGAGGCACTGGTGAGACAAGTGGAGGCAAGGAGAGACATCAGGCTAAATTTCAGCAAAAGGAAGGATGTCCCAAATTGGGTCGCGTGACCACTTGGGCGGAAGGTGGGCCATGAAAGGGAGTTTTGTCACTCGCGTCGAATCAATGGCCTGCAGGCCTGGGAGCTGACCAATAATGGGGGGTGGGTAAGAGGAAGAGCCAGCAGCTAAAACGCAGCCGCCATATTTAAGGGGACGGCGACACTCAGCTTAAAGGCATCAGAAATATCGGCATCTGGAAGGGAGAGGAAACAAGGGTTGCATTCAAGGAATGGCTGTAGTCAGAGGCAGAGTTGGCACCCAGTTGTAGTGATGCCTCCCTCGAGATGCTCCTCCAGGCAGCAAGGGCAAGACAAGAGATACTTTTTCCAGTCAATGGGAGGAAAAGGCCAGCAAGCCTCACCAAGGGGGCGCGGCTGGAGGTTGGAGAGGAAGTTAGCAGCTGTGGGGTGGTCGCACGGACATGGTTGCAGTGCCGCAAGTGATTTGATGACCTGTTGAGATCTGGCAAGTTGAGTGGACCTCGTAATATCAAGTACGCAGCTCTGCATGTCACAAAAGGCGCCAATGAAATGTGAGAAGTTGGCAATCCAAGCATTGGGCATGACCAGGCACCAGCGTTCACAGTGAGATGCATAGATGCTTCACAGCAGAGGCCCCTGGTCATTCAGCATTGATCGTTGCATTGCTAATGCTAAATGGCCTCTAGCAGCAGGCCTCCCAGTGGTGTCTTGCAGGACCTTGAAACTGGCACAGAATGATGCACGCAGCTGGGCTATAAGAGACCAGTGATACCACATATGTCTGTGTTTGCAGGAGAAGAGAGCTCACAATGGTGGGGAGCAGAGACGAACTGGAGGTGGATTGACATGGCTCGCTATATTGACATTGATGGAGGAGCAGGCAATGAGCTAGGAGGGGTTTCAGCAGAACAGCCTGTTGCTGAGGGTGAAGTGGGTGTGGATCCCATAGAGAATGAGTGGCTTCAGGGAGGCGTCCATTGAACTTTATACTGGGCACAACCAATTGTGCATCTGTGGCCAGTGATACATAAAGGGTGCTCTAGATGCATAACATGCAGAAAGAGTTGGTGGAATGCGCAGCGCCTAACATCACTCTTGTCTCTCTCACAGGTCAAGTAGCTGGCACCAATGGCTACAGCCGTACCACATGAGACCTCAGAGAGAAGCCACCATCTGAAGACAAAGCATCACACCTTTCTAGTGCACCTTCCACCACATATCACGCTGCTGCTCCGGCATCCACTACTTTGGTGATGACTCCTGAGGCTCGCAACCTGCGTGAAGGTGAGCATCACAGGGCTGTTCCTCAGTCCTTCGATGAGGAGTGCCTATCTGACAGAGTTCCCAGAGGCTGTTCACACCCTCAGGCAGGCAGACCCCGGTGATAGGGGGTAGGGGAGGGTGGTTGCTGAGCGCCAGCGATGTCATTACCACTGGGACCTCCTCCCATGGCCTGTAGAGTGCCCATAAAGGAGGGACCATGCCCCGGAACCCACTGGGAGGTTGCCAGGTTTCACTGAGTGGTCTCCCCATGCAGCAGCAGGTACCCGATGCAGGCGAAATGCCCACAGAGATGGGAAGTGGCCTTTAATTGGCCACTTAAGTGGCTCAATTGGCCTCCTGACAGGTAGCCAATCTGCCAACTTATTCCCCGCTGGTCACATGGCATGGCAGCAGGAAGACATCGGGCATCACCCCGCTACCTTCCCACGCCATCTTGACACTTGCCCCACCTCCCAGCTTGTCCCCCAAGGCCCCGAAAATTCTAGCCACAGTCACTGACATTGTGCCCACTGTCTTGCAGGAAAACGTAGCCCAAAGCAGGTGGTAAAACCAGAGTGTTGGTCGAGGGCCAGGACGCCTTCATCCCCTCAGTGCCCTTAAAGAGATGGTCCAACGAATCATCTGTAGAAATGCCACAGGGCCAGTGGCACCTGATGCTGCTGGGGCCTTCGAGGATCATGATAAGTTGCGGCCTTAGGCACTATCTCAATTCACATCTCACCCTCATCCCAAAAAGTGCTATGAAATGGAAACTGCAGATAGTGTGACTGTGAAACCCCTGTTTGTCTCTCCATCCCCCCTCCTTCCCTCACCCTAGCCTTCCCCTTATGTGTTTGTGCTTTCAGGTAGTCAAGAACTCATGCCTGCTCAGCCTCCAAAGAGCCAGGAAAAAGAGGAAGAGACACCCTTTGGGAGTGAAGAGGAGGCACCATCACTTGACCTTACACTTGCAGCGACCAGCACAGATACTGGCACCACACAAACTTTACAGGTGAGATTAGAGTCGGGATCAACATGTGGTGAGTCACTGAGGGTGATTGGGCTGCAGCCAGGTCAGGTGAATAGAACAGCTCATGCGCAAACTCCCTCGAGAGCGAGGTCACAGATGAGTTCTGCTGCAGGTCTCAGATGAAGACCTCATTGGGGCAACTACAGGAAAACACTGATGACAATATAACAATGCACACGGATATGCTTGGTGCATTGGCAGGCCTGCCAGATTGTTGACCAGCACTTTTAAATAGCCCCAGAACAAAGCCCAACTTGCTTCATAACACTTGTTATTTGAGGAGTGATTAACAATGACACTGCCTGCACAAGGACCAACCAAATTTGGTATCCTGGCATTATATCAGCCTGTTTGGCTGACTTACATCATAATAGCATCCATTCAAGATTTTCAGATACATGCAGGGGATGCACCTGCGTGCACCAATCTACTTCAGAAGCGTTGTGTGGGCTGCGTAAGAAGTGGCCAGCAGCGCATCATGCACACAGAAACCTGTGGTGGGTCTCCATAGCACTGCTAGAAGCAGCCTACACAAATGAAATTCATGCCCATGGAGTTAGGTCGCAGATAGCCATGATTTCATTGAATGGAAGAACAGGCTTGAGAGGCTGTTCCTATGAAGAATGATTCAGGACAAGTTATAGAAACATAGAAAATGGGAGCAGGAGTAGGCCATTCGGCCCTTCGAGCCTGCTCTGCCATTCATTATGATCATGGCTGATCATCCAACTCAGTAACCTGTTCCCACTTTCCCCCCATATCTTTTGATCCCTTTTGCCCCAAAAGCTATATCTAACTCCTTCTTGAAAACATACAATGTTTTGGCCTCAACTGCTTTCTGTGGTAGCAAATTCCACAGGCTCACCACTCTCTGGGTGAAGTAATTTCTCCTCATCTCAGTCCTGAAAGGTTTACCCCATATCCTAGACTATGATCCCTGGTTATGGACTCCCCCGCCATTGGAAACATCCTGCCTGCATCTACTCTGTCAAGTCCTGTTAGAATTTTATAGGTTTCTATGAGATCCCCCCTCACTCTTCTGAACTACAGAGAATATAATCCTAATCGACTCAATCTCTCCTCATACGTCAGTCCTGCCATCCCAGGAATCAGCCTGGTAAACCTTCACTGCACTCCCTCTATAGCAAGAACATCCTTCCTCAGATAAGGAGGCCAAAACTGTACACGATATTCCAGGTGTGGCCTCACCAAGGCCCTGTATAATTGCAGCAAGACATCCCTGTTCCTGTACTCGAATCCTCTCACTATGAAGGCCAACATACCAATTGCCTTTTTGACCACCTGTTGCACCTGCATGCTTACCTTCAGCGACTTGTGTACAAGAACACACAGGTCTCGTTGCATATTCCCCTCTTTCAGTTTATAGCCGTTCAGATAATAATCTGCCTTCCTGTACTTGCTACCAAAGTGGATAACCTCACATTTATCCACATTATACTGCATCTGCCATGCATTTACCCACTCACTCAACTTGTCCAAATCACCCTGAAGCCTCTTTACATCCTCCTCACAACTCACCCTCCCACCCAGTTTTGTGTCATCTGCAAATCTGGAGATATTACATTTAGTTCCCTCATCTAAATCATTAATGTATATTGTGACAAGCTGGGGTCCTAGCACCGATCCCTGCGGTACCCCACTAGTCACTGCCTGCCATTCGGAAAAAGACGCGTTTATTCCTACTCTTTGTTTTCTGTCTGCCAACCAATTTTCTATCCACCTCAATACACTACCCCCAATCCCATGCGCTTTAATTTTACATGCTAACCTCTTATGTGGGACTTTGTCGAAAGCCTTCTGAAAGTCCAAATAAACCACATCCACTGGCTGTCCCTCATCAACTCTACTCTTTACATCCTCGAAGAATTCTAGTAGATTTGTCAAGCATGATTTCCCTTTCACAAATCCATGCTGACTCTGCCCGATTCTACTACTGTTCTCCAAGTGCTCTGCTATAAAATCTTTGATAATGGACTCTAGCATTTTCCCCACTACAGACGTCGGGCTGACCGGTCTATAATTCCGTTTTCTCTCTACCTCCCTTTTTAAATAGTGGGGTTACATTAGCTACCCTCCAATCGGTAGGAACTGTTCCAGAGTCTATAGAATCTTGGACGATGACCACCAATGCATCCATTATTTTTAGGGCCACTTCCTTAAGTACTCTGGGATGTAGATTATCAGGCCCTGGGGATTTATTGGCCTTCAATCCCATCAATTTCCCCAACACCACTTCTCTACTAATACTGATTTCGTTCAGTTCCTCCCTCTCACTAAGTAAGCCTTGTGTTCCCCAACATTTCTGGTATGATTGAGGCGATTGAGACATAGGCCATATTTCGTTGGCTCCTGATCGGAGGGATTCCTCTGGGTCATTAGACAACTTGTGTGCTTTGTCTGTAGATGTGTTGACCAATCAGCAAAGCAGCAGCTGTGGAAGTTATGGTCTAGGGGTTGGACAATGTGTAAGACATTGCCCTTTGACTTGAGCTTCTTTATTGCTGGCTTTCTGGAAGAGAGGATGATGATGGTCACTGGTATATTTTGTCCATTCTGCTCTTGATGTTACTTGCTTCCTTATGCTGGGTGCAGCAATACCAGAAAACAGGTACAGATCACCCACTTTAGTCGGTTTCAGACAGCCAGTAATGGCTCTGCAGGCTGCATTGAGGATGGGATCCAACTTCTTGCCATGGGGAGAGCATTCCCAGACTGGGCAGGCATATTCAACTGCTCAGTAGCATAGGGCAAGGGTAGCTGTTTGTAATGTTCTTAGGACAGTGCCCCATTTAAAGTTGGCCAGATTCTTTAGCATATTGTTTCTGGCTGCCACCTTTGCCTTTACTTTGAGGACATAATCTTTGAAGCTTATGGTACAATCTAACATTATTCCAAGGGATACTGTCTTAGAGTTGTGTACCAGTGTTCTCTCATACCAATGTATGATGTGTTCTCACTTTGCATCTTTATTCCTTAGATGAAAAAAAATGATCTATGTCTTTTCAGAGTTGGCCCACAGATAATTAATCGCATAGTAATTGGTTAGCTAAGCTAGTACATCACCAAATGACTAAATTTGAGCTTGTTGCCAAAGGGGACCATGATGTTGCAACTAATTTAGCAGTTTGAGGTATTCCTTGAGTTGTGTCCACACATGTCAGTGAACATAACTCAGTTACTGCTTAATGAAAGAAGAATTGCTAACAGGCCTCAGTGACATACACCACACGGGTTTGCAAACAGTCCGGGTACCAATGAGCAGGGACCAGAGGTCACCTATGGTGCATGTGCAGCTTGGCATCTCTGTGATGACCTTATTATCCTCCTCTTCTATCTCCTCAAAGCAGAGGAACAGGGGAATGCTAAAATCAACCCCAATGGTTTCTGAAACCCCGTGTGCAAGATAAATTTTCCTTAAAAACAGTTTAAAAAGCTTCTAAAATTCTTAGCTGCACTTTTAAAATACTGAAACAACTATAAAAAAGTAAATTTTTTCAAATTAAGAACATAAGAACCTAAGAAATTGGAGCTGGGCAAGGCCATTTAGCCCTTTGAGTGTGCTCCGCCTTTCAATAAGATCATGGCTGATTTTCCACCTCAACTCCACCTTCCCACATTATCCGCATATTCCTTACTTCTCTTAGTACTCAAAAATCTGTTGACCTCTGTCTTGAATATGCTCAATAATTGAGCATCCACAGCTCTCTGAGGTAGAGCCTTCCAAAGATTTATAACCTTTTGAGTGAAGAAATTTCTACTCAACTCAGTCATAACTAGCCAACAGCTTATTCTGAGACTGTGATCCCATGTTCTAGCTTCCCCAGCGAGGGAAAATATTTGCTTAGCATCTATCCTGCCAGGCCCTTTAAGAATTTTGTATTTTTCAATTATATCACCTCTCAATCTTCTAAATTCCAGGGAGTATAGGCCTAGTCTACACAATCTCTCCTCATAGGACAATCCACTCATCCGAGGAACCAGTCTAGTGAACCGTTGTTACACTGACTATAGGGCATGTATGTTCTTCCTTAGGTATGGAGACCAAAACTGCAGAGTACTCCAGGTGTTGCCTCACCAGTGCCCTGTACAATTATACTAAGACTTCTTTCCTCTTATACTCTAATCCCTTTTTAACAAAAGCTAACATACAATTTCCCTTTCTAATTCCTTGCTGTATCTACATCTTAACTTTCTGTGATTCATGTTCAAGGATACTCAGGTCCCTCTGAATGCAAATATTTCCTAGTCTCTCACCATTTAAAAATATTCTGTTTTTTATTCTTACTACTCACACTTTGCCACATTGTAATCCATCTGCCATTTTCTTACCGACTCATCCAACCTTTGTATATCCCTCGAGAGCTTCTTTGTGCCCTTCTCAACACTTACTTTCCCACCTAACTTTGTATCATCAGCAAACTTGGATGCATTATACTCAGTCCTCTCATTTAAGTAATTGATATAGATTCTAAATAGCTGAGGTCCAAGTATTGATTTTTGTGGCACTCCACCAGTTACAGCCTGCCAACCCTAAAATGTCCTGTGCATTCCTACTCTGTTTCTGTTCCTCAATCAGTCCTCAATCCATACTAATATATTACCCCCAATCACATGAGTCCTAATTATGTGTGATAACCTCTAGTGTGGCACCTTATCGAATGCTTTTTGAAAATCCAAATACACTACATCCACTGGTTTCCCCCTTATCTATCTTACTAGTTATATCCTCAAACAGAATTTCCCTTTCATAAATCCTACTTGACTCTGCTTAATCATATTATGATTTTCTAAGAGCCCTGTTACCACGTTCCCAAAAATAGATTCTAGTATTTTTCCTAGTACTGACGTTAAGCTAACTGGCCTATAGTACCACGTTTTCCCTCTTCCTCCTTTTTTAAATAATAGGGTTATGTTTGCTACCTTCAAATCCTTGAGAACTGTTATAGAATTTAAGGACGTCTGGAAGATCAAAACCGATTAATCCACTCTCGCTGCAGCTACCTTTTTTAAAATCCTGGGATGCAGGTTGTCAGATCCAGGGGATTTATCGCTACTTAGGCGCATGAATTTCTCCAGTACTGTTTACTTATATTGATTTTTTTAAAGTTATTATTCTCGCTAGACCCTTGATTCCCCTTTATTTCTGGAATGCTTTTTGTGTCTTCCACTGGGAATACAGATACAAAGTATTTGTTTAATGTCTCTGCCATTTCCTTAATTCCCATTATAATTTTTTACCTGTCTCTGCCTCTACTGAACCCACGTTTACTTTCACTAATCTCTTCTTATTTGCATATCTATAGAAATGTTTATAGCTGTTTTTATCTTTCTTGCTAGTCTACACTTATATTTCACTTTCCTTGTCTTTTTCTTGGTCCTCCAATTTGCTGAATTCTGAAATTCACCCAATCTTTAAGCTTACTACTCTTTGGCAACATTAGAAGCCTTTGATCTAATACTATCTTTAACATCTCTTGTTAGCCACGGCTGGACCATTTTTTTCTGTGGTTTTTTTGTGCCTTAAAGGAATGTGTGTTTTTGTGGCAATTTAAGTACTAATTCTTTAAATGCTAGTCAATGCTTGCCTACCATCATGTCTTTTTAATGTAGTTTCCAATCTACCTTAGCCAACTCGCCCTTCATACCGATGTAGTTTGCTTTGTTTTAGAGTAAACATACATTATTTTAAAGGAAAACTTCTTTGAAAAATCTTAAAATACTTAAACATGTTTGTTTAAAAAATCAAATAATAATCTTAAACATTTTTCTTCAGATCTCTTGTGACTTTCAACCACAGAGCCCCTCAAAATAGGCTCCAACATCTCTTTTTCTGAGGCATTATTTCCCACAGACAGCTACATGGTAATAGTGGGGCCCTGCAACAAGCCGGACTACCTGCTGTCATTTGCAAGCAGCAGGACAAGGATGCACGCGCTGTGAAAAACTGCCCTCTGCAGGCCAAAGAAGAATCAGTCTATGAGCATTTTGAAGCAGTGATCTAAATTTGGGGCCCGATTTCCCAGTTGGCCACCCCTGGTACACATAAGGTGTCAGAACTACAGAAAATTTCGACCAACAAAACAATCACAGTGAAGCAGCAATCAACAAAGCAAACAGAACACAGGACTGTATTGCTATATACTGAAATTGTGCAATGCTTGAGTCAGATTATGCCTCGAATGTTGTGTACAATTTCAATCATGAGAACAAAGCAGGCATTCAAAGAATAGCCATGGGGCTGGTCCCTCGTGTCAAAGGGTTGAATTATAAGAAAAAACTGGAAAAACCTCTAGCCTTGCATGGACATCTAGTCACTCTAAGTTTGATTTGGTGCAACAAGGACTACATGCTCATAAATCAAACATTGTTGAAAGAAGTACTGATAATGAGGCAAAACCAAGGGAGACATAATGAATAATGAATTTCTGTCTTGAGTTCAATTCCTGGTCAAATCCAACATTGTGTTATAATGTGCTTTTATCTTTAGTTGTTTACCAGTGTATAGCAATCACATAACAAAGCAGCTATTTTGCTGTGATCTATTGAAAGTCAGCTCTAGAAAAGGTTATGATGTAGTAACCATTGCAGAGACTTGATTATAAGCTGGGCATGACTAGGAATTAAATATTCCAGACTATAAGATCTTTAGAAAGGATAGGTTTCATGTGGTTCATGAATGTTTTCTAGGGAAGACCCAATCTGGCCTATATGTGACTCCAGACCCACAGAAATGTGGGGGTTGATTCTTAACTGTCCTCTGAAATAGCCTAGCAAGCCGACCAGTTGTATCAGAACTGCTATGAAAATCTATAATAAGTACTAAATTGGACAGATCACCCAGCATCAACATAGGCAGTGAATTCAGACACAACTAAGTCACACTAGCCCAACTGACCCTGCAAAGTGCTCCTCACTAACATCTGGGGATTTGAGTCAAAATTGGGAGAGTTATCCCACAAACTAGGCAAGCAACAGCTTGACATAGTCATACTCACAGAATCATACCTTTCAGTCAGCATCCCAGACTTCCTCCATTACCATCCCTGGATGTGTCCAGTCCCATCAACAGGGCAGATTCAACAGAGGTGGTGGCACAGTGGTATACAGTCAGAAGGAATGTGTCCTGGGAGACTTCAACAGTGACTCCAGATCCCATGAAGTCTCATGGCACCAAATCAAATATGAACAAGGAAACCTCCTGCTGATTATCACCTACTGCCCTCCCTCAGCTGATGAATCGTGTATTCACCCAAGTTGAACACCACTTGGAAGAAGCACTGAGGGCAGCAAAGATACAGAATGTACTCTGGATGGAGGATTTCAATCTCTGTCACCATAGAAGCATAGATTAATAGAATGGTTACAGCACAGAAGGAGGCTATTCATCCCCTCATGCCCATGTCGGCTCTCTGCAAGAGCAACTCAGCTAGTCCGACGCCCCAGCCCTTTCCCTGTAGCCTTGCAAACTTTTTTCTCTTCAGGTGCTTATCTGATTCCCTTTTGAATTCCACGATTGAATCTGCCTCCACCACACTTTCAGGCAGTTCATTCCAGATCCTAACCACTTACTGCAAAAAAAATTTCTCCTCATGTCACTATTCTTTTGCCAATCATCCTAAATTGGTGTCCTCTGGTTCTCGACCCTTCTACTAATGGGAACAGTTTCTCTCTTATCTACTCTGTCTAAACCCCTCATAATTTTGAACATCTCCATTAAATCTCCTCTCAACCTTCTCTTCTCTAAGGAAATCAATTTCAGCTTCGCCAATCTATCCCCCTAACTGAAGTCCCTTATCACTGGAATCATTCTCGTAAATCTTTTCTGCACCCTCTCTAAAGTCTTTACATCCTTCCTAAAGTGCAGTGCCCAAGATTGGTTTGATAACACCACTATTGACGAGCTGTCCAATTTGTCATATTTTGTTTTATAATACTCTTATGAAGTGCCTTGGGATGTTTTATAATGTTAAAGATGCTATATAAATATAACTTGTTGTGTTGACATACCTGCCAGAATGGGCCTATGGCAGGTGGTGAGAGAACCAACTGGAAGGAAAAACCTTGTCCTCATCAATCAACATCACAGATGCATCTATCCATGATGGTATTGGTAGGAGGGACCATTGTGGAAGCAAAGTCCCATCTTCACATTGAGGACACTCTCCATCATGTGGCACAACCAACGTGTTAAATAGGAAAGATTCAGAACAAATCTAGCATCTCAAAACTGGGCATCAAAGAGGCACCCTGGGCCATCAGCAGCAACACAATTGTATTCCACACCAATATGTAAGCTCATGGCCTGGCATATTCCTCACTCTACCATTACGATCAAGCCTAGGGACCAACCCTGGTTCATATAGGAGTGTAGAGGAGTGTAGGAGAGCATGCAAGGAGCAGCACCAGACAACCCTGAAAATGAGGTACCAACCTGATGAAGCTACAACACAGGATTACATGCATGCTGAATGGCGGAAGCAGCATGCTATTGACAAATAAAAGTGATCTCACAATGTACAGATCAGATCAGATCAAAACTCTACAATACTGTTATATCCAGTCATGAATGATGGTGGACAATTAAATGAGTAACAGGAGTAACATGAGTAACATCTGCTCAGGGCTAGACAAGAATTTGGAGTGGGAAGGGGAGGATCCAGTTGGCATGGTCCATGTAGGTAGGACTAGGAAAGAGGTTCTGCTTAGACAGTATGAGGAGTTAAGCAAAAAATTGAAGAGCAGAACCTCAAGGGTAATAATCTCTGGATTATGACCTGAGCCACATGCCAAATGGCAGAGGGCACATAAGATTAGTGAAATAAATACATGGCTCAAAGGCTGGTGTGGGAGAAGTGGGTTTCAGTTTGTGGGGTTCCAAAGAAGGGTCACTGACCCAAAACGTTAACTCTGCTTCTCTTTCCACAGATGCTGCCAGACCTGCTGAGTGGTTCCAGCATTTCTTATTTTTATTTCAGTTTGTGGGGCACTGGCACCAGTACTGGGGAAAGTGGGGGCTGTTCCGTTGGGATGGTCTGCACCTGAACTGTGCTGGGACCACTCTTCTATCAAACCGTATAACTAGGGAAGTATAGAGGGCTTTAAACTAAACAAGTGAGGACAGGGATCAAGCTTGGGTAGATGTAGCAAATCAAGGGGTACAGTCAAGGCAGGAGAGCAGAATAGTAATATGGGAAATGAAGGTCAAAGAATGGCAGGAAGGGACAGAGAGAAAAAACCTAAGAACACAACAACAGTCAAGACTAGATGTTACAAAGATAACAAAAAGACAAAACTAAGAGCTGTGTTTCTGAATACACGTAGCATTCATAACAAAGTAGACGAACTGATAATGCACATTGAAATAAATAAATATGATCTGATAGCCATTACGGAGTCATGGCTGCAGGATGACAAGGATTGGTTCCTCAATATTGAGGGGTATATAACATTCAAGAAGAATAGGAAGCTAGGTAAAGGTGGACGGGTAGCACTGTTAATCAAGGATGGCATTGGTGCAATTATTAGAGATGACCTTGGTTCAGAAGATCAGGATGTAGAACAGATTTGGGTGGAGATGAGGAATAGTAGGGGAAAGAAGTTACTAGGGGGAGTGGTCTAGAGGCCCCCTAACAGTAACCACAATGTAGGATGAAGTATCCAAGAAGAAATATTGGGTGTTTGTGATAAAGGGACGGCAATAATCAGGGGTGATTTTAATCTACGTATAAACTGGAAAAATCAAATTGGCAATAGCAGCCTGGATGAGGAGTTCATAGAATGCTTTTGAGATAGTTTCTTAGAACAGCACGTTCTGGAAACAACCAGAGAGCAGGTTATATTAGAGTTGGTATTGTGTAACATGACAGGATTAATTAATGACCTCAGAGTAAAGGCACCTCTATGTAGCAGCGACCACAAAATGATATGATTGAATTTTACATCCAGTTTGAAAGGGAGAGGAATGGGTCTAAGACTTGTATTTTAAACTTAAATAAGGGCAGCTATGTGGGCATGAAAGCTGAGCTAGCAGAAGTGAACTGGGTTACTAGGCTAGGAGATAGATCAATAGAGAATCTGTGGCAGACATTTAAGGGGATATTTCAGAATACTCAGAATATGTATATTCCTACTGTAAAGAAGAATTCTAAGGGGAGGACCCACCATCCGTGGTTAACTAAAGAAGTTAAGGAAAGCATCAAACTTAAGGAAAAGGCATATGATTGTGAAAAGATGAGTGGCAGGTCAGATTATTGGTCAGAATATAAAGAACGACAGAGAATGACTAAAAGGTTAATCAGGAGAAAGAAATTAGAGTATGAGAGGAAGCTAGCTAGAAATGTAAAAACGGATAGCAAGAGTTTCTACATGTATTTGAAAAGGAAAAAAGTAAAGTGAGTGTAGGTCCTCTAGAGAGTGAGAATGGGGAGTTAATAGTAGATAATAAGGAAATGGCGGATGAAATGAACAAATATTTTGCTTCTGTCTTCTCTATAGAGGATACTAAAAACATTCCAGTAATAGCTAGAAATCAGGAGGTGGAAGGAAGAGAGGAACTTGGTGAAATTACAATCACCAGGGAAGCGGTACTGACCAAATTAATGGAGCTGCAGGCTGACAAGTCCCCGGGTCCTGATGGGCTTCATCCTAGGGTCTTAAAAGAGGTGACTAATGAGGTAGTATTGGTATTAATTTTGCTAAATTCGCTAGATTCTGGAAAGGTTCCATTAGACTGGAAAGTAGCAAATATAACCCCTCTATTCAAGAAGGGGAGGAAGCAGAAAGCAGGTAATTATAGGCCAGTTAGCATGACGTCTGTCATGGGGAAGGTGTTAGAACCAATCATTAAGGTGGCTATAGCTGGGCAATTAGAAAAACACAACGTAATCGGTAATAGCATGCTTTTGTGAAAGGGAAATCAAGTTTAATCAATTTATTGGAGTTCTTTGAAGGAGTAACATGCACTGTGGATAATGGGGAGCCCGTTGATGTAATGTACTTGGATTTCCAGAAGGCATTTGACAAAGTGCCACATAGAAGGTTATTGCGCAAAGTAGGAGCTCATGGTGTAGGGGGTAAAATACTGGCATGGATAGACGATTGACTGGCTAGCAGAAAACAGAGGGTATGCATAAATGGATCCTTTTCTGATTGGCAGGATGTGATGAGTGGAGTCCTGCAGGGGTCTGTGCTGGAGCCTCAACTTTTTACAATTTATATCATTGACTTAGATGAGGGGAGCAATGGCATGGTAGCTAAATTTGCAGATAACACAAAGATAGGTGGGAAAGTATGCTGTGAAGAGACATAAGGAGGTTGCAGACCCATATAGATAGGTTGAGTGAGTGAGCAAAAATCTGGCAGTTGGAGTATAGCATGGGAAAATGTGAGGTTGTTCACTTTGGCAGGAAGAATAAAAAGGCAGAGTATTTCTGAAATGGGGAATGACTGCAGAATTCCGAGGTGCAGTGGGATCTAGGTGTTCTAGTGCATGAGTCACAAAAGGTTAGTATGGAGGTACAGCAAGTAATAAAGAAGGCTAATGGAATGCTATCCTTTATTATGAGAGGAATTGAAAATAAAAGTGAGGATGTTATCCTTCAGTTATACAGGGCATTGGTGAGACCACATCTCGAATACTGTGTGCAGTTTTGGTCTTCTTATTTAAGTTTACTAGATTGATACCTGGAATGAGCGGGTTGTCTTATGAGGAAAGGTTGGACAGACTGGGCTTGTTTTCACTGGAGTTTAGAAGAGTGAGGGGGGACTTAATTGAAGTATATAAGATCCTGAACGGTCTTGACAGAGTGAATGTGGAGGGGATGTTTCCTCTTGTGGGTGAGTCCCAAACTAGAGGGCACTGTTTAAAAATTTGGGGTCACCCTTTTAGGACAGAGATGAGGAGAAATTTTTTCTCTCAGAGGGTTGTGCGACTTTGAATTCTCTGCCTCAGAAGGTGGTAGAGGCAAGGTCATTGAATAATTTTAAGGTGGAGGTGGATTGATTCTTGTTAGGCAAGGGAATCAAAGATTATCGGGGGTAGATGGGAGTGTGGAATTCAAGACAGAAACAGATTAGCCATGATCTTATTAAATGGCGGAGCAGGTTCAACGGGCTGAATGGCCTACTTCTGTTCCTAATTCGTATAGTCGTAGGAGGAGGCTCCATGAACATCCCATCCTCAATGATAGTGGAGCCCAGCACCTGAGTACAAAAGACAGATGCATTTTCAACCATCTTCAGCCAGAATTGCCAAGTGGATAATTCATCTCGGCCTCCTCCTGAGATTCCCATTGTCGCATATACCAGTCTTCAGCCAATTTGATTCACTCCACGTGATATTAAAAACAGCTGAGTGCACGGATACAGCAGAGACTATGCACTCCAGAACTAGCCACATCTCTAGCCAAGCTGTTCCAGTACAGCTACAACATTGGCATCTACCCAACAAAGTGGAAAATTGCCCAGTTAAGTCCTGTCCATAAAAAGCAGGACAAATCAAATCCAGCCAATTGTTGGCCCATCAGTCTACTCTCAATCATTCACAAAGTAATGGAAGGGGTCGTTGACAGTGCTATCAAGCAACACTTACTCACCAATATCCTGCTCAACAATGCTCAGTTTAAGTTCCACCATGACCATCCATCTACGGACCTCATAACAGCCTTGGTCCATCTTGAACAAAGAAGCCAAATTCCAGAGGTGAGATGGGAGTAATCAAGGCAGCATCTGACTGAGCTTGGCATCGAGAAGACCTAGCAAATTTGAAATCAACAGGAACCAAGTTTCAAACGTCTAAAGGAAGTGGTGTGGTAGGTGCTAACGTACCTTTTGCTGACTTCCAAGGCTTCTGCACAAGCCAGCTGTTCCCAGACATGCCTTCCTCTTAGAGTTGAGCATGACTGGGAGAATGAGCAGAGAACATGCAGAGCAGACAAGTTGCTAAAAGAGGGAGGATGAGGGGAGGAAGAGTTCTCAGCAAGAAGCTGTATCTGCCCAGAGTGTTCAGGGATACAGTTCCACCCAACTGGATGACGGTGGAAAGGCATTGGAGGAGGATGGTACAATCAACTGTGTCAAAGGATGGAGACAGGTTGAGAAGGACAAGAACAGATAGTCTGCCTTTGTCACAGTCACATAGAATGCCATTTGAGACTTTGATAACAGCCGATTTGGTACTGTGGCAATGGCAGAAACACGATTGGAGGAATTCAAACATAGAGTTCCGGGAAAGATGGTCACAAATTTGGTAGGTGACAACACGTTAGAGGAAAACATGAAAGGAAAGGGAATTTGGAGATGGGGGGTTGTTTGCAAGGACGGAGGAGTCAAGGGTTGATTTTTTGAGAAGAGGGGTAATAATGGCAGGCTTGAAGGAGAGAAGGACAGCACCTGCAAAGAGACAACCGTTAATAATGTAAGCTAACATGGGAGCCAGAAAGGGAATTTGGATGGCTAGTAGTTTAGTGGGAATAAGATCAAGGAAGCAGGAGGTGGGTCTCATGGACAAGATAAGCTTGGAGAGGGCATCAGGGGAGATAGTAGAGAAACTAAGTTCAGGTCTAGGGCAGGAAAGAGCCTTAGAGTAAATCTGGCCCAGTGCGTTAGGGGAATGGAGGGAAGTGGCAGAGGCAGCTGATTGGATAGTCTCAGTCTTGGTGACAAAGAAATCTCTTGCACTTGTTGGAGGTGAGGGTTGAGGAGACAGGGGAGAGGGGTTTCAAATGATGGCTTTCAGTGGAGAAAAGAAGTTAGGGGTTATCTTGCATTCCGGGATGATCCTGGAGCAGTGACCAGTTTTTGTAGACAAGAGCAGGACCCAATAGTGCTTTTTGTGGGCCGGCCAGATCTGGCAGTGAATGGCTAAACCAGTTGTCTGGCATATTTGTCTGCATTCCCTGGACTTAAGAGAGCTGAGATGAGGGCTGTACAGGGGGGAAAAGCCAGGGTGAGAGAGAGTAATGGTTTTAATGGGGGCTAGGGAGTCAAAGGAGGAGGTGAGGATCACAGAGTAATAGAGTCATAGAGTTATACAGCACAGAAACAGTCCCTTCGGCCCACCATGTCTGCGTTGGCCATCAAGCCCATCTATTCTAATCCCATTTTCCAGCACTTGGCCCATAGCCTTGTATGCTATGGCATTTCAAGTGCTCATCTAAATACTTCTTAAATGTTGTGAGGGTTCCTGCCTCTAGCACCCCTTCAAGCAGTGTGTGCCAGATTCCAACCACCCTCTGGGTGAAATTTTTTTTCCTCAAATCCACTCTAAACCTCCTGCCCCTTACCTTAAATATATGCCCCCTGGTTATTGACACGGAACACAAAAGTCCGAGTGTATCAGGCCTGTGTCCTCAGTACCTTGCTCTATGGCAGCGAGGCCTGGACAACGTATGCCAGCCAAGAGCGACGTCTCAATTCATTCCATCTTCGCTGCCTCCGGAGAATACTTGGCATCAGGTGGCAGGACTATATCTCCAACACAGAAGTCCTTGAAGCGGCCAACACCCCCAGCTTATACACACTACTGAGTCAGCGGCGCTTGAGATGGCTTGGCCATGTGAGCCGCATGGAAGATGGCAGGATCCCCAAAGACACATTGTACAGCGAGCTCGCCACTGGTATCAGACCCACCGGCCGTCCATGTCTCCGCTATAAAGACGTCTGCAAACGCGACATGAAATCGTGTGACATTGATCACAAGTCGTGGGAGTCAGTTGCCAGCATTCGCCAGAGCTGGCGGGCAGCCATAAAGACAGGGCTAAATTGTGGCGAGTTGAAGAGACTTAGTAGTTGGCAGGAAAAAAGACAGAGGCGCAAGGGGAGAGCCAACTGTGCAACAGCCCCAACAAACAAATTTCTCTGCAGCACCTGTGGAAGAGCCTGTCACTCCCGAATTGGCCTTTATAGCCACTCCAGGCGCTGCTTCACAAACCACTGACCACCTCCAGGCGCATATCCATTGTCTCTCGAGATAAGGAGGCCCAAAAGGAAAGGAGGTTATTGACACCTCCACAAAGGGAAAAAGTTTCTTCCTATCTACCCTATCTATGCTCCTCAGAATTTTGTATACCTCAATCAGGTCCCCCCTCAGCCATCTCTGCTCTAGGCAACCTTAGCCTATCCAGTCTCTCTTTATTGCTGAAATGCTCCAGCCCAGGCAACATCCTGGTGAATCTCCTCTGCACCCTCTCCAGTGCAATCACATCCTTCCAATAGTGTGGTGACCAGAACTGTACACAGTACTCCAGCTGTGGCTTAACTAGCGTTTTATACAGCTCCGTGATAACCTCCCTGCAATTATATTCTATGCCTCAGCTAATAAAGGCCAGTATCCCATATGCCTTCCTAACCACCTTATCTATCTGTGCTGCTGCTTTCAGTGATTTATGGACAAGTACACCAAGCTCCCTCTGACCCTCTGTATCTCCTAGGGTCCTACCATCCACTGTATATTCCCTTGCCTTGTTAGTCTTCCCAAGATTCAGCACCTCACACTTCTCAGGATTAAATTCCATTTGCCACTGCTCTGCCTATATTACCAGCCCATCTATATCGTCCTGTAATCTAAGGCTTTCCTCCTCACCATTTACAACACCACCAATTTTCGTGTCATCTGCGAACTTACTGATCATATCTCCTACATTCACATCTAAATCATTAACGTACACTACAAACAGCAAGGGTCCCAGCACCGATCCCTGTGGTAGCCCAATCGCAAAAACAACCCTCGACCATCACCCTCTGCCTCCAGTCATTAAGCCAATTTTGGATCCAATTTGCCAAATTGCCCTGGATCCCATGGGCTCTTACCTTCTTAACCAATCTCTCATGCGGGACCTTATCAAAAGCCTTACTGAAGTCCATGTAGACTACATCAACTGTTTTACCCTCATCTACACACCTTGTCTCCTCCTCAAAAAATTCAATCATATTTGTTAGACATGATCTCCCCCTGACAAAGCCATGCTGGCTATCCTTGATTAATCCCTGCCTCTCCAAGTGGTGATCAATCCTGTCCCTCTGAATTTTTTCCAATAGTTTCCCTACCGCTGACGTTAGACTCAATGGCCTGTAATTACCTGGTTTATCCCTACTACCCTTCTTGAATAATGGTACCACATTCGCTGTCCTCCAGTCCTCTGGCACTTCTCCTGTGGACAGAGAGAATTTGAAAATTTGTGTCAGAGTCCCTGCTATCTTCTCCCTTGCCTCACATAGCAGCCTGGGATACATCTCATCTGGGCCTGGGAATTTATCCACTTTTAAGCCTGCCAAAACCACTAATACTTCCTCCCTTTCAATGCTAATTTGTTCAAGTATATCACAATCCCCCTCCTTGATCTCTACACCTACATCGTCCGTCTCCACACTGAACACAGATGAAATCTGATCATTTAAAACCTAACCTACGTCCTCCGGCTCCACACACAGATTGTCACTTTGGTCCTTAATGGGCCCTACTCTTTCCCTGGTTATCCTCTTGCCCTTAATATACTTATAAAATGCCTTGGGATTTTCCTTTATCTTTCCTGCCAGTGTTTTTTCATGCCCCCTCTTTGCTCTCCTAATTACTTTTTTAAGTACCCCCTACACTTTCTATAATCCTCTAGGACCTCTGTTGTTTTCAGCCCTCTGAATCTGCCATAAGCCTCCTTTATTTTCCTTATCCAGTCCTCTATATCCCTTGACATCCAGGGTTCCCTGGACTTATTGGTCCTAACCTTCACCTTTACGGGAACATGTTGGCCCTGAACTCTCACTATTTCCTTTTTGAATGACTCCCACTGGTCTGATGTGGACTTTCCTACACGTAGTTGCTCCCAGCCCACTTTGGCCAGATCCTGTTTTATTATATTGAAACTGGCCTTCCCCCAATTCAGTACCTTTATTTCCAGTCCATCTTTCTCCTTTCTCCTTTGTGAGGGTGTGGTTGAGCAGATTGGTAGCTGCAGAAATGTCATCTTGAATGGGGTGCCAAAGGGGGCAAAGGGAGGGCACTTTCAAATTCCCAAAGGGCGCCAATTGGGAATTTAAAAGTGCAGTTCTAAGTGAATTGGAAAAGAGTTTGTTCCGGGGTGGATACAGAAGGAAGTAAGGTCTGGAGGGGGAAGCAGGTTGTGGGTGGAGAATGATAGAAGGAAGTGATCAGATTGGCCTTATCTGTGCTTGATACTATGGGGGTTGCGAGGCCTTGTGAGTTGGCAAGGTCAAGTGGGTGGTCGTGAATATGGCTTGGGGAGTTTACATGGTGAGTGAAATCAAGGGAGGATAGGAGGGCAGTGAACTCAGAGGAGAGAGAACATGATGAATTGAAATGGAGGTTAAAATCACCTCGGATGAGAAGGCTGAGGGAGGAAAGCAGGTAAGATAGCTCATTCAGAAAATTGGCATGGTGGTAGAGAACCAAGATCTTAAATGAGAGGTGACAGGAGCGGAACATGGTGAGATGCTCAAAGGAGGAAGAAGGGGCAGAGAAATATGGGGACAAACCAAGGTGATATTTGGTTATAAGAGCCGGATCACCACCACCACGCTGTGGGCGAGGCAAGTAATGAAAGGTATAGCCAGATCGGGAGGCTTCAGTTAGGGAGAAGGTGCTATCAGCCCCCAGCCAGGTTTCCATCAAGGCATGTTATTGATGCAATCGTCCACAATAAGCTCATGGTTTTGTTCGTGAGTGAACAAACATTCTGGAGGGAGATGCGAAGAGGGATGATTAAAAGCTGGACCACTGGCACAGTCCACAGGATCAGGGATGAATGAATTAGGTTGGCAAGATCAGCTCCTAGTCGGTGCCTTGGATGGGAAGGTCAGCAATTGACTAGGATGGGACAGTTGGGATTGCTGCTCATAAGGATGCAGCCACGAGTGCCTCAATGGGTCCTTCAGAGAATGTCAAGAGAGGGACAGAGAGAAGCTGTAGGCTGATCTAAGGGGGAGCCAAGCCTGGGACAGGAGGCAGGAGAGTAGGAAAGTTGAGGAGTACTGAAAGGTTGGGGTAGGGATTTGGGGAGGCAGAGTACCCAAGAGGGAAGAAATGAAAGGAGACATAAAGACAGGAGAGAAAAAAACTAAAAAGAGGGGAAAATATAATAAAGCAATGTTACGACCAGGTGAGAATGGTGTCTAGGGACCTTTTACTGTCTTCATCTGGTCTTATTGTTAACAGGGTTTAATTTTTTTTAAACACACTCTATTTTGAGCTCCCCTTTGGTGAATCCTTGTTCACCACTTTCCAATTATAAGGCAAAGAAATTAGCATACACAGGCTTTCTTAGGTTTAAACAAGAAAAGTGAAATTTATGAAACCTTAAACTTAAATTCTAATTCGGTTAACACACTGCGCCCCACACTAGCATGCATACGCGATACGCACATGCAAATGGAGACAGAAAAGAGCAGAAGAAAAATAAAGTAAAAAAGGTTTAAGGCAATATCTGAGGAGGGGTTTTTACTGTGCTTCGAGCTCACTGTAGTCCTTGATTGTCGGTAGATCTTGCTTTTTGTTGGGGCCCAGTATTCTTCTTAAACCTTGTTCACTGTAGGAGACTTTTCTCTCTTGGGATTCATGTGTCTTCAATGGGTCTTCAGTTCCGTGAGGAAGAGATGTGAGCAGACAGGTGAGAAGTGTTCTCAATCCAGGAGAAAAGAGCTTTCTGAGTTTCAAACACTCTGTGGCAAGTTCAAATTCAAATAGCCATGTGACTAAACTGCCTGACCAGGTCTTCTGTGTATTGGAGAAGCAGGGACTGGATCCTTTGTTCCAACACTGTCTGCCAGTATGCAAAAGAGGTCTTTCCAGTGAGAAGCCTAGCAATTCCTTGTGATAGGCCCTCTTTTTTTCCCAGCAGCAATTTTAAGTTTTAATGTTCATGTGGCGAAATAATGTGTGCCTCATTCTTGGCAGTTGGGGGCCTGCATGACAGCAAAGATGGAAGTGATGGGCTGGGATCCAGAGTGGCAGCCAAGGAGCGCACGGAAATGGGCACGGGGAAAACCTAAGTTACATAGGCTGGTTATGTAGCATTAATTAGGATACACATATCCAAGTAGTGAATGGAGAATAGAGAGGAGACAATAGAAGAGAATCCAGAGTTAATGTTCCGTAGTGGGTGAATGTTGACATTGGTAGGTGGAATCAGCGTGGTGCATTGACAAACCATTGTCCAAGTACGGAGAGAGGTGTGGCGCGGGTCAGTGAAATCCAGAAGCTACTTGAAGGGTAGCGTATCAGAGGACGCACTGATGGAGGAACTCCTGTTGGAATGAAGATCTAGGAGGTGTGCAGAATAGGTTGCAGGGCAGAAAATTACTGCAAAGTTGGAGGTCACCATCTGATCCAGAAGTGGCAAAGAAATGTGCTTTGATCCAAGTTAGAAGTAGCTCTACCTTATTGGACATGTTACAGAAGCCACCAGGTGAAAGGGCGTGCTTGGTCATGGGCATCTTTCTAGGGGTCCCCCTTAGTCCGCTTGAGGAATGGGAGGAGAATGAGGCCCGGCAGAGCAACATCAATTGCTGTAGGCAAGAAGGACAGGATGACAAGGTGGAAACCTTCCACCTTGTGGGTGCAACACAGCCCTCCTCCTCTGGACCTTCGCCACCAGGAGCTCCGGTGAGCGTCCAAGAATCAGTACACCCTTTCTCTCAGTCCCTGAACCATCCTGAAATCTGCCACTGTGTCTCGGCCAGCGTACTACACACCTTCGGTAGAAGTGGGTGCCTGGAGCTCACACATACTGCTCCACAAAAATTGTGTCTAATCAGCACTTGAGTGCTAAATCCTGCAGGTGTCTGTGTTTTAGCACCTCCAGACAAATTCACATTCTGGTAATCAGCAATTAGGATCAAAATTGTGAGCTAAAACCAGACTTTTAAACAGAGAAGCTTTATTAGCACAGCACCCATTTTGTGTCTGTTTTCACCCTTTCATCAAAATAACCCCCAAAATTTTGAAAACTGCAGTCTTATTTCCGCATCAAAGGAAAACAATAATATATGACAACAGCTAATTTCTAAAGATTATTCGACAATTCGTACTGATGAGGCTTCTGCTTGTGTATTTATGCTGCTCCAAGAACTGATTGCTCTACACACAACACACAGATACACAATCATTAAAATTAATCGCCTTTGAGGATGGCTAATTCCAACAAAACACTTGATAAAGTGAACCCAATTGATTGGTCTGATGGAATGCCAATTCACAAGGCAGCGACTAGCTGGATTTTGGTTTAACCTCCCTTTCCCTCTCCCCACTCAGCTCAAACCATAATCCCTGGTGTATTGCTGTTGGGAGTTACTCAGCACAAGGCAGGTACTTACCTCCAAAGAGAAAATAAAGTCAGGGTATCCTGGGCTGCCTGTGCCAGTTCAGTGAATCACTGGAGGAGGTTTGAAATCACAATGCCTGACTTCTCTGTTGTAGTTGATTCAGTTACCAGGTAGAAAAAAATTATTTGTTCTCACACACAGGAAAAACAGAAATTCTATACGGTATGATAAAGTCTACTGAATATTAATGCAGTTGGTTAAAATTGTCGAATTGATTGGAAACATAGGCTTGTTTCTTCCCTGTTATATGTGTGGACTGCTGACTACATTTCCTCCCAGCATAATGCTCACACTGTGGCAATATTCATTGTGAAGGGAAGACCAATTGATGATGCAGATTTTGGGTTTAATTTAGTGAGGCCATTTGGAGCAGGAATGGAGATGGGGGGATGTGGCCAAAGAACAGCATTGGAAGTGTCCACCCGGAAATCCGATGTTGTGACATCAGTTCTGGATTTAGTCAGCAGCGGAAAAGCACCAAACTGGACCGACATTTAAATTGCTGAATAGTTACAATACATATGCATGTAATTGAAGCTGATTCAAGGGGGGGCTTGCGATTAAGTGGATGATGGGCAGCCCTCATGTGCCTTCAGATTCCTGGCCATTGAAAGGTGGCGGTACCAAGCCAAGGCCCCTGTGCCACGACGGCAAGGCAGCCATGACCAGTACTGGATAGGGAAAGAAGGGAGAACGGAGGCCACTGTTGGCCTATGGCACTGTGCACTCTGCATGGGTGGGCTTGATCTCGGGTGGTCACCACAGGTGACCATACTGCTGGATGAGAGAGTTGGATGGTCATACTGCTGGGTGAAAGGGTCAGGTGGCCATACTGCTGGGTGAGAGGATTGGATGGTCATACTGCTAGGTGAGAGGGTCAGGTGGCCATACTGCTGGGTGAGAGGGTTGGATGGTCATACTGCTAGGTGAGAGGGTCAGGTGGTCACACTATCAGGTGAGCAGGGTGAAAGGCGCTGAGGGCCATCAACACGTAAGCTGAGAGTATCAAAGGTAAAGACGCCAAGGCAACTTCGTCTCTGCAAGGACAGTGCTCTGGAGGCCAACTGATCACCTGGCATGGGACTCTTATACCCCGAGTTTGTGGACCCCTGTGGTGTGATGCAGCGCCTCCGAAGGAGGGAGGGCCAAAAGCCAACTGCGCCTGTCCGTGATGCTCCATGACGAGAACAACAGTCATCCTTGCCAAGAAGGGCCCACCTGTGCCAGGGAGTGGATGCACCTCAGCTACCTCCAAATGTATGAGCAGCATTGTCAGTCAAGACTGTCGCTCTCCAGGGAGGCCATCACCAACTAATGCGCCATGCTGCAGGACAAGTTGCAACCTATGGGATTCAGTGGTCACCCTATGCCACTGGCCCTGAAAATCACAGTGGCACTAAACCTTTATACATCTGGATTCACCAGGAGCATGTGTGCAGTCTCCCAGGCAGCATCCCACCGCTGCATCACAGAGATGACCAATTCTCTGGTGCATTACTGGAACAACCCGGACAGTCAGGCTGAGATTCAGGATTCAGTCAGGATTCGGTGCCATTGCTGGATTTCCTCAGGTGTAAGGTGTGATAGATCGCACACATTTTAAAAAATTCTTTCATGGGATGTGGGCATCGCTGGCAAGGCCAGCATTTGTTGCTCCTCCCAAATTACCTTTGACAACTGAGTGTCTTGGTGGGCCATTTCAGAGGGCAGTTAAGAGTCAACCACACTGCTCTGGGTCTGGAGTCATATGGAGGCCAGACCAGGTAAGGATGGCAGATTTCCTTCCCTAAAAGGCATTAGTGAACCAAATGGGTTTTTAGGACAATCAAAGATAGTTTGATAGCACCATTAGATTAGATTAGATTAGAGATACAGCACTGAAACTGAGACTAGCTTTCAATTCCAGATTTTTAAAAATTAATTCAACTTTTTAATTAATTAATTGAATTTCATTTCACCAGCTGCTGTGGTGGGATCTGAACCCATGACCCAGGGCATTAGCCTGGGCCTCTGGGTTACTAGTTCAGAGACATTACCATTACGCCACCATCTCCCTGCTACAGGTGGCCATGAAAGCTCCAACGGACCAGCCAGCCACCTTCTTCAACAGGAAGGGCTTCCATTCCATCGACATTCAACTGGTCTGTGACCACAAAAAGCATTTCCTGCAGGTATGTGCCTGTTTCCGGGAAGCAGCCACGATGCCTACATACTTCGACAGTGCCAGGTGCCACAGCTTTTCAGGCCCACTGCTCGCCTTCAGGGATGGATTCTCGGAGACAAGGGCTACCCATTGAAGACATGGCTACTGACGCCTGTGAGGAACCCTCACACTGCAGCAGAGGAAAGGTACAACACTTGCCATGGGTCCACCCGAGCAACCATCGAACAGGTCTCTCGGCTGTTAATGAGGAGATTCCAGTGCCTGGATCATTCCAGTGGAGCCCTGCAGTATGCCACAGCGAGGGTTTCGCGTATCACGGTGGTCTGCTGAGTTCTGCACAACGTAGCCCTGCAGAGGTGGGGGCCAGGGGGCCTTGCCTAAAGTGAATATGAGGAGGCGATTGAGCAGGCAGCACTGGATGTTGAACCCCTTGCACTGGAGGCCAGGCACATTGAGCGATGGGCCAAGGAGGCAAGAGACAATCTCATACTTCACAGAGTCACAGAATCGTTACAGTGCAGAAGGAGGCCTTTCGG
The DNA here is from genome assembly GCF_036365525.1 of Heterodontus francisci. NCBI lineage: Eukaryota > Metazoa > Chordata > Chondrichthyes > Heterodontiformes > Heterodontidae > Heterodontus > Heterodontus francisci. Next base: position 116,603,433 of record NC_090374.1, read on the forward strand.
CCCATCATACCCACACCGGCTCTCTAAAGAGCAATTCCCTTAGTTCCATTCTCCTGCCTTCTCCCTGAAACCCTGCACATTCTTGTTTTTCATATAACAGTCTAATTCTCTTTTGAATGCTTCAGTTGATCCTGCCTCCATCACGTTCTCAGGCAGTGCATTCCAGACCTGAACCACTCGCTGCGTGAAAAAGTTTCTCCTCATGTCACTTTTGCTTCTCTTACCAAATACTTTAAATCAGTTCTTGATCCTTTCACGAGTGGGAACAGTTTCTCTCCATCTACTCTGTCCAAACCCTCATGATTTTGAATACCTCTATCAAATCTCGTCGCAGCCTTCACTTCTCCAAGGAAAACAGTCCTAACTTCTCCAATCTATCTTCATAACTGAAATTCCTCATCCCTGGAACCGTTCTCATGAATTTTTTCTGTACTCTCTCTAATGCCTTCACATCTTTCCTAAAGTGCAGTGCCCAGAACTGGACGCAATACTTCAGCTGAGGCCACACTAGTGTCTTATACAAGTTCAACATAACCTCCTTGCTCTTGTACTCTATACCCCTATTAATAAAGCCCAGGATACTGTATGCTTTATTAACCGCTCTCTCAATCTGTCCTGCCACCTTCAATGACTTATGCACATATACACCTAGGTCCCTCTGCTCCTGCACCCGCTTTAGAATTGTACCCTTTACTCTATATTGTCTCTTCATGTTCTTCCTACCAAAATGAATCACTTAACATTTCTCTGCATTGAACATCATCTGCCACCTGTCTGCCCATTCCACCAACTTGTCTATATCCTTTTGAAGTTCTACACTATCCTCCTCACAGTTCACAATGCTTCCAAGTTTTGCATCATCTGCAAACTTTGAAATTGTGCCCTGTTCACCAAGGTGTAGGTCAAACAAAGAACAAAGAACAGTACAGCACAGGAACAGGCCATTCGGCCCTCCAAGCCTGCGCTGATCTTGATGCCTGCCTAAACTAAAACCTTCTGCACTTCCAGGTACCGTATCCCTCTATTCCCATCCTATTCATGGATTTGTCAAGATGCCTCTTAAACATCGCTATCGTACCTGCTTCCACCACCTCCCCCGGCAGCAAGTTCCAGGCACTCACCACCCTCTGTGTAAAGAACTTGCCTCGCGCATCCCCTCTAAACTTTGCCCCTCTCACCTTAAAGCTATGTCCCCTAGTAACTGACTCTTCCACCCTGGGAAAAAGCTTCTGACTATCCACTCTGTCCATGCCGCTCATAACTTTGTAAACCTCTATCATGTCGCCCCTCCACCTCCGTCGTTCCAGTGAAAACAATCTGAGTTTATCCAACCTCTCCTCATAGCTAATGCCCTCCAGACCAGGCAACATCCTGGTAAACCTCTTCTGTACCCTCTCCAAAGCCTCCACGCCCTTCTGGTAGTGTGGCAACCAGAATTGCACGTAATATTCTAAGTGTGGCCTAACTAAAGTTCTGTACAGCACTAAAGTCATTAATATATATCAGGAAAAGCAAGGGTCCTAATATTGATCCCTGGGGAACTCCACTATAAATCTTCCTCCAGCCCAAAAAACACCCATTAACCACTGCTCTTTTTTTCCTGTCACTCAGTCAATTTCACATCCATGTTGCTACCATCCCTTTTATTCCATGGGCTACAAGTTTGCTCAGCCACCATGATGGCCTCTCAGAGGGAAAGCAAAAAAGACTTACCGAAAAGCATTCAGTCTGTCACCACCTTTCTATTTGGGTTCTTTGCCTGACCACATGCTCTGGCCCATATGAGATGCTTACCAAAGTTGGGCTATGCCTACACTGGCAGCCCAATAAGGGAGAGCACTGAAGTCAGTATCTCACAATTAAGGCATGAAAGAATAATCATTTTCCACAATGAATATTAACTTCAATACCAAAAAGCTTTATAAGAAAAATCAAATGGCAAACATCAACCCTGTTGACCCTGCAAAGTCCTCCTTACTAACATCTGGGGGCTTGTGCCAAAATTGGGAGAGCTGACCCACAGACTAATCAAGAAACAGCCTGACATAGTAATACTCACGGAATCATACCTCACAGACAATGTCCCAGACACCACCATCACCATCCCTGGGTATGTCTTGTCCCACCTGCAGGACTTACCCACCAGAGGCAGCAGCACAGTGGTATATAGTCGTGAGGGAGTTGCCCTGGGAGTCCTCTACATCGACTCTGGACCACATGAAGTTTCAGGCATCAGATTAAACATGTGCAAGGAAACCTCCTGCTGATTACCAACTACCGCCACGCCCCTGCACCTCCCCCAACCCCCACTCAGCTGATGAATCAGTGCTTCTCCACGTTGAACACCAATTGGAAGAAGCACCGAGGGGAGCAAGGGCACAGAATTTACTTTGGATGGGGGACTTTAATGTCCACCACCAAGATTGGCTTGGTAGCACCACTACTGACCGATCTGGCCAAATTCTAAAGGACATCGCTGCTAGACTGGGTCTGCGGTAGCTGGTGAGGGAACCGACAAGAGGGAAAAACCTATTTGACCTCGTGCTCACCAATCTACCTGTCACAGGTGCATCTCTCCATGACAGTATTAGTAGGAGTGACCATTGCACAGTCCTTGCGGAGACCAAGTCCCGTTTTCACTATTGTGTTTTGTGCACTACTGCCATGCTAAATAGGATAGATTTCAAACAGATCTAGTAATGCAAATTGGACATCCATGAGGCACTGTAGGCCATCAGCAGCAGCAGAATTGTACTCAACCACAATCTGTAACCTCATGGCCCAGCATATCCCCCACTCTACCATTACCATCAAGCCAAGAGACCAACCCTGGTTCAATGAAGAGTGCAGGAGAGCTTGCCAGGAACAGCACCATGCATACCTAAAAATGAGGTGTCAACCTGGTGAAGCTACAACACAGGAATATTTACATGCCAAACAGCAAAAGCAGCATGGAATAGACAGGGCTAAGCGATCCCACAACCAACAAATCAGATTTAAGCTCGCAGTCTTGCCACATCCAGCCACGAATAGTGGTGGACAATTAAACAGCTAACAGGAGGAGGAGGCTCCACAAATAACCCCATCCTCAATGATGGGGGGCCCAGCACATCAGGCCAAAGTATTTGCATCCAGCTTCAGCCAGAAGTGCCGAGTGGATGATCCACCTCGGCCTCCTCCTGAGGTCCCCAGCATCACAGATGCCAGTCTTAAGCCAATTTGATTCACTCCACGTGATATCAAGAAATAGCTAAAGGCACTGGATACTGCAAAGGCCACGGGCCCTCACCACCTTCTGGCAATAGTACTGAAGACTTGTGCTCCAGAACTAGCCGTTCCCATAGCCAAGCTGTTCCAGTACAGCTACAACACTGGCATCTACCTGGCAATGTAGAAAGTTGCGATGTCATGTCCAATGCACAAAAAAAAGGACAAATCCAACCGATAGAGAGTCTACTCTCGATCATTAGCAAAGTGATGGAAGGGGTCGCCGACAGTGCTATCAAGCAGCATTTGTTCAGCAATAACCTGCTCACTGACGCTCAGTTTGAGTTTCATCAGGGCAACTCAGCTGCTAACCTCATTACAGCCTTGGTCCAAACATGGACAAAAGAGCTGAACTCCAGAGGTGAGGTGAGAGTGACTTCCCTTGACATCAAGGTAGCATTTGACTGAATGTAGCATCAAGGAGCCCTAGCAAAACTAGAGTCAATGGGAATCAGGGGGGTAAATCTCTGCTGGTTGGAGTCATACCTAGCATGAAAGAAGATGTTTGTGGTTGTTGGAGGTTAATCACCTCAGTCCCATGACATCACTGCAGGAGCTCCTCAGGGTAGTGTCGTAGGCCCAACCATCTACAGCTGCGTCATCAATGACCTTCCATAAATCATAAGGTCAGAAGTGGGGATGTTTGCTGATGACTGCCCAATGTTCAGCACCATTCGTGACCCCTCAGGTACTGAAGCAGCCTGTGTCCAGATGCAGCAAGGCCTGCACAACATTCAGGCATGGGCTGATAAATGGTAAGTAACATTTGTGCAACACAAATACCAGGCAATGACCATATCAAACAAAAGAGAATCTCACCATCTCCCCTTGATGTTCAATGGCATTACGATCGCTGAATCCCTCACGATCAACATTCTGGGGGCTACCATTGACCTGAAACTTAACTGGACCAGCCATATAAATGCTGTGGCTACAGCAGGTCAGAGGCTAGAAGGTCTGCGGCGAGTAACCCACTTCCTGTTTCCCCAATGCCTGTCCACCACCTACAAGGCACAAGACAGGAGTGTAATGGAATACTCTCCACTTGAAAATGAGGGATAGAAATAGCAAGATTAGGGAACCATGGATGACAGGTGAAATTGTGAGACTAGCTAAGAGGAAAAAGGAAGCATACATAAGGTCTAGGAGGCTGATGAAAGACGAAGCTTTGAAAGAATATCGGGAATGTAGGACCAATCTGAAACGAGGAATTAAGAGGGCTAAAAGGGGTCATGAAATATCTTTAGCAAACAGGGTTAAGGAAAATCCCAAAGCCTTTTATTCATATATAAAGAGCAAGAGGGTAACTAGAGAAAGGATTGGCCCACTCAAGGACAAAGGAGGAAAGTTATGCGTGGAGTCAGAGAAAATGGGTGAGATTCTAAATGAGTACTTTGCATCGGTATTCACCGAGGAGAGGGACATGACAGATGTTGAGGTTAGGGATAGATGTTTGATTACTCTAGGTCAAGTCGGCATAAGGAGGGAGGAAGTGTTGGGTATTCTAAAAGGCATTAAGGTGGATAGTCCCCAGGTCCGGATGGGATCTATCCCAGGTTACTGAGGGAAGCGAGAGAGGAAATAGCTGGGGCCTTAACAGATATCTTTGCAGCATCCTTAAACACGGGTGAGGTCCCGGACGACTGGAGAATTGCTAATGTTGTCCCCTTGTTTAAGAAGGGTAGCAGGGATAATCCAGGTAATTATAGACCGGTGAGCCTGACGTCAGTGGTAGGGAAGCTGCTGGAGAAGATACTGAGGGATAGGATCTATTCCCATTTGGAAGAAAATGGGCTTATCAGTGATAGGCAACATGGTTTTGTGCAGGGAAGGTCATGTCTTCCCAACTTAATAGAATTCTTTGAGGAAGTAACAAAGTTGATTGATGAGGGAAGGGCTGTAGATGTCATATACATGGACTTCAGTAAGGCGTTTGATAAGGTTCCCCATGGTAGGCTGATGGAGAAAGTGAAGTCGCATGGGGTTCAGGGTGTGCTAGCTAGATGGATAAAGAACTGGCTGGACAACAGGAGACAGAGAGTAGCAGTGGAAGGGAGTTTCTCAAAATGGAGACGTGTGACCAGTGGTGTTCCACAGGGATCCGTGCTGGGACCACTGTTGTTTGTGATATACATAAATGATTTGGAGGAAAGTATAGGTGGTCCAATTAGCAAGTTTGCAGACGACACTAAGATTGGTGGAGTAGCAGATAGTGAAGGGGACTGTCAGAGAATACAGCAGAATATAAATAGATTGGAGAGTTGGGCAGAGAAATGGCAGATGGAGTTCAATCGGGGCAAATGCGAGGTGATGCATTTTGGAAGATCCAATTCAAGAGTGAACTATACAGTAAATGGAAAAGTCCTGGGGAAAATTGATGTACAGAGATTTGGGTGTTCAGGTCCATTGTTCCCTGAAGGTGGCAACGCAGGTCAATAGAGTGGTCAAGAAGGCATACGGCATGCTTTCCTTCATCGGACGGGGTATTGAGTACAAGGGTTGGCAGGTCATGTTACAGTTGTATAAGACTTTGGTTCGGCCACATTTGGAATACTGTGTGCAGTTCTGGTCGCCACATTACCAAAAGGATGTAGATGCTTTGGAGAGGGTGCAGAGGAGGTTCACCAGGATGGTGCCTGGTATGGAGGGCGCTAGCTATGAAGAGAGGTTGAGTAGATTAGGATTATTTTCATTAGAAAGACGGAGGTTGAGGGGGGACCTGATTGAGGTGTACAAAATCATGAGAGGTATAGACAGGGTGGATAGCAAGAAGCTTTTTCCCAGAATGGGGGATTCAATTACTAGGGGTCACAAGTTCAAAGTGAGAGGGGAAAGGTTTAGGGGGGATATGCATGGAAAGTTCTTTACGCAGAGGGTGGTGGGTGCCTGGAACGCGTTGCCAGCGGAGGTGGTAGACGCGGGCACGATAGCGTCTTTTAAGATGTATCTAGACAGATACATAAATGGGCAGGAAGCAAAGAGATACAGACCCTTAGAAAATAGGCGACATGTTTAGATAGAGGATCTGGATCGGCGCAGGCTTGGAGGGCCGAAGGGCCTGTTCCTGTGCTGTAATTTTCTTTGTTCTTCTTTGACTGGATTGGTGCAGCTCCAACAACGCACAAGAAACCCAACACCATCCAGAACAAAGCAGCCTGCTTGATTGGCACCCCATCCACCACCTTCAACATTCACTTCCTTCACTACTGACACACAGTGGCAGCAGTGTATACCATCTACAAGATGCACTGCAGCAACTCATCAAGGCTCCTTCAACAGCACCTTCCAAACCCACGACCTCTACCACCTAGAAGGACAAGAGCAGCAAATGCATGGGAACACCAGCACCTGCAAGTTCCCCCCCAAGCCACACACCATCCTGACTTGGAAGTATATTAGCGTTCCTTCACTGTCGCTGGGTCAAAATCCTGGAACTCCCTTCCTAACGGCACTGTGAGTGCACCTACGTCCCAAGCACTGCAGCTGTTCAAGAAGGCGGCTCACCAACACCTTCTCCAGGGCAATTAGGCATGGGCAATAAATTCTGGCCTAGCCAGCGATGCCCATATCCCACGAACTAATAAAAAAAAACACCCATTAAACCCCAAGTGTCTCTAGGTGGTTTTCTTAATATGTTTTTGAGTGTTTCTATGAGGTACGACCTCTGCACTAGCAGCTAGGCTGGAGGCAGGCCGCCCTTTGGCCTGTGATGACTTCAGCGGGCATCCTTGGCTGCCTGCAGCCTGAAGGACCCCGGCTGCCTGAGAATTTCCTGCACAGGTGCAGGGCTCTCCTCTGGCATCGCGGCTACTTGACCTGGGCTCATTGACGGAAGGGCTAAGGAGTCACTGTCCACACTCAGAGCACCCTGAGTGGAGCCCCCAGCTGTGGAGGTTAGCCTCTCCTCCTCCCTTGCAAGGCTCACTTGAATATCCCTGCTGACCAGAGAAGGACGAGAAGTTGGAGAAGAGTCCAGGCGCCTCATCCTCCTCCTGCCTTGCCACTGCTGCATTGCGCTCATGGCGATGCCAATGGTGTGCAGGTCTGCGCACATTTGTGGGACCTGGCTCTCTATGAGGGTCACCAACCTCGCAATGGAGGAAGCCATGCGCTCACATGCCTGAGAATCGGCAGCACTCACCCCAAGGTGAGGAGCAGAGGTCGTTAGGAAAGCATAATTTCTGCAGTTACTGCGGCCAAAAAGATTGAGAAATTTCAGTCCCATAATGTCTGAGGGATGTAAGTGAAAGAGAAAATGGAAGGACATAAACCATAAGTGTTTGCTCAGGAACAGCACTGGAGAGCAAGTTACCTGCCTGCCCCATCAGGGAAATAGCATAATCCTAAAAATGTGGGGGGCAGGGGAAGAACAGACTAAGGGGCAGAAATTGCTATTGGTGATGTTATCATACATATCAAACTATTTTTCTATTTTAAGAGAAGCATTATTCTATTTATTTTAAATGAGTTTATTCCTCCAACCATTTAAAATCATGGAGAGGGTAATTTTATGTGAGTGTACCAACTATTTGGGTGGTATCAGCACCAACAGTAATTTCTTTAAATTTTACTTAGAGTAATCAGAATAAAGTTTGTATTTGTGCATGGTGAATTTCTGATCAGAACTGAGACATCTGATGGTACCATCTCCCAACAGAGAAACAAGGAATATCAGAGATTTACTGTAATATTACTTGTTCCTTTGGAGTGTGATCTATTGTAAGACTCACAGGACTACAAGTAATATTCAAACAAAACAAGGGTTTTATTATACTTTAACTAGAACATACAGTTACTACATGAGCTACATCTAAGACTCATCTCTCCCTGTCGGGCCACACCCACAACTCCCTGGTCATGTGTGGCGCAACATCATGTTAATAGGCCATTTAAGGGTCTCAATTGGCCTGTGGGCAGAAGGGCCGTCTTCGGCCTATCCTGCCCCCAGAAAGATCGCTTGGCGACGGAGAAGCGATGGGCCTTCCGACCCCTCCCCCCACCCGTTGTGATACTCCATGCCCCCCACTTCCTCCGAACCCACCTCAGGGGGGGGGCACATAAAATACCAGCCAATATATCCCAAATGTTGCCACGATGTAATATTACTTGTTCTTTTGGGTGCGATCTATTGTAAGACCCACAGAACTTCAAGAAAATGTGTGTTTTATTTTACTTTAACTAGAACATATATATACGAACAGCTACTGCATGAGCTACATCTACAACTCATCTCTCCCTGTCACACCGCACCCAAATCTCCCTGGTCATGTGTGACATAACATCACTTCCTCTGATCATCTCTATTTACAGCTCATATGGTGGTGCCCTCTTAAGGTCATCCCACAACACCTACTTTGCCCATATTCATGGACCTTGGCTCAAAAAGGTTTTGTAGCAGGTCATCCGCATGCTCTCTTAATCAATGTAGTGTGTGTAACTAAGTGGGGAGAAAAACTAATAACTGGGTAAAGCTATTAAAACAATTTAAACATTCTAAATAAAAACTTTAAACAATAATTTCTTCAAGATATTTCCACAACAATTGTAGCTTTCAAAATTTTCATTTTAAGTAAATAGGAATCAAAAATGCAAGTAGTCATCTATGATTAATTTGGTACATTATTGGAAACAATTTTTTAAAACCCCTATATCACTATAACTTTCTCATATATATGAATTGGGTGCAGTAATGTCATTCTATTTTTCAGTGTTTATTGAGCCTACACATGACTTTAATTCCCTCATCCTTCATACGCATCATTTATCATTATCTAATGCTCCTAATGAACTTTGCAAGAAGCAGTTCACAAACATGATCATCATTACTTTATGTCAGACTGCCAGAGGTGTGTCATTTATAGTAATATGAGAATTTGTAATCCCTCACAATATGTACCTTACCAACCTTTGATCCAGGATGTGGTTTTACTGTTCCAAGACAATGAAAGCAGTGAGTCCCGTTGCCAAACATGAACGGCAACTAGTAGGTTTCTTATTCCCAAAATGTTATACTTGCCTTTGCCTTTATCTGCTACCCAATTGGAACTGCAGCTGCACAGTTATGGTATTTATGGGGTGGAAGATGTGAGGGACAGAGCCACTGTTTTGCGGGTTGTAGTGATGAGGTAGTATACTATTAGCTGAGTTCTTGGTATGAGCACAGTACAGATATTCCTTTCCTTTAAGTGGGCACCTTTTATTCACTCTTCCTCAAGGCAAAGGAGCATTTTCATATTGGAAACTGCATCAACTCTGCTGATCACCTTCTGCCATCTTGCTGCACAATGATTCTAATTGGAGAGTTCACCTCAGTCCCAAAGATGGCTATTTTGTTGTGAGTATCTCCTCCAGCAAGATGTACAGGCTCTCATCAGTGAAGGGACCTGTCCTTGCTCCTGCTCCAGACATCTTTACTACCCCAGCAATCAGGATTCAGGAAAATAAATTCTGCTTCACTTTCAGTGCAGGCACCCTTTAAGAGCTGCTGTTTGCTAGATTTCCTATACCCTTTCCCTTGGTGACATGACACTCCCTGCGTATTTTAACTGTTTTTAGTTATCTGGCAGAATGGGATCACTCATTTCTCCATAATCAGGGAATTGGTCTTATATTCTCATGCTATAAAGTTATAATCATCATCTCCTTCCCATCATACAACATAACACCACATGGGACATATAATTGGTAACCTTAAAATAAAAGCAAAATACTGTGGATGCTGGAAATCTGAAATAAAAACAAGAAATGCTGGAACCACTCAGCAGGTCTGGCAGCATCTGTGGAAAGAGAAGCAGAGTTAATGTTTCGGGTCAGTGACCCTTCTTCGGAACTCCAAAGAATTGGTAACTTTAATGCTCATTGCAATGGAAAGTGAGAGTATAAAAGAGAACAGCTTGCAAAAGTAAAATATCACAAAATGCTTTATAAGCAGAAGACCAGGATTCCAAGCAGAAGATGAAAAAGATGAAAAGGAGTAGACTGAAAGCACATTTTTCTGGCATTGAGCTGGTAATCTTAGGTCATCCATGATGTGATGTTGGGACAGACAATTGAATAGCATGCCTGGACACATTGGTGGTGATTTTGACCTACATGTGAAAGCCGATCCCACGATTATGGACCACATCGCCGCAGGAGAAGCATGTAAAAAATAAAGGGATCAAGAGTGGATCTCTGCAACACACTGCATGCTTGCCTTGGAGAAATGCAGGAGTACATTTTCAGAGTTCACATGATGAGGTGGAATAAATAAAATATCCCTATTTGCCAAATTACTAAAGATTCATGTACAAAAGTTTTCTTGGATAAAATAAAATTAAAGCTTGAAAAGTTCACCGTGGATAGTCTACTATTTATCCTATTAAAAAGTTCATTAGCATTCAGACACTGGTAACTCTTCAATAACACTGTTTAAGTGTATGTACAGCATTCTGCTTTCTTCTGATAACAGAGCAGAGCAGAGTGAACTTTACTGGCTCCCACCACTCTGAAATAAATTTGGCCATTTCCTCAGTGGCCACCACAACTTTGACAGATTGGCAGTATTCCTAAATAGATGTGTAAACAGGTTTTCTGCCCATATTCCACTGAAGTTACAATGGCCAATCAGAGAACCCCTGAGAAAATTCCTGATGTATGAGCTTTAAGATAATTTGCTTTGTCTTTCATTCAGTTTGTTCACTTCTTTTCCTTCAGTTAACTCCATGGTTTACAGACATAAAAATATAAGATAATGAACTAAATGGTACTATTTTAAAGGGGGTACAGGAACAGGGATATCGAGGGTGTATATACACAAATCTTTGAAGGTGGCAGGACAGGCCGATAAGGCTGTTAAAAAAGCATATGGGATCCTGGGCTTTACAAATAGAGGCATAGAGTATAAGGAAGTTATGCTAAACCTTTATAAATCCCATTGTAAATAGCTGGAATATTGTGTCCAATTCTGAGTATCATACTTTAGGAAGGATGGCAAGGCCTTGGAGTGGGTGCAGAGAAGATTTACTAGAATGGTACCAGATATGAAGGACTTCATTTATCTGAATGGACTAGAGAAACTGGGGTTGTTCTCCTTATAGCGGAGAAGATTAAGGGGAGATTTGATTAGAGGTGTTCAAAATTATGACGGGTTTTGAGACAGTAAATAAGGAGAACGTGTTTCTACTGAGGAGGTGGTCAGTAACTGGAGGTCACAGATTTAAGGCAATTAATAAAAGAACCAGGGGGGAGATGAAAATTTCCTTTTATGCAGCAAATTGTTAGGATCTGGAATGCACTGCCTGAAAGGGTGCTGGAAGCAAATTAAATAGTAACTTTCAAAAGGGAATTAGATATATATTTAAAAAGGAAAATTTTGCCAAGCTATGGGGAAAGAGTAGGAATTGGATAGCTCTTTCAAAGAGCTGGCACAGGTTTGATGGGCAGAATGGCCTCCTTCTGTACTTTATGGTTCTACACACGCTGCTGGAAAATAAGTTCTCATTTAAAAGGTAGTAAATTACTTAAATGTATCTGAAATCTGTTTGTACCATAAGTGAATCCTTGCAAAGGCTGAACAGCTCCCTTAATCCAGAATCAGTAATGGACTTTGTTCTGTCGTTGCATCGATACAGTCTGAGGCTTTGTGGTTGACGGTGCCCAATGTTCACAAGCCAGTCATCATTCAAACAATTACAATTTTCAATCTGAATAGTCTTCCCTGAAAGAGAAATAGTATATCTCAAAGTTTTGTTCCCATGTACCAACCAGAAAATCAGCCATATTTTTTCATGACAGCAAAGCTCGCTCCCTATTTTTAAGTTTTCTTCTTCCCATCTCCCCTATTTTAGTATTCCATACAGTACACATTATCAAAATATAGACAGGCAACATCCTTCCTGATTTTCATCAATGTTGCTTTGAAACTGGGCACCAGGAGGTACAGAAGACTGGCCCATAATGATCCCCACCCTCCCCCACCAACATGCAATGTCACCCCGATGCTGACCAAGTCAGCATCGTACAGGATGGCAAACTGCTCCCTCTGTATTTTTATATCACAAGAGGGTGTATCCTGAAGTCACATGTGCACAAGAGATTGGTGAGAATTTACAATAACTTGGAAGTGGCAAATAGCCCTGGCTTCTAGCCTGAAGATTAAATGTCTCTCACTGACATCTGCCTGTCACATGGCTGCTGAATGTACTCGGGTGGAACCCATATACACTGCTCTGCAACCCAGTTTTAAAGAGGTTAGTTGCAAAAGGTAATAAAACACACTTTTAGATATTAAAAAATTCTAAGGATGAATTGTTTAATGGGCACATAGGTAAATCTTTCTCTCCATCACAGAGTTTGAAAACTTCACTCATGTTAGAAACACTGTGACTGCATGCCAAAATAAGCATTCCAAATTAGAGCATGGCTACCCGACCCAAACCCGACGGGACCCGACGACAGGTGTCGGGTTCAGGTCAGGTCAGGTCGCTCTTCCGGGTCCGGCATTCGGGCTTGGGTTGGGTCAGGCCGGGTCGGACACAGTGACAGCCAGGACGTCAAGGCGGGAAACACTCCACACTAGTCTGCAGTGAGCAATTCCATCCAAGGTAGAGCACAACCTCGTCAATAAAGTTGATTATATTCTGGTGGTCGGGTCAGGTCGGGTCAGACGCGGGAAAAAATAAAAGGACTGGGGTCGGGTCGGATGTGGTTCTGTCGGGCTCGGGTTGGGTTTCATTTGCTGACCCGAGCTGGCCTTTATTCCAAATATCTAAATTACCAGCAGCAAAGCGAGGTGCAAATTTTTATTATGTAAAAGTGATTTATTTCAATGTGTATTCAAATTCCTCAAAGGAAGCTATTTTAAATTTGTCATTAGCCATGTCAAGTTCTACACAACCATTCAATCTAAAAGACCTGAGTGCAGCACAAGATGCTGAGAAACGGTGCTGGAGTCATGCCTTTTATTTATCGTTTTTGGCTCAAATAGCTAGCTCAGAGGTTATCTGTTAGGGAACTGAATGGAGTTGAAATAAATAACATATTGGGAAAATAGTGATCATTTCTTTCAAATCCTGATCAAGTAGGTTGAGTTTTACTCTCACATTTCAGTCATTTATTTCTGACTGAAAACATATGTCCAGCAATATCTGACAGTTCTTAAGGAGGGTAGCGTTGAACTAAAGCCTGCTCTCCTAAATTTGTCACTGCTTATATCAATGGACTATGCATCATACTGCATCATAGAATCATAGATTGAGACAATTGAGTCAGACAAAAGGGCGATTTTAACCCTATATGCCCTGCAGAATCCAGGTGAACAGGCAGGGAAAATCAGCTCCTCTGAGCAGACAGCAAGGAAACACACCTTAAGCTGTGGGATCCTTCTTTAAATCTGAAGATCAGGGTTTTTTAAAGTCACTGGGCCCTGATTGCAATTTTAACTCATTGTCTGAGCAGGGAAGCTGCTGTAGATTTCCAACCAAGTGAGCAAAGGAGCCAGGCGATAGATAGAAGATACCCAAACAGTTAATTTTTTTTTTTACTTTCCTTGTGGGATCAGAAGAAGAGTGCCCCTCCAAGCTCCACAAGGGCTACTCCCCTTTCTTCCTGCAAGACCCTCTTCATATGCCCCTTTCGCCTGCAGCGATGTACTCAAATGATGATAACTGTTCCTTCGAGACATTTGGCTGCATCCTGCCACCCAAAATTCCACATCTCCCACCAGCCAACTGCTTTCTCCTGCTCATTTTGGGTGGGCAACTGACCAAGGTTGGAGGTGGGGGTGGGGGCTCGATGCTTTACTCTACACCTCCCCTCTGCCTTGATATCTGTTCTCATTAAAATTGGGCCTACTGATTAAGCAAAGCTCTAGATTGAACACATTGCTTTCATTTTACTTCATGACATTTAGCATCTTAAATTTATTTATTGCTACATTTCTCCCTTCTTGTGTTCTTAAGGGCTAATGAGGTAAGGTTTCATAGGCATGGGACACCCTGCAGTGTCTGACCCAAGCAGACTTTTTTCACTTGTAACCTAACTTGTACACACAAGCACTTTCCATCAAGTGTCACTGGACAGCGATCAGGAGTGGGAACCCTAGCTGACTTTTCTCCTTAGCCAGAAGCACTGAAGCCAATTGTACTTCCCCTACTGCCACCATGGCTAAGATGAATTTGCTCAGTCAAATTGGGCTAGAATGTGGAATTTGTTGGACTGTATAAACTGGGTTGCACATTGCCTTTGCCAATTTAATAAATATATTAACAAAATATAGGGAAAGAGATAGGGGAGTGTAAAAATGAGAACTTTTGTAATGATTACAAAGAGGGAATTGCATGCAAGTTTTTAAAGCCATAAATGGATACCTAAGAGTATATTTCCACTTACAGAATACAGTAAGTCAATTTGCTACCATGCAAACTCTTAGGATTCTCCATGTCAGCCTTGATCATTTATTCATGATGAATTCCTGCCTATATTAAGCCAAAGACTTTGTTGCCTCACAACTTGACAATTATAACACATTCCTGGCTGGTCTCCCACATTCTACCCTCCGTAAACTTGACATCATCCAAATCTCTGCAGCCCATGTCCTAACTTGCACCAAGTCCTGTTCACCCATCACACCTGTGCTCGCTGCCCTACATTGGCTCTTTGTTAAGCAACGCCTCAATTTTAAAATTCTCATCCTTGATTGCAAATTCCTCCATGGCCTCACCCCTCCCTAACTCTGTAACCTCCTCCAGCCCAACAACCCTCCTAGATATCTGTGCTCCTCTCATTCTGACCTCTTGAGCATCCCCAATTTTAATTGCTCCACCATTGGTGGCTGTATCTTCAGCTACCTGGACCATAACCTCTGGAATTCCCTCCCTAAACCTCTCTGACTCTCTACTTTCCTTTCCTCTTTCAAGACACTCCTTAAAACCTATCTCTTTGACCAAGCTTTGGGTCATCTGCCCTAATATCGCCTTATGTGGCTCAGTATCATATTTTCTTTTATAATGCTTCTGTGAAGCACCTTGGGATGTTTCATTATGTTGAAAGTGCTATATAAATGCAAGTTGTTGTTGTTGAGATCGCCAAAGAGGGTTGTAGTGTTTGGATTGGAAATAACTCAAATGGAGACTCTACTTAATCGACCATGTTTTCTCCCCCTTTATTCATCACTCCTCTCAACAGAGAGGGAAGTATTACAATATGATCAGACCTTAACATATACTACACTCCCTCCCCACTTAAAAAAAAATTATCTCACAAGACAATGGGCTGGATTTTATTAGGCCCCTGACGTGAGGCTCTGTGGTGGGGTGGAGTGGGGGGGTGGCCACTGGAAGATGGTTCCGGCAGAGGCCTGCCACGAAGCCCATCACTGGGAGGGATGGACCTGATCCACCCAGCGGTGGCAAGGCTTGTGGCAGTCCCCCACCACTGGGCAATGAGACCTGCATTTAAATAATTAAATTAATAAAATGAATACATTTAAATAAACTTAACTTAAATCTTACAGGCCCACCGCGATCTTTGGAGTGGTGGCCAGCAGTCCCACACCTTCACTTCCCCATCTGGGGAAAGCAGGCATGACACTGGTAGGGAGGGAGGCGGAGTTAAAATTTTTAGTGCTGGGTAGGGGGTCAAGTAATCATAATGAGTGTCGGGGATCGTGGGAAGGGGTGAATTTTAAACTTGAAGATCAAATTTCAAAGGTAAGTGTTTTGGGGGGAGGAAGGCAAATACTTAATGTCATTGATAATGGGGGGTGGGAAAGGGGTGATAGAATTTTTATTACAACAGTGGGAGGGGTAATTCTTTAAAAAATTACATTCACTAGAAGGGCTGGCTGCCCTTTAAAAATAACACCAGCGCCTGCAAACAGGCAGCTGACGCCATTGCCAGTATTGGACAGCACGCCCCCTCCACATAATTGGGAGGGTGGGCTGACCCAGCTATTTAAATAAGCTGCCGCGTGGGAGATTGCGGTGGCTCGGTGATTTTTTTTCTACCCGCCACTAGGCGTGCTCTTAAAATTCAGCCCAATATGACTCGACTGATCTCCCCTCTTAAAAAAAAGATGAACAGTTTTTTACGCAGCGGGTGGTTATGACCTGGAACTCGCTGCCCACAAGGGTGGTGGAAGCAGAGATGATGAATGATTCAAGAGGAATTTGGATGGCCACCTGAGAGAAATAGACTTGCAGGGCTTTGGGGATCAAGCCAGGGAGTAGGACTGACTGCATAGCTCCATGGAGAGCCGGCATGGACCCGATGGGCTGAATGGCCTCCTTCTGTGCCATATATGACTCTATGACCTCACAAGACAATATGACTCAACCAATCTCAACAATACCTGCAACTGAACAGATTGGGTTGCATTTTTGTTTTACCTGTAATCACAAACAATACGTATATGGTACAACCAGAGTAAATTACATGTAAAAAAACATTCTTTTGCCTCAAAACCAGTAGGTGTACAATGAAATTCATCATTAGACAAGAAATAATGAAAAGAACAACTTCTTTCCTGAAGTAACACTGTAATATGTAAATGTATCTTTTGTTTTGTGTACTTGTTTGCATAGTAACAAACTGCACTACTTCAAGTATTTCAACATAGCATTTAGTCTAATGGCCTTTTCTTAGACAAAACAAAATAATAAACATTAAAAGTACTTAACCTCTCTTTGAAAGGGAAGTAGACTTATACTTCCAATTTCCCAATTCCTCCTTAACTTCTTTCTTCTTGTTTCTTACATAATCTCAATTAACCTATCTGGCTTCTTTCTCTTTCTGTCTGCCATTTCTCCCCTTTCCATGAGCTTGACTTTGCTCTCTCAACATCTCTGACTACGTAAAACCTGAACTTTGACTTTGACTACCAACTCCACTGTGTTGGGACTGTGACATTGACTGATTAGTATTAGTCAAAGCCCCTGGCTCACTTTGCTCTAACAGTTGATTCTATGATACCAGCAAACTTTCAGTTTTTTTGTGACTTTCTTTTCTTTCTGACTTACACTTTGGACTGTATGAGGAATTTGCACCGTAGAAGGGTTATCATGCTCTCCTTTCATTTGATTCTATTGTTCAAACGTCTCTCTCCAATCTTCATTAGATATGTGAATGCACCTAGTCTCTTTACAACAATTCCAAACACATACTTCTCCTTACCACCTTGGTGGTTTTTCATTATGACTTTCTGACCAGCACTGAACTCTCGCCTAAATTTCATGCCTGGTATATTATGACTCAGCTTCACTTTGTCTTGCTTTTCTCTTACTTTGCTATTGATGTCAGGCTTAAGCAAACTAAACCTTGTCCTAGGAATGTGTTTAAACACTAACTCACAAGGTGTGCAACCTGTTGTAGACCATGGGGTTATTCTATCAGCGAACAAAAAATTGTCACCCTTTGTTGAAAGGAGACATGGGAATCCCTGCTTAGCTTGTCACCTAGTAAATACTTTTGCAAAGACCTCTTCACAATCTGCATACTCTTCTCACATAAACTGCGGGCCATTGTCTGACACCAACACCCCTTGCAACTTCTCAAAAGCTCAACAGTTTTGGCGCTTGTGGTATTTGGCATAAATTCAACATTTATCCAAAATAAAGTACTCTTTTTCTTCCACTTCAAAGAAATCTACATGTACTCATTCCCATGGTTTCTTTCTGTTTGACCATGGAATGAAAGGAACTTTGGGTGGATCATTTCTCACACTTCACAACTTTTCACCATTCTTCAATATCTCTGTTTACCTATGGACAGAAAAAACTGCTTCTTGCTACTGCTTTCATATGGACTATCCCTGTGTGCTCTTGATGTAGTTCCTCACAGTCATAGAGTTATACAGCACAGAAACAGAACTTTCGGCCCAACGCACCTGCGCCAACCATCAAGCACCCATACAATTTAATCCCATTTTCCAGCACTTGGCCCGTAGCCTTGTATGCTATGGCGTTTCAAGTGCTCATCTAAATATTTCTTAAATGTTGTGAGGGTTCCTGCCTCTACCAACCCTCCGGGCAGTGTGTTCCAGATTCCAACCATCCTCTTGGTGAAAAATTTTTTCCTTAACTCCCCTCTAAATCTCCTACCCCTCACCTTAAATCTATGCCCCCTGGTTACTGACCCCTCCGCTAAGGGAAAAAGTTCCTTCCTATCTATCAATGCCCCTCATAATTTTGTATACCTCAATCAGGTCCCTCCTCAGCCTTCTCTGCTCCAAGGAAAAGCCTATCCAGTCTCTCTTCATAACTGAAATGTTCCAGCCCAGGCAATATCCTGGTGACTCTCCTCTGCACCCTCTCCATTGCAATCACATCCTTCCTATAGTGTAGTGACCAGAATTGTACACAGTACTCCAGCTGTGGCCTAACCAGCGTCTTATACGGCTCTAACATAACCTCCCTGCTCTTATATTTTATGTCTCGGCTAATAAAGGCAAGTATCCCAGATGCCTTCCTAACCACCTTATCAACCTGTGCTGCTGCCTTCAGTGATCTATGGACAAGTACACCAAGGTCCCTCTGACCTTCTGTACTTCCTAGGGTCCTACCATCCACTGTATAATCCCTTGCCTTGTTAGTCCTACCAAAGTGCATCACCTCACACCTCTCAGGATTAAACTGACAATCTCGCTCTAAATCTTGACAGGATAATGACTCTTAAACCCCAAAAAAGACAGCCTTGATCTACACTCAATTCATTTCCAGGCGTGCAATACTCCTGTAGTTTCTCATCATCACACTGTTTAGGCCAGCCATTCAAGACATAATTTATCACTTTACTGAGCACCACATCCCTGCGAGTTTCTTCACTAACTTCTCTGGCAGACACTGGCAAGTCATTTGTATATGTAAAGTATCTCACCACACCATACCCAAACCCTAACCCTTGTAGTGAGGCACTAAAACCAGTTGTTTCTTGGAATAATAGTGGGCCTAAACAGCATCACTAGTCAGTACTTTCTTCAGTCTTCTAATGCTTTCTGGCAATCAGATGAGCAATTCCATTTTTGAGCAGTTCATATAGTGAGGCAAATGTGTTAGCGAAGCTGGGGATGAACATAGAGTAATACACAACAATCCCTGTGAATGTTCTAAGTTCTTTTGTATTGGTACAACCCTTTGTGTGTTTGAATGGTAAGCAATTCTTGTCAGTTAATTCTAATTGCAATTATGCAATTGACATATCTATCTTAATGAACACCTTCACCTTGGCTAAATTAGAAAACAAATCTTCACAGGTAGGCAGGGGTAAGTATCATTTTCGATCACCTTATTTAGAGTTTGCTTGTAATCTCCACAAATCTGAATGGACTCATATGCTTTTTTAACTACCACAATGGGTGCAGCACTTTCACTGCTCTTCACCTTCTTAAATACCCCTGATCTTTCTAATATATTTAACTCTTCACTTACTGCTTCTAACTGGACATAAGGCACTGGTCTAGCCTTGCAAAATGTCATCTGCACATTGTCCTTTATCTTGACTTCAGTCTCATGATGCTTAATTTTATCATTTGGTCCATTTTGTTCAAAAAACACTTTGTGCTCTCTTTGCACTTTCTCAATGTCAGACATATTCTTAATCCCTCCTGTAAATAACTCAGCCCAGTTTAACAGTATCTTCTTAAGCCAGTTCCTTCCCATCAGGGAGATTTTGTTCCCTCCACCTACTACCAATGGCAATCATATTCCACCCAAACACTAACTTGACCTACCACTGGAATACTGTTATTGGACTAACTGGTCAGTTTCACACCAATTTTGTATAAGGAAACGTGACTTAGGGATTTCTTGTACTCTCATTCCGAGATAACAGAATCTGCTGCAGCTGTATCAATGATGAAAGTAAGTTGTGAATCTTCTACTTTCATTTCAACTGTGGGAACTGGAATTATATCCTCAGCCTCATCACTCACAACTTCCATGTGTTGTTTTTCTTGCTCTCTGACAGAGTATAATTCTTGATCTCCCTGCTCAATAACATCAACCACTGTTTCCATATCTATCATATGCACATTCAGTGACTACCAGGCTCCCGAACTAGCTTTTGATCTACGCTGACCTCGATCTGGTGTTTGACCATGAACCGACGCTTGGTCCCAACCTGGTACTGATGGGCAGGCTCTGACTTCGGAAAACGCCGAGTCTTAAGGGAAATGGCTGTTCCCAATATCAGCAGCTGTCACCTGTGAAACTGACAGCGCAATGTTTTAAAAGGTTGCTCTGTAAGAAGAAGACAAAGGGAAATTTCTTATCTACAGTCACGGTGAGGATGAGGAATGGCCCCGGGAACAGTTTACACCCACAGGCTGGATGGAAACCTTTGGTGAGCCGGAGTCTGGCCCACGGGCTGTACGTTGGATAACCCTATTCTACACCTATATGCCCTGTCTTTCCCACAGGCATAGCACTTTGACTGGAAATGGAGACATGCAACAGAGAGTTAATGAATGTTTTTTGGGTTGGAGGAAGGTTTGTAGTGGAGTTGCCTGGGGTCAGTGTTGAGACCCTTGCTCTTCCTGATATATATTAATGACCTAGACATTGGTGTACAGGGCACAATTTAAAAATTCTAGGATGATACGAAACCTGAAAGCATTGTGAACTGTGAGGGGGATAGTGTAGAACTTCAAAGAGACATAGACAAGTTGGTGGAATGGGCGGACAAGTGGCAGATGAAGTTCATTGCGGAGAAATGTGAAGTGATTCATTTTGGTAGGAAGAACATGGAGAGGCAATATAAAATAAAGGGCACAACTCTAAAGTGGGTGCAGGAGCAGAGGGACCTGGGGGGTATTTGTGCATAAGTCATTGAAGGTGGCAGGACAGGTTGAGAGAGCAGTGAAGGAAGCATACTGTATTCTGGGCTTTATTAATAGGGGCATAGAGTACAAGAGCAAGGAGGTTATGTTGAACTTATGTAAGACACTAGTTCGGCCTCAGCTGCATTACTGCATTCAGTTCTGGGCATCACACTTTAGGAAAGACGTGAAGGCATTGGAGAGACTGTGATGGAATATAGGTATGATAGTCTTCATTAAGTAGAATTTGGAAATAGTTAATATATTATACCTTTTAGAATTAAAGATTGAATAAATGGTCAGTTTTCAGAACTCACAGCAATTCCCCTTTAAGAAGGTAGAGTTAAATATTTCAAGGTCCCTGTCAAAATTGAAATTCTGTTGCCAGGGAATTGGAAGATAAACACACACATTGAAATATCCTGTGTGACATCAGTAAGAGGTAGCAATAAACTTAATTAGTTTATGGAGTTCTTGACGCAGAGAAATTGGCTCTGGAGGTTGCTGTAAGGTACCGTAAAAAAAGGCAATTATAGAAAATGGACTTACAGGAACAAGAGGTAACATAAGCACAATTATAAACATTTTGACCAAATAAAAGCTCACAACTTCAAATTCCAGTAAAACATTAAGTGGAGAGTTACATCTTTTATTAATATTTGACATTGTGATATACTTATCCACTTAAGAAGTTTATTGCATGTTAAATGCAATGGGTGGCACAGTGGTTAGCACTGCAGCCTCACAGCTCCAGCAACCAGGGTTCAGTTCTGGGTACTGCCTGTGCGGAGTTTACAAGTTCTCCCTGTGACTGTGTGGGCTTCCACTGGGTGCTCTGGTTTCCTCCCACAGTCAAAGACTTGCAGGTTGTTAGGTAAACTGACCATTGTAAATTGCCCCTAGTGTAGGTAGGTGGGTGGGGATGTGGTAGGGAATATGGGATTAATGTAGGATTAGTATAAATGGGTGATTGTTGGTCAGCACAGACTCAGTGGGCTGAAGGGCCTGTTTCAGTGCTGTATCTCTCTATCTCTAAATTCTTTAATAAATATATAAAAGTTAATAAATCGTCTCATAGTATTCTGTATACAACTACAAGAACCCCTCTCTGTGTCTCTTTAAGAATTGAAGAGAGTTTCCCAGACCCTTATAATATCTGGGATATTTATGACTTAGCCATAACATTAAAAATAGGCTATCTGAAAGATGGTAATATTCCCTGTTGGTTTTCTTTCTTTGTCAGTCACCTTTTTTGCATCATAGAGTCTTTCTTAAGGCTGAAATATAACACCACCCTTGTATTAAAGAATTTAACATGCAATAAACTTAACTGGATAAGTATATCACAATATCAAATATTACTAAAAGATGTTAGATATGGAAACAGATGTGGGGGTCATTTAAACTTTTGCTGATAGTGTAAAACACGTGATGTTGGATCAGCTGCCTGTTATATACCTCTCCCGATTTTCCTTTAAAGTCAGTGGAATATTGTCCATTTTACACCATCATCAAAAGTTAAAATTACCCCAGAGGCTGTAGGTAAATGACGGAATACACAGCACTTAAGCCCTGTTTGATTGCTGGCAAAGTGTAGGTAGTGTCACTTGAGGTGGGTGTGAGCAGGGTTGCAAGTCCAATTGTTTCACATTTACTGCTGGCCCATATTGATGTTTGAAGTGCTTCTCAGAAGTGTGTCAGAGTCCTACACTGGCTCCAGGTCCCCCAATATATCAACTTTAAAATTCACATTCTTGTGTTTAAATCCCTCCATGGCCTTTTTCCTCTCCATTTCTGTAACCACCTCCAGCACTAAAACTCTCTGTACCTTAAACTCCAACTTCTTGTGCTTCCACATATTCCTTTGCCCACCACAGGCAGCCTTCAATCAACCATATTCATATTCTGGAATTCCCTCCCTAAACTCCTTCACCTCCCAACATTCCTTTCTTCCTTTAAGGCATTTCTGAAAGCCCACATCTTTGATCAAGCTTTTGCACAGCAATCATTGACCACCTTACACCTCTGGGATGTTTTTCTACATTAATATGGGTTGTTGTTGACAGTTAACACCTTAGGCCTGGCAGAAAATTACATTCACCATTGAAGTGGAGTAGATCTGGCTTTATGGACCTGTGTCAGATTTTCCAGACTTCCATTGCCTCTTCCACTTCTGTCCCACCTGCCTCAGTGACTGAAAAACCTATCCTGTAATCAAGCAGGCTTAAATACTCTACTGCAAGGTTCACTACATTTCAATGACTGCTTAAACAAGCAATCCCATAACACCAGTGAAACCCATTTAACAAGGAGGTGGACCCTGATATTCATCTGAAGGCAGCTTCTGTGTGGGTGGGGCGATGGGGAGGGGTTGGGTGGGCGGGGGCGGAGGCAGTGGTGGTGCTGTTGGAATTGTAAGGGGAAAACCCAGAAGTCAAAATAAATTGGTTCAATTGAGTTGAGGTTGTTGATTCAGAGCAGGTTGGAATCTGCAAACCCACCTCAATTAATCTAATAAATTTTGACTTCCAGCATTTGTGACTCCAAGCTGCGCATAGGCCATGATGTGCACCCACATAATGCAATCTCAGTTAAAGAGATGTTCAGTGTCACGACCTCAGTGAGACTGTTAACGTTAAAACACAAAATATGAACTCCCTAGACCAATTTGAAGAAGTACATGACAAAATTTCACGTTTTTAGACTTTTACTATAACAATTAAACTAAAAATCAGCATTAAGTAAACAGTACTTTGTAAGTAGCTAATACATGACATTAAATTACAGAGAAAGGTATTTCCCTTTAACTTATTAAAACACTTGAAAACACCACATTTATGTTACATAATGTCCTCATTGAAGCAATATCTTTGTTGCTAAAAGTCCCAAAATCCTCCGAGTTGCAATGGGTTGGATCTCCCAGTCCTTCTCAAAGTCAATGACCGCGTCGCTTCAGATTCTTCCAAGCACTTTCAATCTGGACTTCCGTGAATAGGCAATCTCTGGTGACCCCGTTGGTCTTTTTTTTTTCTCCACCCCAAACCTTAGTTTTCATATTGAGTTCAAGTTTTAGCAGCTTTTTGCTGTATTGATGTACTGAGAGCAGATGGTTTCTCTCTCTCTCTCTTCCTAGGCTGCCACTAATGGTCTTTGCCTTCAGATCTTCCTTGCAGCCTCCAGACTTCTGAAAGTCTGTTGAATTTATCCAGAATCAAAAGTCAATAGCCATTTGTCTTTTCCAATATGCAGAGTCCACAAGTCTGGCCACAGCAGAACAACTCAGGTTTTCCTTTGTTTCCAGGTGTTAAAAATGTAAACACGAGTTTGCACCTTCAGAGCCTCTGGCTCCCTGTTTACAATCTAAGAGTCTGGGAGAGCGAAGCCCATAGTTCTTCAGCAGTTACAACCTTGTCTTCTGCTTTCAAATGGGTCTTTGATATGGGTTCCTTGTTTGCATGGTAACCAAGATCCCTGGCTTGTTTCCAGGCAGACTTGGTATTAATCATTGCATTAAAAATCCCAGTTTTTAAAAACATTGTCATGCTAGGTCCCCTCCTGCCAAGAATGAGGCACATTAATCTTGTCATGAACATTGATTTTAAACTGTTACTGGAGTAAAGAAAGGACTTGTTAAACAGATCAGCCGTGGCTGGAAAAGACATTTGCATATTAACAGACAGTGTTTGGAGGGACAAAGCAGCCATTCCCTGACACATTCAACCCACAATGGACTTTTGATCACCAGACGTCGAAGGTGGGGGAGCTCACATTCCAGCATGACTGCTAAGATGGCCGAATACACAACCGGACATGGTCAAACCAGCTAGTCACATGACTAACCTGCTGGGCAACCTGGGTTTTTTGAATTTATACAAACAGTTTTGGACAGAAAATCTGTTTGCTCCTGAACTGAGAAGATCTCTCCTGTCTGCTCCCATCTCTTTCTCCCAAGCCTCTGAATCCACATGAACCCCAAGAGAGAAAAGTCTCCTACAGCGAACAAGGTTTAAGAAGGATACTGAGCCCCAACGAAAAGCATACAATCAAGACCTCGACAGTGAGCTCGAAGAACCATAACAACAACTCTTCAGATATTGCCTCAAACTTTTCCACTTTATTTTTCTTTTGCTCTTTTCTGTCTCTATTTGCATGTGTGTATCACGTATGCATGCTAGCGTGGGCACGTCATGTATCCATAGGCGTCAACCAAATTAGAGTTTAAGTTTAAGTTTAATAAATTTCAACCTTTCTTCTTTAAACCTAGGAAAGTCTGTTTGTGCTGGTTTCTTTCCCTTATAATTGGAAAGCGGTGAACAAGGATTCACCAAGGGGGAGCTAAAAGCATGATGTGTTTAAAATTAAACCCTGTCACAGTAAGACCAGGTGAAAGCTGAAAGAGACCCCTAGACCTCTTTCTCACCTGGTGGTAACAACATAATCATACCACAAAGTCCAGCTTTCAAAACATTCAGAATGAATGTGGATATAGAGCAAGGTCAGCACCCGGACTTAATGATGCCTTGCTGGAATTACTGTTGGATGCAGTAAGGAGGAGGAGGAACATACTGTTCTCCAGCAATAGGAGGAAGAAACCTGCTGTTCTCACCAAGAAGGCATGGTTGGGTGTAGCTAAGGAGGTAAGCAGCAGTTGTGTTGTGCCCAGGTCATGGACGGAATGTAGAAAGAGGTTTAATGACCTAACCAGGCCAGCAAAAGTGAGCAGATTTGCTGATTTAACTAGATCCTGTGAATATTGCTGAAAATAGAGACATGTTGTACAAGCTTTTCATCTTGCACTCAACAGGACAATCTGAAAGAATACCAATGTAAGGGAAAACAACAACTTTATACTGTGTGAGAAAAGAGTGCCGATTGGTTGGCAAGTGAACTCTGATTGGTAGAGGCATTGCCATGGAGACTGCACCAGTTTACGGTGACTGACAGTTAACTACCAAGCTTTGTTTGAAATTTAAACCAGGCAGCTTAACTCTGATTGGTCAAGGCATTGCCCTGAGGAATGAATCAGCAAATGGCTGTCACTTATTTTGTTTAGCTGAAGCAGGTGCAATGTTTGTACATATTCTTTCTGTCTGCATGTGCTAACCTTAATAATCCTTGTCGATATTTAGGTGGTACCACTATCTGTTCAACAACTGTCCAGTCCTCATCCGCAGGTCTGCGAGACGGTCTCCATTTCCTCCTCAAAACCCCGTTTGCCATATAATAACCTTCTGGAACTCCTTTCACCTCAGCTTCTGTCAGAGCCGTCTGTGCTATTTGGTACAATTCTGGATCTGCTTGCTATGCTGCAACAATAGACGATCTTAAATATCTCATTTGGATTATCTAAATTCCCAAATAAGGTTTCAGATACTTGGCTATCTGTTTGTGGTGCCACTTTTACCTCCCACAATGGATCCTGTTTAGCCATTGCTCGGGTGACTACACACGCAGGAAATATTCCTGGAACTTGTTCCTGTAATTGCTCTATTTCCCCAATTTCACTTGGTTTCTCTGTAATTATAGGAGAAACTTATACTTTTGATCCGGCAAAATCATTTCCTAGGAGTAGGTCAATTCCCTCTACTGGCAAATTGTGGACAACTCCTACAGTTACCATCCCAGATATTAAGTCACTCTCTAGGCGTACTTTATATAAAGGTAAGGGTATATACTTTCCGCCAATTCCATTAACTAAAACTTTAGTATTCAAGGCACTCTCTTGGGTTGCTCCTCTATCCCTGATATAATGATAGGTTTTCCTGCCTCACTTAAAGGATACGGAGTTACATTCCCCTTTGACAAAAATTCATTATAGCTTTCGGGTATCTTTTCTTAACCTTTACACTCACTTTAGTTTTTGTATCTGGTTTTACAGCTGCCGTTAAAGCTATAGCCTGGTCAGCTATACTCTTAGTTCTAATCCGTGGAGAAAAATAATACAAGTCCGTGATAAAACATTGCGCCTGTTTCAGCTAAACAAAATAAGTGACAGCCATTTATTGGTTCATTCCTCAGGGCAATGCCTTGACAAATCAGAGTCATGCTGCCCGTCTTCCTTGTGCCTTTACCTTTCCTAGTGCTCCTACAAGGTGTTTCCGCACTGGTTGCAGCATTGGTTTAGGAAGGTAACTGACCTTCAATTGGGAGACTGCTGATTGCCTTGGAGGACAACCTTGAGCAGCTCTGAGCCTAGTGGGCCCAGCTTCAGAATGCATCATCTCAGTCAGCGCTGCAGCAGTCTGGGTTGGCTGTCTGACAGGCAACAACAGCGGCACTGGCAGAGTGGCATGGGTGGGAGAAGGAATATGGTCATGCTGACAGAGGACAGTAGGTTCTTGTTCCTTAGAGCCATTGCCACACTCCCAGGAAAGTACCACAGCAATCCCAATGATCTGTTGTTGAGTAGATTGCTAGTCTTCTGTGGTGTCCTGGAAGTCCATTTCAACCATGGTATCCATAGCCACAATGGTAGCAGTCTGAGATTCCAGTGCAGCAATCTGAGAGTCAATGGAAGCTATATCATTGGGCGTCAGATGCTGCATCATGGTGGGTTCTACAGTGTATTAATGGAGGTGACCAACCTTTCCATGTTGGAAAGGATGGGCTCCAAGCTCTTCCTAAAGCCTTGTGCCAACTTAAAGGTGGACTTCTCCATGCTCTTTGACATTGTGCACAAGCTGTCTGGCAGGCTTTCCAATGCACCCAGCATTTGGTTATGTACACCCATCAGCCTTCTTCTCTAGTCTGGCCCATTGAAGTCCTCATCTGACTCCTCTGCAGCAGAACTAGAATGTGATCTTGCCCTTCAGCAACCTGGAACCTGCATTATCCTTTCTCCCCTCTCAGGCTCCTGCCCAGATACCCAGTGTCTCACCACATGTAGATCCCTCTTCTATCCTAGCCTCTAAAATGGGCTGTGTCAGTCTCTGAGCTGGTGGCTGCAACTTTAAGATCGATTGATGGTGCCTCTTCATCTTCACTGACTTCTTCCTCTTCCTCCTTTGACTCAAAAGGTTCCAGTTCTTGGTAAATGAAATGAAAAAGGGACAAGGGTTGGATTGTGATGAGGAGTGAGGGAAAAGTAATAAGTGCATGCTTACACCTTCTACAACTTGTGAGTCAGAAGAGACTGTGTATTGAGAGAGAAGTGGGAAGAGAAAAGGAGGGTTAGGTATGTAGAGACCTTCATCATTGATCCCTCCAGCCCCACCAATGGCCACAGCCTCAGCAATGCCCCGTCCCATGATGGCCAGCATCGTTTCCTCCACGGGGGTTATAACATACAGGCATAGTTGTCCTCTTCCAGTTCTTTCCTCTGCCTTCTGTTACGTGTCACCTTCTCTGGCAAGAAAGAAGGAAGTGTATCAGTGAGTGTCCTGCAATATATTTGGATGATGTGGCTGTCGTTGTTGATTAGCTGCCAGTGTGTGAGCTGTGATTTATTGGCGTGAAATTTGCAACAGTGCGAAGTGTGTGAGGGTGAGGTAACGCATATGAATTTTAGGATTGAGTACTGATTGATAAAGATTGTTGGTAGGTGATGGGAGTGTAATGACCTGAGCAGTGAATGAAGCTAGTGGTGTAGTTGGTAAGATAAGTTACCTGACAACTTGTGTCAGATCGTTAAACTTCTTCCTGCACTGGATCCATGTTCTTGTTCCTATACTCCTAGCAATGACTTCCATTGCTACATCTTCCCATTGCTTCCTGCTTCATGTGGATATAGGATGTCTCTTCTTCTTTCTACATCTTGCACCAAGACCTTCGGAGCATTATCAGAAAACCTTAGTGATCTTTCTCTCACATGTTCAGCCATTCCTCAAAGTATCAGATTCAGTTTTCAAATGATTCCTACCATTTCTTGCAGCTGCAATGCACTTCCCCTTTAGGAGGTGCCAACTGCCTTTAAATAGTGCTAGCCATTCACAATATCAGGCCTCTTGCTGACAGGTGCAGCCAACGAATAGCATGGGTAATGCTAGCTGCATGAGGGAATCATTGAAATCAGTAGGTAGCACCAATTTAACATTCTGCCTGCTGCACAATGAATAGGCATGAGTTAATCATATACCGCGATACAGATGCCCATTTTCAGCAGTTATCCAATTTAGCCCCCATTGGATTTTCTTATTATACAGTAGTACTTATGTAGAATGGAGTTCTGTAAATAAACAAAATACCAGATATTGAAACAGGAAATTGATTATTAATGCATTTAGTTATCTGAGGGCATGACCCAGTATGTATCCTTTGCCAGTTCTGATGAAAGGTCATCGACCTGAAACGTTAACTCTGCTTCTCCCTCCACAGATGCTGCCTGACCTGCTGAGTGTTTCCAGCACTTTCTGTTTTTATTAACCTAGTATATATCCTCTGTAATCAATGCTTTGTATAATTGGAAGAGTAATAATTTTGTCAAGTTAAAAGAACCCATAAATCAAATCAGGCTGAAAGAGATAGTTTAAGGCCAGTACTCTCTCAAGTAAAAATACGTTTTTAAAACATTACTGAAAGTGAAATTAGTAAGATTAAAATGATGAATATATGACCTCTATTTACTTCGGCCCAAAGCCCTAACCTAATTGGTTCTGTAAATCAGGTGAGTATGCTGAACAAACTGTACAATCTTCACTATCGTCATGTTTGTTTTCAGGTGGAGCATTATGAATTTTGGCATCCACAAGTATATACACCCATGTATGCATTCTTTTACCTGTTACAAAGAGTATCAGGAATATCTGGTGCAATGACCAAGAACTTGTTTATATTCATAATCTTTATACTTATTTGTTCGAGAAGAAATCTTTAAAAATTCAGGTAAGAATTCTTAAACTGTTCAAGATACCTCTGCTGTCAGATTGCAATGTGGTTTCTCTAAAACATTTGGAGTTCCAGGAGCATTTTTGCAGAAAGATATTGCATCCTGCTAATAGTAAAGGGTATTAGACTGACGTCATTACTGTTCGCTTTGGTACGAGTTAATTTACGTACATTTCAGATAAGTAAAGATTAGGTGTGTACATACCAAGGAGTTAAAATGACTTCCTAAGCCACAATAATAAGGTTTAAGCTGTTTACAAACCCACAGTTGAATTCAAATTATATGTCTTCACAAAATATTGAGAGCACACTTTAGTTTTCTATAAAGTATACATAAAAAATTAATCAGAGTATTTTTTTTTAAATTCTGTTGAACAGTAATGCACTTGTGCCAACCAACTCAGAGAGTTTATAGGAACACCTTTAGAAAAGCATTTGGCAAACCTTTATCTCATTTGCTTACAAATATCACACGCTGAAGCAAAACTTCATTGAAACGTGTCATCACGTCACTTGATAATGACAAAAATGACACATGGTTTTTCATCTTTTCTCCTTTCCCTCTAAAAAAAGTAATGAAATGATAACTCTTTAATTTCCAGTGGATACTGCCTAGAGAGAGGAAGGGAGTGAATGAGAATCATCAGATCCATTATCATCAGGGTGGACAGTGTCTGTGGATCATTGTACTTATCCAATTAGCTTATAATGAATTGATAATTTCTAATACTTTGAATTATCTGGGAATCAAATGATGACTACTTTTAGTAGTGCCATCAGTTGTTAATCCTCTCATATGAATGTTGTCATGCTTCAATGAAAAAGAACTAATCTAAATAAGTCATATAAAATTGAAACTATCATGTGTGCAAACAAGGGCATATATCCAGCAATTATTTCAAAGCTGTGATCTCAAATCAATCATACAATACTTCTCTCTCAGTTGAGGATATGATTGCTGTGAATCCTTTGAAGTTATCTTATAATCCTCTATTATTCTCCATTTTTAAAACAATAAGCTGAGAAACAGTCTTTAAATACATATTTTGCTGAAGTTAGGAAATGGAGAAAAATATACATTTTTGTCTTCCTATTGCTCCAAAAAAGTTCTGAAAAGCCTCCAAATAATACGTTAATCTGCATTTTCCCATTCAGATACTGATGAATTTTAAAACAAGACAAAACATATCCTTTATTTTCTACTGTACTTGTTTTGTTGTGTTTTCTGCTATTCTTTTTACAGCCTTAAATTTTGGGTTGAGCGTTTCTGCAAACTTCAGTTTTACAACATTTTTATTATTTTCTACTTCAATCCAGAATTGAATAATAAGATGGATTGAGAAAAGGCCTCTTGATCTTTCACTTCCATACATCATATGCAATCAGCTTTATCGTTGGCCCTTAGAGCAAAAGCTTACCGACATTGCTTTTAAATGCAGACTGGGACCAGTTCCAGGTCCTGACGCCGATCTTACCAGAGGCAGCCAATTAAAGACGGCACGTGGGCTGCAGAGGCAAAAGGCCTCAAACTGGAGGTGTCCTCTGAAGACTTTTGAATTTTTAAAATAAGTATAGCCACAGCTGCCAGGACATTACTGTGGAGGGGCTCACCAGGGGCCGCAGTTATGGCAGGTTGATCCTTCCAGCTCTGCGATATAGGGATTTAAAGGAGGCATCGATTGCCCCCCGACCTGCCACCGGGAGGCCGCCTCCAGGCACCTGCAAGGTTTCGGCCTCAGAGGGGTGCCCATCTGCCACAGTGGCATCAATTTGCCCCCAAGTGGGCACTTAATTTATCCTAATTGGCTACATGTCGCTGCTGGGCAGGTAACTGGTGCTAGTCTGACCCCGCCTCCTACAAGATCACTTGCAGGCTTGAACACGTTAGGTAGACAACCTGGCGCGCAATTTTCAGAAACTGACTGCTCTCCCACCTCCAAAGCCGCCTTCGTGCAGCTGATAAGATTCCGCCCTTAACCTCCAGAATAAATATTCTGAAATGTTTCTCCAACCAACCTCCCCTTCCCTCCATCACCTCAACCACTTGAGGTAAATCAAGCAAACGCCAGTACTTATTCCTTATTTTGCATCCTACATTGTTCATTCTTGCCTACTGCCATCTCTTCCTTGGCATGACATTTATTATGCTGGAAATTTATGAAATTTCATGTCATACATTGCGTTAGATCACCTTTGACACAGCCAGGTAAATGACTTAGGACTCAATTGGCGCATGCAGCATCACTCAATCATTAAAGACACCTGACCTGTCTACCTAATCCCATTTGCCAGCACTTGACCCATAGCCTTGAACGTTACGTTAAAGGATAGTTAAAGGGTAGTCTCCAGGAAATCTATTGTTTGTACTATTACACAGCTTGAAAAATGTTTTTTAAAATGCTTTTCATGGCTTTAAACAAAGGGTATTATTTCCCTTATGCTTGTTTTCTTGAGGTTATTGAACCAATATTGTGTGCCCTTTATTTTCCACTAAGCCTAATGCTCAGTGGGCGCAGACCTACAAGACCAAGTTACTTTGAATTTCAACAGGTTTAGTTGTGAAATACAAGGAATGGGATGGTGCTGACATAGGCATTGATTTAGGAAGGACCATTCATGTAAAGTTGAAAGTAAAATAACTTTCGAGTTAGCATTGAAGCATCTGACATGCCACGCAGCCTAGATCTGAGAGACAGAATAAGCACAGTCATTTGCCAGAAGCTTAAATGTTAAATGTAAACACTATTTGATTAAAATACAAAATGATTAAGTTTATTTGTTGCCTCTACACCCTGTAATAGATCTATAAATTCTAATTCCCGGGTAAAAGATTCAAGGCACTTGATCAATACCCAACTAAATCTAAATATAAACTACACCAACTTCTATAAAATGCTGCATGTGAGACATAATATTTCATTTCCTATGAAGAAGCAATAATAATTCTCACATCAACTCGAACAAAATCATGATGGTATTTAATAACATTTCACCCAATATCCCTTTAAGTCCTTGTTGCTCTCTGTATTTGTTTTCATTTTCTTCTCAAGGTGCCTCTTCAACACATACACTACAGAAACAGAAAATGCTGGAACTGCACAGTAGGCCAATCACCATCTCAAAGAAAAATAAATATCTTGGTTTGGTGTGGCACTTTTGTGAGGACTGACCAAAGGAATACACTCATGATGTTAAGCTCTCTTTATCTTTCACTTGGTGATAAACCTGCTTTGTGTTCCCAGTATTTTGTTTTCTCCACAACAAAACTGTGACAGCCAAAATATATTTGGGTCATACTCTGCTTGTGGAAATTTTGTCATTTAATTCTACTTTTTTTACTGACTATATAATGTATATTTTTCCCTTTAGTTATTTGTTACAGGTAGTCCAGGATATCCCTGACCCAGCCAGTGACATCTCTTTTCCTTTATTGTGTGTGAAGTGGAAAAAAGGATCAGGCTCTAGATAGATAGTGGGACCCACACTTGCACTTTCCTCAGCTCATCTATATTCAAAATAGAAGATGATAAAAAATAGCAGCAGTAATTCACAACATACATTGGATACAGCAATGGCTGTGTACTCTGGCAACATCTTGTTGTAGAAATGAAAATCTGTGCACCAGAACTAGCTATTCCCCTAGCTAAGTAGTTTCAATACAGCTACATCATTGGCTTCTACCCAACAATGTGCCAGCTACACCTTACCCAGAAAAATAGAGGAGGAATAAGGGTAACTGCCCTGGACATCAAGGTAGCATTTGACAAGTATGGTACCAAAGATTCCGAGTGAAATTGTCGCCAGTGCGTATGAAAAGGAAAACCCACCAGTGGCTGATGCTCTGTCTGGCATAAAAGAAAATGAAAGACTGCAATTATTTTCACTTTTAACGACCTCAGGATGTCAAAGCACTTTACAGTCAATGAAGCACTTTTGAAATGTAGGCACTATTGTAATGTAGGAAACACAGCAGCCAATTTGTGCACAGCAAGCTCTGACAAAAAACAATGTGATAATCACCAGATTTCTTTTTTAGTGCTGTTGATTGAGTGATAAACTTTGGCCAGGACAACGAGGATAACACCCCTGCTCTTCTTCAAAATAATGCCATTGGATATTTTACACCCACCTGAAAGAGCAGGTGGGGCCTTGGTTTAACGTCTCAACTGAAAGACAGAACCTCCGACAATGCAGCACTCCCTCAGTATATTTGACAAAGACCAATCATCACAGGACTTCGGTGTAGGAAAGCAGTGTCCTCAACCCAACCATCTTCAGCTGCTTCATCAAAGACCTTATCTGTCATAAGGTCAGAAGTGTGACTG
Source organism: Heterodontus francisci (assembly GCF_036365525.1). NCBI lineage: Eukaryota > Metazoa > Chordata > Chondrichthyes > Heterodontiformes > Heterodontidae > Heterodontus > Heterodontus francisci. The sequence goes on from NC_090374.1 coordinate 116,637,639, forward strand.
TTTTCTGGTGATTTCACAGGGTTCAGTTCGATTCAACTCCTCCAATAATGAAGCAACACATGTCAACCTACAAAAGGACCTGGACAAAATCCAGGCACAGGCTGGCAAGTGGCAGTTAACAATCACAGCACGCAAGTGCGAGGTAATGAACGCGAAAAAAAAAAGGTCCAACCACACCACTGTCATTGCCAAGTCCCCTGCATCAACATCCTTGGGGTCAATAATAACTAGAAGGTTAATTGGACCAGATACAGCACATTGTGGCTGCAAGAACAGTCCAGAGGCTGGGTACTCTGTGAAAATTGACACCTCCTGATCCCAGAAAACCTCTCCATTATCTACAAGGCTTACCAGGAGTGTGATGGAATACTCACCACTCTCTCACTGGGTGGAGCTACAACACTTAAGAAGCTCAACACCATGTAGCACAGAGAAATCCACTTGTGGCCCTGTCACAGATTCAATATTCACCCTCTACACAGATGGATCAGCATTTGAAATAGAGAGATAAATAGATTAAATAGTTATTTTCTCTTTCAGATCTTGACTAACTGCTTTGCAATTCCTGCATTTTCTGCCTTTATTTCAGATTACCAGCATTCATGCTCTTCTAAAATCCTTCAGCCAGATTTTAGCTAATTGATTTTTCAGAAAGAAAACAGATTGTAAATAGTGCAACAGATGAAAGCACTCTCAAAAATATTGGCATTTTTTTCAGATAGGTCTGAGGCAGGTTCCTTATTAAATAAAAACTTACATAGAGTTTCATCATTTGCCAGGCGGCGGAAGCAGTGACAGACCTGGGCAACCTGACAGAGGTCCTGATGTGTTAACAGAGTGAAAACACGAATCCAGATCTCATCAGGCAGATAAAGCCATAGTGAATGGTCATCATCTCCTCTACAAATCTAGGTTAAGATAAAACAAACAGAAGATCAGGATCCAGTCCTTTTAATTATGCTCATGTGCAGATAAAACACACAGTACCATCTAGTGGACAACTGACACAGATGCTTTCTATGATAATGTACACAGAAAGAACTAGGACAGTTTGACCTAGTTTTCCAACAAAATGATGTTGTTTAACAGGAGCTCAAATTTCAAAGAATGCATGTACATGGAAGCAGTTTCTCATGTGATGTTAACACTGCAAGATTTTATTCATGGGTGACCCATTTTCACATTATTATTGTCAAACAAAGCAGAAAATAGATTGTTGGTGTGGGTTGCCCTTTTATGAGGGAAGTTATCGATGTAAAACCTCTTCCTTTTACATTATATTCTCCTCTTTTCCCCCACACCAAAACAACAAGCGATAATCTGCTGCTAGGTTTCCATTAATGCTTCTCTGCAATCAACAATTAAGAAATGCAAAGGATGGCCCAAGAAGGTTTCTCAACTATTCTTCCTTTAGGGAGTCATCAGGCACAGTTATCAAACACAGAGTATTATAACAAAACAAAATACATCTTTAAAAAATAAAGGAAGACTTGCATTTATATAGTGCCTTTCATGAACACAGGCCATCCCAAAGCACTTTACAGCCAAAGAAGTATTTCTGAAGTATAGTCACTATTGTAATGTAGGAAACGCAATAACCAATTTGTGCACAGCAAGGTCCCACAAACAGAAAGGTGATAATGACTAGATAATCTGTTTTAGGTGTTGATTGAGGGATAAATATTGGCCAGGACACCAGGAAGAACTCCTCTGCTCATCTTCAAATAGTGCTATGGGATCTATCCACTTAAGAGGGCAGACGGGGCCTCCATTTAACGTCTCATCTGAAAGATGGTATCACTTAATACTGCAATAGTGTATTAACTTAAATTTCCTGTTCAAATCTTTGGAGTGGAACTTGATGCCATGACCTCCCAATTCAGGAACCGCTAACACCTAGTCAGTTTGCTCATATGTGCAATTTGTAGCAGCGGTCTCTGGGTAGCGAGACTTGGAATTGTCCTCCATAACAGAGGCGCCAAAGCCAAGCTTTACCATTACCCCAACTGAGATGAGCTAACTCAGCAGAGAATGGGGAATGAACTTGACACCTTCTTGGTCTGCATGGTTCAAATAGTCACTTCCATAACCAACAGAGTTCTAAGTTTCTTGTGCAACATAAACAAGGATAAATTACTTGCCAGTTTGTCACAGGTCTGGAAGACATTGTTCAAACATTCAGACTTTTCACCTAAGAACAAAAGAGCACATTTCACAGTATTTTGTAATACATTAAATATAGTAGTGCAAGAAAATATATACTGGGAACCCCTGTGATCAAACTGAAGATTATGAAAGATTGCAGGAAAACACAGACTAGGAGGATAGACAGACATGTAGCAGATGCAGTTTGATTCAGAAAATGTGATGCAATACATTTTGCAAGTAACTAAGGAAAGGAAATACACTTTAAATTGTGAAATACTAAAAAGTTGAGGGATGTTGCTATGCAAAAACAGGTTAGTATAGATGGCAGAACAAATAAATATCGTTATGAAAATGGCAAAGGGTATTCTTTGGTTTTATATCGAAAGGCACAGAATATAAAAGCATAGAGATTATGTTTAATTTATATAAAACCCTAAGAGACATTTGCAGTATATTGTACAGCTTTGGGCAGGATATATAAGCAATGAGAAAAGTTCATCATAAATTCATTGCAATGTTACAACAGATGAGGGATTACAATTATGAAGAGAATAAATTAGGATTGTTTTCACTGTAGCGGAGGAGGTTAAGGTAGATAGTGATGTAGATTATTTTCACTAGTAGGTGGGATGGAAAACATAGGACACAAAAATAATCCCAGAAATAATAAAAGGGGAGGTTAAAAAAATAAATTACACAGTGGGTGGTTAGAATATGGAAATCTCTGCCACAATTCATTGTTGAAGCGGAGTCCAAAGTGAATTAGTTGCTTAAAAAGAAGGAACAATAAAGGGCATGGAAAGTAAACAGGAGAATGGGATTAGATTAAATGGCTCAGGCAGAGAAAACCACAATGTCAAAGTTAATGGTAAATGGCTTGTTTCTATGCTGTAAAACTGGATAGTTCTGTGCAGTTAAGCACAGTGTGATGATCTTATACTTTTTGTTTCCCACTCGTGAAAACAAGCCACAGTTAAAATTGGAGCACAGAGTAATAATTTTATATTTAAAGCCACAATGAAGAGATTGAGTGGCACATTGAATTATCAAACTACTCTTTCACCACTCTATCTAAGATTTAGATAGAGAATGCCTTAGGTCAGAGCACCCAAGTTATAAAGGCTCCCTTACTGTCCCTTTACATTTGCTACATAACCATTGGTAAAATATAGAGCAACCCCAAGGATCACAGGAAGATTAAATCCATGCTGATTTTTAGCTGCAAAGATAGGGCTGAATTTTATCAGCCCCTTGTGGGTCCTGGCAGCGGTACCAGAAGCAGATGCCATTGCCACATTTACTCGCGCGGCTGGCCGACTGCGATCATATACAGATGGCCAATTAGCATAACTGAGGCAGGGGCACATCCTATTGCAGGATGGGGGTGAGCTACGAGGCGTTGGGTGGTGGCATCAGATGACCAGAACACAGGTGCAGGCACCATCTTTAAAGCGTTGCCAGCCCTGCTTGTACTACTGCCTTTCACTGATGCAGTGAACCTGGAGTGTTACTGGACCCGTAGACTGCTGCTGTAATTCCTGGATCCCTCTGGACCCTACCTCTGATGCTGCTGTAATTCCTGGACACCCCTCTAATGCTGCTGTTGCTGCTGGAACCCCCTTTACTGCTGCTTTTACTCCTGGACATCCTTCTACTGTTGCTGTTGGACAACAAACCCGTCCCCCCAACCTCTACTGCTGCTGTTGCTGCTGGACCCCCTCTCTACTGCTGCTGTTGTTGCTGGACCCTCTCTACTGCTGCTGTTGCTGCTGGACCCCCTCTACTGCTGCTGTTGCTGCTGGACCCCCTCTCTACTGCTGCTGTTGCTGCTGGACTCCCTCTCTACTGCTGCTGTTGCTGCTGGACTCCCTCTCTACTGCTGCTGTTGCTGCTGGACACACCCCTCTACTGCTGCTTTTACTCCTGGACATCCTTCTACTGTTGCTGTTGGACAACAAGCCCCCCCACCCCCCCAACCTCTACTGCTGCTGTTGCTGCTGGACCCCCTCTCTACTGCTGCTGTTGCTGCTGCACCCTCTCTACTGCTCCTTTTACTCCTGGACACACCCCTCTACTGCTGTTTTTACTCCTGGACCCCCCTCTATTGTTGCTGCTGGACCCCCCTCTCTACTGCTGCTGTTGTTGCTGGACTCCTTCTCTACTGCTGCTGTTGCTGCTGGACCCTCTCTACTGCTGCTGTTGCTGCTGGACCCCCTCTCTACTGCTTCTGTTGCTGCTGGACCCCCTCTCTACTGCTGCTGGACCCCCCTCTCTACTGCTGCTGTTGCTGCTGGACCCCCTCTCTACTGCTGGACTCCCTCTCTACTGCTGCTGTTGCTGCTGGACTCCCTCTCTACTGCTGCTGTTGCTGCTAGACACACCCCTCTACTGCTGCTTTTACTCCTGGACATCCTTCTACTGTTGCTGTTGGACAACAAGCCCCCCCTCCCAACCTCTATGCTGCTGTTGCTGCTGGACTCCCTCTCTACTGCTGCTGTTGCTGCTGGACTCCCTCTCTACTGCTGGACTCCCTCTCTACTGCTGCTGTAATTCCTGGACTCCCTCTCTACTGCTGCTGTTGCTGCTGGACACACCCCTCTACTGCTGCTTTTACTCCTGGACATCCTTCTACTGTTGCTGTTGGACAGCAAGCCCCCACCCCCGCAACCTCTACTGCTGCTGTTGCTGCTGGACCCCCTCTCGACTGCTGCTGTTGCTGCTGGACCCTCTCTACTGCTGTTTTTACTCCTGGACCCCCATCTACTGTTGCTGCTGGACCCCCTCTCTACTGCTGCTGTTGCTGCTGGACCTCCTCTACCTTGTCCTGCAATAGAGAGGGACGTGTGTCAGTGAGTGTGTTGCAATGGGTATGAGTGACATCACTCAACTATGATTCCTGTCATAGCTGAATAGCTGGCAGTGCATGGGTGCTGTGAAATTTGGAGGTGAGGCTTGCAGCATTGATAAGTTTGTGAGGGTGAGGTGCAGCATCTGAATGTCAGACATGAGACCTGATTGCTAGATTGCTGATTGGTGAGAGAAGGCGATGTGGCCATTGAGCAGTGTGTGAGGTTGGTGGTGTGGTGGGAAGGAGACAGGATTAGAAGATGCAGTCACTGACCTTGACCACCCATGTGAAGTCATTGAACTTTTTCCAGCACTGCAGCAAGGTCCTCTGGGCCAGACACCTCGTATTGACCTCTGTGGCTATCTGCTCGCATTTCCTTCTAAGTGTTTGTCCAGAGGGCCTCCTGGACTCCTGCGGAAATCTGACTTCTCCTCCTTTGCAGCTCCTGCACTAAGGCCACCAGCAATGCATCAGAGAACCTGGAAGCCCTCTCTCTGGCTTACTGCTCCATTACTTCACTTTCTCCCTTCTGAGAAACACTTTCACAGACACTTCCAACACTTGCTGCAGACAGAATGCACCTCCCCTTTAACAGGTGCCGGCTAGCATCAATTAGTGCTAGCCTCCCACAAACTTGTGCCCCCCTACTGAGCGTGCAGCCAGTCAGCAGCAAGTATAGATCTGGGCTGCAAGCTACATTCATGTTGATAAACAGGCAGCACAAAGTTTGCCTGCTACTTCCATCAAGCATGGGGTAACTGCACATCGTGATCCCTGCTCCCGATAACGGGTCTTATTCGGTTTCTAGCCCATGGATTTTATCAGCAATAAACAATAATGTGAGATTTTGCAACTTTAACATTTGGAGAAAATGTTCTGTGATTTCTTTCAAAAGACTTTTTACAGTATCTATGAATCTATACATATCTTACAACCTGTCCTCATTTGGTTTAATTGCATTATTCAAAGCAGCAAATTTTTTAAGAGAATAAAAGACAGCGAATAGTGAAACCGTGAAGACATGGTTAAAAATGATTCACTGCACATAGATCATGACCAACACAAGGATTACTTGTATGTGCAATGAATAATTGACCCTGAAAAAAAGAACTTAAGATTTTAATAGTGTCAGACTTTTATCCTGGACTACAAAATATAAACTGTATTTGTAGTACCTGTTTTTATTGTTTTAAACTTACATGGTTTTATTGTTGCCATTGAAGCCACTGCTGTATTTTGAAGCAGTGCTTTCGATCTTGGCGTCTCTTGTGGTGCTTGTTTACTACCTGGAACATTAGCACTTACAGGCCTTTTGGTCAGCTGCCTCCATGACCCCTTGTTTTTCATTGCAAGCACTAAAGGCACACAGAGAGAGACATAATTTTTTTTTAAAGTACCTCAAATCCCAAAAGATAAACTACCAACAACAGAAAGCAAGATGTTAATAGTAAACCGTTCTAACTCATTTTTAAAAAATTGACAGTCTGTCACTATGAAACTGATCAGCTCAAAATTTTTACTAATAGCATACCACTTACAATAAACTTGACTATCAAATGTAAGTTCATTACTGTGGTGCAGTGTCTTCTTGTTGAAATGAGATGCATTTTAAGAGACCAACAGACTGGGTGCATTTTGCATGTAATAAAGATCAATTAGTGGAATATTTCCTTCCAGATAATACTGTCTCTACTTCTTATCCATTTTGTAAATGTCCAAGTTCAGTTAACTTAATAGCTGGACTAGCATTGCCACCCTGATTTTCCTTGGCTGAAGGTAGTAATTGTGTTTGATTGTATGCAGGTGGTGGGCATTAAATGATGATTCACATGAATCCCTATAAATAGGCACAGACTGAAACTGTGGTTGTTGGGTTCAGAGGTGTATGCTTCTAATGTGTAACTCTATAAATAAATTTTTTAAAAAGTATGTAAAGATTGATTCCTGTTCTATCTTTCACCAACTGGCTTTCTGAGAGAAATAACAAAGGAAGTGCAGGGATTGAAGCTGGGACCTTCTAATCAACAGAGCATGACATCATAAAGGGTTGCTAACACTCCCAAATTGCCCCGGCGTCTCCTGGAATAGGGCATGGATCTACTGGGCACTGCTAATAACAGCCTGGGAAGTCTTTGTGCTTCAGGTTTCCTGCCACAGTAGTAACCTCCCACTTCATAACATCACCAGCTGCTGCTGCAGAGAAGCCTCTGGATCAGTGATGACACCAACAACTGCCATAGGCAGCTGGGACTGGCTGGTCTGCCGGGTTCAATTAGAAATGGGGGAGCCCAGGCAAGAGAGCAAGATTAAGGAATAGAGTCAGGTGAGAGAGGGAGACTGGGAAATAGAAATTGGGCTATTGAAGCTTGAGTAAGGGAGAGAGTGGGGGACTGGGGTTTGGGTGGGTGGGTGTGGGGCCAGCATTTTTTGTAGAGTTGGGAGTAGTAGCAAGGCAGTGAGTGGCAGCAGTGCTATGAGAGTAGCAACCAGTAAATGTGTGAGTGAACATTAGGGGCTTTACAGTGGGTAAACAGTAAAAGATTGTTACAATTGGTGGGAGAATGAGGAACAAGGGAACAGAGACAAAGGATTCTCACTGGAAGAACCAATGGACAAGGAAAAGGAAGGTTCATGAACTGAGGGTTATTAGACCATGGGATCCCTCAATGGAATAAAATCCATACCATACAACACTCTCTCTAGAATATTCATCTGTAACACATTCCTTAATAGCTGCTTTTTGCTGCAGTTGGAGGGGGTAATATTAACAGCACTAGTGGCAGACACTTGCTATTTACTTGATCCACCAACAGAATATCCCAGTTTGTTGCAACACTGGATTTTGTTGCTCCTGTTAAACAATTAGAGGCTTTACAAGGTTCTTAGCAAACACATGGGGGAAATTTTAATGTGGAGCAGCTCATTGGGCTGGGTGTGGGTTTGTTAAAGTGATTAAAAATGTATTCAAGTAAGGAAGCTGTCTCTAATGTGTCGATTTACCTGGGGTGCTTTCAGCATGCTGCATGTAACCCCCTCCGGAAAAGTGGGTTATCAGTTCATATATGTTAATCAATCAATTCTAGGTGATATTTCAACCTACATTCAAATTTAATAGCACATCCACAGGTTTCCTGGGCTTCTTGAGACTCGTCATTGAAACCAAGGCAAGAAAACAATGGCAATTCATGGGGCTCTTTAAAAGTAAGACAAATACAGCAATACATACTCAGTACTCACACTGTTTTCTTACCTAACACTGGGAAAGGGTTTGTTCGGAGGACCTGTGGTAAGAAATTAGTTTCCACCCTTTGGAAGTTTTGAGACTCACATCAAGATGGGTGGCGCCTTGACTGCCTTAGGTTGGACCTCGGATGAGTAGCAAGAGGACCATCTGCAGCACCAACATCCATGGTGAGAATTGCAGGTGGTGAACAGAGAGGGGGGCAGTAGAGAGGTCGAGCTCATAGGAGGCACTACCGGTACATCAGTTGTACCGGCAGAGGCTCAGCTTCCTTGACCTCTCCAAAGAGCAATGCTTCCAGAGGCTGAGGTTGTCGCATCAGGTGGTGGCAAACATCCACAGTCTCTGAGAAAGAAAATCTGCTCTCTGCTGGATCTGGTGGCCATGCATTACCAGTAGTGGCAAATTCTTCAACTATTTTGCCTCCAGACCCTTCCAGCACCCTGTCGAAGACATATCCAGGATCTATCAGTCAATGGCAAATAGATGCATACAGCAGGTCACTGATGAAATGTTTGCCAAGATTGGCAATTATGTCAATGTCGCCTATGATGACGCCAGGCAGAATGAATGTGCGCTCGGGTTAGGCAGCTTTTGATGCAGAGCACCATCAAATGCACACATATGGAAATCCGCACAACCCCAGGAGTATTCATAAACCGCAAAGTGTTCCACACCATCAATGTGTAGTTGTTGTGCAACCACAAGAAAAGGCTTTTGCAGGTGCGCATTAGATTCCCGGGGAGCTGCCATGATGATTTTATCCTACAGCTGACCTCTGGCTAAGCTCTCTGATCTCTTTGGAGCAGCAAGCAGACTTAAGGGGTAGCTGTTAGGAGACAAAGGACATGCCCTTCAAACCTGGCTGATGACACCTGTGAAAGCCCCAATCATTGAAACCCAAGAGCAGTACAATGGAAGCCATATGTGTCATTCAGCAAGTGATCGACATGCTCACTTTGTGCTTCCGGTGCATGGACATAACATGATAGAATTTCACATTCAGCTTGAAGGTGAGAAGTGTGGGTCTATGACTAGTGTCTTAAACTTAAATAAAGGCAATTACAAGGGTATGAGGATACCGTTGGCTAAAGTGAACTGGTAAATTTGGTAAAAAGGTAGGATAGTTGTGAAGCATTGGCAGTCATTTAAGGAGATATTTCATAACTCTCAGCAAAGATATATTCTAGTGAGAAAGAAAAACTCCATGAGAAGGATGCACCATCCATGACTAATTAAGGAGGTTAAGGACAGTAACAAATTGAAAGAAAAAACGTACAATACTGCAAAGATTAGTGGTAGGTTAGAAGATTAGACAGATTTTAGAAACCAGCAAAGTATGACTAAAAAAAAAAGGAGGGAGCAATGAGGGTATGATAGAAAGCTAGCTAGAAATATAAAAACAGATAGTAATAGTTTCTCCAAGTATTTAAAAAGGAAAAGAGTAACTAAAGTGAGCATTGGCCCCATAGAGGGTGAGACTGGGGAATTAATAATGGAAAACAAGGAAATGGCAGAAGCTTTGAACAGGTATTTTATGCCTGCCTTCATGGTAGAAGACACAAAAAACATCCCAACAATACTTGAAAATCAAGAGGTAAAAGAGAGGGAGGACCTTAAAATGATCACAATCAGTCGGGAAAAGGTACTGGGAAAATTATTAGAACTAAAGGCTGACAAGTCCCCTGGACCAGATGGTTTACATCCTAGGGTCTTAAAAGAAATGGTTGCAGAGATAGTAGATGCATTGGTTACGATCTTCCAAAATTCGCTAGAATTTGGAAAATTGCAAATATAATACATCTATTCAAGAAAGGAGGGAAGCAGAAAGCAGGAAACTATAGACCATAGCCGAACATCTGTCATCGGGAAAATGTCAGAATCCATTATTAAGGAGGTAATAGCAGGACCTTTAGAAAATCACAATACAATCAGGCAGAGTCAGCTTGGTTTTGTGAAAGGAAATCATGCTTGACTAATTTATTAGAGTTCTTTGAGGAAGTAACAAGCAAGGTGGATAAAGGGAAACCTCTAGATGTGGTATACTTGAATTTACAAAAGGCATTCAATAAGGTGCCACATCAAAGGTTACCACACAAAATAACAGCTCAAGATGTTGGGTGGGGGGTGTCGGGGGTAACATATTAGCATGGATAGAGGATTGGTTAGCTAACAGGAAGCAGAGAGTAGGGATAAATGGGTCACTTTTGGGTTGGAAAGCCGTTACTAGTGGAGTGCCACAGGGATCAGTGCTGGGGCTTCAACTATTTACAAGCTATATCAATGACTTGGATGAAGGAACCAAATGTATGGCAGCTAAATTTGCTGATGGCACAAAAGTAGGTAGGAAAGTTGTCAAGAAGACATAAAGGGTCTACAAAGAAATTTAGATTGGTTAAGTGAGTGGGCAAAAATTTGGCAGCTGGAGTATAATGTGGAAAAATGTGAACTTGTCCACTGTGGCTGGAAAAATAGAAAAACAGTACATTATTTGAATGGCGAGAGACTGCAGAACTCTACGGTGCAGAGAGATCTGGGTGTTCAGGTACATGAATCACAAAGAGGCAGCATGCAGCTACAGCAAGTGATTAAGAAGGCAAATGGAATGTTGGCGTTTATTACAAGGGGAATCAAGTATAAAAGTAGTGAAGTTTTTCTACAGCTGTACAGGGCCTTAGTTAGACTGCATCCGGAGTACTGTGTACAGTTTTGGTCTCCTTACTTACAAAAGGATATAATTGCATTGCAAGCAGTTCAGTGAAGGTTCACTGGACTGTTTGCTGGTGTTACGATCAGGTGAGGCAGGGGTCTAGGGCTCCCTTCTTAGCCTTTGCCTGGCTTGGCCATAACAGAGTTTAATTTTTAAAACACCATGTTTTTAGCTTCCCCTCAGTGAATCCTTGTTCACTGCCCTCTAATTATGATGGCAAAGAAATCAACCAGACAGGTTTTCTTAGATTTAAACAAGAAAGGTGTAAGTTTATTAACTTTAAAATTATAATTCAGTTAAAACTACTCGAAATACTTGACGCAACCACGCTAGCATGCATATGCGATGAACACACACACAAATAGAGACAGAGGAGAAGAAGGGGAAAGATTGAAAGTAATTGCTGGAGTTCAGTTACTGGCTTGGATCCCTGGAACTTCATGAGTGAGAGCGAGAGAGAGACAGGGAGAGACCTTCCTTCCCTGTGGTCTTCAAATTGCAGTCTCTTCTCCAATTGTTTTGTGAGCACAATTCAATTAACTCCAAGTTGGCCAGCAGGTTAGTCATGTGACTAACTCCTTATGTGGAACAACCTCCCCTGCGGTTTGTGGATTTCAAACCTTACTAGATGCACTCCATGGGGGAGGGCGGGGCGGGGGTGCGGGTGGAATGCAGTCTCTTACACAAATAAGATGTGGATCATCACTGTTGCTCAGACCAATCTTTGTTAATTGAATCAGTGAGCAGTTTCATTGTCTCTCTTATTCAACTGTCTGTTAGAATGCAAAATATGCAGCCATGTTTGAGTGGTCTTTTAAACCAAGTTATTTTTCAGTCCAGTTACAGTTTAAAATTAATGTTCTATATGACAAAATTAATATGTCTCATTTTGGCAGGTGTGGTTTTCATGGCATCTCCACATTCAACGGAATGAAATGCGATTTTAGAAGAGCATTTCATTATAAAAAAGAGAGGAGTAAGTACAGGAAAACACATATGCATTTCTCATTCATTCTCATTCATTCAGAAATTCCAAAGATTGTTACAGCCTATCTTTCCTTGGTAGCAGTGCTGCATTAAACTGCCCCTTTGCACCTTCCAATAAACATGTGATTTTTGGGGAAGTTTTCCAGTTTGTACATTTCCATGACTGCCTAGAGGGTCTTTGTTCCTGTTGAGGTCTGCAGGGGGAGGGTGAGATTTAATTAGCCCTGGTGTGGAATTCTGCTCATGAGATTCGGCAGTGGGTGGATCCACTCTGAACTTTCTTTCAGTGCTTTGATGAGTCATGCAAGGCTTTTCACTTTAGAGTATGGTTGGTTCCCTTTTCTCCTGACTGTGGGGTGGAACTCTTCACTAATCTTCCCTTTGTCTTGTGGGAACTCCTGCTTGCAGGTATTTATCCAGATTCTACTGCACTCCCCTACGGCACTTCGACTAGGTGAGGCACCACTGTTTCTCTGCCCTCTTGAGGATTTTCTTTGACTCTGCAGGTCTCTGCAACTGCTGTTAACAACTCTGGTGGGGTGCTTCTGGTGTCTTCATTTACATAGGAGGATGCGGGATCTAATCTTTCAAACATTTCGGGGTTGGCTGACCGGACAGTAGGGGTTTCCATTTGGGATTCCCCTAAGATCCCCTGTAACCTGTCCTTTTTGTCCCCTTTTCCCATTTCCCCTCTAACTTTTTGCCGGCCTTGTGCCTGTCTGTCCTCTTATGTTCTCGGCAGGGGTCCCATACAATTCACCAGTCCTCTGCTGTAGGGTCCTCCAAACGCCGATATAGGACTTAGGGGTGAAGATTTCACTGCAGTTTGGGGTTTTCCCCTCAACCTGGCACAAGTGGCAACTCCTACAATACTCCACCACATCCTTGTGGAGTTTTGGACAGTCAAACTGCTGTCTTAAGCGGGCTTTGATTTTTCGCATACCAACCTGTACAACCACCGTAATCTCACAGGCCATTCTTAATATTTCTCTCTGGTACTTCTGCGGCACCATTACCTGGTGAACCATTGTCCACTCTTTGTCCTCAGGTCTGTGAGGAGAATTCATCGGTATCTCATTCCTTAAATAATAGCAATCAGGGACGCCCTCTGCTTCAATTTCAGTCTGGGCAGCCTGTGTTAACTCTCTCAGGACTGGGTCAGCTCGCTGATCCTCAGCTAGGGTAGATTCATTTAATTCATTCCCTGGGTCTTCTAACTTTACAAAGAAAGTCTCAGACAGACAGACAGACCTCATGGTCATCTGCCTGCAGTGCCAATTCAGTCTCCTCTGAGAGAGCTGGTTTGATCATGGCCCAATTCATGACACATGCAGGGGAACTGCAGGGGACCGTCTCCTGCCACTGTCCTGTCTCCCAGACCTCCTTCGGTCTCTCTTTCACTACTAGGAAATCTACCACCTTCACCCTGGCCAGATCATTACCAAGGAGCAGGTCAACCCCGTCCACAGGCAAACTAGGGACAATCACTACGGTCACCGGTCCTGAAACTAGGTCGCACTCCAAGTGCACCTGGTGTACAGGTACAGGCATACACTGCCCTCCAATACCATTCACCATCATTTTGGTGTTCACTGCACTCTCTGGGGGAAAAGTCAGGCTTTTTCCCAGTAAAAGGGATCTGGTGGCCCCTGTGTCCCTGAGAATTACTAAGGGCTTGCTTGCCCCACTCGAGGGATATGGGGTTACTTTCCCTTCAAAAACAAAACCCTGATAACCTTCAGGAATCCTATTAACTTTTCCTGCACTGGTCGTAGTAAACTTCCTGAGTTGCACTCATTCAGCAGTTAAAGCCACAGCTTGTTCTGTGTTTTCCATCAGGGCCTGGTCTTCACCGAGTGGGTGTGCCCTGATTAACCCTACCGGTTTTCCCTTTAGTTTCCAGCAGTCAGCTTTTAAAAGCCCTGTCTTATTACAATGGAAGCACATAAGTCTCCGGGTCTCACTCTTGCTCACAGCACCTTTCTTTTTGGCTGGAGGAGGGCCCCCTGTGTCTCCTGCTTTCTTTTCTCTTCCAGGACTGCCTGGGCAGATATCAGCTTCCCACCCTTTGTCCTTTTCGGATTTATGGGTTTGATTACGAAAGGTTCTCCCTTTGGAAACTGACTTATAAATTAAAGCAAACTCACTGGCCAGATGGCCACTTGCCAGGCTCCCTGAACCTGCTGCTCCCTCTATTCATGGAAAATGACATCCTCACAATGCCCTGTGGCATCAACCTACTCATGTTTGTGGTGGCCTCCTCCATCCTCTCTACAATTGTGGACAGTGCGCATGGAAAGCCTGACAGTAAATTCCAGATTTTATGGTCCCCTTTTATGATTACCCTTTTCATCGATGGCCCCTGAGGTATAGCATCTATGTCCAGTTGGACACAGCTTGGAGAAGGCAGTGCCCTCCAACATGGACACTCACTGCTGTCCCTACCACCACTGTCTACACTTATGAACTGTGAGTCATCAGGTGAAAACCCAACTACCTGTCTCACTGGAGCCACCGAAATGCGAGTATCTAAGTTGGTGCATGATCTGCATGAGTCCTGGGATGGCGCACCCTCAGAAGGAATCAGTTTCTCTGAGGATTCATTGTTCACAAGGTCCACTGACTGCTGCTGTATAAATGAAGGCCTTTGTCGGTGAGACATTATACTAATTAGCACTGGCAAGATAAGAATGTAGCAACTTATCAGTATGTAAATGATCATATTTCACTCGCTATTGAAATAAAGTCAACTTGGTTGGATGTTGCGTAACATGTGGGTCAATGCTATTTAATTATATCACCAGCTGGGTGGGAGGTCCCCATCTCCCCAGCTCTGTTAGCCAGGGATGAAGAGACAGATCTCCAGTGCTTCCTCCTCTGTAGCTGTCAACTGGGAAATCTGATAAGTGACTGTAATGGCATATATTCACCGATGGATGGAACGCATTTGGTAGAGGTGATTATCAGGGAGAGACAACAAATGGCATAAGCATCAGGATGAATGGCAGTGGTGTATAAATAGATGAAAATCTGAGGAAGTGCATTGAAAGAGAAGGATAAGGCGAGCAAGATACATGTGTGTGAGGAGTGATGTGATGGAGTAGACTTGACAAGGCAAAATGAGGGAACGTGATGCACACAACAGGATGTAGGTGAATATGCAACTGTACTCACATTTCCTGACCTGGAGAGGTCATTAAAAAACTTCCTGTAATGAAGCCATGAGGATAGCACATTGCTCCTGCTGCTGACCTCCTCAGACACCTCTAGCCGCCCCTTCTTTGTGGCAGCAACAGCTTGCTTCCTCCCTTTACTGGGGCTTGCACAAGTAGTCAATGTTTGCCCGCACGCTTCTTGTAGCAATGCGGAGTATTCCAGATAGATGTCCATGTATAAGCAGTGATCTTGATCACTCTCTCTCCTTCTCTCTCCTATTCCTCAGAATCCCCAACAGTACATCAAGGGAGGCATCATTAAAGTGGGGCACACTCTCAATCATCAGTAAAGTGATAGAAGGTGTCATCAACAGTGCCATCAAGCAGCACTTGCTTAGCAATAACCTGCTCAGTGACGCTCAGTTTGGGTTCCGCCAGGGCCACTCAGCTCCTGACCACATCACAGCCTTGGTTCAAACATGGACAAAAAAGCTGAACTCAAGAGGTGAGGTGAGAGTGACTGCCCTTGACATCAAGGCAGCATTTGACCGAGTATGACATCAAGGAGCCCTAGCAAAACTGGAATCAATGGGATTCAGGGGGAAAACCCGCTGCTGGTTAGAGTCATACCTAACGCAAAGGAAGATGGTTGTGGTTGTTGGAGATCAATCATCTCAGCTCCAGGACATCACTGCAGGGGTTCCTCAGGGTAGTGTCCTAGGCCCAACCATCTTCAGCTGCTTCATCAATGACCTTCCCTCAATCATAAGGTCAGAAGGGGGGATGTTCGCTGATGATTGCACAATGTTCAGCACCATTCGTGACTCCTCAGATACTGAATGTGGTAGCAGTTTTGCTGACATTGGGGTCTACAGCTCTTTGCTTTAATGACTCGTTTGTCTGCAGCAACCTGCTAAGCAAAACCGCAACCCACACAGACGTTATCAACGGGCGAATGTGGTATCTGGAGTATGCATTGACTTAAGGAAAATAATAGCTTGTTATGTACAGCCTTATGCGAAGCTGACCTCGGATTCTGCATGGTGTATAGTCACGTAGGCCGTCCTGTGCTTATCTTGTGGTTTTGTAACTAATTGGGAAACTGTCAGCTCGGCATCTGTTGTACTATATAAATCCGCGGAGATCTGGAGCGCTTTGGCGTAGCACCGGACCGTGATTAGGAAAGGTGTGCTCCCCATGATATCATGCAATAAAATTTGTTAATGCTCAAGGTCTGAGTCCGGAGAATTTCTTTGACAATAAAATTTCTTCAACACTGAAGCAGTCCATGTAGAAATTCAGCAAGACGTGGACAACATCCAGGCTTGGGCTGATAAGTGGCAAGTAACATTCGCACCACACAAGTGCCAGGCAATGACCATCTCCAACAAGAGAGAATCTAACCATCTCCCCTTGACATTCAATGGCATTACAATCGCTGAATCCCACACTATCAACATCCTAGGGGCAACCTTGACCAGAAACTGAACTGGAGTAGCCATATAAATACCATGGCTACAAGAGCAGGTCAGAGGCTAGGAATCCTGAGATGAGTAACTCATCTCCTGACTCCCCAAAGCCTGTCCAACATCTACAAGGTACAATTCAGGAGTGTGATGGAATACTCTCCACTTGCCTGGATGGGTGCAGCTCCAACAACACTCAAGAAGCTCGACACCATCCAGGACAAAGAGCCTATTTTGATTGGCACCCCATCCTCAAACATTCACTCCCTCCAACATCGCTGCACAGTGGCAGCAGTGTGTACCATCTACAAGATGCACTACAGCAATGCACCAAGGCTCCTTAGACAGCACCTTCCAATCCTGCGACCTCTACCAACTAGAAGGACAAGGACAGCAAATGTATGGGAACATCACCGCAAATGTATGGGAACATCACCACCTGCAAGTTCCCCTCCAAGTCACACACCATCCTGACTTGGAACTATATCGCCATTCCTTCACTGTCGCTGGGTCAAAATCCTGGAACTCCCTTCCTAACAGCACTGTGGGTATACCTACCCCACATGGACTGCAGTGGTTCAAGAAGGCAGCTCACCACCACCTTCTCAAGGGCAATTAGCGATGGGCAATAAATGCTGGCCTAGCCAGTGATGCTTACATCCCATGAATGAATAAAAAAAAGCTATAAGCACCCCGAGTCCATGTTCTACAATGCTGCCTGTGTTCAAAACCTCCCAACTCTTCTGAATTCCATCTTTGGATTGGCCCTTTAAATACTTGAATTGAGTTGCATCATGCGGGTTCGCAAAACGCCCACTACCCCACATTCAAAGCCAAAGCAGGAAGTAAAATGATAATGAGGTGCCTGCCTTAAAATGCCACATACAGGCACGCTGAAATTACTTCCAGGTTTCCCACTTAATATCTGACCTCCCACCCACTCCCAACCCACCTTGAAGTCGATATTGGGGCCAACATAGAGCTTAAATGTATACGCAGATTGGAAGTTAGCAGAAGAGTTACCAGTATTGAGGCAGACCACTCCAGTACTGAAGTGAATGACATAAGAAATTACTTAAATTGCTCCTGGAGCATACCACAGACTCTTCCTTTATCTGTATACTTTTCATAATGCCTGGGTATTGTACAAATGCTTCAACACATATCTTTCAAAAATTGCTGCTATTTTCAGTGGGTATGCAGCAGCTGGTGAGAAACAGGAAACTTAACAGTCTTTGCATTCATTTCTCAAGGGACTTTCAACAAGTTTCAACTTACAACAACAGGTTCCTCTTTAATGAGTGAAACTGCTGGCAATGCTCATACACAAAAAAAAATTCAATTGATAATGGCATCAATTTTCCTGGAGAACATGCATCTGGACACTGGACTGAAGTGCACTCTACCTGTTCTGACCAAGGCATGCTTGAACTTAGTGGCTGGATCATTAACTTGGACCAGCTGCTTAGCCAGCATTGGTCTACCCACTGGCAATGTCTCATGCCACAAATTGAGAGTGGAAGGGAAGTGCAGCTACTGGGCTTAAAGGCATGTATCTCTGGGACTGGCCCATCCATGGCCTCTAAACCCTCTGGCTGTTGCAGAGTAACAGCCAGAAGGCTCAAGGTCTGAAAGCCCAGTGGGTCCTACAAGAAAAAGGAGGGCACATACTTTTTGCCCTTCTTCATCTTACTGACTGGCTGTCTCAAAATCTCCAACTTAAGGTGGTTTCCAAGCACCAGGTCCCTGCCAGCTTTTCAGGGAACCACTAGAAATGGGCGCCTTTTGTATGAAACCACTGAAACGCCTTTTGTATGAAACCACTGAAAATTGAGATGGAACACTGGGAATGCTCCCTTCTTATCTATTCCAAGCACAGGACCTGCCTTGCCTCTCAAGTGAAGCTCTAGAAATACTGCAACAAAAATGAGCTTGAGATAACAATTCCCCCAATGTTGTAAGCTCATACCAGCTGAAGGGCCGTCATGCAGGAGTGTGCTCTTACTGGATTTCTGACAGTCATCAGCTGATTGTGGTCGATTTGTATTTCTTGACCTACGGAGATAAAACAATAATTTTATTCTTAAAATTACTCTTATGGAGTTTTCTGTGAGACAATTTGATTTCCATTCAACAAATGTAGCATTGTGTAGAATGTCTGCATACAGGCAGAATGTACATCAAATTATTTTTAGAAACCAGTGGATCTCAGACATCATGGCTCACAATAAGTTGCAGGGTACAATTTCAAATTCGAGTACCAGGGTACGGGAGCGAGGCTGGAATGCAAAATTGCACTAAAAAAAATTGGAAAGAAGTTTGTAAAAGATCTGCTGAGGCACAATGAGATGTTTCATTGAAATAATGCTATCTTTCTGTCTCACGCAAGTAGACAAAATTAATATATAAAATTGTTCTCAGAAATAAAGGTGGTAATTTTAACCCCAAAAATGGGTAGGTTGGGAGCTAGGTGAGATATAAAAAAATTTAAAATCTGAAATATGATCTGAACCTGTCCAACCCGCCAGCCTCCAGGTTTAACGAGGTGAGACAGGGGCCAGGCAGCCAGCCCACTCCCAGGAGGCGGATTGGCCACTTAACTAACATACTGAGGCTGTTTTATAGGTTTAACTCTGGCTAATGGAGTTTCCCAGGCCTCAGAAAACCCAGCAGCTCGAAGGAAGCAAAGACCAGGAGGAGAAGGACTGCTCCCCACCCCACCCACCAAGTTACCTGCTTCCCTGCCAGTCAGGGACTGGTCCTCCCCAGGATGGAACCGCCCCTTGGGGTCAGGGATCGGAGCTCCCACCGGGGTCAAGGATTGGACCCCACCCCCCAGCCACAGCCCCACTAGCAGCTGCAGGTTCCCTACCTGCTCCTGCAGCCTGCTCCGCAGTGTTCCCCACCCAATTGGAAGCCAAGACTTCAATCGACAGAATTTTGAAAGGAGATCCTGTCAATAAAAAAAGACGCACCTTGTGGAGTCAAAACTCCACAGCATGTGGGGAAATACAGACTTCCGGGTTTCTTGATCGAAATTCCTATGCCAGCTTGACAAACCAGTCCGCCAATATCGGGGTCAAAAACACTACAATTTACATGGGGTGTTGGTGGTGGGGGGGGGAGGTTGCGCCTGGGGAGAAGATCCCTTACCTAACAAAGCTAATTAGAAATATATCAAAACTATTTATCAATGCAGGTTCTTAAAGTGAGGACCAAGAAAAAGAAACCTTGAAAAATTATTTAACTAATTTGCATATTTCCTTCCTGATCAAGTATCTCTGCAGCATTACTTATTAGAGTCATAGAGTTATACAGGCCCTTCGGCCCATTGTGTCCGTGCCAGCCATCAAACACCTTTCTATTCTAATCCCACTTTACAGAACTTGGCCCGTAGCCTTGTATGCTCTGGCATTTCAAGTGCTCATCTATTGTAATTAAAATATTCTGCTTACATTTTTCAATTCAGGAATCTTATTCAGAACTTCTGTCATAACTTGAATAAAGGCACAGTCCTTCAAACTTTTTGCTGTTAACATTAATCTTCTTTTGTTGGGTGTTCTCTCTGAGCTAAACATAGAATTTTAGCTGGTGTAACTATTTTGAATACATTATCCACCTGACAAAGTGGAAGATTGCCCAGGTATGTCCTGTGCACAAAAAGCGGGACAATTCAATCCAGCCTATTACTACCCTGTCTGTCGACTCTAAATCACCAGCAAAATGATGGAAGGCGTTGTCAAAAGTGCGATCCAGTGGCATTTACTCACCAATAACCTGCTCACTAATTCTCAGCTTGGGTTCCGTCAGGGCCACTCGGCTCTAGACCTCATTACAACCTTGGCCCAAATATGGACAAAAGAGCTGAACTCAAGAGGTGAGGTGAAAGTGACTACCCTTGATATCAAAGCAGCATTTCACTGAATGTGGCATCAAGGAGCAAAATTGAAGTCAATGAGAATCAGGAGGGAAACTCACCACTGGCTGGAGTCATACCTAGCACAAAGACAGTTGTGGTTGTTGGAGGCCAATCATCTCAGCCCCAACAGATCACTGCAGGAGTTCCTCAGGGTAGTGTCCTAGGCCCAATTCTTTTTCAGTTGCTTCATCGGTGACCTTCCCTCCATCATATGGTCAGAAGTGGGGCTGTTCGGCTGCTGATTGCACAGAGTGCAGCTCCATTTACAACTCCTTGATAATGAAGCAGTTTGTGCCCTCATACAGCAAGACTTAGACCACATTCAGGCTGGGGATGATAGGTGGCAGGTAACATTCATGCTACACAATCACCAGACAGTGACCATCTCCAACGAGAGAGATTCTAACCACCTCCCCTTGACATTGAATGGCATTACCATCGCTGAATCCCTCACCAGCAATATCCTAGGGATCACCATTGACCAGAAACCTAACTGGACTAGCCACATAAATACCATGGCTACAAGAGGTTGGGTATTCTGTGACACATAAGTTACCTCCTCACTCCCCAAAGCCTGTCCACCACCTGCTTGATTGGCACCCCATCCACTACCTTAAACATTCACTCCTTCCATCTGGCACACCGTGGGTCGCAGTGTGTACCATATACAAGATGCACTGCAGCAACTTGTCAAGCCTCCTGCAACAGCGCCTTCCAAAGCCACGACCTCTACCACCTAGAAGGACAACAGTAGCAGACACATGGAAACACCACCACCTGCAAGTTCCCCTCCAAGTCACACACCATCCTGACTTGGAATATATTGCTGTTCCTTCACTGCCACTGGGTCAAAATCCTGGAACTGCTTCCCTAACAGCACTGTGGGTGTACCAACACCACATGGACTACAGCAGTTCAAGAAGATGGCTCAACACCACCTTCTGAAGGGCAATTAGGGATGGGCAAAAACTACTGTGCTGGATTTTGTAGTTGTGCCACTGGGAGCGTTGGTGGGTGTGCAAAATGTCACCCATCCCACACATGACCTTCGCCATTATTACGTGGTGGGTGGCCACATACCATAATGACAGCGGCCGTCTTCCCCAATCATGTGGCGGGGGCGACATTGGGGACGCTGTGAACGGCATCACCTAATGTTGGATCAGGTGCTGGTACCATCTTTAAAAGGCTGCCAGCCCTGCATTTACTCACCTTTCATTCAACGGCAGATCATTTCAGCAAAACTTCTTCATTTTGGATTCATTTTGCATCTCAACAAACATCCCCCCCAGGCACCATTTCCAACATGGCGGACATAAGAACAAGGGTGGCCCCATGGTTCAGTGACGCCTCCCTGCTGTTTCTCCTCCAGGCTGCAAGGCAAAAGTGGCAGGTCCTCTTCCCCAGCGAAGGCAAGAAGAGGTCCTCCCGCCTGACCAAGAAAGCCTGGACGGAAATCGCAGAGGTGATTAGCTGCCATGGGGTCACCCATCTTAAGTCGTAGGTCAACGGCCTCCTACATTGGGCCAAGCTAAGTTGCGTGGTTCCACGTGGCTTGCTGTGATCTGCTTGCCCACAAGCGTAAAGACGCATGGTTGACACAGCCACTCCAATGATAGGAGGGTCATATCATAATGATAGCTGATTACTGACTGCATAAGTGAGACCAGTCTCCCTCGTTTCTATCTTAGTCCAGTTTAGACCCATGACAGTTTGAGTCATTATGAGAGCAGCGACATCCCCCAGGTGCAGAAGAGAGGCCCATGTTAGCTTTGATGTACTGTAGAGACATTTGGAACTTAACAGCAACTGCATCTTTAATCTTTCAGGAGAAGACAACCCACAAAAATAGGAAGGTGTCCAGGACCAGTGGATGGGTGCTCGATCTATTGCCTCTGCCACAGGCCGAAGTGGAGGCACTGGAGTTAGTCGGGAGCCCAGGAGCACGTGCCATATCGGACGTCAAACTCGGGGTCCCAGATGAAGAGAGTGATTGTTGCCAAACACAGAATGATTTGTAATTACATTTCATATGCAAACACTAGGCAGTCTTCAATGCAACATATGTACCATAACACCTAAATGTCTGTTCTTCACATTGTATCTTGCAGGGAGGCGCTTGCAGACACTGAGGGAATGACGGCAACCTCTGAGGATGAGCTACACTTAGAGGATGCACCATCCCATGACACTCCTGCACTCTCCACGAGCGCTGATACTCTTACCTTGGTGGGTATCGAATCGGCATTAGATTCAGAGTCTCAAGCTGGTGAGAGCACCACACACACGCCCGAGCAGCTGACTGAGGCTGAGATAGCCAAGGCCACTGACAGTCGGAGGACTGTGGGTGGCCAGGCCTATGCTCAGCCCCAGAATGATGATGAGCCTCTGGTGTCGACAGCACAGGACATGCTGCAGTTGCAGAGAGGGGTAAGGCAACATCTGACGGAGATGCCAGAGGCCATGCACAGCCTTCAACAGACGATGGAGGAGTCCATCCATGCCATGATCGCTGCTATGTCCCAGGCATGTGAGTTCCTGGCTTCATCCATGGAGAGATTGGTGACTGTCATGGAGAGCCACATTCCATAAATGCTCCATGACCTGCAAAACCTCGCCTTGGCCATGACTTCAATTCAGCAGTGGCAGAGCGAGAGAAGGACCAGGAGCATGGAGAGATTTCCCGCTCCTGGTCCTTCTCTGGAGAACAGAGAAGTTCCAACAGGCCTTGAGAGGGAGGAGAAGAGGCTGCACTCAACAGCTGGGGTCTCCCCTCAGGGTGATTCGAGTATGGACATGGCTCCTCAGCCCCTCCGCCAGTGAGTCCAGCTCCAGCAGCCGCAACACCTGAGGACAGTCCTGCACTGGTGCAGGAAGTCTTCAGGTAGCCGGAGCCCTCCAGGCCTCAGGAACCCAGAGGATGACGGCCAAAAACATCCCAGACCAAGGGGCATCCTGATCAACAGCCTGCCTCCATTCCAGCTGCCAGCGCAGATGTAAAACCGCGAAGGAGCACCCGCAAATGTATTAAAAAGACACCTTGATACATATATGTATTCATGGGTAAGATGTTATGGTGCACTTTAAGTAAATGTGTCTCCTTGCCAAGCATCAGCCTTTATTGTCTGAAAACCATATTCCACCATGGAGTGATTATGTGTCTTTCAATTGCACCATAAGCCTTACAGTACTGCCTATGTGACCACTGACATCATTACCATGCTAATATGCATGATGTGTAACTGCACGAACGATGTCACATGGTCAATGGCTCAGTTTGTTGCTGCTAGTCATGCTGGAGAGACAGATGTTACGGAGGCAGACCACTTGAGACTACATGCAAGATGGTGAGTTTTGTTACCAAACGAAATTATTCAAGTTCACGTATTCTGGAAGTGCCCAGTTATCAGTCTCTGCCTTGCCTCCCTTGCACGCTGCTCACCATGTCAGGCCTCCATCACTGCTCTGAGTTCCCATGCATGCTCATGTTTGTGTGCCCTCTGTGTCCTCATCGTCAGAGGATGTCTCACGCTCCCATACTTCTTCATCTTGCAAGGCCTCCCCCACTCTGTACTGCAATGTTGTGTAGAATGCAGTAGACTACAACAATGCGCCCAACCCTGTCTGGTGCTTACTGAAGAGTTCCACCAGATCTATTGAGGCAGCGGAAGCGCATCTTCAGCATACCAATGGTCTGCTCGATGGTTGCTCAGGTGGAACTGTGACAGGCGTTATAGCGCTCTTCAGTATCATTTGTGGGGTTCCTCACTGGTGATAGAAGCCATGTCATCAAGGGGTAGCCCTTATTCCCAAGAATCCACCCCTGAAGGTGAGTGGGGGGGAGTGAAAAGCAGTGGCACCTGGAACTGACACAGTATGTACGAGTCATGGCAGCTGCCCAGGAGGCAGGGAAACACTTGTAGGAAGCGTTTTCTGTGGTCGTAAACTAGTTGGACATTGATGGAATGAAACCCCTTTGGTTGGTTGGTCCATGGGAGCCTTGATGGCCACATGCGTGCAGTCGATTCCCTGGCGCCTGTGAGAATCCCATAATGGCCAAAATCCAATGGCCCTCTCAGCCTGACTCTCAGGGTCAGTCCTGAAGCAGACATAGTCGCCGGCCCTCCTGAACAGTGCATCGGTCACCTCCTTAATGCAGCGGTGCACCGCGGATTGAGAGACCCCACACATGTCGCAAGTCGATCCCTGGAATGATCCAGAGGCTTAGAAGTTTAGGGCCACAGGCGTAGGGTGACCACCAAAACGTATTGGTTGCAAATCATCATTCAACAGCGCGTAGAGGTGTGTGACAGCCTCTCTGGTCATCCATAGTCATCTCTGACATGGGCACACAGACAGCTGGCGGCATGTCATCCGAGTCCTATAGACTCGCTGGCTTCTCTGGGCTCCGTTGTGCCTTGGTGGCTGCTGCTGCCCCATCTGGGAGCTGCCTCTTGAGCCGCACCTGCTTCTTGGGCCTGCCTCCGGCGGAGATGCCTCATCACAGTAAGGGGATCCAGGAACACAGGGAAAATCATACGCATCTGTATGCTCCTGATAACTTTGGGTTCCTTCAAAAGGTCAAGTACACCTATTTAGGCAGAGATTTTTGTTAATTCCTGCTTCAGCAGTATGCCGACATGAGCTCTATGGTATAGACTGACGTTGCCCACACAACCTTCAAAGAAGTGCGAGCCATCATGACCATTGGAATACCATTTGAGTTGCTTGCACTGGACCCCTGACAAAAGCAGCCTATACAGATTCCTAGTTCAGCAGCAACCACCCCGCCCCCAACAACCCCACCAAACAGTGTATACACTTTCAGAGCTTCCTCCCTGCACCCCCCAACAGTGTCCACTCGCGCCTCAGTAGCGCTAGCTTTTCAAGGATGGGAAAGTGAAGGCATGTGAGTACCGCATGTCATGCATAAGATTGCGAATGGCTGGTAGGATCGTGGCGAATTGCATTCCAATTAATGCAAGATGCTATTTAAGATATTTAAAGTATGGTTCCATTGCAGAGCAGTGGAGTTGCTGCCACGGAACTTAGTCACCTCTGAGAAGATCGGAACCCAGCATGACAGCACCGGGTTCCATGGTGGACAATTCTGCTCCAATTCTCTGGCCACCTCCCCCCCACCCCTGACCATAAAACCCTCCTTCAGGCTGAGCACATAATCCAGCCCATTGGCCTTGCCAACGACACTCACATCCCACAAATGAATAAAATAGAATTGTTTTTATAAAAGAGAATTTTTAAAAAATGAAATAAGGGATTTCTCATGGTATTGCTCATGATATGTCAGCTGAAGGGAATTTATTTATAAAGATAGGACCGTTATAGACTGTAACATTCAATGTATTATTCTGCTCATGTGGAACTAAGTCCCTTTAAGCCCGCAAGCTCAAATCATGGTTCAGAAACCAGAGGCTGAGATAATTTGGTTAGGGAACTTCAGACACTGGAATGCACTTGTCAATTTCATGCTGGAGGAGTAGCCATCATTTTAAGAGTGTTGAATAACTTAGCACAATGCCAGTGACTAATTTATTGCTTGCAGGGCATTATTTTGGATCCGCCAAAAAATTATGGAACTTGAGTTTAAAATAAACTGTTTTAAGTTCAGATGGATTTCAATAAATGATGGAAGAACATGAGTTGAAATTCTGTCAATAAGCTTAATAAAGAAAAATAAAATAAAATGGTGAAATTCCACTATTTACTCATGGCTACATTCACAATTAACAAAAAACAGGAATTGTGGGGTGGACTTTAACTTGGGGTGGGTTTTTATCCAGGAAACCACTCTGGTTAGTTAATTTCCTGTCCACCATAAGTAGCAAGAGACCACGGCAATGTTAACCACTGGACCTCACCTAAATGGCAGCATCCCACTTCCCACGTGGAAAAGAAGGGAGCAGGACACAGAGTAGCTGTCAGCAGGGGAAGGGTAAAAGGACAAGGGCTTGCAGATTAGTGGTGGGAAGGAGGAGATATGCGGCTAAAATTTCACCTGCCCCTTTTTTGGGCACAGGGGTCACAATTCCCGTCCTGCCTGCGCCGGTTCGATTAGAAGTGGTCAGCACACAAACTTGGTGCTCCCACCTCACTATCATGATTGGAGTGTGGGGCTGGTTCCTCACTGCTGACTTCCTCTTTGTGCTGCCAGCTGCCTCTGCGCTCAGCAGGACGCCAAAATGCACTGTGCTGAGTGCACATGACACAGTCAACCTGTTCCTCTTGAAGGCTAGCTGTCCCTCTTAAAGGGACATTGTACTAAATAATATTGCCAGAATTTAAAAGGAATTTTAATTGAACACCAAAACAGACAGAGCGTTCCAGGATGATAGATACGGTATTTGAGCCATTAGCGGTGGAGGTGGGCAGTAGAAGAGACCCTATGGTCCCGCAGGGCTCAGAAGGGAGTGAGAACAGGTGGCCAGGGAGGTCAGCTCCCTGAGTCTGGACCCAAGAACGTGGCAGCAGTGCGACAAGAGATCTAATGGCCTCACGTGGTTGGTCAAGGTCAGTGAATGCATCATCACATATCTCCTGCGCACCACACCACCAACCTCTCATGATGCTCAATGCACCACACCCCATCACTCACCTAGAAGCACCTTCCTGGCACTCAGGATTCACACCTAACATCCAGATACTCCACCTCAACCTCACACACCTACCAATGCTTCCAGCCTCACACCCACTTCTTGCTGCCTCTGCATACCTCCAGCTATTCAGATGTGACAAACACATCACCCAAACACAATACTACACAATCACTGACATACTGCCCTCTCTTTTTCAGGACAAGTTGGCACACGATAGAAGAGAGCAGAGAAGAACCATTAGGCAGGGGTCAAGGACAGCTGCATCTCTTGAGCCCTTTGGAGGAAATGATTCTCAGCATTCGACTGTGACGGAGCCTGTGGCATCCAGCGTCACTGAGTAGATTGAGGATGATGATAGGTTCCCATCTTATGCCTCTTCTCAACTCCCAGCACACTCTCATCAGGCTATCTGGCATGATGAGTAAGCTACAGATGGTGTGACCATGGACCTCTTGCTTAAAACCTCACCCTCTTTCCCTCACACCAACCTTCTCCTTCTGATTTCCTGATTTCAGACATCCAAGAACTGCTGCCTTGCAAGGAGGAAGAGAGAGCAACAGCACAGCACTAATGAACAGGCCCTGTCACTTTTGATTTGACACTCACAACCAGAAACTCAGATACTGACAATGCACTTACCTTGGAGGCAAGAATAGAGTTGGGATCAACATGAGGTAAGACATCCAAGCAAAAGTGAGCTTCTGCCAGGCCAGGGAGAAAGGATGGTTTGTTTGCCAGCTCACCGGAGGGCAAGGTCACAGTCAGCTTCTGCTCCAGTAAACTCAGAAGATGACCTTGATGGGGAGGCATGAAGGAGAACGCTGATAGGCATGCACATCAAGATACTGGGTGCATTACCTGGCCTGTCAGATTGCCTCTTGTCACTGTCAAGGAGCATGGAGGAGTCCGGCTCCAACTTGGCAGAGGGTATGGCAGAGGTTCCCATTTGCACAGTCTCTGCTCCATCTCCCTGTCATGCTGCAGATACAGAAGCACTGCGATTGCTACCCTCATACCTGTTGCAGCCTTTGTGTGGACAGATCACCTACTCCTCTGGCATTCCTGTGAGGGTGCAGCAACACTCGCTGGCAAATCCAGGAATTTACCACCACTTCAAAAAATACTTCAGAGTACTTCCAGATACTTTGCAAAAGCAGGAGTTCTTAAAAATGAATTTACCTGCAATTTGGGTGACTGGCCCTTTAAGGAACGCGAGTATAGAGCCCATATCACAGCTTAACGCCTTTTGCTTGCTGAGTGATCTACGAATATGTTGCCTGGAAATGCACAGTCCAAGTTAAGTATCTTGGCATTGCATCAGCCTGTTGAGCTGTGTGACATCCTGATGCATTCATGCCAACCCAGAAACTTAAACAGAGTCAGTGCTAATCCATTCAGGTGGGCAGAAGTAATAATACTACTTTTGTGGGAAAATCTGGGCTGGTATCATTTTTAGTTCGAATCTAAATCAAATTGCTAATTTGCAGTGTTCACTTGTTAACCTGCTGTGCATTAAACAAAATATTCCTTTCATTCTTTGACAAATCTATCATGGAAGCGCACGGGTGTACATGATTCCTGAGTACTTGAAATACAATTAATTTCAAGCCTGCCAGAGCAGTATCAGCAGACTGCTCCTCTAATTCCTGCCTTTCATCAATCCAAGAACATTGCTTTGGCACACAATGGACCTATTTACATAAGACTGCGCTTGCTGACAATGCAACCACTAGGTGGCACAGCACTTGCACATGTGCAAATACAGTCTCATGCACTGAAACGTCACCGTCTCTGACTTTTTTGGCAGCTGCCAGTAGCAAAGATGGCATTGCTCAATTTATCACAAAAACAAAAACAAATAAAACCAAAAGGCGATCGCCACCTCCATCCCACCCCCAACTGTACCCCGCTACCTCTGTCATCGCGCTTCTCTTTGCCGCTACCTCCCGCGCCCGTCTGCTCGCCGCTTGCTCTACTCGCTCCCCGCATCACCACCACCCACCCCCCCCAACCTGTGGGCCCTCGCTCGCGGCCTTGCCGCTTCCTCCCCTCTGCTCTTCCTCTGCTCCCCGCTCCCTCACGGGTTGTTTAATTAATTATATTGACGATTATTTCTGGACAAAACCCAAATTTTAAACAGATGGACATTTTAAAAAGAGATTTCTAACATTTTGGAAGTTGAAACAGATAAAGCCTGCAAGCTTGTGTTCAGCATGAACACCGGCAGAGAGCCTCTTCTGTGTTGTAACAAGAGCCATATCCACAACTTGATCGAGCATCTCTTTAGTGAGCTTTGTGTTTCAACCTGTGCCGATATAAAACAACTAGTTTGGTTTTTCGTCTAGTTATTGTTTCATAAACCTAAATTCAATGGACATTTTGTTTTAATATGAGAATTTTAAGTGTATCTGGCTGGAAATGGAATCTTTGGGTCATTACTGAGTCTGTAAAACACACTGAGACCTCTCCAATGTTTACCAGGCCAAGACAGCAGCTCCAGGATAGCTGCACATGCGGGATTGTGTGTGCAATTCAACGGAATCCGTGGCCTCGCCACTTCTTCCCCCTCGGCCGCTTGTTCCCCGCTCCCTCCCCTCCCCTGCCTATCTTGTCACTCTCTCTCTTCCCCGCTTCCCCCATGCGGTGAAGAAAGGCAGCGATTGTGGGAGGGAGCAGGGAGCAGAAATGGGAGGGAGCGGGGACCAGAAGCAGAAGAGAGCAGGGACCAGAAGCGGGAGGGAGCAGGGACCAGAAGCAGGAGGGAGCAGGGAGTGGAGGCAGAGCAGAAGGGTGGAATGGGCGAGGCCACAAGTGAGTGGCCCACAGGTAGGTGTGGGGGGGGTGGGTGAATTGGGGAGTGAGCAGCCGAGTGGGGAGAAGTGGCGAAGCTGGGGCGACGAGCGACGAATGACATTTTCGCGGACATGTGCAAATTAGTCCTGGCAAGCTGGGTGCTGACGGAGGCTGTGCATGCACAGCACCATAAAGACAGCAAGAGTCTGTTCTGCGCATGTGCGAAGCTGGGAGCACTCTGATGACGTCAGCGCTGGGCTGCATTGTCAGGAGTCACTTTGTTTACATAAAGTAGATATTGTCAGCTTAATATATCAACTTATTTGATTCTGAAATTTCCTGATGTTTGGGCAGCCAGAATGCCTAATGAGTAATTTTTACCAAAAGCTAGTTTAGTAAAAAAAATGATAAAGGGAGAATTTTCAACTCTCCCCACTTGGCACGAATGGAGCGGGCAAACAGAATGGAACTCTGTTCCCACTCTGTTCCTGCAGATTTCCAAATTTAGCTGCACTAGTTTTGGGTTAATTGAGGTGCCTCCGGACTCTGGTAATTGGAATCCTATAGGGCTGCAAAAGGAAAGTTATGACCTCCGTTGCCCCGATTAAACCCCACGGGCGAGAATTTCATCTCAAGGCCTAGCGCCGCTCTGCTGGGGCGCACTGAAACGCCAGCCGCTTCTGGCACGCCTTGCGAGGCACTCCCTCCCGGCACGTCCTCTTGAGAAAGGTACCCGCATGGCATCCCCAGCGTGTAAGTCCCACAACAGACGGTGTTTGGTGAAGCATTGTTTATAGTGAAGAAACAAAAAAGCAGAATGAACTGAGGAAATAACAGTCAGCGAATCCTTGTAAAAGCATGCTGAGCTTTTTAAATTCACTCATTCCATTTCTGTGGCAACACTATTTACATAGATAATTTGCATGGAGTATTAACGAGGTGATAATGACAGAAAATGGGACATACAACACCATTATCCTTTCATTTAAATACATCCACCCAACTTATGAAGGTGCTTCCAAGATCATGCAGAAATGATGGTTGGAAATTGGGTGGATGCAAGGAAAATGGGCAAGGATCTGGTGCAATTGGGTAGTAATATGTTCATAGGATTACATAGGATATACGGCACAGAAACAGGCCATTCGGCCCAACCAGTCTATGCCGACATTTATGGTCCATTCAAGCTTCCTCCCATCTTTCCTCATCTAAATATATCATCGTAACTCTCTATTCCCTTCTTCCTCGTATGCTAGTCTAGCTTCCCCTTAAATGCATCTAAACAATTCACTTCAGCCACTACCTGTGATAGTGATTTCCACCTTCTTGCCACACTTTGGGTAAAGAAGTTTCTTCTGAATTCACTATTGGATTTCTTAGTGACAATCTTATATTGATGGCCTCCAGTTATGCTCTTCCCCACAACTGGAAACATTCTCTCTGTATCCACTCTATTAAAACCTTTCATAATTTTAAAGACCTCTATCAGGTCACCCCACAGCCTTCTTCTTTCACCCTTTCCTTATATGTATACCCACACATTGCTGATATTATCCTTGTTAATCTTCTCTGCACCCGCTTCAGTGACCTATATCCTTTTTTATAATATGGCAACCAGAACTGCATGCAGTATTCTTAAATGTGGAATAACCAAGGTTTCATACAGCTTTAGCATAACTTCCCTACTTTTCAATTCTATATCTCTAGAAATAAAGCCTGGTGTTCAGTTTGCCTTTTTTATGCCCTTGCTAACCCGTGGTGCAACTTTTAGTGATTGGTGTATTTGTACTCCAAGATCCCTTTGCTCCTCTGCCCCACCTAGACTCGCCCTTTCCAAGTAATAAGTGACCTTCCTATTCTTCCTACCAAAATGTACTATCTCACATTTATCTTTGATGAACTTCATTTGCTAATTATTTGCCCATTCTGCAAGTTTATTAATGTCTTCCTGTAATTTATTGCAGTCCTCCTCAGTATTGACTATCCCCCTCCAAATTTTGATGTCATCTGCAAATAATTGTGTTTTTGATTCCAAAGTCGAAATCATTAATGTAAATTGTGAACAGCAATGATCCCAGCACTGATCCTTCACAACATCACTTCCCACCTTCTGATGCTCTAAATAACTACCCTTACTCCTGTTCTGTGCTTTCTGTCTTGAAGCCAGCTAGCAATTCATCCTGCTACTAGTCCCCTGACTCGGCATTCTAGAACCTTATTCATTCGTCTATTATGGAGCATCTTATCAAAGACTTTCTGAAAATCCAGATAAATTACATCTACAGCATTACGATTGTCTACTCTCTTTGTTACTTCCTCAAAAAACTCAGTAAGGTTGCTCAAGCAAGATTTTCCCTTTTGAAATCCATGTTGACTATTCATTATTATATTTTTCTTTTCTAGATGTTCTATTCTCTCCTTTATTCCGTTATTTTTCCTACCACCAATGTTAAGCTGACTGGTCTGTAATTCCCTGGACATGTTCTGTCCCCTTTCTTAATTATAGGAATTATGTTAATTATCCACCAGTCCACTGGTACTACACCTTTTTCTAAGGAATTACTAAATATGTGTAGTAATACCTCAGCTAGCTCTTCCCTAGATTCTTTGAAAATGTGTGGATATAATCCATCTGGACCAGGGCAGGGCTTGATCCTCTTTGAATCTGATTAGTTTATTCTTTACATCCCCTTTTTATATTTTAAATGCACTTATCTCATTACTTAGCTCTGCATTCAATGTTATGTCTACCTGTTCTATCTCTCTGTTAAGTATTAAGTACTGAAGTGAAATAATTATTTAATATATCTGCCATCTTCATATCGTTACCTGTGGTATTATCCTGTTTATCCCTTAATGGTCCTATCCCCAACCCATCCTTTTTTTATTGACATGCCTGTAATATATTTTACAATGCTTGTTTTCTGTTCCTTGATAATTTAATTTCAAAGTTCCTCTTTACCTTCCTAATTATTTTTAAAATCTCTCTCTGAATCTCTTTGGATTCTCTTTTAACATGCACTCCTCTGCAGTCTATGCACATTATGTATGCCTCTTTCCCTTATGTCTTTATTCATCCATGGAGTCTCATTTGTGTTTAGTTTGTTCTTTCCTTTAAGCGGAATTTATTTTTCCTGCACTATTTTGAACACTGTTTTAAACATTTCCCATTGTTGTTTAGTTTAGTTTAGTTTAGAGATACAGCACTGAAACAGGCCCTTCAGCCCACCGAGTCTGTGCCGACCAAAAACCACCCATTTATACTAATCCTACACTAATTCCATATTATACCACATCCCCACCTGTCCCTATATTTCCCTACCACCTACCTATACTAGGGGCAATTTATAATGGCCAATTTACCTATCAACCTGCAAGTCTTTGGCATGTGGGAGGAAACCGGAGCACCCGGAGGAAACCCACGCAGCCACAGGGAGAACTTGCAAACTCCACACAGGCAGTACCCAGAATCGAACCCAGGTCGCTGGAGCTGTGAGGCTGCAGTGCTAACCACTGCGCCACTGTGCCACTCTTGTTCCAGAGCTTTGTTTGCCAATACAATATCGTTGCCCATTTTATTTTCCCAAGTTCTATTCTCAGCCCTCCAAATCAGCTTTTCTCCAATCTATTAGCCTGGTTTTTCATCAAACATATGTCCTTCCCTATTTTCAACTTAAAGCGTAATATATTACTGTCACTATTGCCTCTATGTTCCCTATTTTTACTTCTCTTATCTGTTCTGATTCATTCCCCATTACTAGATTCAATAGCAGATATTCCCTTGTTGGGCTTTTTACATATTGGGTTAGAAAGAACCCCTGTACACATTGTAGAAACTCCATTCTCTTATCATCTTTATCGACCTCTTCTGTCCAATTAATATTGGGGTAGTTGAAACCCCCATGATTATTAGAATCATAGAAATTTTAAGGCGCAGAAAGAGGCCGCTTGGCCCACTGTGTCTGTGCCGGCCAAAAAACGATCCACCCATTCTAATCCCACTTTCCAGCATTTGGTCCTTAACCCTGCGCATTACAGCACTTGAGGTGCATATCCAGACTCCTTTTGAATGAATTGAGGGTTTCTGCCTCAACCACCCTTTCAGGCAGTGAGTTCAAGACTCCCACCACCCTCTGGGTGAAAGAAGATTTCCTCAACTCCCTTCTAATCTTTCTATCACTTTAAATCTATGCTCCCTAGTCACTGACCTCTCTGCTAAGGTAAATAGGCCCTTCACCTTCACTCTATCCAGGTCCCTCAAAATTTTGTACATTTCAATCAGATCTCCCGTCAGCCTTCTCTGTTCCAAGGAGAACAACCCTAGCCTATCCAATCTTTCCTCATAGCTGCATTTTTCCAGTCCTGGCAACATCCTCGTAAATTTCCTCTCTACCCTCTCTCGTGCAATTACATCCCTTCTGTAATGAGGTGAGCAGAACTGCACACAGTCCTCAAGTTGTGGCCTAACCAATGAGTTATACAGTTCCAGCATAACCTCCCTGCTCTTATATTCTATACCTCGGCTAATAAAGGAAAGGATTCCATATGCCTTCTTAACCACCTTATCGTCCTGTCCTGCTACCTTCAGGGATCTGTGAACATTCACTCCAAGGTCCCTGACTTCTTCTACGCTTCAGAATTTTCCCATTAATAGTGTATTCCTTTGCCTTGTTTGACCTCCCCAAATGCATCACCTCACACTTCTCCAAGTTGAAGTCCATTTGCCACTTTTCTGCCCATCTGACCAGACCAGCAATATCTTCCTGCAGCCTACAGCTATCCTCCTCGCTATCTACCACACGACCAATCTTTGTGTCATCTGCAAACTTCTTGATCATGCCCCCTACATTTACATCCAAATCATTTATACCACAAAAAGCAGGGGACCCAGTACTGAGCCCTGCGGAACACCACTGGAAACAGCCCTCCAGTCGCAAAAACACCTGTCAACAATTACCCTTTATTTCCTGTCACTGAGCCAATTTTGTATCCACCTTACTGCATTTCCCTGGATCCCATGGGATTTTATTCTTTTAACCAGTTTGCCATGTGGGACCTTGTCAAAAGCCTTGCTAAAATCCATGTAGACCACATCAACTGCATTAGCCTCATCAATCTTCCTTGTTACTTCAGAAATTCGATCAAGTTGGTCAGATCCATGCTGACTATTCTTGGTTAACCTGTGCCTTTCTAAGTGATAGTTTATCCTGTCTCTCCAAATGGATTCCAATAATTTGCCCACTACTGAGGTTAGACTGATTGGCCTGTAATTATTCGGTCTATCCCTCACTCCCTTTTTAAACAGAGGTACAACGTTAGCAGTTCTCCAA
Source organism: Heterodontus francisci (assembly GCF_036365525.1). Classification (NCBI taxonomy): domain Eukaryota; kingdom Metazoa; phylum Chordata; class Chondrichthyes; order Heterodontiformes; family Heterodontidae; genus Heterodontus; species Heterodontus francisci. The sequence goes on from NC_090374.1 coordinate 116,672,850, forward strand.
TCCTCCGGCACCACACCGGTATCCAGTGAGGACTGATGGTCAGACCTTCCACTATTTCCTCTCTTGCTTCTTTTAACACCCTGGGGTGCATTTCATCCATCGCTGGTGATTTATTAACTTTCAAGGATGCTAATCCCATTAATACTTCCTCTCTCCCTATGTTTATCACATTCAGTACTTCACACCCCTCTTCCTTAACTACAATATATACATTGTCCCCCTCTTTTGTGAAAACAGACGCAAGGTATTCATTAAGAACCATACCAACATCTTCCTCCCCTACACATAGGTTATCTCTTTGGTCTTTTATGGGCCCTACTCTCTCCTTAGTTATCCTCTTACTCTTAATGTATTGATAAACATCTTTAGGTTCACCTTGATTTTGCTTGCCAATATTCTTTCACGCCCTCTCTTTGCTTTCCTAATTTCCTTTTTGATTTCACCTCTCCACTTTTTATACATCTCTCGGTTTTCTGTAGTATTGAGTTCTCAGTGTTAGACATAAGCTTCTCTTTTCTGCCTTATCTTACCCTGTAAGCTCCTTGACATCCATGGGGCTCTAGATTTGGCCATCTCACCCCTTTTCTTTGTGGGAACATGTTTACCCTGAACCCCTTGAATCTCCCCTTTGATTGCCTCCCACTGTTCTGACACTAATTTACCTTCAAGTAGCTGTTTCCAGTCCACTTTTGCTAAATCACTCCTCAGTTTAGTAAAATTGGCCTTGCCCCAATTGAGAACTCTAACTTCTGTTCTATCACTGTCCTTTTCCATAATTACATTAAAACTGACGAAATTATGTTCACTACCACCAAAATGCTCTCTCACTGCCACTCCTTCCACCTGCCCATCTTCATTTCCTAAAACTAAGCCTAAAACTGCGCCCTCTCTTGTTGGACTTGTTACAGACAGGCCAAAAAGTTCTCCTGAATGCACCACTAGAATTCTGTTCCCTCAATTCCTTTCACACTAAAACTATCCCAGTTAATATTGAGATAGTTAAAATCCCTTACTATTACTGCCCTATTGTTATTGCACTTCTCAGAGATTTGCCTACATGTCTGCTTATCTATCTCCCTCTGACTGTTTGGACAATGTGGACCACGACTGCTGGCTGTTCACCTTCTCTCTTCAGGATACTCTGCAGCCGCTCAGTGACATTGTTGACCCTGGCACCAGGGAGGCAACACACCATCCTGGATTCACGTCTGCAGCCACAGAAATGCCTGTCTGTTCCCCTGACTATTGAATCACCTATCACTATGGCTCTTCCAGTCTTCCCTGTACCCCACTGTGCAGCTGAGCCACCCGTGTTGCCACGGAATTGGCTCTGGCTGCACTCCCCAGGTATTATTCTATATGTTTTACTTAACGCCCTCATTTGTCTGCATATTTCTTCCTCCAATCCCCTTTCAGTATTAGGTCAAGTCGGCATAAGGAGGGAGGAAGTGTTGGGTATTCTAAAAGGCATTAAGGTGGACAAGTCCCCAGGTCCGGATGGGATCTATCCCAGGTTACTGAGGGAAGCGAGAGAGGAAATAGCTGGGGCCTTAACAGATATCTTTGCAGCATCCTTAAACACGGGTGAGGTCCCGGAGGACTGGAGAATTACTAATGTTGTCCCCTTGTTTAAGAAGGGTAGCAGGGATAATCCAGGTAATTATAGACCGGTGAGCCTGACGTCAGTGGTAGGGAAGCTGCTGGAGAAGATACTGAGGGATGGGATCTATTCCCATTTGGAAGGAAATGGGCTTATCAGTGATAGGCAACATGGTTTTGTGCAGGGAAGGTCATGTCTTACCAACTTAATAGAATTCTTTGAGGAAGTGACAAAGTCGATTGATGAGGGAAGGGCTGTAGATGTCATATACATGGACTTCAGTAAGGCGTTTGATAAGGTTCCCCATGGTAGGCTAACGGAGAAAGTGAAGTCGCATGGGGTCCAGGGTGTACTAGCTAGATGGATAAAGAACTGGCTGGGTAACAGGAGACAGAGAGTAGCAGTGGAAGGGAGTTTCTCAAAATGGAGACGTGTGACCAGTGGTGTTCCACAGGGATCCGTGCTGGGACCACTGTTGTTTGTGATATACATAAATGATTTGGAGGAAAGTATAGGTGGTCTGATTAGCAAGTTTGCAGACGACACTAAGATTGGTGGAGTAGCAGATAGTGAAGGGGACTGTCAGAGAATACAGCAGAATATAGATAGATTGGAGAGTTGGGCAGAGAAATGGCAGATGGAGTTCAATCAGGGCAAATGCGAGGTGATGCATTTTGGAAGATCCAATTCAAGAGTGAATTATACAGTAAATGGAAAAGTCCTGGGGAAAATTGATGTACAGAGAGATTTGGGTGTTCAGGTCCATTGTTCCCTGAAGGTGGCAACGCAGGTCAATAGAGTGGTCAAGAAGGCATACGGCATGCTTTCCTTCATCGGACGGGGTATTGAGTACAAGGGTTGGCAGGTCATGTTACAGTTGTATAGGACTTTGGTTCGGCCACATTTGGAATACTGCGTGCAGTTCTGGTCGCCACATTACCAAAAGGATGTAGATGCTTTGGAGAGGGTGCAGAGGAGGTTCACCAGGATGTTGCCTGGTATGGAGGGCGCTAGCTATGAAGAGAGGTTGAGTAGATTAGGATTATTTTCATTAGAAAGACGGAGGTTGAGGGGGGACCTGATTGAGGTGTACAAAATCATGAGAGGTATAGACAGGGTGGATAGCAAGAAGCTTTTTCCCAGAGTGGGGGATTCAATTACTAGGGGTCACGAGTTCAAAGTGAGAGGGGAAAAGTTTAGGGGGCATATGCGTGGAAAGTTCTTTATGCAGAGGGTGGTGGGTGCCTGGAACGCGTTGCCAGCGGAGGTGGTGGATGCGGGCACGATAGCGTCTTTTAAGATGTATCTAGACAGATACATGAATGGGCAGGAAGCAAAGAGATACAGACCCTTAGAAAATAGGCGACATGTTTAGATAGAGGATCTGGATCGGCGCAGGCTTGGAGGGCCGAAGGGCCTGTTACTGTGCTGTAATTTTCTTTGTTCTTTGTTCTTTGTAAAGGAAAAGTAGCAGCAAGGACAGTTGCGGCGGTCGCTGAATCAGTCTTTACAGATGTAAAGAGACCAGCCATTTCGCCCGGGAGTGTCCAAAGGGGACAAACCCAGGAAAATCGAGATATGATAATTGTAAGAAAACTGGACACCTTAAAAGGAGTTCTGATGAAGGGTCACTGACCTGAAACGTTAACTCTGCTTCTCTCTCCACAGATGCTGCCAGACCTGCTGAGTATTTCCAGCATTTCTTGTTTGCGTATCTTAAAAGGATTATTGCGCAAAGGGAGGAGGCAGAGCAGGTAGTGGCCCAAGGCAGGGAGAAACAGGCAGAGCAGGAACTGACAACCTGTGACTAAAAACGATTTGGCAAACCTACTGAAACTCATACAACCAAAATATGTAGCATCGGCCTCCGGGGAAGGGAAGTTGGAGGATCCTAGAATGCTTATTAACACGGTGTTAGGGGGCCGGCACTATAGAATGTTAATGGACACAGGAGCCTTGATATCCCTCACAAACGAAGACATCCCGACAACTGACCAGATGATGATTATACAAGAAGTAGGAGGGGGACGAATAGACGCAAAAGGAGTGAATGGGTGCAACTAGAAATGAGAGGAATAGAAATACCCATTAGGTTCTGGGTATACCCAAATAGTGAAGGGACGATGGGAGCATATTCAGATTTACTTTACAGGTCCCCTCCCGGTGTTGAAGGGAAAGCGATACTGCTTGGTAATCATTGACCAATTCACCCGGTGAGTGGAGGCATTTTCCCACCAAAGACTGTTCAGCCACACCAGGATCTTAGCAGAGGAAGTAATACCCAAAGAACAAAGAACAAAGAACAGTCCAGCACAGGAACAGGCCATTCGGCCCTCCAAGCCTGCGCCGATCTTGATGCCTGCCTAAACTAAAACCTTCTGCACTTCCGGGGACTGTATCCCTCTATTCCCATCCTATTCATGTATTTGTCATGATGCCTCTTAAACGTCGCTATCTTACCTGCTTCCACCACCTCCCCAGGCAGCAAGTTCCAGGCACTCACCACCCTCTGTGTAAAGAACTTGCCTCGCACATCCCCTCTAAACTTTGCCCCTCGCACCTTAAACCTATGTCCCCTAGTAACTGACTCTTCCACCCTGGGAAAAAGCTTCTGACTATCCACTCTGTCCATGCCACTCATAACTTTGTAACCTCATAACCCAGCTGGGGGGTACCCACCCATATGGATTCTAATCAAGGCACCCATTTTACATGAAAGATAGTAAAGGAGATCTGCAGACTTATGGGGATCAAGCAGAAGTTCTACATCCCTTCCCATCCCCAAAGTTCAGGAATGGTGGAAAGAATGAATAGAACCTTAAAGACCTCCCTGGTGAAAGCAATCCAGGAAACCGGGAATGGCTGGGCACAGGTTCTGCCCAGCATCCTGATGCATCTCAGGGCGATCCCGAATAGGACTACCAGGTTTACCCCATTCGAGCTAATGACCAGTAGAGCCATGCAATTGCCCGAAGGGGTCGTAACATGTGGAGGGGATGTGGGACCCCTTAAGGAAAAGGTGCGGGAATTTGTAAGAGAAATGAGCAAACAATTGCACAAGTTAAGGCGAGAGATCAGAGATAGATGGACAGTAATAGATATGGAAACAGACAAATCCAATGAACAGTAGAAAATCCCACAGTTGGGGACCAAGGTAATGGTGAAAGTCAACCCGGAGCGAGTCGGGTTCGCCCCAAGGTGGCACAGACCATATCAGGTAACTATGACTGGTGATACGTGCTCTCTTATAGATATGAAAGGTGGAAGCAAATGGAAGCACTATACAAAGTTAAAGATGCATGAGAATTCATAACTGGCCACCCGAACAACGGGAGCCAATATTGATATTTCTGCAGGGTTCTGAGTTCAGTATTTGGAGAAGTACTAGCGGTGGCAGGGGAGGTCCCAATGGTCACCGTGAACCGCAGCACCTATCTCCATCCAGGACAGTATGTTCAACTGCCAAAGGGAGGAACGGAAGAATGGATCAGAAAGCCAAACATCTGGATATCCGACCAGGTGACGTCCACCAGCCATCAAACACAAACAGTGACATTTTCAAGATCAAGTATGGGGCGGAAAACGATTAAAGTGATTATACAGAAGCCAGGTACACCCTTGAGGGTTGTGAATCCTGGATGCAGATGGAACGAGGAGTTAGGGTAGCATAGTACTCCAGTTGAGTGGTGGTACTGTTACAACAGGACTTTAACAGAAAGTTTAAATATTGAAACAGACACAAAGGGGAATGTGGATATTTAAGGTATATATGACGAAAACACTGGTTTGAGAGAGTGGTGGCACATGTGTAATGGTACTAAAAGCTGCCTCATGAAAGATTGTGTAAATGTCATGGCGGGCTGGACAGACCTACCCCCACTCATGTGGGAGCCAGGTCTGGATGGCCAGTACTAGCAAGAACGATGCAAGCATGTGATAGACCAACACGGTTGTACAGATGTTAGATGTTATAACTTAAGCACTTGTGGATATCAGAACCCCACCCAATGCCCCAGGATAGTAATGCCACCACCAGATGGGAAAGTAAAACCATTACTGCATGACGTGACCATGGTCACCCTTGAATTGACGTATAACATCTCAGGCTTACTTCCGCTGTTGTGCGAACATTGTCTCGACCACCCGAGCTCAACACAGTGAACTTGGCGACAGGTGACAAAGATAGTCCAAGACTATAAGTTTCGGATCGCACCAGGACTGAGGACAAACTCGCGGACATTACACAGAAGGAAAAGAATCCTTTTGGGGGACATAGGAGGATTGTTTGGTCGCACCAATTCTGCACTTAACTCTTATAACATAAACCAAATAAACAGTTACACCTCCTGGGTGGTCACTGAAGCGGCTCGCGGGTTGCGTTTTGCAGCCAGAGGGACGAAGTATGCCCTGACAGGCGAGGGCCTGTTAGAGATACTTAGGGAAACAACAGAAGGAATTATAAACGCTACCGAGTCTCAGGCCAAAGGACGGGCGTGCAATATGCTGGCCCAGGACCTCATAGATGGTAGAAGAACTGATATTGAGGACATCCGGTTCAGAACCATTCCCGAACACATGTTCGAGACGGTTTGCCGACTGAATCTCATAAACCTGCACCCTAAGAGACAGGAACTGGTGGTAACACAACCCCAAGACGGGGGAGATGAAGGGATCATCAAATTCCTGATGATCATCCCGCAAGAGCATCATCCAAATGGAACCTTCCCCAACAGTTATCGATTTGAATCCTTGGGAGTATATAAGAAGGGGTGGGTGTACTGTGCGGGATCACATGGATACTTCTCCTATTCTAATGACTCGCTCTTGTTAAGCACCAGGGACTGTTGTGCCAAATCAAAAAATTACATAGTCTGTTCCTGTTGGACACTGGAACTACTGACAAATAACAGCAGGATCACACTCTTGCTTCTGCCAGTAGGAGACGCCGTTAAAGCCATCCAGATGTCCCCCACCCAATGGTGCCTTATTAACAGCGAGGCTGAGTTTGTCTATGGCGATTTGGTGTGCACAACCAACCAGCTTTTGTCTGCAAGTAACCGACTCGCTCACGGTAGGAGATTTTCACCTCCCAGGCCAGACAACGGGATACATGTTCAGTGCCTGGTGGGACGATACAACTTTCAATGACCAGACCCCAGGCGGAATAGCACGCCTAACTATGCAGAGGGCCACACAGATAGCACAGGACTATGTAGAAACCTCCAGGGAACAGATCACCAAGGGATGCATACAAATGGACTGAGTCACAAACTCTGCTAGGCGGTTGATCAGTTCCGCTACTCAGTCAGCTACAGCAAGGAGAATGGTTACTTGGTGGGGGATAGTAAAGGTAGTGACAACAGCAGCATTGGGTATATATAACATTACTGCTGATGATCTGTCTCTGCTGCTATTAAAGACAGATCTTGAATCGGGCGTTGCAACTTCGAACTGCAGCCTCAGTTCCCCTGCAGGGGAACCCACAGATGACGATAGGGAAAGGTGAACAGATTCCAGGGAGAATGTATCATAAGCACAAGGCTGTAGTTTAGGATTCCTCCCTCTTGTCTGGATGACTGGCTATCCAAAGGATGAGGAAAAAGGAATTTTCAACTGCTGGTTTGACCAGCTTGGGCATTTTCCAAGTGCCAAAAGGGGGGATTGAAGAGGTCAAGTAAAGGGTTAAAATTAGCTAGCTTCATGATTAACCAGGTTGGAGTTGCACAAACACAGATGCAGCTGCCAGCACACAAGGGGAAGATGTGTGCAGGGTAAAGATTTCTGATAATCCACAAGGCGCTGTCTGTTCACGGTCACAGGAACAAAGGCAATGTGAATTTTTAATACAGAATGTAATAAGTGTTAATTGCTCGAGGAAAACGTGGTCTGCTGACATTGTACTTTTGAGCTTCGGTTAAAGGCTGTGTAACCACTGCAGACGTGTCTTCATTGTAATAGGATAATATAATCACAGTGTATGAGAGAGCTTTGATTAAACAATGTCAATTTCATTTCATGAGTGAGATTTGATTAAATAATGTCAATTTCATGTCAACCCGTGATTGGTGTACGCTAATAATTGGATCCATCTGAACTGTATAATAATGATGGAATGTAATTGATCGGGGAGCCATACGGGATCACTGGATACATGCTACTACCTTGTATATGTTTGAATAAACTGGTGGAAAAAGACTTGAGTCTCGTCTGGTGACTGCAGGTGTGGAGGGCGAGTGAACTCCCCTGACAAGTGTGAAGTGATTCATTTTGCTAGGAAGAATGAGGAGAGGCAATATAAAATAAAGGGGACTATTCCAAAAGGTGTGCAGGGGCACAGAAACCTGGGGGTATATGTGTACAAATCATTGAAGGTGGCAGAGCAGGTTGAGAAAGCCGTTAATAAAGTGTACGGCATCCTGCGCTTTTTAAGTAGAGGCATAGAGTACAAAAGCAAGGAAATTATGATGAATCTTCATAAAACATTGGTTTAGCCTCAACTGGAGTATTGTGTCCAATTCTAGGCACCACACTTTAAGACGAATGCAAAGGCATTAGAGAGGTGGAAGCAAATGGAAGCACTATACAAAGTTAAAGATGCATGAGAATTCATAACTGGCCACCCGAACAACGGGAGCCAATATTGATATTTCTGCAGGGTTCTGAGTTCAGTATTTGGAGAAGTACTAGCGGTGGCAGGGGAGGTCCCAATGGTCACCGTGAACCGCAGCACCTATCTCCATCCAGGACAGTATGTTCAACTGCCAGTGAGAGGGTGCAGAAAAGATTTACAAGAATGGTTCTACGAATGAGGAACTTCAGTTACATGGATAGACTGGAGCAGCTGAGTCTGTTCTCCTTGGAAAAGAGAGATTAAGAGGAAATTTGATAGAGTTGTTCAAAATCATGAGGGGCTGGACAAAGTAGATAAGGAGAAACTGTTCTCAATGGCAGAAAGGTCAAGAACCAGAAGACACTGATTTAAAGCAATTGGCAAAAGAAGTAACGGTGACATGAGGAAAAACTCTTTTACGCAGCAAGTGATTAGGATCTGGAATGCACTGTCTGAGACTGTGGTGGAGGCAAAATCAGTTGAGGCCTTCAAAAGAGAATTGGATAACTATCTGGACAGAAAAATAAATTGCAAGGCTAAGGGGAAAGGATGGGGTAATGGAAATAGGTGAGTTGCTCATGCAGAAAGCCGGCATGGACATGACAGGCCAAATGGCCTTCTTCTATGCTGTAACCATTCTATGATTATGCCATACCAAATCATGAAGGTTTCAAGAATGGGTGTGAGTGGCCAGAGCCCTATAAAGATCTTAAGTTTTCCTTTATAATTCATAGATAGAGACAAGAATAACAAAAACGATGAATATTAAATCTGTACCTGGTGCGAAAGGGGGTAATATTGTTTATTTCTCTGTATGACTATTGCTTAAGACATTGAGTCAGATGCAATAAAAATTATTTGCAACCAAAAATGGTGTCAAATCTGAGAATTTTACAATGCCCTGGAGTTTCTACATGCTCTGTGGCAGACTGCAGTGCAGAGAAGCCTTCCCTGAACAACTGCACAAATGTGGCTATGGATTGCTCCACACTTGTAGCCAGGTTTTGCAAAATATTTCCATTGGCTTGTGGGTGGCATTGCTCAGACACCACTATTTTTATATGTATGCAATGCACTGAGTCACATTATGTTACTGCTAAAGTTCACGAACAACATCTTCTGGCTGTATGGAACTGTGCTAGTGCTGGCAACAGTTCATGAAAATGAGGGTGCTGAGATGTTCAGTGTCACATCAGAAAAACTCCCAAATCCACTCTGTGACCTATCTGGCTGCTGGCCTGAAGGATTCTGGGCCACCCAATTTCTCAGCTAGCAAGTTGTCTCTGGACGCCCGTTTCAGGTGGGCTGCTGAACAGCGGAATGTTAATGAGGCCCAGTCATTACAATGGAGAAGGGGCTTTGCCGAATTTCTGCCAGAATTAAAATTCCCCCTCAAATCGTTCTACTTTATATATGGTCTCACTTTATATTTCAACTTTGTCTGCCATATTGCATGATCTCTCAAAGTATGCCAGTACCATGAGCAATGTGAATTGTCCTTTGAGATAATTCCAGGTCTGACTCATAGGCTATTCAAGTTGTTCATGCTGCAATAATTAAAGATCATTACGTTTTTGCCCTCTCACATTTGTATGAAAGGGCTTGAATGCATTGTACGTCTCCCATTGTTATCAGATTCCTGTGACTCATAGCGGAATGTAACTCAAGTTGTTCAACATGAAAAGAAAACAGCCCCACACTTTCATCAAAATAAAAGCAAAATACTGCGGATGCTGGAAATCTGAAACAAAAACAAGAAATGCTGGATTCACTCAGCAGGTCTGGCAGCATCTGTGGAAAGAGAAACAGAGTTAACGTTTCTGGTCAGTGACCCTTCTTCAGAACTGACAAATATTAGAAAAGTCACAGATTATAAACAAGAGAGGTGGGGGTGGGGCAAGAGATAACAAAGGAGAAGGTGCAGATTGGACCAATTCAAGGTATGACAAGTGTTGATGATCCATCTCGGCCTCCTCCTGAAGTCCCCAACATCGCAGATGCCAGACTTCAGCCAATTCGATTCACTCCACGTGATATCAAGAAACGACTGAAGGCACTGGATACTGCAAAGGCTATGGACCCTGACAATATTCTGGCAATAGTACCGAAGACCTGTGCTCCAGAACTTGCTTCGCCCCTAGCCAAGCTGTTTCAGTACAGCTACAACACTGGCATCTACCCGGCAATGTGGAAAATTGCCCAGGTATGTCCTGTACACAAAAAGCAGGACAAGTCCAACCCGGCCAATTACCGCCCCATCAGCCTACACTCAATCATCAGTAAAGTGATGGAAGGTGTCATCAACAGTGCTATCAAGCAGCACTTGCTTAGCAATAACCTGCTCAGTGACGCTCAGTTTGGGTTCCGCCAGGGCCATTCAGCTCCTGACCTCATTACAGCCTTGGTTTAAACATGGACAAAAAAGCTGAACTCAAGTAGTGAGGTGAGAGTGACTGCCCTTGACATCAAGGCAGCATTTGACCGAGTATGGCATCAAGGAGTCCCAGCAAAACTGGAGTCAATGGGAATCAGGGGGAAAATCCTCCGCTGGCTGGAGTCATACATAGTGCAAAGGAAGATGGTTGTGGTTGTTGGAAGGTCAATCATCTGAGCTCCAGGACATCACTGCAGGAGTTCCTCAGGGTAGTGTCCTGGGCCCACCATCTTCAGCTGATTCATCAATGACCTTCCTTCAATCATAAGGTCAGAAGTGGGGATGTTCCTGATGATTGCACAATGTTCAGCACCATTCGTGACTCCTCAGATACTGAAGCAGTCCGTGTAGAAATGCAGCAAGACCTGGACAATATCCAGGCTTGGGCTGATAAGTGGCAAGTAACATTCGTGCCACACAAGTGCCAGGCAATGACCATTTCCAACAAGAGAGAAGCTAACCATCTCCCCTTGACATTCAATGGCATTACCATTGCTGAATTGCCCACTATCAACATCCTAGGGGCTACCATTGACCAGAAACTGAACTGGAGTAGCCATATAAATACCGTGGCTACAAGAGCAGGACAGAGGCTAGGAATCCTGCGGCGAGTAATTCACCTCCTGACTCCCCAAAGCCTGTCCAACATCTACAAGGCACAAGTCAGGAGTGTGATGGAATACTCTCCACTTGCCTGCATGGGTGCTGATCCAACAACACTCAAGAAGCTCGACACCATCCAGGATAAAGCAGCCCGCTTGATTGGCACCCCATTTACAAACATTCACTCCCTCCACAACTGACGCACAGTGGCAGCAGTGTGTACCATCTACAAGATGCACTCGGCAATGCACCAAGACTCCTTAGACAGCACCTTCCAAACCTGCGACCTCTACCACCTCGAAGTACAAGGGGAGCAAATGCATGGGAACATCACCACCTGCAAGTTTCCTTGCAAGCCATACACCACCCTGACTAGGAACTATATCGCCGTTCCTTCACTGTCCCTGGGTCAACATCCTGGAACTCCCTTCCTAACAGCACTGTGGGTATACCTACCCCAAGTGGACTGCAGCGGTTCAGGAAGGCAGCTCACCACCACCTTCTCAAGGGCAATTAGGGATGGGCAATAAATGCTGGCCTGGCCAGCGTCACCCACATCCCATGAATGAATAAAAAAAATATATTTGCACACATATGTTCCATTAAACTGAAATATTTTAGTGTTCAATTTACTTCAAAGCATTATATTTCCATAAACATACTTGATCCTTAAATTGGAATTAAGTTTACTGCCTCAGCAGCATCATTGCTGCTGATATTAAAGTCCAGAAAATAGACAAACATAATTCTCTGCACACTGCCTTATTTTAGACTTTTGGATTACTACTTGATTGACTAGTTGGGAAAGTATTTTGAAATATTATGAGGGATAATATATGGAAGCATTTTGAGGGGCATGAGCTAATCCAAGACTGTCAGCATGTTTCTAAGAGTGGGCAGTCATGCTTGACTAATTTATTGTAATTCTTTGAGGAGATGACAGATCCAATATTTAGGGGAAATATAGTGAATGTTATCCACATACATTTCAGGAAGGCAGTTGACATTATCCCACACAATAGGTTACTACATAAGGTCCATACCCATAAAGCTCATGTGGAGCATAATCCCTAGAATAGATCAGTTGGGCCCAATGGCCCGTTTCTGTGCTGTAGCTTCTATGTAACTACCTATAATCTCAGTGGCCAGAGTTTTACACCACCCCAACAAGCAGGATGGTGTTGGGGGTGGAGGGGGTGGCGTAAAATGGAGCAGGAGGCTCCGGGAGGCTTTCCCAACCCACTCCCGCCTCTGCCGCCCTTTACATAGGGTGGGGGATGGGGGTGAAAAATGGCCCACCCGCCCCAGGCCAATCAAGGCCCTTAAGTGGCCACTTAAAAGCCACTTAAGGGCCTTTGCCCGTCTCCATGTGGATTTTCACGTGTGGCAAGTGGGCGTCCTGGAGCCGGGATCCACACAATGCAATCTCAACGAGTATTTAAAAGGCCAATCCAAAGATGGAATTTGGAGAAGTTGGGAACACAGAACAAAAAACTGTAGAAGATGGACTCAGGAGGGTCAAAGGCTGTCCCCTGCTTTAATAACGCCTCCCTGGATGTACTACTGGGGCAGTGAGGAGTTGGAAGAGATACTTTTTCCTCGCAAATGGAGGAAGAAACCTGCAGCTGCCAGAAAGAAGGGATGGCTGGAGGTGGCTGAGGGGATAATCAGCAGGGGCACTGTGGCCTGCTCCTGGATTCAGTGCAGGAAGTACTTTAATGACCTAACCAGGTCAGAAAAGGTGAGTACAGTTGCATATTCACTTACATATAAATGCAGGTATATATATAAAAACAAGTCTTTATTTCCTCTTTACGTCTTCTTGTGTACATCACACCCCCCTCCCTCTATTTGTTTAGCCTACACCATCGCATCACTCCACACTGCCAATTAACTTAAAATGCACCCACCCTGCATTAAGAATTTCCTCATCTATCCATCCACCACTGCCATTTACCCTCATCCTTATGCAATTTGGTGCCATTGATAGTCACCCTTACCAAATCCACTGCATCCATCAGGTGAACCTATGACATTACAGAAACATATAGGTTTGTTCTTTTCCCCTGTTGCAGAAGAGAGCGCAGAGCACAAGGGAGAGGGAGAGAACCAGATATGGTTCTCCAGATTTCCCAGTTGACAGGTACAGAGGAGGAGATCAGTGGCATTTTGGTGCCCTGACCATCAGAGATGGGGAACGTTCTGGGTCTTTGAGAAAATTTTAAGTTGTTAAGTTTGCATTCCTTGGTATAATCACATAAATCTTATTACTTTGCACTACTTTCCTGTGTTGCCCATTCTTGCTTACTGGGTGGTATTTAACCTTTTCGGTTGTTTGTTGATGAGTGGGAAGACATTAACTGACAGGAACCAATAGGGGTGATATGCAATGGGTGGTTGGTAGGTAGCAGGTCTGATTTGTGTTATTGAGATTTGGAGGGCGGGAGGGTGCTGGGAAGGCTGAGAATGGCCATTGGATGTGGTTATCACATGGGTCCAGTGGTGGTAACGAACTGAACTTTGCAGCTGTGACAGAATTCCTGGCATTCCAGGCAGCAAGGTGTGCTGCTGGTGCTGTGTTGAGGTCCCCATCTTCATCCTCCACTTTCTCTTTATTCTCCTACCCCTCCTCTTCATTGGTTTCATCTGCAGATGATGTGCACTTGCGCCTTGTTCTTTCTCCTCGCTGCTGCAGAATGTTCGGTCATCCTGAAGACCCTAGCTGATGAGTACTGGGTGTTTCCTAATCTGCCCAGGCACCAGAAGTTCACTTTGAGCATGACGAATGTTTGTTCAATAACAAAGCTAGTGAACTTATGGTTGCGTTGTACAGTTCTTGGGCTTCATTCATTGGGTTTCTCACGGGTGTCATCAGCCAAGTTTGAAGCAGGTGCCCTTTGTCTCATGGCTGCCAAAGAATTAGAATTAGAACATTACAGCGCAGTACAGGCCCTTCGGCCCTCGATGTTGCGCCAACCTGTGAAACCATCTGACCTACACTATTCCATTTTCATCCATATGTCTATCCAATGACCACTTAAATGCCCTTAAAGTTGGCGAGTCTACTACTGTTGCAGGCAGGGCGTTCCATGCCCCTACTACTCTCTGAGTAAAGAAACTACCTCTGACATCTGTCCTATATCTATCACCCCTCAACTTAAAGCTATGTCCCCTCGTGTTTGCCATCACCATCCGAGGAAAAAGACGCTCACTATCCACCCTATCTAACCCTCTGATTATCTTATATGTCTCTATTAAGTCACCTCTCCTCCTCCTTCTCTCCAACGAAAACAACCTCAAGTCCCTCAGCCTTTCCTCGTAAGACCTTCCCTCCATACCAGGCAACATCCTAGTAAATCTCCTCTGCACCCTTTCCAAAGCTTCCACATCCTTCCTACAATGCGGTGACCAGAACTGCACACAATACTCCAGGTGCGGTCTCACCAGAGTTTTGTACAGCTGCAGCATGACATCGTGGCTCCGAAACTCGATCCCCCTACTAATAAAAGCTAACACACCATATGCCTTCTTAACAGCTCTATTAACCTGGGTAGCAACCTTCAGGGATTTATGCACCTGGACACCAAGATCTCTCTGTTCATCTACACTACCAAGAATCTTCCCATTAGCCCAGTACTCTGCATTCCTGTTACTCCTTCCAAAGTGAATCACCTCGCACTTTTCCGCATTAAACTCCATTTGCCATCTCTCAGCCCAGCTCTGCAGCCTATCTATGTCCCTCTGTACCCTACAACATCCTTCGGCACTATCCACAACTCCACCGACCTTAGTGTCATCCGCAAATTTACTAACCCACCCTTCTACACCCTCTTCCAGGTCATTTATAAAAATGACAAACAGCAGTGGCCCCAAAACAGATCCTTGCGGTACACCACTAGTAACTAAACTCCAGGATGAACATTTGCCATCAACCACCACCCTCTGTCTTCTTTCAGCTAGCCAAATTCTGATCCAAAGCTCTAAATCACCTTCAACCCCATACTTCCGTATTTTCTGCAATAGCCTACCGTGGGGAACCTTATCAAACGCCTTACTGAAATCCATATACACCACATCCACTGCTTTACCCTCATCCACCTGTTTGGTCACCTTCTCGAAAAACTCAATAAGGTTTGTGAGGCACGATCTACCCGTCACAAAACTGTGCTGACTATCGCTAATGAACTTATTCTTTTCAAGATGATTATACATCCTGTCTCTTATAACCTTTTCCAACATTTTACCCACAACCGAAGTAAGGCTCACAGGTCTATAATTACCAGGGCTGTCTCTACTCCCCTTCTTGAACAAGGGGACAACATTTGCTATCCTCCAGTCTTCCGGTACTATTCCTGTCGACAATGACGACATAAAGATCAAGGACAAAGGCTCTGCAATCTCCTCCCTGGCTTCCCAGAGAATCCTAGGATAAATCCCATCTGGCCCAGGGGACTTATCTATTTTCACACTTTCCAAAATTGATAACACCTCCTCCTTGTGAACCTCAATCCCATCTAGCCTAGTAGCCTGAATCTCAGTATTCTCCTCGACAACATTTTCTTTCTCTACTGTAAATACTGACGCAAAATATTCATTTAACACTTCCCCTATCTCCTCTGATTCCACACACAACTTCCCACTACTATCCTTGATTGGCCCTAATCTAACTCTAGTCATTCTTTTATTCCTGATATACCTATAGAAAGCCTTAGGGTTTTCCCTGATCCTATCCGCCAATGACTTCTCGTGTCCTCTCCTTGCTCTTCTTAGCTCTCCCTTTAGATCCTTCCTGGCTAGCTTGTAACTCTCAAGCGCCCTAACTGAGCCTACACGTCTCATCCTAACATAAGCCTTCTTCTTCCTCTTGACAAGCGCTTCAACTTCTTTAGTAAACCACGGTATATACCTGAACATACCTGTCCCTGCCCATCGCTAAGGTAAACCTAACCTAATTGTGATCACTATCACCAAAGTGCTCACCTACATCTAAATCTAACACCTGGCCGGGTTCATTACCCAGTACCAAATCCAATGTGGCATCGCCCCTGGTTGGCCTGTCTACATACTGTGTCAGAAAACCCTCCTGCACACACTGGACAAAAACTGACCCATCTAAAGTACTCGAACTATATGTATTTCCAGTCGATATTTGGAAAGTTAAAGTCCCCCATAACAACTACCCTGTTACTCTCGCCCCTGTCGAGAATCATCTTCGCTATCCTTTCCTCTACATCTCTGGAACTATTTGGAGGTCTATAAAAGACTCCCAACAGGGTGACCTCACCTCTCCTGGTTCTAACCTCGGCCCATACTACCTCAGTAGACGAGTCCTCAAACGTCCTTTCTGTCGCTGTAATACTCTCCTTGATTAACAATGCCACACCCCCCCCCTCTTTTACCATCTTCTCTGTTCTTACTGAAACATCTAAATCCCGGAACCTGCAACATCCATTCCTGCCCCTGCTCTACCCATGTCTCTGAAATGGCCACTACATCGAGATCCCAGGTACCAACCCATGCTGCAAGCTCACCCACCTTATTCCGGATGCTCCTGGCATTGAAGTAGACACACTTTAAACCAGGTTCTTGCTTGCCAGTGCCCTCTTGCGTCCTTGTAACCTTATCCCTGACCTCACTACTCTCAACATCCTGTACACTGGAACTACAATTTAGGTTCCCATCCCCCTGCTGAATTAGTTTAAACCCCCCCGAAGAGCACTAGCAAATCTCCCCCCCAGGATATTGGTACCCCTCTGGTTCAGGTGAAGACCATCCTGTTTGTAGAGGTCCCACCTACCCCAGAAAGAGCCCCAGTTATCCAGGAAACCAAAACCCTCCCTCCTGCACCATCCCTGCAGCCACGTGTTCAACTCCTCTCTCTCCCTATTCCTCGCTTTGCTATCACGTGGCACGGGCAACAACCCAGAGATAACAACTCTGTTTGTTCTCACTCTAAGCTTCCACCCTAGCTCCCTGAATTGCTGTCTTAAATCCCCATCTCTCTTCCTACCTATGTCGTTGGTGCTTATGTGGACCACGACTTGGGGCTGCTCCCCCTCCCCCTTAAGGATCCCAAAAACACGATCCGAGACATCACGAACCCTGGCACCTGGGAGGCAACATACCAACCGTGAGTCTCTCTCGTTCCCACAGAACCTCCTATCTGTTCCCCTAACTATGGAGTCCCCAATGACTAATGCTCTGCTCCTCTTCCCCTTTCCCTTCTGAGCAACAGGGACAGACTCTGTGCCAGATACCTGTACCCCATTGCTTACCCCTGGTAAGTCGTCCCCCGCAACAGTATCCAAAACAGTATACCTGTTGTTGAGGGAAACGGCCACAGGGGATCCCTGCACTGCCTGCTGGTTCCCTCTCCTTCCCCTGACGGTAACCCATCTACCTACTTCTTTTACCTGAGGTGTGACTACCTCCCCATAACTCCTCTCAATAACCCCCTCCGCCTCTCGAATGATCCGAAGTTCATCCAGCTCCAGCTCCAGTTCCCTAACGCGGTTCTCGAGGAGCTGGAGTTGGGTGCACTTCCCGCAGATGCAGTCAGAGGTCAGGGAGCTTTGACTGCCTCAAGAAGAAAGCAACAGGGCAGCTACACAGGAATCTGGTGCACACCTGCATAAACATTTTCTTTCTGGTTGTACTCGAACTGCACATTGATGAAGTGGAACTCCTTGTGGTTCACGAAAACGCCTGGTTTATCTGGGGTGTCTGGATTGCAATGCATACGGTGGATGACACATTGTGGGGAGCCAGCCAGAAACACAAACCCAAGCATCCGCTCAATCAGATTAGTGTTATCGCAGGCTCAGCTGATATAATTGCTGGCTCTAGCAAACAGCCCAATCGTGACCCGCCATATGCATATGTGACAGATAGCGAGGTTAAAAAAACAAGTGACGTCAGCACAAGGGAAGGTGCTGATTGGTGAGTAGCTGATGGGATTTTTTTTTGCTTTACTCTTTAATAAGTCTTAGTTTATTTCTGTTAAAGTTGAGTTTGGCTAATAAATAGCAGCATGGCAGGTCACCTAATCCCGTGGAATGCACATCCTGCCCCACGTGGGATCTCCAGGACACTTCTTATGTCCTGGATAACTACATATTCAGGAAGTGTCATCAGCTTAAGCTCAAGCTCTGGGCTTTGGAGCTTAAGCAGCAGCTGGCTTCTCTGTAATGCGTCTGCGAGGCTTAAAGCTACGTAGATAGCACGTTTCTGGAAATGGTCACCTCGCAGCTGAAGAGAGTGCAGGCAGAGAGGGAATGGGTGACCACCAGACAGTCAAGGAGGACGAGACAGGTAGTGCAGGAGTCTGCTGAGTGCATCTCACTCTTTGACCAGTATTCAGTTCTGAGTACCAGTGAGAGTGTTGATTCCTCCGGAGAGTGCAGCCAGATCCGAGTCCACAGCACCATGGGTGGCTCAGCTTTACAAGGGGGGGCAGTATGAAGATTGGGAAAGCAATAGTGAGAGGGGATTCTATTGTTAGGGGAACAGACAGGTGCTTCTGTGGCTTCAGACATGAATCCAGGACAGTAGGTTGCCTCCCTAGTGCCAGGGTCAAGGATGGCACTCTGAGAGGGGAGGGTGAACAGCCAGAGGTTGTGGCCCATAGCGATATCAAGAACATAGGCAGAAAGAGGGATGGGGTCCTGCTGGCAGATTTTAGGGAGCTAGGAAATAGACTAGCAAGCAGGACCACAAAGGTAGCAATCTCCGGATTACTCCCAGAGCCACGCACAATGAGTACAGAAATAGGAAGATAGAGCAGATTTTAAAATTTTTTTCATGGGATGTGGGCATCGCTGGGAAGACCAGCATTTGTTGCCCATCCCTGACTGCCCTTGACAACTGAGTGGCTTGCTAGGCCATTTCAGAGTGCAACCACAACATTGCTCTGGAGTCATATGTAGGCCAGACCAGGTAAGGACAGCAGATTTCTTTCCCTAAATGAATGAACCAGATGGATTTTTACAACAATCAATAATAGTTTCATGACACCATTACTGAGACTAGCTTTCAATTCCAGATTTCTATGAATTAATTGAATTTAAATTCTACCAACAGCTGTGGTGGGATTTGAATCCGTGTCCCAAGGGCATTAGCCTGTGCTTTTGGATTACTAATTTAGTGACATTACCACTATGCCACCGTCTCCAGCGCCCACGCACCACCCACCAACCGCAGCCCCCACCCCCCCCCCGCCCCCCACCAAATGTATGGCTGGAGAGATGGTGCAGGAGGCAGAGCTTTAGATTCCTGGGATATTGGGACTGGTTTGGGTGGTGGGACCTATACCGGCCAGATAGGTTGCAACTGAACAGAACTGGGACCAATGTCCTCGCCGGGTGATTTGCTGGTGCTATTGGGCAGAGTTTGAACTAATGGTGGGGGGATTGGCACCAGGATATAGCAATAAAAAAGAAAAAAGGATTGGGAGAGACAAATAGCACTACAGTAAAAGCTAGTAAGATATTAAGTGGGGGCAGGCTAAGAGGGAATGCAATAAAGTCTAAATTAGGTTTACAGCGCTTGAATGTAAATGCACAAAGAGTGGTAAATAAGGTTGGTGAGCTGCAGGCATAAATAGCTACATGGGAATATGATGTTGTGGCAGTGACAGAGACCTGGTTCAAAAAAGGGCAGGACTGGGTACTAAATATTCATGGGTACAAGGGGCTGAATTTTGAAATGCCGGTGGGTGTGGAAGTGAGTGCACGATTTGAAGATCGCATTCTCGGAGGTCAACACTGGGTCCCGCTGCCTCTGGAACATGAAGCAATTTTTTAAAGAGACATCAGGAAGGATGGAACGGGAAGCCTGTACACTTCCAATTAATTGGCAGTTGAGCTCATTGAGAAGTTTATTGAAAGGCTTGCCGAGGCAGTTTGCAAGTTTGAATAGAAAGGCCAGGGAAAACGCCATGTCTGGAACACGGCAGGGTGTAGAAGTTGTGAACACCGCGGGTGGCCATGAGGCTATTGGAAGGACTGTTTGGCATACTGTACAAGTGCAGAATAAAGCTCAGCTGCTCAAACAGTGCCACAGAGTAACCATTGCTGGAGCTGAAAGCTCCATTTGTCAGTGGTGAGTGGTAGGAATCTGGAGAGGGATGTGAGGCTGATGGCATCACTTGGGTAGCTGGGGTTGGCAGGGGAAGGCCTGGTGACTAAACAAACCCCAGCTGAAGAAGTTCGGATGGGAACAGGCCACTCTAGCATTAGACAGTGCAGCCAAGATGAGCTTCAGCAGACGCAACCTTCTGGACAGCAGGAGGTCAGAGGAGCATAATGGAGGGAAGGGCTGCACAGGGAAGAAGGCGCTACCCAACACATCGGATCTACCGCCCAAGAGTCAGCTACCTGCAAATGACTGAGCGTCAGTGCCGTAGAAGGCTACACCTATCCAGGCAGATGGTCTCGGACCTATGTGCTCTGATCCACAATGACCTGAGATCTTGTGTCCCCCATGGCAGTCCCATACCTGCAGCCATCAAGGTCACCAGCGCCCTGAATCTTTATGCAGGGATCATTTGCGGACCTAGGTGGGATTTCGTAGTCGCCAGCTCATCATGCCACCAGACAGGTCACAGATGTCATATTCTGGACAGCGGGGCACTACATCCACTTTAACATAGTTGGGCCAGTGTAGGCACAAAGGACATTGGGCTTTGCCGCCATTGATGGATTCCCTCCAGTCCAGGGGGTCATTAATTGCGCCCATGTAGCCATCCACGCCACTGATCAGCCAGTCAGATTCCCGAACAGAAAGAGCTATCAATCACTGAATGTCCAGCAGGTCTGTGACGACAGGAAGTGAATCTTGCACGTGCCCAGTTCCCAGGCAGCTGTGATGACTCCTTTATCCTGCCGGAGTATCAGGTGCCACACCTCTTCAGGTCCACACCCAGACTCCTGTGGGTGGCTGCTGTGAGATAAGGGCTATCCCTTAAAAAGATGGTTCCTGCCGCCCATCCGCTACCTAGACATGGATGGAGAGAGGCGCTACAACCAGAGCCACATACTAATATGGACCTGCATTGAACAGACCATTGGCATCTTGAAGACATGCTTCTGTTGCCTTGACAGTCAGGTGATACCCTCCAATACGAGCCAGCCAGAATGTCTCATATCGCGGGTGTCTGCTGTGTCCTTCACAACATGGCGATGTAAGGAGGCCTGGAGATGGATGAGGAGGAGGAGCCACAACACCACTCCACCTCAGAGGAGGACTGGGAGGAAGAAGTGGAGGAAGAGGAGGAAGGGATCACTCAAGAGGTGGTCGGTGCCCAAGTAGTTCTGTGCTGTAGCTTCACCAGGTTGACACCTCATTTTGAGGTATGCCTGGTGATGTTCCTGGCATGCCCTCCTGCACTCTTCATTGAACCAGGGGTGGTCCCACAGCTTGATGGTAATGGCAGAGTGGGGGAAATGCCGGGCCACGAGGTTACAGATTGTGGTTGAGTACCAGAGCGCCTCATGGATGCCCAGTTTTGCATTGCTAGATCTGTTCGAAAACTATCCCATTTAGCATGGTGGTGGTGCCACACAACATGATGGAGGGTATCCTCAATGTGAAGGTTTGACTTCTTCTCCACAAGGACTGTGCGGTGGTCACTCCTAGAAATACTGTCATGGACAGATGCATCTGCGGCAGGCAGATTGGTGAGGACGAGGTCAAGAATGTTTTTCCATCTTGTTGGTTCCCTCACCACCTGTCTAGCAGCTATGTCCTTTAGGACTCGGCTAGCTTGGTCAGTAGTGGTGCTACCAAGCCACTCTTGATGATGGACATTGAAGTCCCCCACCCAGAGTACATTCTGTGCCCTTGTCACCCTCAGTGTTTCCTCCAAGTGATGTTCAACATGGAGGAGTACTGATTTATCAGCTGAGGGAGGGCGGTAGGTGGTAATCAGCAGGAGGTTTCCTTGCCCATGTTTGACCTGGTGCCATGAGACTTCATGGGGTCCAGAGTCAACGTTGAGGACTCCCAGGGCTACTCCCTCCCGACTGCATACCACTGTGCTGCCACCTCTGCTGGGTCTGTCCTGCCGGTGGGACAGGACATACCCGGGGATGGTGATGGCAGTGTCTGGGAAATTGTAAGGTATGATTCCGTGAGTATGACTATGTCAGGCAGTTGCTTGACTAGTCTGTGGGACAGCTCTCACAACTTTGGCACAAGCCCCCAGATGTTCATAAGGAGGACTTTTCAGGGTCGCCAGGGCTGGGTTTGCCATTGTCGTTTCTGGTGCCTAGGTCGATGCCGGGTGGTCCATATGGTTTCATTCTTTATTGACTTCGTAGCGGTTAGATACAACTGAATGGCTTGCTAGGCCATTTCAGAGGACATTTAAGAGTCAACCACATTGCTGCAGGTCTGGAGTTACATGTATGCATATTTCCTTCCCTAAAGGACTTCAGTGAATCAGATGGGTTTTTACAATAATCGACAATGGTTTCATGGCCATCATTAGACTAGCTTTTTAATTCCAGATTTATTAATTGAATTCAAATTCTATCTTCTGCTGTGGTGGGATTCAAACCCATGCCCCCAGAGAAATATCCTGGGTCTCTGGGTTACTAGTCCAGTGACAATACCACTACGCCACTGCCTCTCCGATCTGATGCAGATCTGGGGAGAGGGGATCTATTTTTTTTCTTTGGGGGCAGGGGGTGATAGTAGTGAATGTTGTGAGAAACAAGGAAATTGATTCGAAAAAACCAGGTCAATGATAGAAATGTCAGAGGTCACAAGACCTAGCTAGATGTCAAGGTGAAAAAGGCTGTCATGTGCGTAATATACAGATGAGGTTGATTGAGATCATGAAGATAGAAAAATCAAAAGAATTTCAGGTGGAGTCTGGAATGACCAAAGAGAACTCACTTGATGCAGAAGCTAAGTGAGAAGACTTCAGTTTCCAGGGAAAGTATGAGTGGTAGATGAGAAGGACTTTGAAGCAGAGGAGGAAGAAGGTAATGGGTAAGATGCTCAAATAAAGAGGAATGCCGATGCGATCAACAAATCGAAACAAACCTTAGCACCCATTTCTGATGACAAATCACACCCAAACATTAACCATTCTTTTCAGATGCTGCTCAACCTGCTGTACACTTCAAACATTGTTTCTCAAACTTTAAAGCACATAGAGCTTGCCCAAACTCATTTCACTTAGGATGTGTGCAGCCAGTAGAAACAAGAAAACTTTCAGCTTAGACCAGTTTAAACTTATGCCACCAAAGTAATAGAACAGTCTTCAATCCCATTATACCCCCATCTAATCTACTTTGTATGGTTTTACCATATTTGTTTGCTAATTGTAATTTCCTAATCTATACTCTCCAAATTTACAGTGGCACAGTAGATTTAAATATTAACTTAAATAACTTGAGCAGGGAGATGCCAAACCAAGGTTGTGCATCGTCCTGCAGGACAGAAGGAAAAGGAGTAGAAAATAGCAACTCAAAACTGGGCATCCATGAGGCGCTGTGGGCCATCAGCAGCAGCAGAATTGTATTTAACCACAATCTGTAACCTCATGGCTCAGCACATCCCTCACTCTACCATTATCATCAACTCAGGAGACCAACCCTGGTTCAATGAAGAGTGCAGGAGGACATGCCAGGAGCAGCACCAGGCATTCCTCAAAATGAGGTGTTAGCCTGGTGAAGCTACAACACAGGACTACATGCAGCCAAACAGCGAAGGCAGCATGCGAGAAACAGAGCTAAACGATCCCACAACCAATGGATCAGACCTAAGCTCTGCAGTCCTGCCAGATCCAGTCGTGAATGGTGGTGGACAATTAAACAACTGACAGGAGCAGCAGGCTCCACAAACATCCCCATCCTCAATGATGGGGGAGCCCAGCACATCAGTGCAAAAGACAAGGCTGAAGCATTTGCATCCATCTTCAGCCAGAAGTGCCAAGTGGATGATCCATCTCGGCCTCCTCCTGAGGTCCCCAGCATCACAGATGCCAGTCTTCAGCCAATGCGATTCACTCCACGTGATATCAAGAAATGGCTGAAGGCACTTGATATTGCAAAGGCTATGGGCCCTGACAACATTCCGGCAATAGTACTGCAGACCTGTGCTCCAGAAATAGCCGCGCCCCTAGCCAAACTGTTCCAGTATAGCTACAACATTGGCAACTACCCGGCAATGTGGAAAATTGCCCAGGTATGTCCTGTACACAAAAAGCAGGACAAGTCCAACCTGGCCAGTTACCACCCCATCAGTCTACTCTCGATCATCAGTGAAGTGAAGGAAGGGGTCATCGATAGTGATATCTAGCGACACTTGCTCAGCAATAACCTGCTCACCGACGCTCAGTTTGGGTTCCGCCAGGGCCATTCGGCTCCTAACCTCATTACAGCCTTGGTCCAAACATGGACAAAAGAACTGAACTCAAGAGGTGAGGTGAGAGTGCCTGCTCTTGACATCAAGGCAACATTTGACTGAGTATGGCATCAAGGAGTCCTAGCAAAACTGGAGTCAATGGAAATCAGGTGAAAACTCTCCGCTGGTTGTAGTCATACCTAGCACAAAGGAAGATGGCTGTGGTTGTTGGAGATCAATCATCTCAATCCCAGGACATTACTGCAGGAGGTCATCAGGGTAGTGCCCTCGGCCCAACCATCTTCAGCTGCTTCATCAATGACCTTCCCTCCATAAGGTCAGAAGTGGGGGTGTTCACGAATGATTACACAATGTTCAGCACCATTCGCAACTCCTCAGATACTGAAGCAGCCTGTGTCCGTATGCAGCAAGACCTGAACAACATCCAGGCTTGAGCTGATAAGTGGCAAGTAACATTTGTGCTGCACAAGTGCCAGGCAATGACCATCTCCAACAAGAGATAATCTAACCATCTCCCCTTGACGTTCAATGGCAGTGCTATCGCTAATTTCCCCACTATCAACATCCTGGGGTCACCATTGATCGGAAATTGTACTGGACCAGCCACATAAATACTGTGGTTACAAGAGCAGGTCAGAGGCTGGGAATTCTGCAGCAAGTAACTAACCTCTAAGGAGAACATAAGGTGAAGCCAAGTCAATATGAATCAATGTGGCCTCCTGTTTAACAAGCTGGTGTATGAAATAAACTGTTCCACACATTCATTTAATAATCACAGAAGTGACGGAAATCAAAAGGTTCAAAGTGGATCCTTGTCTCCGTTCAATAGACTACTTTTGTCCAGCAGGTGGTGCTCATTGATGGTTCTGAGAAAAAGTCTACTGGTCTTTGCAATCCAAGACACAATTTCAATTAAACACAAAGGGACTAAAATGGGTTATGGCCCGTTTTCGGGCATGGTAGCAAGGCTCGCAACTTGACTGTGCCCATTGCCATTGAGGCAAGCAGCTTGCAGACATATTGCTGCTTCCTCGTTTACCTGATTGTAGCATTGGCCTGAGCAGGGCCCACGCTGCTGGTTGCCTGAGTGCTCAGCACGGGGCTGAGCAGCATTCGCTGTGAGCACATGGTGCAAACAGCCTGTTCGACTTAAAGGGGTACTCCACTCAGTGGAAGGGAGCTGCTGCTGGCTGTTTGTACTGACACTGGCTGCATGTAGGAGCTGAATAAATGGAGCACCAGGGAAGCGAGAGGGCTCCTAGGTTCACAGATGTGGCGCTGGAGCAGTGGTGGAGGTGAACAGAAGGAGAGAGAACAGGAGCTGGATTTTACCGGCCCATTGGGGGCAGGCTGGGAGGCGGAAAGGGTGACAAAATGGCATGGAAACTCAGTGGGTGGTGTGCTCATTGTCTTTCTGGACAGGTGGCAGAGGGCCCGCCTGCCTGGAGCACAATTGAGCCACTTAAATGGCCTATTAAGGGCCTTTTCCTGCCTTGCTGACATTTTACCAGCATTTGGGGGCCCTCCACCGTGAGGGGAGACTCCCAGGTAAACCCTGGCTGTTTCGTAGGAGGCTCCAGTGGACGTATGCCCTCCGTTTCGACATTCTCTGGCCCACAGAGGTGACTTGGTGCTGTTTGAAACTGGTTATGTAATTTTTACAGATTTTATGAATAAAGTATATTTTGGAAATAAAAAAACAGAGGTGCCCCCAGCGACAATGACCACCCCGTAGCAACGGTGCTGCCTGCCCTCAGCGACATCACCCGCCCCACCCCTCACTAGGGCCTGCCTGACTGGCCCCAGCACCCCCAAACACCACTTACCTGCATTTGGGGGTGCATGACCACTGATGTGCCCTCATCCTCCAGGTGCAGCCCCAGCTGTGGCCACCGCTAACGCTGGCACTGCTGAACCGCTGGCCCTCTAATTGGCCAGCAGCTCTTGGGGTTGGGCCGCCATTCTGAACAGGGACGGTAGTCCATGCGGCAGCCACTTAACTGGTTGCCGCCGACAAAATGTGATCCCGAGTCCTGCTGACTGTCAAAGCGGGTTTGTGCCCTCCTGCTTTCAGCCCCAGTGGTGGATCCCCTGCCACCTGCATAAAATCCAGCCCCAGGTTTCCACAGGAAGCCAAGAGGCCCTCAAGCAACACCTGCCAAAGTGACTGGGAGCAGGCGGAAGGAGGTTGAACTGGGCACCAGTGCCACATGAAGTTTAATGCCCTCACAGGGGCGGTTGAGGTCAGTGAATGCATCTTCACATGACACCTACCCACTGCTCCGCCAACCTCTCATGCTGCTCAATGCACCCATATCCCCATCACTCACTCATTAGCAATCTCTGGCACTCAGGATTCAGGCCTAACATTCAGATGCTCCACTTCACCCTCACGCACATTCCAGTGTTGCCAGCCTCACACCCAGCTCACGCTGCTTCCAGACCCCTTCAGCTATTCAGCTGTGGCAGGCACATCACCCAAACACAGCGCAATGCAATTTCAGACATTCTGCTCTCTCTCTTTTAGGACAAGGTTGCACACAATGGAAGGAAGCAGAGTAGAACTGATGTTGAATTTTGTTTATTTAAGTTGCAGGACAGATTTCACAACAATAGGAAACTCAGTTGCTCTGAAGTCGCAATCGCAACGTTAATGCTATCATACAAATGAAAATATTATACACGCAATGCCAACAATTTGTTTGTCTGTATAAGCTAAGAGGAAAGGCCACTCATGGGCAGAGCCAAAATAATGTACTTGACCAGAGTCATAGAGTTATACAGCACAAAAACAGGCCCTTCGGCCCATCGTGTCTATGCCGGTCATCATGCACCTAACTATTCTAATCCCATTTCCAGCACTTGGCCCGTGGCCTTATATGCTATAGCATTTCAAATGCTCATCTAAATACTTCTTAAATGCTGTGAGGGTTCCTGCCTCTACCACCTCTTCAGGTAGTGTGTTCCAGATTCCAACCACCCTCTGAGTGAAAATTTATTTCCTCAAATCCCCTCTAAACCTCCTGCCCCTTACCTTAAATAGAGTCATAGAGTCGTACAGCATAGAAACAGGCCCTTCGGCCCACCGCGTTCATGCCGACCATAATGCCTATCTATACTAGTCCCACCTGCCTGCATTAATTCCATATCCCTCTATGCCTTACTCATTCAATTACCTGTCCAGATGCCTCTTAAATGTCGCTACTGTTCCTGCCTCCACCACCTCCTCAGGCAGCTCATTCCAGATGTAATCTATGCCCCTTGGTCATTGACTCCTCCGCTAAGGGAAAAAGTTTCTTCCTACCTAACCTACCAATGCCCCTCATAATTTTGTATGTCTCAATCATGTCCCCCCTCAGCCTTCTCTACTTTAAGGAAAACAACCACAGCCATTTCAGTCTTTCTTCATAGCTGAATACTCCAGCCCAGGCTACATCCTGGGGAATCTCCTCTGCACCTCTCCAGTGCAATTACATCCTTCCTATAGTGTGGTGACCAGAACTGTACACAGTACTCCAGCTGTGACCTAACCAGCATTTTATGCAGCTCCATCATAACCTCCCTGCTCTCATATTCTATGCCTCGGCTAATAAAGGCAAGTATCCCATATACCTTCCTAACCATCTTATCTATCTATGCTACTGCCTTCAGTGATCCATGGACAAGTACACCAAGATCCCTCTGACCCTCTGTACTTCCTAGGGTCCTACCATCCATTGTATATTCCCTTGCCTTGTTAGTCTTCCCAAAATGCATCACCTCACACTTCTCAGGATTAAATTCCATTTGCCACTGCTCTGCCTATATTACCAGCCCATCTCTATCGTCCTGTAATCTAAGGCTTTCCTCCTCACTATTTACAACACCACCAATTTTCGTGTCATCTGCGAACTTACTGATCATATCTCCTATGTTCACGTCTAAATCATTAATGTACACTACAAACAGCAAGGGTCCCAGCACCGATCCCTGTGGTACCCCAATCGCAAAAACAACCCTCGACCATCACCCTCTGCCTCCAGTCACTAAGCCAATTTTGGATCCAATTTGCCAAATTGCCCTGGATCCCATGGGCTCTTACCTTCTTAACCAATCTCTCATGCGGGACCTTATCAAAAGCCTTACTGAAGTCCATGTAGACTACATCAACTGCTTTACCCTCATCTACACATCTAGTCACTGCCTCGAAAAATTCAATCAAGTTAGTTAGACACGATCTCCCCCTGACAAAGCCAAGCTGACTATCCCTGATTAATCCCTGCCTCTCCAAGTGGAGATTAATCCAGTCCCTCAGAATTTTTTCCAATAGTTTCCCAACCACTGATGTTAGACTTACCGGCCTGTAATTACCTGGTTTATCCCTGCTACCCTTCTTGAATAATGGTACCACATTTGCTGTCCTCCAATCCTCTGGTACCTCTCCTGTGGACAGAGAGGTTTTGAAAATTTGTGTCAAAGCCCCTGCTATCTCCTCCCAAAGCATCACATAACAGCCTGGGATACATCTCATTTGGGCCTGAGGATTTATCCACTTTTAAGCCCACTAAAACAGCTAATACTTCCTCCCTTTCAATGCTAATATGTTCAAGTATATAAGTATAGAATGGCTAAAGTGGACTGGAAACAAAGATTTTACGGTGGGACAGTTGACGAGCAGTGGAGGACTTTCAAAGCTATTTTTCAAAGTGCTCAGCAAAAGTATATTCCAGTGAAAAGGAAGGACTGGAAGAAAAGGGGTAATCTGCCATGGGTGTCTAAGGAAATAAGGGAGGCTATCAAATTGAAAGAGAAGGCATACAAAGTGGCCAAAAGCAGCATGAAACTAGAAGATTGGGAAAACTTTAAAGGTCAACAGAAAGCTACAAAAAGAGCTATAAAGAAAATTAAGATAGAACATGAGAAAAAACTAGCACAGAATATAAAGACAGATAGTAAAAGTTTCTATAAATATATAAAACGAAAAAGAGTGGCTAAAGTAAACGTTGGTCCTTTAGAGGATGAGAAGGGGAATTTAGTTATGGGATATGATGAAATGGCCGAGGCATTGAACAGGTATTTTGTATCGGTCTTCACAGTGGAGGACATTAATAACATGCCAGTAATTGACAAAGAGACGAACGTAGGTGAGGACCTGGAAACAATCATTATTACGGAAGAGGTAGTGTTGGGCAAGCTAATGGAGCTAAGGATTGATAAGTCTCCTGGCCCTGATGGAATGCATCCCAGGGTACTAAAAGAGATGGCGGGAGAAATAGCAGGTGCACTGACGGTAATTTTCCAAAATTCGCTGGACTCTGGGGTAGTCCCAGCTGATTGGAAAACAGCAGATGTGACGCCACTGTTTAAAAAGGGAGGTAGACAAAAGATGGGGAATTATAGACCGGTTAGCTTAACCTCTGTAGTGGGGAAGATGCTTGAGTCTATTATCAAGGAAGAAATAGCAGGGCATCTCGATAGAAATTGTCCCGTTGGGCAGACGCAGCATGGGTTCATGAAGGGCAGGTCATGCTTGACAAATCTTTTGGAATTCTATGATGACATTACGAGCAAGGTGGACAATGGGGATCCAGTGGATGTGGTGTACCTAGATATCCAAAAGGCCTTCGACAAGGTGCCGCACAAAAGGCTGCTGCATAAGATAAGGATGCATAGCGTTCGGGGTAAAGTATTAGCATGGATAGAGGATTGGTTGACTAACAGGAAGCAGAGAGTGGGGATAAATGAGTGCTATTCTGGGTGGCAATCAGTCACTAGTGGTGTGCCTCAGGGATCGGTGTTGGGACCGCAATTATTTACAATTTATATAGATGATTTGGAGTTCGGGACCACGTGTCGGGTGTCAAAGTTTGCAGATGACACTAAGATGAGTGGCAGAGCAAAATGTGCAGATGACTGTGAAACTTTGCAGAGGAACATAGATACATTGAGTGAGTGGGCAAAGGTCTGGCAGATGGAATACAATGTTAATAAATGTGAAGTCATTCATTTCGGTAGGAGTAACAGTAAAATGGATTATTACTTGAATGGTAAAAAGTTGCAGCATGCTGCTATGCAGAGGGACCTAGGTGTCCTTGTGCATGAATCGCAGAAGGTTAGTCTGCAGGTACAGCAAGTAATTAGGAAGGCAAATGGAATTTTGTCCTTCATTGCTGAAGGGATTGAGTTTAAAAGCAGAGAGGTTATGTTGCAGCTGTATAAGGTACTGGTGAGGCCGCACCTGGCGTACTGTGTGCAGTTTTGGTCTCCTTACTTGAGAAAGGATATACTGGCACTGGAGAGGGTGCAGAGGAGGTTCACTAGGTTGATTCCGGAGTTGAGGGGGTTGGTTTATGAGGAGAGACTGAGTAGATTGGGATTATATTCATTGGAGTTCAGAAGAATGAGGGGGGATCTTATAGAAACATATAAAATCATGAAGGGAATAGATAAGATACAAGTAGAGAGGATGTTTCCACTGGCAGGTGAAGCTAGGACAAGAGGGCATATCTTCAAGATTAGAGGGAGCAGATTTAGGACTGAATTAAGAAGGTACTTCTTCATCCAGAGGGTTGTTAATCTATGGAATTCCTTGCCCAGTGAAGTAGTTGACGCTTCTTCAGTAAACGTCTTTAAAGCTAAGGTAGATATCTTTTTGAACAATAAAGGAATTAAGGGAAACGGTGGGAGCGCGGGTAAGTGGATCTGAGTCCACGAAAAGATCAGCCATGATCTTATTGAATGGCGGAGCAGGCTTGAGGGGCCGGACGGCCTACTCCTGCTCCTAGTTCTTATGATCTTATGAATTCCCCTCCCTGATCTCTACACCTACATGGTCCTTCTCCATAGTGAACACAGATGAAAGGTAATCATTTAAAACTTCACCTATGCCCTACGGATCCACACACAGATTGCCACTTTGGTCCTTAATGGGCCCTACTCTTTCCTTGGTTATCCTCTTGCCCTTAATATACTTTTAAAACGCCTTGGGATTTTCCTTTATCTTGTCTGCCAGTTTTTTTTCATGCCCCCTCTTCGCTCTCCTAATTACTTTTTCAACTACCATTACACTTTCTATACTCCTCTAGTGCCTCCGCTGTTTCAGCCCTCTGAATTTGCCATAAGCCTCCTTTCTTTTCCTGTTCCAATCCTCTATATCCCTTGACATCCAGGTTTCCCTGGACTTGTTGGTCCTACCCTTCACCTTAATGGGTACATGGCTCTGAACTCTCACTATTTCCTCTTTGAATGAGTCCCACTGGTCTGATGTGGACTTTCCTACAAGTACCTGCGCCCAGTCCACTTTGGCCAGATCCTGTTTTAACATATTGAAATCGGCCTCCCCCCAATTCAGTACCTTTATTCCCAGTCCATCTTTGTCCTTTTCCATAACTACCTTAAATCTTACAGAGTTATGGTCACTATCCCCGAAATGCTCCCCCACTGACACTTCTACCATTTGTCCGGCTTCATTCCCTAGGGTTAGGTCCATGACTGCCCTTTCTCTTGTAGGACTTTCTAAGTACTGGTTCAAAAAGCTCTCCTGTATGCATTTTAAGAATTCCGCCCCCTTTAAGCTTTTTGTGCGAAGACTATCCCAGTTGATATTTGGGAAGTTGAAATCCCCTACTATTATTACCCGATTATTTTTACACCTCTCTGAGATTTGCCTACATATCTGCTCCTTTATCTCTCCCTGACTGTTTGGAGGCCTGTAGTACACTCCCAGCCAAGTGACTACCCCCTTTTTGTTTTTAAGTTCTACCCATATGGCCTCATTTGAGGAACCTTCGAAGATATCATCCCTCCTTACTGCAGTAATTGACTCCTTGATCAATAGTGTAATGCCACCTCCTCTTTTAACCCCTCCCCTGTCTCATGTGAAGATTCTATACCCTGGAATACTAAGCTGCCAGTCCTGCCCCTCCCTCAACCATGTCTCTGCGATGGCAATAATATCATAACCCCATGTGCTAATCAACACCCTCAATTCATCTGCCTTACTAGTAAGACTCCTTGCATTAAATTAGATACATACAAACTTGCACTTTTCACTTGTGCCTTAACAGGTCTATATTTGCTCTGCCTTCCAGATTGACTCAGTTTCTCTTCTATATTTGACTGTGCATCACCCCCTACAGTCCCTCCACTCTGTATCCCATCCCCCTGCCAAATCAGTTTAAACCCTACCCCCCCAACAGCACTAGCAAACCTCCCAACAAGGAGGTTGGTCCCATTCCGGTTCAGGAGCAACCCGTCCATCTTGAACAGGTCCCACCTTTCCCAGAAACAGACCCAGTGATCCAGGAAACTAAAGCCCTCCCTCCTGCACCATCTCCTCAGCCACGTATTCATCTGCTCTCTCCTCCTATTCCTATACTCACTAGCATGTGGCACCGGGAGTAATCCAGAGATTACAACCTTTGAGGTCCTGCTTTTTAATCTGCTACCTATCTCCCTAAATTCTTGTTGCAGGACCTCATCCCTCTTTCTACCTATGTCATTGGTACCAATGTGTACCACGACCTCTGACTGTTCACCCTCCCCCTTCAGAATGTCCTGCAGCCGCTCCGTGACATCCTTGGCCCTAGCACCAGGGAGGCAAAATACCATCCTGGAGTCATGTTTATGGCCACAGAAATGCCTATCCATACCCCTTACGATAGAATCCCCTATCACTATAGCTCTTCCACTCCTTTTCCTTCCCTCCTGTGCAGCTCAGACACCCGTGGTGCCACAGACTTGGCTCTTGCTGCCTGAGAAGCTATTGCCCCCAACAGTATCCAAAGTGGAAAATCTGTTTGATAGGGAGATGGACCTGGGAGACTCCTGCACTACCTGCCTAGTTCTTCTACTCTGCCTGGCAGTCACCCATTCCTTTTCTGCCTTAGCAGTCTACCTGCGGTGAGACCACCTTCCTATACATGCTATCCACAATGATCTCAGCCTTGCGGATGCACCACAGTGTCTCCAGCTGCCGCTCCAGATCCGAAATGCATATTTTGAGTAGCTGCAGCTGGAGACACTTGCTGCACACATGTTCGCCCTGGACACTGGAAGTGTTCCTAACTTCCCACATTGCACAGGAGCATTCCGCACTGCCAAGCTGCCCTGCCATGACTTACCCTTAAATCATCGCCTTAAATTACCCAAAAATTAGATTATTTACACTAGGGACCTTAATTCCCTAAAAAAACTACCTACTATGTTAAAAAAAAACTGTTGACCTTTCCCTTTACTTTTAGCTACTTACCCAGCTATTTAGAGTTATTCCCTAACAGCAGTTATTCACCAACCAATCACCTTGTAGTTTTCCTATGATGTCACTTCTCACTTTGTTTTCAAACTCCGGCACACCTGGACTGTTCTCCGCTCTGCTCCCGGAAGGTAAGTGACTGGGCCGCGATCCTCGGGCTCAATTTATCGGCTCTGCTCTCGGCGTTCTCCCACAGGTCCACTCCGCTCCCAGAAGGTAAGAGTTTGGCTGTTAGTGGCACCAGACAAACACCCTCCTTCCAAAAAGGGCCTCCAACAAAAGCATTGAAACAAAATGCATTAGGCTTGATATTAATGCAGAGATGGGATCGGAGCAGTGGGTGGGGCCAAAACAGGGCAACAAATGCACAAAAGATTGTGGATGCCATAGGAATGTTCAACTTCAACAAGGATGTTTTGTGGTCATTTTACTTCATATTTCATGTCTCCACTACACGAGTGGATACGATACAGACCTGCATGACGAGACTTCACCTGAACTATTTAAAGGACCAGTTCACAGATGCAATGGTGGAAGAGGTTTGGAGTTTTGTGTATTGTCTTTAGTATTTAGTTAAATAGGAGAAAAATGGAAGAAAGGAGGACAAAGGGTGTGCCCAGATTCAACGAGGCATACCTGGATGTACTCCTGGATATAGTCAGAGCAGTGAAAGAGATTCTGTTTCCTAGCAATGGGAAGAATCAATCTGCAGTCACCACAAAGAAGGCATGGCTGGGGGTGAGCAACAGCAGTGTAATTATGAGGACTTGGATCCAGTGTAGGAAATATCTTAATGACCTAACTAGGTGAGCAAAGGTGACAAAGATTCACTTACATTCTGTAATTTTGTCTCATTAAACATAGTCCATTCACATCATACTTCACACCCTCTTAAGTTTCACAGCACCCATCATTCCATTTCAGTGCATCTCCTCACCTCTGTCTTCCTCCATCCAGTACTGCCGCTCATCCCAATCCTATGTAATGTGATGCCACCTCAATCAGCTCCCCCGATTCTCAGCACACATACTCAAATGATATTGTCAACATGCTCCTCAAATGCATGTGTCACTCGTGATGCAATTGTTCAAGTGTCACCTTCACTGAATGCACTGCATCCATTGGATATTCACCTGCCTTACAGCCATTTTATAAGGTTGTTGTCCCCACTTGAAGGAGAAAAGATTTCAAAATAGAAGGGAGAGGTACAGGACCGAAGGCGGACCCCACAAATCATGGAGCTCATCAATGTATAACAAGAGGCTTGGAGATTTGTAACATATCAACCTCTCTAAGCATTGGAGATGGCAAGTCTGAAAG
This sequence comes from Heterodontus francisci, assembly GCF_036365525.1. Taxonomy (NCBI): domain Eukaryota; kingdom Metazoa; phylum Chordata; class Chondrichthyes; order Heterodontiformes; family Heterodontidae; genus Heterodontus; species Heterodontus francisci. The sequence continues at coordinate 116,708,023 of NC_090374.1, forward strand.
CTTATCATTGCAAGATGACAGAATTAATCACTTAGACCCACATCTCATACAAGACCAAGTCACCTTGACGAATTCAACATCTAATGAAATATGATCACCTTAATCATGTGCATTTCAATTTTTGTACATTCCCATGACTAAATCATATCTGTCTCTTCTCCAGGGCCATCACATGAAGAACAGGCATCAACGACAAGGAAAATAAAAGAGGGTGAGAAGCAACTGTGTGAGTTACTGGCAGTCTGGCCAAGCACATTCTCTGCAATGTCCAAGAGGACGGAGGAAGCCAGCTCAAACATTTGTGGAGTGATGTCGCAGATTCTTGCAAAAATATCTTCCATTGAGCAAATGGCCTTCTCTCCACAATGTCCCAGAGACTCACAAAGCTCTGTGAACTATGAATACCAACATGTCTACCACCTTACACAGGATGGCACAGATGCAGGCTCCAAGGTGTCACGGATCTCCTACAATCTGGTCTCCTGCAGAGGCATAGAGGCAGCAGTGATGTGTTGCTGGCCCAGGAGAAGGTTGATAGTGATAAAGGAGAAGAAAATGCACACCCCTCTCAAAGCATTGGCATGTCTTACTTATTGCCACCCCTTCAACCAGTACCCAACATACTGTCTCTCCTCCCATTGGCCCAATCTACCCCTGCACAGGTATAGGTAGAACAGTCTTTGGTGAGACCCTCATAGGCTCCAACACTCAGAGGTTGTCGGCCATGAGCACCTTAAAAGTCAAAGCAGGGATCAGAACAGCCTACTCTAGCTCTGGTGATGCCAAACAGATAACACCATGTAGAAGTGCTTGTGGAGGGGGCAGGGGATGTGACAGTTACTTTGGCCCAGTGTGAGTGAATAACTGAACCTTCAAGCTATTAGTGAATGCCTGGCATCCCAAGCAGCAATGTGATCGGCCATTATCAGAATCCTCATCTGGTGAGAAGTGCTGAGCAGTTTATTCCTTGTGTCCTCGCTGTTGCACTGTGTTCTGCAGAACACAGCTCACCATAACTATCTTGGAGCCCTGGCTGGTGAGTACTGAAGGGCATCTCCAAACCTGTCCAGGCACTTGAAGAGCAACTTAAGCATGCTGATGGCTTGCTCAATGATACACCTGTTTGTCATATGGTTTATGTCGTAGCACTCCCGGTGTGCATCAGTGGGGTTCCTCAGAGGTGTCATCAACCAGGTTTGAAGGTGTTATTTTTGTCACCTAGCAACCACCCTTTAAAAGACTGGTTGTAGGTCTGAACATGTCAGAGATATTGGACGACCACATTGTGAAAACATCACAGTAGCTCCCAAGCAATCTGCTGCAGACCTGCATGAACCTTGTCTTGTGGTTTCACATTGATAGAATGAAATTCCTTGCAGTTGACGAATGGTCCTGGTTGATCTGAGATGCGTGGACTGCCACATGTGTGCAATAAATGGCACCCTGCACCTTTGGGGAGCTAGCCAGAGACACAAATCCGAATGCCCACTCATGTTGGCTATTGTCATCACATGGGAAGTTTACATACTTCCCAGTCCTGGCAAACAATCCACCTAACACCTAGCTTATGCATTTACATGTAGTTGACTGCAAGACCCTCAATATGTCCAGTAGTGTCCTGGAAGTAACTTGTAGAGTCACTGGTAATACATGGCCACCAGGTCCAACTGGTAGCAGATCTCCTAGGAGGCAGCAGACGTCTATGACCACCTAATATGACAATCTCAGCCTTTGGAAAGATCGCTCTTCTGAGAGATCAAGGAAACTGAGCCTCTGTTTGTACACCCTGCTACATGGGTGGTGCGTCCTACGAACTCAGGCTGTCAGTTACTCCTTTCTCTGTAGGCCACCTGCAGCTCCCTCCACAGCATGCTTTTGCTGCTGATGATGCTAATTCCCTTCCTTGTTTAAAGTCCGAGCAAAAGCAGCCACCCCTCCTGATGTTCTCTGTGTGAACACCTCCAAACTGTATAAATAAGTCTTTCACAATAAATACTATCACCAAACCATTTACCAAAGGAAACTAAGAAGTGCCGCTCAATCTTGCCTCAGTTTCAATGCTGAGTTTGTTAACCTCTTTAAGGTCTTTAGGATCAACAAATGACTCTTGCGTTCTATGAACAGTATCAGAATCAATTTAGGACTGAAGTCGGATACAGTGAGTATTTATCACTTGCAACCACCAACTTGTGAAACTCTAACTTACACTGCAGTGTCATCGGCGGCAAGCATAAAAGTCTCAAAATTTTCAGTCAAAGATTGTGAAAACCTTCTGGTTTCAGTCATGCACCAAGACCAAAAGTGCAAGCAATAGAAATTATGTATACCTCTCAGCCTACTCTAGTTTTACAGTATTAGCACAGGTTAATAAGTAACGAAAATCAGACCAAAGCTCATCCCGATAGCTCAGTTCTTAAACGTAATGGTTTGCAATGTAATGAACCATGCAAGACACCGGGATCATTTGCTGATTAGTTGATCTCGGTCAGGTGATAGTGCCTTTGGCCTCATCAACCCTAAGCGAAGAAGCAGAGGGGTGGGGTAGGTCAGCAAGTGTTCCAACTCCTGACTGCAATTCTGCACCTCTTGCTGGAAAACTGTTGCATCATTAGATTAGATAAAATAAGTACAGGACTGATCTTGGTGGCAACACCACCCATGATAGGTCACCCTGCCAATACTTGTATATGATGGATGGGTAAGGCAGCGGACAGCTGCCTGCACCTGAGGAACTCTATCCAGAATGTCAGTGCCTCTAGTAGAGGAGGAGATAAAATAAAGGGGTAAGTCAAACTACTGAAATTAAGTGTCAATCAATTGCAACAAAACGCTTTACCTTGGCTTTATTCCTCCATATGTATAAGATGACCATGCAATGCTGGACTTCTCCCAATACCTTTGGCATTGATTCAAACTTGATTGGATACTTTTTCTCCTTCTTGGCTTTATATCTGCATCTAAAAAAATAAAATAAAGTATAATGATCTTATGTTTTAAAATTCTAATTCTCAATAAAATATCCCACTTGAGATTATAATTAAATATCCTGACTGATCTTTAATTAACAAATCCCACTGCGTAGTACCATATCATTACTTTGCCTCGATGCACTTTTGCTCAGCATGGTCTAAGGCATAAGGAAGCTGGAACATAGAAAGGTTATATGGCCTATCAATTTCACTTTCCATTTCATCTGCTTAATCACCTAATGGAAGGATGTGCAATTTTTTCTCTGGTTCCTCCAGATCTCCCACGCTAGATAGTCAGGTAAAACAACACAATATTTATCTGCATTTACAGCTCCATTATTCAAGGTTAGGTCAGTAGCTTTTCATCTAAGAGATTTCTTTAATCGCAGCAGCACAAGTTTCACGAAGTGTTTGTTTAACTAGGGTCTAAAGTTAACCCTGTAATCTTCAAATGCCCATGGAGTTTCCATTCCCACACTTTTAAATGGGATACATGCATCCAATATTCCATTTGGGACATTTAGTATTCTAGCACCAAGTTCATGATGAACTAGATTTTGACTAACAAAAAGGCATTCACCAGAAATGTATCTCTTTCTTTTCTGAAATTAAAATTATCGTATTATCTCCTGCATTAACCAATTCTGTCCTAAGAACAGAGAACAGTGGAACTCCTTACCTTCCTCAATCTTTCCCAATTCATACAATCTTCACATTTTTAAAGCCTAAATTTGAATCACACAATTACTCCTTCTTGTTTAAGCTCCACTCTAGAGACTTGAGCACACAATCTAGGCTGGCACTTTAGTGTAGTACTGAGGGAGTGCTGCACTATCGAAGTACAGTTTTTGTGATGAGATGATTGGCCCTCTCATGTGGATGTAAAATATCCCACTGCATATTTAAAGACTGGGGGAGCTCTCCTAGTGTTCTAACCAATATTTATCTCTCACTCAGCATCACAAACAGATAATCTGGTCATTAACCTAACTATATTTGTTGGACCTTGCCGTGTACAAATTGGCTGCTGTAATTTCCTAGATTACAACAGTGACTGCACTTCAAAAGTAGTTCATTATCTGTGAAGCACTTTTGAGACTTCTTGAGATTATGAAAAGTGTTATAGAAATACAAGTTCTTTCTTTAAGATATAGTAGGGTAATTTAAGTCTAATACAAAGTAATGCAGCAACAACAACTTGCATTTAACATAGTAATATGTCCCAAGGCACTTCACAGGAGCGCTATCAAACAAAATATGACACTAAGCCAAATAAGGAAATATTAGGACAAATGACCAAAAGCATAATCAAGAGGTAGGTTTTAAGGAATGTCTTTAAGGAGTAGAAAGGAAGATGGGTGGAGAGGTTTAAGGAGGGAATTCCAGAGCTTAGGGCCGAGGCAGCTGATGGCACAGGAGAACTTCCTTGACCAGTATTTTCTCGGTCCAACTAGAAAGAAAGTATTGCTGGATCCGGTACTGGGGAATGAGGTGGGACAATTGGACCAAGTGACTGTGGGGGAGCGCTTGGGTAAGAGTGTTCATCGTATCAATAGGTTTATATTGGTAATGGAGAACAGCAAGGAACAATCTAAAGTAGAATGTCTAAATTGGAAAAGGACTAACTTAATGGAATGAGAAGGGATCTAGTCAGGCTAAAATAAAACCAAAGACTGATAGGAAAAACTGTAACAGAACAATCTGTGATCTTTAAGAAGGAGATGTTTCAGGTACAGGCTAGGTATGTTCCAAGAAGCACGAAAGATAGGGGAACCAAAGCCAGGCTCCTTGGATGACAAAGGAGATATAGAATATGATGAAACAAAAAAAAAGGATGTATGATGATTGGCAGGTGAATATTTCAAGCAAGAACCAGGCCAAATACATTAAGTTGAGAGGGGAAGTGAAGAGGAAAATAAGACTGGCAAATAGAGAATATGAGAATAGAACAGCAGTTAACATAAAAAGGAACACAAACATTTCCTACCTGTAAATAGTAAGTGGGTAGTAAGAGGCGGGGTGTGTCCTATAAGGGGCAAAGAGGGTGATATATGCCTAGAGGCAGAGGACAAGGCTAGAATACTTAATGAATACTTTCTATCTGTGTTTACTAAGGAAGAGGATGCTGATAAAATATCAGTAGAAGTGGAGATGGGACAGGTAATGGATTGGGTGAAAACTGATACGCAGGATGCACTGGAAAGGCCGGCAATGCTCAGAGTAGATAAAACGCCTGATCCCGATGGCTTGCATCCTAGGTTGCTAAAGGAATTGAAAGCGGAAATAGTGGAAGGGCTTACCAAGATATGGGGGAGATGCCAGAGGATTGGAGAGTTCCAAATGTGACACCCTTATTCAAGAAAGTATGTAAGGATATTCATAGCAGCTACAGGCCGGTCAGTTTAACATCAGTGGTGGGTAAGGTTTTAGAAACAATAATCAAGGAAAAAAATCAACAGGCACTTGGAGAGGTTTGAGGGAATTAGGGAGAGCCAGCACAGATTGGTAAAAGGCAGATCGTGTTTGACTAACCTCATTGAATTTTTTGATGAACAGAGAAGGTTGATCAATGGATGTTGTCGAAAAAGATTTTAAGAAAGCATTTGACAAAGTACCACATAAAAGGCTGATTAACAAAATTGAGGCTCATGGCATAGGAGGGTCAGTGTCCAATTGAATAAAAAATTGGCAGAAGGACAAAAAACAGCAAGTCATGGTAAATGGTTGTTTTTCAGACTGGAGGATGGTAGACGGTGGTGTTCCCCAAGGGTCAGTGCTAGGAGCTTGGATCTTGGAATGCAGAGTAAAATTTCAAAATTTGCCTGTGATACCAACTTGGAGGAATGGCAAACAGTCAGGATGATACCAATTGCCTACAACAGGACATAGCGACTAACAGAATGGGCAAAGAAGTAGCAGATGGAATATAAAATAGAGAAGTGTGAGGTGATCTATTTTGGCAGAAGGGATAGATAGAGGCAATATAGACTTAGTGGCACAGTTCTAAAGAGGGCTGGATTTAGTGAGACCATTTGCAGCGGAAATGAAGGCATGCACGGGAGGGCCTGAGAATAGCGTTGGACACGTCCACCCGAAAATCCGACATCGTGGCATGAGTTCTGAATTTAGTCAGTGGCGGGAAAGCACCAAGGTGGCGTTGCCACACTGATTCGATGGATCTGCCATTTAAATTGCAGAACAGTTAGTTAAAATACATTTGCATGCAATTGAAAGTGATTCAGTGGGGGGCTTGGGATTAAATGAACGATGGGCGGCCCTCACGTGCCTTCTGATTCCCAGCCATTGAAATGTGGTGGCACCAAAGTGAGGCCTCAGTGCCATGACAGGTAGGCAGCCATGGCCAGCACTAGACAGGGAAAGAGGGGAGCGGAGGCCATTGTTGGCCTCTATGGGTGGGCTTGGTCTTGGGCGGTTGCCATGGGTGGGAATACTATCGGGTGGTCAGCAAGTGTGGCCATACTGCTGGGTGAGAGGGTCAGGTGACCATACTACCAGGCGAGAAGGTCGGATGGCTATGCTATTGGGTCAGAGGGTTGGCTCTCAGCAAGGGTGGGCACTGAGGGCCATCTGTGTGTAAGCCAAGCGGAGTAGCAAGTCGTCTCTGCAAGGACAGCGTTCTGTAGGCCTACTGATCACTTGGCATGCGTCTCACACACCCTGTCTTTGTGGACCCCCTTGGCGTGATGCGACACCTCCGACGGAGGGAGTACCAGGAAGCAGCTGTGCCTGCCTGTGAAGCTCCATGACGTGAGCAACAGCAGCCGGCCATGCCAAGAAGGGCGCACCTGCACCAGAGTGTGTGCCGGACTTGAATCAGTACTTCCAAAAGTCCAAGCAGCATGGTCAGTGAAGATTGAGACTCTCCATGGAGGCCGTCATGAAATTATGCCCATGCTGCAGGACGAGTTGCAACCTATGCGATTCAGTAATCATCCGATGTCAGTGGCCCTGAAGATCACAGTGGCACTCACCTTTCACACATCTGGATTTTTCCAGCGATCCACTGGGGATATGTGTGGAATCCCCCAGGCAGCAGCCCACTCCTGCATCAATAATGTGACCAACACCTTGTTCAAGAGGGCCAGCGGTTACGTGCGCTACTGGACCGAACCTGACAGTCAAGCAGAGAGGGCTATCAGATTCGGGACCATCACTGGATTTGCCAGGTGCAAGGTGTGATAGATTGTATGCATGTGGCCATCAACAGGAAGGACTTACATTCCACCAACGTTCAACTAGTCTGCGACCACTGGAAGCGTTTCCTTCAGGTGTGTGCTCGCTTCCCAGGAAGCAGCCACGGCACCTACATACTTCGACAGTCCCAGTTGCCACAACTTTTCAGGCCCCCTCATTCGCCTTCAAGGATGGATTCTCAGGGACAAGGGCTACCCATTGAAGACATAGATACTGACGCCTGTGAGGAACCCTCGCAACGCTGCAGAGGAGAGGTGCAACACTTGCCACGGCTCCACCCAAGTGACCATCGAGTAGGCCATTGGACTGCTGCAGAGGAGATTTCAGTGCCTGATTGATCCAGTGGAGCCCTGCAGTATGCCCCAGTGAGGGTCTCACGTATCATGGTAGTCATGGTAGTCTGCTGTGTTCTGCACAATCTAGCCCTGCAGAGCGGGGAGACCTTGCCTGAAGAGGACATGATTGTTCGCCACCCTTCAACTGATGAGGAGGGCATGGAGGAGGCAAATGAGCATGGCAGCACTGGATGTTGAACCCCTTGCACTGGAGGGCAGGCACATTGAGCAACGTACCAAGGAGGCAAGAGATAGTCTCATAGTTACCAACTTCCAGCCACCACGATGGCCTCTCAGAGTGAAAACAGTAAAGTCTGTTGCCTCCTTTCTATTTGGGTTCCATGTCTAGTGCCTAGTTTAACCACATGCTCTGGCCCATGTGATATGCTTACCAAAGTTGGACTGTGCCTACACAGGCAGCCCAATAAGGCAAAAGGGTGAGGTCAGAATCTCACAATAAAGACACAAAAGAATAAGCATTTTCCACAATGAATATTAAGTTCAATAATGAAAAAACTTTATAACACAAAACAAATGGTAAATGTCAAAAACCCGCAAAATCCCAAGTGTGTCTAGGTAGGTTTTCCTAATACGTTTTCGAGTGCTTCTACAAGGTATGACCCCTGTGCTAGCATCTGGATTGGAGGCAGGCTGCCCCTTGGCCTGTGATGACTTTGGCGGGCATCCTATGGCTGCCTGAGGCCTGGAGGGCCCCAACTGCATGACGGTTTCCTGCACTGGTGCAGGACACTCCTCAGGCACCATGGCTACTGGAGCTGGCTCACTGGCGGAGGGGTTGAAGAGCCACTGTCTACACTCAGTGTGCCCTGAGGGGAGCTCTCAGGTGTGGAGGGCAGCCTCTCCTCCTCCCTCAAGGCTCACTTGAACTTCCCTTCCGACCAGAGAAGGACGAAGAGCTGGAGAAGATTCCAGGCACCTTCACCTTCTCTCGCCTTGCCACTGCTGCGTTGAGCTCACAGCCAAGGTGATGGTGTGTAAGTCTGCACACATCTGTGGAATCTGGCTTTCCATGAGGGTCACAAAAATCTTGATGGAGGAAGCCATGTGCTCAAATGCCTGAGACATGGCAGTACTCATGGCTTGGATGAACTCCTCCATTGTCCACTCATGGCTGTGCATGGCCTAGAACCATAGAACCATAGAAAAGTAACGGCACAGAAACAGGCCATTCAGCCCATCGTGTGTGCGTCAGCTGAAAAATCTAACCACCCAATCAAATCCCACCTTCCAGCTCCTTGAGGCTTACAGCATTTCAGCTGCAGGTCCAGGTACCTTTTAAATGAGTTGAGGGTTTCTGCCTCCACCACCGGTCCTGGTAGTGAATTCCAGACACCCACCACCCTCTGGGTGAAAAGGTTTTTTTTTGTCTCCTCTAATCCTTCTATCAATCACCTTAAATCTGTGTCCCACTGATAACTGAACTCTGCAAGGGGAAACAGGTCCTTCCAGTCTACTCTATCTAGGACCCTCATAATTTTGCGCCTCAATTAAGTCATCCCTCAGTCTCCTCTGTTCGAAGGAAAACAACCCTAGCCTATCCAATCTTTCCTCATAGCCACAATTTTCAAGCCCTGGCAACATTCTTGTAAATCTCCTCTGTACTCTCTCGTGAGCAATTATGTCCTTCCTGTAATGTGATCAGAACTGTACGCAATACTCCAGCTGTGGCCTAACCAATGTTTTATACAGTTCCAGCATTACATCCCTGTTTTTGCATTCTATATCTTGGCCAATAAAGGAAAGCATTCCATATGCCTTCTTCACCACTCTGTCAACCTGTCCTGCCACCTTCAGGGACCTGTGGACATGCAAGCCAAGGTCTCTCACTTTCTTTACCCCTCAATATCCTCCCGTTTATTGTTTTTTCTCCTGCTTTGTTTGCCGTCCCCAAATGCATTACCTCACACTTCTCCGGATTGAATTCCAGTTGCCACATTTCTGCCCACTCAACCAAACCATTGATATCATTCTGGAGTCTACAGCTATCCTCTTCACTATCAACATGGCCTCTGGCATCTCTTCCAGATGTTGCCTCACCTCTCTCTGCAACTCCAGCATGTCCTGTGCTGTCGACACCTGAGGCTCGTCATCAGCCTTGGGCTCAGAATGGGCCTGGCCACCCACAGTCCTCTGACTGTCAGAGCCTTGGCTGTCTCAGCCTCAGCCAGTTGCTCGGGCAAGTATGTGGTGCCCTCACCAACTTGTGACCCCAATTCTAAAGCCGAGCGCAAACCCACTGAGGTGAAAGTATTTGTGCTGGTGGAAGATGCAGGAGTGTCATGTGACGGTACATCCTCTGACTGCTCCTCCTCGGAGGTTGACTGCTGTCCCCCTCCTGATGGAGTTTCCTGTGGACTCCAACCTGCATGAGAGAACACAAACATGTGTGGGTTAGGCTGTGTAGATCTCACCACCATATGCATGCGTGATGTGGATCTCCAGAAGTGTGTTGGATGTCGATTGAAAACAATCCTTACTCTCTTGCATGGAGACTCCAGTCTCACCACCTGCTATTGAGCAGCTGCACTGGGTCTACACTAACTCCAGTGCTTCAATCTCAGCTACTGAGAGAGGCCATATTTCTGCAAGGCCTCCCTGGTGTTATGGGCCTGCTTGTCCTGCAAATGGGAAGAGGCAGATAGTAATACTTTGCAGGAAGAGCTACAGGACAGTTGTGCTAGCGGCAGCCCCTAGTCCCCTGTGGAGGTTTCCGACATGGCTCCTCCCCACGTCAGCTCTCAGGGGAGGTGATGAGAGTGAGCTTCATAAAAAAGTGGCCTGTGGCTAAAATGCAGGAGATGCCTAAAGCTCTTTGCCAGCACCTTTGTAGTGCCTCTCTCCCCATGTTGTGCTTCCTCTCGTGTTGTCACATGTAATCCCCAAAAATGAGAGTGGTATGGAGCACTCACCTTGGCAGAACGAAGGAGGTTGTTGACTCTCTTCCTGCACTGCACCCATGTTCGGTGGGGAAGACCCCACTGCTGCTTACCTCCTCTGCGATCTCCATCCTGGCATGCTTGGTCAGGAGGTGCAGCATGGAAGAGAATGTTCAGAGAGGCATCCCTAAACTATGGGGCCACCCAGTGTCTTGCTTCTGCCATATTGCAGCATCATTGTCAGGGGAATGGGGGGGGGATGTTACCGCAACACCAGTTTCAGCAGTAAACAGCATATAATTCAAAGGGAGGAATGCAAGTAGGGCTTTAAATATGGTGCCAGCACCTTCTCCGGAATCATCCAACGCTGCATTTGGCGGCTCGAATCATGCCTCCGTCATGTAATAAGCTGGTCCTGCGCCTCCATTATTATAATTGGCTGCCTGCCGCATGATTGCAGTGGGCTCACCGCACATCTGATGAGCAGCGACGGGGTCCACTATTGGGTCCACCACCAGAAACTGCGACAGGAACACTAAATCCAGCCCAGAATGTGCAGGGACAGAAGGACTTGGGGGCTCATGTGCATCGATCTTTGAAGGTGGCAGGACATATTGAGAGTGGTTAGTAAAGTATATGGGATCTTGGGCTTCATAAACAGAGGTATTGAGTACAAAAGCAGCAAAGTTATGCTGAACCTTTATAAAGCTCTGGTTAGGCCCCTATTAGAGTAATGTGTCCAGTTCTGGTCACCACACTTTAGGAAGGTTCTAAGAGTCCTTGAGAAGGTGCAGAGGAGATTTACCAGAATGGTTCCAGGGATAGGGGATTATAGCTACAAGGATAGATTGGAGAATTCTTACAGCAAAGGAGGTTGAGGGGAGATCCGATAGAGGTGTACAAGGTCATCACAGATTTAGATAAGGTAGACAAAGAAAACCTATTCACATTAGCTGAATAATGTACATGGACTAGGGGACCCATATTTAAGGTTTTGGGCAAGAGATATAGGAGGGATGTGAGGAAGAACTTTTTTTTAATACAGAACTCGCTGCCTACGAAGGTGGTGAAAGTGGAAATGAGCAATGATTTCAAAAGAAAATTGGATGGGCACTTGAGGGAAATAAATGCAGTTTATGGGGATAGAGCATGGGACTAACTGGATTGCTCTATAGAGAGTCGGCATGAACTTTTTGGGCCAAATAGCCTCCTTCTATACTGTAATGACTCTATGACACCCCGGCAATGACAAAAATCGTGGATGTTCAAGAGGCCAGAATTGGAGGAGTGCACATATCTCAGACAGTACTGGGTATGTACTATAGTACTGAAGACCTGTGCTCCAGAACTTTCCGCACCCCTAGCCAAGTTGTTCCAATATAGCTGTAACACTGGCATCTACCTGGCAATGTGGAACATTGCCCAGGTATGTCCTGTACACAAAAAGCAGGACAAATCCAACCTGGCCAATTACCACCCCATCAGTCTACTCTCAATCATTAGCAAAGTGATGGAAGGTGTCATCAACAGTGCCATCAAGCAGCACTTGCTCAGCAATTACCTGCTCAGTGATACCCAGTTTGGATTCCACCAGGGCCACTCAGCACCTGACATCATTACAGCCTTGGTTCAAACATGGACAGAAGAGCTGAACTCAAGAGGTGAGGTGAGAGTGAATGCCCTTGACATCAAGGCAGCATTTGACTGAGTATGGCATCAAGGGGCCCTAGCAAAACTGGAGTCAATGGGAATCAGGGGGAAAACTCTCTGCTGGTTAGAGTCATACCTAGCACAAAGGAAGATGGCTGTGGTTGTTGGAGGTCAATCATCTCAGCTCCAGGACATCACTGCAGGAGTTCCTCAGGGTAATGTCCTAGGCCCAACCATCTTCAGCTGCTTCATCAATGACCTTCCTTCAATCATAAGGTCAGAAGTGGGGATGTTCGCTGATGATTGCACAATGTTCAGCACCATTCGTGACTCCTCAGATACTGAAGCAGTCCATGTAGAAATGCAGCAAGACCTGGACAATATCCAGGCTTAGGCTGATAAATGGCAAGTAACATTTGCGCCACACAAGTGCCAGGCAATGACCATCTCCAACAAGAGAGAATCTAACCATCTCCCCTTGACATTCAACGGCATTACCATTGCTGAATCCCCCACCATCAACATCCTAGGGGCCAACATTGACCAGAAACTGAACTGGAGTAGCCATATAAATACCGTGGCTACAAGAGCAGGACAGAGGCTAGGAAGCCTGTCCACCATCTACAAGGCACAAGTCAGGAGTGTGACGGAATACTCTCCACTTGCCTGGATGGGTGCAGCTCCAACAACACTCAAGAAGCTCGACACCATCCAGGACAAAGCAGCCCGCTTGATTGGCACCCCATCCACAAACATTCACTCCCTCCACCACTGACGCACAGTGGCAGCAGTGTGTACCATCTACAAGATGCACTGCAGCAACACACCAAGGGTCCTTAGACAGCACCTTCCAAACCCGCGACCTCTACCACCTCAAAGGACAAGGGCAGTAGATGCATGGAAACATCACCACCTGCAAATTCCCATCCAAGTCACACACCATCTTGACTTGGAACTATATCGCCGTTCCTTCACTGTCGCTGGGTCAAAATCCTGGAACTCCCTTCCTAACAGCACTGTGGGTGTACCTCACATGGACTGCAGCGGTTCAAGAAGGCAGCTCACCACCACCTTCTCAAGGGCAATTAGGGATGGGCAATAAATGCTGGCCTGGCCAGTGACGCCCACATCCCTTGAATGAATAAAATAAAAAGACAGTCGTAGGTCTGGAGGAAGTTATAGAGAGACGGCGGGGCAAGGTTATGAAATGAACTGAAAACATGAATGAGAATTCTAAAAATCCATGCCAATGGAGATCAGCAAGCACAGGAGAAATGGATGAATGAAACTTGGTGCAACTTTGGATCCGGGCATCAGAGTTTTGGATGAGCTGAAGTTTATGTAGAATGGAAGATGGAAGGCCGGCCAGAAGAATATTAAAATATTCGGGTTTAGAGGCAATGACTGCATGGATGAGAGTGTCAGCAGCAGATGAGCTGAGGCAGCAGCAGAGGTGGGCAATGTCACAGTGATGGGAGTAGGCAATCTTGCTGAAGGAGCAGATATTCGGTTGGAAAATTACCAAGTGGGTAGTTGCTACAGCATGAAATCACAAAATATGTTACAATTAAGACAATTCAATTTGCATATAGTAAAGGTTTTATTCCATTCCATGAATTCTCGAAACAAGCTTTATAAAAAGAAGCGATATTTGGTGTTATGCAGCATTTAAAACTCTCTTACGCTATCTGGAGGGGTTTTGGAATGAGCACAGAATTGCCAGCGCTCTATGCGCCAAGAATGAAAAATCGTGATAACAAAATTAAAAATGTCTCCATGAATAGGGGCTGAAATAATGGCTCACAAATGATTGTTCCATTGCACAACTGAAGATTTTTATATACCATACAGGCAGCATTCTGTTTCTACAAATCATAGCACCCTTCACTAGGAAAATAACAATCCAACCTAATTAAAATTGTTTGGTAATGTCATATTGTTAATAAGCTGTGATTTTATTTCCATTACTACTTCTCCAATCAATTGATGGCATTCAGAACACAAGACATACTTTATAGCTTATACACAAAAGTTCCTAGCACTGGTTCCAATGCAGACTTAATAGCAATTACAGAATTGTGTAAACTAATACCACAGGTTATTTGATCATTCATTAATTTGCTGTTTGTGAGACCTTGCTATGTGCATATTGATTGCCATGGTTTCCAACATGACAACAGTAACTACACTTCAAGAGTATTTCATTGACTGTAAAGCGCTTTAGGATTGAGGACATGAGAAGATGCAATTCAAATACGTTCTTTGTGTGAGCAATGGATAACAAAGAGATGTATTTACTTAGCTTACCGACACACTTACACTTTTCTGATGTTGGTGCAAATAGGTGAAAATACAGAACAAAGTTCCAACATTAGTTTTCAATTAATCAGGTGCTAAAATTTATGTCTTTCTTAGTATAGAATTGTACAATTAACCATGAAGTGAAGTTCTATTGCAATGTGTATTTACATTGCTCAATTTGACAACTCCTAGGCTACACTGCAGAAATGCCGTCATAGGTGCTCTACAAGTTCAAATTTTTTTATTCGTTTCATGGGGTATGGGCATTGCTGGCCAGACCAGCATTTATTGTCCATCCCTATTTGCCCTTGAGAAGGTGGTGGTGAGCTGCCTTCTTGAACCGCTGCAGTCCAGGTGGGGTAGGTACACCCACAGTGCGATTAGGAAGGGAGTTCCAGGATTTTGACCCAATGACAGTGAAGGAACGGCGATATAGTTTCAAGTCAGGATGGTGTGTGGTTTGGAGGGGAACTTGCAGGTGGTGGTGTTCCGACGCATCTGCTGCCCTTGTCCTTCTAGGTGGTAGAGGTCTTGGGTTTGGATGGTGCTGCCTGAGTAGCCTTGGTGCGTTGCTGCAGTGCATCTTGTAGATGGTACAGACTGTTGCCACTGTGCGTCAGTGGTGGAGGGAGTGAATGTTTGTGGATGGGATGCTTTGTCCTGGATGGTGTCAAGCTTCTTGAGTGTTGTTGGAGGTGCACCCATCCAGGCAAGTGAAGAGTATTCCATCACACTCACGACTTGTGTCTTGTAGATGGTGGACAGGCTTTGGGGAATCAGGAGGTGAGTTACTCGCCGCAGGATTCCTAGCCTCTGACCTGCTCTTGTAGCCACGGTATTTATATGGCTACTCCAGTTCAGTTTCTGGTCAATGGTAACCCCCGGATATTGATAGTGGGGGATTCAGTGATCGTAATGCCGTTGAATGTCAAGGTAAGGGGGTTAGATCTTGTTGGAGATGATCATTGCCTGCCTGGCACTGGTGTGGCGTGAATGTTACTTGCCACTTATCAGCCAGAGCCTGGATATTGTCCGGGTCTTGCTGCATTTCTACACGGACTGCTTCAGTATCTGAGGGGTCGCAAATGGTGCGTAACACTGTGCAATCATCAGTGAACATCCCTACTTCTGACCTTATGATTGAAGGAAGGTCATTGATGAAGCAGCTGAAGAAGGTTGGGCCCAGGACACTACCCTGAGGAACTCCTGCAGTGATGTCCTGGAGCTGAGATAATTGACCTCCAACAACCACAACATCTTCCTTTGTGCTAAGTATGACTCCAACCAGCAGAGACTTTTCCCCCCGATTCCCATTGACTCCAGTTTTGCTCGGGCTCCTTGATGCCATACTCAGTCAAATGCTGCCTTGATGTCAAGGGCATTCACTCTCACCTCACCTCTTGAGTTCAGCTCTTCTGTCCATATTTGAACTAAGGCTGTAATGATGTCAGGAGCTGAATGGCCCTGGTGGAACCCAAACTGAGCATCACTGAGCAGGTTATTGCTAAGCAAGTGCCGCTTGATGGCACTGTCTACAGCGCCATCCATCATTTTACTGATGATCGACAGTAGACTGATGGGGCGATAATTGCAGGTTGGATTTGTCCTGCATTTTGTGTACAGGACATACCTGGGCAATGTTCCACATTGCCGGGTAGATGCCAGTGTTGTAGCTGTACTGGAACAACATGGCTAGGGGCGCGTCAAGTTCTGGAGCACAGATCTTCAGTACTATTGCCGGAATGTTGTCAGGGCCCATAGCCTTTGCAGTATCCAGTGCCTTCAATCGTATCTTGACATCACGCAGAGTCAATCGAATTGGCTGAAGTCTAGCATTTGTGACGCTGGGGACTTCAGGAGGAGGCTGAGATGAATCATCAACTCAGCATTTATGGCTGAAAATTGTTGCAAATGCTTCAGTCTTATCTTTTGCACTGATGTGCTGAGCTCCCCCATCATTGAGGATGAGGATATTTGTGGAGCCACCTCCTTCTGTTAGTTATTTAATTGTCCACCGCCATTCTCGACTGGATGTGGCAGGACTGCAGAGCTTAGATCTGATCCGTTGGTTGTGGGATCGCTTAGCTCTATCGCATGCTGCTTACTCTGTTTGGCATACAAGTAGTCCTGGGTTGTAGCTTCACCAGGTTGACACCTCATTTTGAGGTATGCCTGTTGCTGCTCCTGGCATGCCCTCCTGCACTCTTCATTGAACCAGGGTTGATTCCCCCAGCTTGATGGAAATGGTAGCATGGGTAATATGCCGGGCCATGAGGTTACAGATTGTGGTTGAGTACAATTATACTGCTGCTGATGGTCCACAGCGCTTCATGGATGCCCAGTTTTTCATTGCTAGATCTGTTCGAAATCTATCCCATTTAGCACACTGGTAGGGCCACACAACATGATGTAGGGTATCCTCAGTGTGAAGACGGGACTTCGTCTCCACAAGGACTGTGCGGTGGTCACTCCTACCAATACTGCCATGGACAGATGCACCTGCGGCAGGCAGATTGGTGAGGATGAGATCAAGTATGTTTTTCCCTCTTCTTGGTTCCCTCACTACCTGCCACAGACCCAGTCTCGCAGCTATGTCCTTTAGGACTCGGCCAGCTCAGTCAGTAATGGTGCTATCGAGCCACTCTTGGTGATGGACATTGAAGTCCCCCACCCAGAGTACATTCTGTGCCCTTACTACCCTCGGTGCTTCCTCCAAGTTAGCTATGCACTTATTGTGTATTGTCCTTTGGTAAAATGTCTTTGGAAAATCACAAACCCATAAGTAGTTTCATGGATATAGCTATTCTGTTGTTTTTATCTTGTATTTTCATAGAGCAATATCAATTTAGTAAGTAACAGAGCAAAGTACATACAATCTGTAGGGGTCTAGGAAAACAAAAGAGGAACACATGAACCTTGAATTATTTAATAATTACCTTTCAAAGTTTTTTCTTTGTTCTCACACTGTGTAGGTATTAAACTTTGGTCCTCTTCCTGATTTCCAAAGATGTGCTTCAAAAAAGCTCTATCTGCAATGTTCTTTGCTCTTTCTACATAGTTTTTTTGCTGAAAATAATTTTTCTCCTGTGGAGCACATTGCAATACTGAAAGTTCTGGTAAAATACAGTTTTCTTCTGCATTTTCTTCTGAAGATATAGCTCCAATGGTTGACTTACACATCGGGTTGTCATCAGATTCCTGCTCATGGTCAATTTGTTTTCTGTCAGTACAGTCAGAGAAACATGTAGCTGCTTTGAATGAGGCAGTATTATTTTTTTCAGTTTCCTGCTTCCCATAGTTGCTGCTGCTTTCATCCACTACTTCTGTCTGACTCGCTTTTTCCTTTAATAAAAGCACATCTGTTGGCTGCTGCTCTTTAGTTTGATGTTGACCTCGAATTTTCTGTAGATGTTCCATGTAAAGAAGATATTGCTCATATACACTTAGTTGAGGGTCACAAATGTTAACTTTGGAATATTTCAAACCATATGCCTTGTCAGATCCCACAAAGTCTGAATATTCTTTTGATACAGCTATTGTGTTTGTTAGTAACCTATCTGTTTTCTCTTTCTTAGGACTAGCTTTGGGATTCGAGAATGATATTTTATCAACATTACTGGAAACTGTACCAAACTGTGGTGTTATCCCAATCAGAACACATCCACATTCCATGCACCAGTTAACAGTTGAACTGTTACCACTTTTGCATTCTGGGCAGAATTTGACCAGGTGACTTGCATAGAGGAAAGAGTCATTATTTTCATCTGTGATTTGGCCTTTCTCTCTTTCATTAGACTGCACTTTTATAAATTGTGAATGTGACTTTTTTGAATAGCTGGAATCAGAGGATGATAGCAAAGACGATGAAGACAACTTCAAGGTACTATGTGCCTTATACTCAATTATTTGTTGCCATGTTTCATTTTTGTCATTATTATCATTTGCTTCTTTTTTTAATGGATCATTTTCCAAACTTTCAGTCCCTCTGTTGTCCAATATTTTGCCACGACAACATTTTGGAGATATTGATAAATGTGAAAGGAAGGTCTTATTTGCATTTGTAACACTTACATTTCTAGATCTTTCAGGGAACTGTTCAATACTTGGTCTTTCCTGGGCAGAACTGACTAACTTTATTGCTTTGTTTTTTTCATTTCCTGATGTTTCATTTGGACTTCCGGTTGTCCCTTTGCAGAGGGTTGGAAGATCTAGTCTTGGAATAACTGACAAATCCATTTGTGATTTGAAGTTAATTCCAGTATTATCCAGATTTAGTAAAGCATCAGGTAGACCAGCAGCTTCTGAATCTTCTACTGAAGTCTTATGGTAACCATCTGATAAATATTCCTTTGTTCCAATAGGTTCCCATGCATAATTATGGTTTCCTTTATCACAAGGAGTTGGTATGCTGTGCTGTGTAGTGCTGTGCAAATTAAAAGGGCTTGCTAATAGATCTGAGGTGTAACAATATGTTACAGGGGATTTTCTAAGGGTTACGGTTCTGGCTGATATGATTGGCTCCTTGTTATTACTGCTACATAAGAAAGGAGTAACATTGTTTTTAACAAAGGGCTGCATAAATACTCCTTTTCCTTCTCCATTTTCAGTGACATCTTCTTCATCCAAACTACCTTCAAGAGGAATCCAGAAGTATTCATCTCTATTCAGTGCACTCACATCACCAATCACAGAATGGCAGGTTTCATCTGCTGGAAATGCGAATTGAGCCACATGCACTTTATTTTCCCCTACACCTTTTATGTTCCAGTTGTTATTTGAAACATTAGCTGTATATGCATTTCCTTGCTCAGGAAAGCTTCTTTCCCAAATATTATCAGGACCAAAGTGATCCTTGCTTGAATAACCAGTATCTCTTAATCCACATTGTTCTTTCTCTTCACTCAGGCTGGTAGCTAAGGAGGAAGTCTGAACTAATGTCCTACTTGCTCTTAATAAATCAAGTGAGCTACAGCTATCAGAAGATCTGGAAGTATCTGCAGAGTAATGAGAACCATCCAATCTGCCACTTGAAGGACCAGAGTGGATATGTCCATCAGTATCCCAAGAACAGTAAAAAGTATTTGGTTGCTCTGTGTTAGAAGTCACATGGCTTACAACCATTTCTTTCTCGTTTAATGCACAAGCTTTTTGACACCATTGTGTATTCAAAACTTCATTATTGTTTTTGAGTATTTTCTGAGCCCAGCTTAGAATATGCCTGAGCTTTTGGATCTCTGATACAGTGGGATTCTCCAGCAAATTATAATCTGGCTTTGGCAAGCAAACAGTTGTTTTGTCACTCTTCGCAATTGTCAATGATGGTTCTAAATCTGTACGATGGGCCTTCTGTGGATCTTGAATTCTTCTATGTTGAACTGACTCATTACAATCAAGTGTTTTTTCTATTAAGGAATCTTTGTGTTCAACATTTACCAGATTTTCTGTCAGTGGGCAGCTCAATTTGTGATCAATGCTTTCTTGTGTGTCATTAGCTTCCAAACTGCTAACAGCTGTAGATGTATTTGTGTAGTTATGGTCAGGGCCTACAAAATAAGCCAAACGTTTTGCTCGAAGAATCTTCAGCTCACGGGTGCGAGGAGTGTCTGTTTTTAAGATGGTCTCAGCATTTAAATGCTTTGAAGTTCTAGCAAGTGAAGACTTATTCTGCAAGATATTAGAAATTATTTACAGCAAGTAATAAAATTATGACAAGAATACACTTGGGGAGGGAAGTACTTTTGTAAAGTACTTCTCTCTGCTGTTTAGGTCTTCAAAATGGCATTTATAATATAATAGTTCTCATGTATTAATTTGCTTCAATACTTGGGGAATACATGTCTTATTCAATATGCAAAGTGCAAGTATCCTCGAATTATACATTTTGAAAAATAGAAAATTTGCAAAAAAGGGAGAATTCTGCTTAACAATTGCCTGTTTGTAACACCAGATTCATATTTGCATCTGGCAGTAACAAAAATAAGTTGTTGAGCAGATGTTTTATGAAGCAAAGAGCTGAAAAAGAGAAGCATATCTTACCGACTGTTTAGAATTTAATGACTGAGATCCCACAGTTGACAGTGACTGCAGCATTTTGTCCTCGTCTTCACAAATTCAGCACCTGAAATAAATCATTCTATCAACTAATTGCAAATACCCACCGCAACAGAGATGAGTGATAAACTTATACCATGATCAAACAAAATATGTCTATCAAAACAATCTATTGAGTTCATTTTAGATGTAGGGAACACTACAATAAGTATTAAGATACTGAGAGATAGAATCATCAGGCATCACTTCTTAAAACACTCGCCATACTGCAATAAGTTGTCTTGAGAGACGTACTGTTAAGTAGTGCTGCTCGAAAACTAATCAGAAAAGCATCTCAAGCATTACATTGACTCAAATTTGTACACTATCTGGGCCTACATTGCTGCAAAAGGGGCAACTCGTGAACAGAGTAGTCTCAAATGAGACAGGTCCCACCTAAAAAATCATCAGAACGATAGTGGCCAAAGAAAAAACTCAACCTTCAGTATTGTAAATCGGCAGCTCTCCCCTCCACCCTGTGTAATTCGAAGGACTCCACACCGTGAGCAGCATAAACTAGTCAACTCTCCGTGTCCTACCACGAACAGTCAAGTCAGCTGATCAACGCAAATACAAAACGTCCTCATCTCTTTAATGCTGTGGTAAATGTCCACAGCTCTGCCATAGCCTCAATCGGACATTCATAATGGATCAGCCTGGACGGTGTGGTGATTCGATTAAGTTTTTTTTGTCAAAAACGACCGTTTTAAACTATAGTTAAACTGGAGCTTTTTAAAAAAATTGCAGAAACCCGGAAGCCAATCAGTGTAGGTTTCCGAGGCAACTGAAAAGCATCAAACGGAAATTTATCGGGCCTTTTAAACACAAAGCAGTTTTCTAAATGCCTGTGCAAATGAGAGAAATACTCGAACATTCACTCGCCCAACTTTGGCACATTTGTTTAGTACTCGGTCCATTTCGCACCCGACACAGAAGTACCAAATATTCACTGGACCACCAAACTGTAGCTGTAGCGGATGAACCATGAGTGAGAACCCCTTCTCTGAATGATATATTTTCTTTCATTGAATGCAAGCACAAACGCCATACCGCAGCACATTCCGAAAGCACCTTTACCTCGCGCTCAGGTGAGCTGCAGCGCCAGCCGCCTCACGTGCCACTGTGTATCGAGCCGTTTCCATGGATCCGGCCGCGCTCCAGCCCGCGCCAGCGACGTCCCTGGTTGCATAAAGTTACCGCCGTCCTAATGTTGGCGATTTAACTTCTGAAGGAATAAATGCATATTTGGTTTTGTAACGTGTGCCGTGGATGAGGTTATTTCCTTTTTGGCACAGGCGACCGAAAAGACACCATAGATGGACTTTCAATATAATAAAGAGCAGGTAACTTTCTGATCGTTTGTGCTAAGGAGTTTATAGAAATTGGTTCAATTTTTATCGTTTACTTTTTCTTATCAGGAAGGGAATGGCAGACTGGTGCAAAAGGTGATGTCACACGGGATCAGAGGTGAGCTGCCAAGATGGATACAGAACTGGCTCAGTCACAGAAGACAGAGGGTAGCAGTGGAAGGGTGCTTTTCTGAATGGAGGGATGTGACTAGTGGTGTTCCGCAGGGATCAGTGCTGGGACCTTTGCTGTTTGTAGTATATATAAATGATTTGGAGGAAAATGTAGCTGGTCTGATTAGTAAGTTTGCGGACGACACAAAGGTTGGTGGAGTTGTGGATAATGATGAGGATTGGCAGAGGATACAGCAGGATATAGATCGGTTGGAGACTTGGGCGGAGAAATGGCAGATGGAGTTTAATCCGGACAAATGTGAGGTAATGCATTTTGGAAGGTCTAATGCAGGTGTATACCTATACAGTAAATGGCAGAACCCTTAGGAGTATTGACAGGCAGAGAGATCTGGGCGTACAGGTCCACAGGTCACTGAAAGTGACAACGCAGGTGGATAAGGTAGTCAAGAAGGCATACGGCATGTTTGCCTTCATCGGTCGGGGCATAGAGTATAAAAATTGGCAAGTCATGTTGCAGCTGTACAGAACCTTAGTTAGGCCATACTTAGAATATTGCGTGCAATTCTGGTCGCCACACTACCAGAAGGACGTGGAGGCTTTGGAGAGGGTACAGAGGAGGTTTACCAGGATGTTGCCTGGTCTGGAGGGCATTAGCTATGAGGAGAGGTTGGAAAAACTCGGATTGTTTTCACTGGAACGACGGAGGTGGAGGGATGACATGATAGAGGTTTACAAAGTTATGAGCGGCATGGACAGAGTGGATAGTCAGAAGCTTTTTCCCAGGGTGGAAGAGTCAGTTACTAGGGGACATAGGTTTAAGGTGCGAGGGGCAAAGTTTAGAGGGGATGTGCGAGGCAAGTTTTTTTACACAGAGGGTGGTGAGCGCCTGGAACTTGCTGCCTGGGGAGGTGGTGGAAGCAGATACGATAGCGACGTTTCAGAGACATCTTGACAAATACATGAATGGGAAGGGAATGGAGGGATATGGGCCCCGGAAGTGCAGAAGGTGTTAGTTTCGGCAGGCATAAAGATCGGCGCAGGCTTGGAGGGCTGAATGGCCTGTTCCTGTGCTGTACTGTTCTTTGTTGTTTTGTAGGGGAACTATGAAATGTTAGAAAAGCATTGGGTTCCGAAGAGTTTGTTAGGGCGGGGTGTGGGGGAAGGGAGAGGAGTTGCGGATAACTATGAGGGAAGAAACAAGTTAACTATATAAACTAGTCCTGTTTTTAAAATTCATTCATGGGATGTGAGCAATGCCAGCAATTATTGCTATTTCTGATTACCCTTAAGAACGTGGTAGTGAGGCACCTTCTTGTATACTAGGCCATTTCAGAGCGCAGTTAAGAGTCAACCACATTGCTGTGCGTCTGGAGTTACATGTAGACGAAATGGGCAAAGGATGGCAGATTGCCTTGCTGAAAGGGCTTTAGTGAACCAGATGGAGTTTTGCAATGTCCAGTAACTTCCAAAAGGCATTTGATAAAGTGCCACATTACAGGCTTGTCAGCAAAGTTAGAGCCCATGGAATAAATGGGACAGGAGCAGCATGGATCCAAAATTGGCTGAGTGACAGGAAACAGAGTAGTTTTTCAGACTGGAGGAAGGTAAATAGTAGGATTCCCCAGGGTTCGGTGTTAAAACCCCTACTTTTCGTGATCTTTATTAATGACCTAGACTTGGATGTAGAGGGCACAGTTTCAAAATTTGCAGATGACACAAACTTGGAAGTGAACTGTGAGGAGAATAGTAGTAAACTTCAAGAGGACATAGGCTGGTGGAATGGGCAGACAAGTCGCAGATGGAATTTAATGCAGAATAGTGTTAAGTGATTCATTTTGGTCGGAAGAACGAGGAGAGGCAATATAAATTAAAGGATACATTTCTAAAAGGGGTGCAGACGCACTGGGACCTGAGGGTATATGTGCACAAATCATTGAAAGTTGCAGGGCAGGTTGAGAAAGAGGGTAATAAAGCATATGGGATCCTGGGCTTTATAAATGGGGGCATAGAGTACCAAAACAAGGAAGTTATGATAAACCTATATAAAACACTGGTTTGGCCTCAACTGGAGTATTTTGTCCAGGTCTGGGCACCACATTTTCGACAGGATATTAAGGCATTTTAGAGGGTGCAGAAAAGATTCAAGAGAATGGTTCCAGGGATGAGGAACTTCAGTTACATGGTTAGGTTGGAGAATCTGTTCTCCTTGGAGAAGAGGAGATTTGATAGAGATGTTCAAAATCATGAGTGGTCTGGACAGAGTAGATAAGGAGAAACTGTTCCTGTTGGCAGAAGGGTCAAGAACCAGAGGGCATCGATTTAAGGTAATTGGCAAAAGTAGCAACGGAGACATGTAAAAGCTTTTTTTTAATGCAGCGAGTGGTTAGGATCTGGAATGCACTACCTGAGAGTATCGTGGAGGCAGTTTCAATAGAGACTGTTAGAAGAGAATTGGATAATTATCTGAAGAGAAAAAAATTGCAGGGCTACAAGGAAAGAGCAGTATAGTGGGACTACGTGACTTTCTCTTGCAGAGAGCCGGCTCAGACACAATAGGCAAAATGGCCTCTTTCTGTGCTGTAACAATTCTGTGATTCATGGTCACCATTACTGATGCTAGCTATTAATTTCATATTTATTTAATTAATTGTATTTAAATGCCACAGCTGCCATGGTGGGAAATTATCAACATATGGTTATGTTTTAAAAACTGATTTTTAATGCAGTGTAAAATGGATTTGGAGGAGACATGTAACCTCACACCAATTCTGTCCAGAGACAAGCCCGAGATCTTGGTTACCATGAACACAAGGAATCCAGATCAAAGACCCTTTTGAAAGCAGGGTGCAAGGTTGTAACACCTGAAGGACAATAAGTTTTGCTCTCCAGGACTCTCAGATCGTAAACAGGGAGCCTTGGGCTCTAAAAATGCAAATTTCAGTTGCAATCTTTAACACTTAGAAACAAAGGAAGGCCCAGCTGGTTTTGGTACGGTCAGACTTATGGACTCTGAATAGTATAAAAGGCAAATGACTATTTACTTTTAGTTTAGTTTAGTTTAGAGATACAGCACTGAAACAGGCCCTTCGGCCCACCGAGTCTGTGCTGACCATCAACCACGCATTTATACTAATCCTACACTAATTCCATATTCCTACCACATCCCCACCTGTCCCTATATTTCCCTACCACCTACCTATACTAGGAGCAATTGCTACTGGCCAATTTACCTATCAACCTGCAAGTCTTTGGCATGTGGGAGGAAACCCACGCAGACACAGGGAGAACTTGCAAACTCCACACAGGCAGTACCCAGAATTGAACCCGGGTCGCTGGAGCTGTGAGGCTGCGGTGCTAACCACTGCGCCGCCCTTTTGTTCTGTATAAATTCAACAGGCTTTCCTAAGTCTGGCAGGCTGAAAGGAAGACACAAAGACCAGCAGCAGCAGCAGCCTCAAAAGAGAGAGAAGCCACTGCTCTCAGATCACAGATACAGCAAATGGCTGCTAAGACTTGAACCCAATTCGAAAATTGAGGTTTGCGGAGGAGAAAAGATCAACAGGATCACCAGAGATTGCCTTATTAACGGAAGACCAGTTGAATGTGCTCAGAAGAAGTGAGCGAAGAGGACATTGGGTTTCGAAAAGGACACTGGGAGATCCAACCCATTGCAACTAGGAGGAGTTTGGGACTTTTAACTGCAAAGATACCGTTTCGATGAGAACACTGTGTAACATAAATGTGGTGTGGGATTTTCGAGTGAGTTAATGGGAAATCCCTTTCTCTGTAATTTGGTGTATTAGCTACCTATTAAGTACTATTTTGTTAATGTTGATTTTGAGTTTAGTTGTTATAGTAAAATCTTACAATGTGAAAACTTGCTGTGTAGTTCATTAATTGGTCTGGGGAGTTCATATCTCTTGTTTTGAAGTTAACGGTCTCTACTGAGGTCATAACAATATGAACTCATGTATCTGGATCATTAGTCCAGGCCTTTAGATTACTAGTCCACTAACATAACCACTGTGCTACCATAATCCTACTGTAGCCCATCTTCCATAGTGCATAGAGCAGGCTTCAGGTGAAGCAGGTTAAAGGTCAAAATATTTATCAGGCCCCATTTTAAAATGGTGCATTCTGTCTTTATATTTATTTTAAATTCCTACATCCTAATGGAAAATGATGTCAGGAAGTTCCTACAGATCTGAATTTCAATATATTCTAGATAGAGGTAGATGATAAAGTCAAATAAGGGAATCTAAGTAGGGGGTACTTACAAATAAATAATGTGGGAAAGAGTGGGTGTAGAAAAATATCAGAAGAATTGGCTGGATGGAGATAAGTAATAGAGCATGAAAGAGTGGGTGGAGATAATAAATAATGGAGCAAGATTGGGTGGCTGAAGAGAAATAACTATGGGCCAGGTGGAGTTAAAGAAACAGTGCAAAAGAAATGGAAGTGCTTTTAAACTTTAAAAACATATTCCAAAAAGGACAGAAAGGCTCACATTTGAGTCTGGCTGATAAGTGAATGTGGCTGTGTTGCAGATTTATAAAATATAACACATTAGGTGCTCTAATTGTGGGAGGGGACCAAATCCAACAGAATAAATGTAAAGCATACTAGGTGCTGTCATTTTCGTTCCAGGAGTCTGGTCTACTTAGGCCTATTTTGGTGGACCAATAAGGGTGACATTGAGGGCACCACTAATACAAGAAGACATATGCTCTAACCAAATGAAAAGAAGTTCAACATAAGAAAAAGAAGTCCAGTTGAAAGGAACCTTCCCACTAATTATAATGTTATCATCAGTGCCTATAAGACACTACATACCCTGCAGTTTCCACTGGTGGTTGTGGAAAGTTAGGTCCATGGATCAAAGGCAGAAGGGAGTGTTTCTCAAAAAAGTACACTCGGCACTTTTATGGTGTTTGGTGGAGAGGCCCTGGAATTGGGAAGCTTGATTTTGGAGGTGGCAATATAGATTTAATGACTTTAGAAGTTAATATAAAGTTATAACTATTGAAATAAATATTTTAATTGCTGAACTTGCAGTTTGTTGACAACATCCACAAGTGAAAAATGCAACTTGGAGTTGGGAGAATCAGAGCTGTAATGAGTTACAGGGGTCAAATTAGTAAGTGTAAGTATAGAAAATAGGGTTAAAATAGGAAGTTTAAGAGTAACAGCTAGGTGTGATGGAAACAACGTTACAAGGAAGTGTTACAGGAAGTATTACACTTACATAAAGTGCACACTATATGCAAGATCTATAATCAGGCAGACTGGATATATAGGGAATCGGGAGTGCTGCTGTGAATGGTTCGACAGTGCTGTATTATCAACATCCCCCCTTTTTTCCACGAGAGTCCTGAAGTATTCAGTGCCTTTTCAGAGGAGCCAGGCCACGCCTGCAAATATCCCAAGGTGCCTCATAGAAGCATTCAAAATCTGAGACTATCACAAAGAGATATTGGGACAGGTGATCAAAAGCTAGGTCAAAGAGGTAGGTTTTGAGGAGCGTCTTAAAGGAGGAGAGGTAGAGAAGTGAAGCAGTTTAGGGAGGAAATTCCAGAGCTTGGGGCCTAGACAGCTGAAGGCATGGCTGCCAATGGTGGGACAAATGAAATCAGGAACGCACAAGAGGCCAGAATTGGAGTAACACAGAGATTTCTGAGGATTGTAGGGCTGAAGATGGTTATGGAGACAGGGAGGGATGAGGCCATTGAGAGATTTGAATACAAAGATGAGATTTTAAAATTTGAGGCATTGTTTTATCAGGAGGCAATGTAGACCAGCAAACACAAGATTGATGAGTGAGCAGGATTTGGTGCGAGTTAGGATACAGGCAGCAGAGTTTTGGAAGAACTAATTTACAGAGGATGGAAGATGTGAAAGGCCAGCAGCATATCATTGGAATGGTGTAGTTATCCTTTTACTAAGTTAAAAAAAAATTGACATTCTAATGCCAGGAAACAGAGCATTCTCAAATAATTACTCAAAAGCTCTGCTTTCCTTTATACAACAGGCAGTGTAACCTGATGCTACCTACTGTCAAAATTGTATGTATTTTGAGACTGCATTAAAGTCAGTTCTTTTCTCTTGCTGCAGATAACTTTATCAGTTAAAATGGTTTTCGCAGGAGGAAAATGCAAATCAACATTGTGAACAAAATATTTGTAAATTTGTTTTCAGTGCCAATGTTATACACTGGAATTTGAAAGCTCAAAAAGAGGGAAACATAATTATTTCATCATGTAGCAGCAAACAGAAATTCTTCAAAATGTAAAACATCAATAAAACAGCTTTTGTTCAAATACACTTTTATTGTTGATTTGTTATGGGTGTAATAACATATAAAACAATCCAGGCATTATTTAATATATAAATATGAAATGCCAACCTTCTCAAAGTTTATTAGCCTAAAGTTACAACACTTTTCCTTTCTGATTGAATGTATTATAGTAAATATCCTTCATCTTTCCCAGAGTTGTGTTTATAAAGGCAGGCTAAACAGCAGTTAGTGATGAACTACTCCTACCTACACAGCAAATCACAGCAAAAACACCACAATGTGATCACAGACTATGCATTCTATCTCCTTCAGTTCTTAACAATTTCTCAAAAATGATCCCCATGTATGTATTTTTGCACTGTTCATATAATTTTCATTAATGATATATGAATTAGTGGATGATTAAATTACAGGTTTGTCAACATTCATGATGAATGCAATAATACAATGTTACAAAACAAAACACAGATTTTTGGTATATTTTACAATTTCACCATTGACATGACATGTAGGTGGTACAAAGAGCAGAATATGTTGTGGGAATAAAAATGTTCTTTCTTCAGTTGCCTTTCTGTTGTCCAAAGATATACTGTTTATATTGCTTTTGTTTGTGTGTAAGCACAGGTGATGATATAACATTTAAGCATTTCTTGAGGCTGTTAAAGCATTTGTTAATAAATTAGTTTGACTGTTGCCAATTGATTTTCTTTAATTATCTGATTTAACTAAGTAATCTGAAGAAAGTATTTGAAATTTTATTACAGCAATCCATCAAAAGGGGCAACCCTAGTTTTAACCAGTCTAAGTATAAAAAATCTGTTTAATATTAAGAATTTATGAAATAGAGTAGAAACTAATAAGTGTACCAGATCTGTGGAAAAGCAATCTATAATTTTGTTAAATGCAACACTTATGGTCAATATTTCATTACAGTAAGATAATAATTGACAGGTTGATTTCTTCTGCCAGTGCAGTAAAATGGCTGGCATCTTCTCAGGCAAAATAATATAATTAGAATAGTGCAAATGTGGCTTTCTAAAGCAAAACTCCATTCCTTTATGCTTTATTGCTCTGCCAATTCATTCCATCTATTTCTAATTCAACTGCATATTAATTTATTATTGATACTTTCAAAAAATCAACATTGAACCATGTTGAATTGAGTTTTTTTTTGTTTAGTATTTAACTGGATTATATAATTGGTTACTTTCAAGGTACAATTCCATGGATTCAGGAGTATATTTGTAAAATGTAGTTACTACTAGTTTGAGCAATAAAGAACTGTACTTATTACTACCTCACCCCTTAAAATGTACTCTCCACATTAGTTTGTGGTATTAGTTACCTTAATTGAGATAAATATGTTGAAAGCATCCATTTGCTGATCAACTACTTTAGTCAAGGAATTGGTATTTACAGAAAAATGAACACCTATATATCTGAGTAGAAATCACTGTGCTGGTTTTGAAGTGGTGCTGAAACACTGCTGAAAATGAGGTCGCAAATATAAAGAACATTTTGTAACTGACTCTGGACTGGAGCATAGGTGAATGTGGTTGTTTTACCTTGGATTGCAGCTTTATCATGAAATAGAGCTCAAAAATGCTGGAAACACTCAGTGAGTCAGACAGCTTTCAAGGAGAAAGTTAAGGTTTCAGGTCTGACTCTTCATTTACTGAAATAGCTTTGTAATGGAGTTTACATTGACATAATTTTATCCATACTATAAAAGCCCTCATGGTATGACAAAGTAATGTTGTTTAATAAGTTTATATCATGACCTTACAATGAAATAAAAAATAACATTTTATTTCCAGTCAAAAGTGCAAATTGTAATTATAATGGGCTTAAAATTCTGCATTCTCTGATTGTAACATCAGTTGCAGACTACTGAAATTCCCAGGGAAATTGTGTGAACAGCTATTTTCAAATATTTACCCCATTTCGCTGGGCGTTCTGCCTGTTTCCCATGGAATTTATGGCAGAAGATTGAGAGAACACCTGTGAAATTTCCAGGCCATTCCTCTGGATAATTATGATTATATTTCCAGCTGATAGCTGTAAGATTAGGAGTTACTTCTGAGGTCATGGAGATATTGAAATATTCATTAGCAAACTGGAATGCCATCAATAAAACACAATAGTTGTAACACACCTAAAGCAATTTCAGAAAACAAATAGAATTAGTGGCTCCTGTGATGAAAAATGTTCATACCATATGAAATACAAGTGTGGATGCAGATGAATGATGTAATAGAAAATGTTCCCTTTTTAAAAAAATGTCAGATAAGTAATTTTTGGAATTATATCCTTTAGCTTTAAATCTGTAGTAGGAAAGAGAAACAAAAAAGGGATGAAATTCAACGA
Organism: Heterodontus francisci; assembly: GCF_036365525.1. Classification (NCBI taxonomy): domain Eukaryota; kingdom Metazoa; phylum Chordata; class Chondrichthyes; order Heterodontiformes; family Heterodontidae; genus Heterodontus; species Heterodontus francisci. The sequence goes on from NC_090374.1 coordinate 116,738,623, forward strand.
TCTCTACAGATACTTAACTTGGCAAGTGTAGGATAAAAGGCACTCAATACTGAGAAATAACACATATTTCAGTAATGAAAATAGCAAATTTGATTACAAAATGCAGGCTGTGTCAGTGTAAGTAAGTTGAGTCAAGAAAAAGGTTTAGGCATTATAGTTGACCAAATGTTGTAAGTATCAACACAGGTATGGGGCAGCAGACAAAAGGCAAATAAGATGTTGAGTATATAAGAAGATCCGTAAAATTTAAATCTAAGATAAGAGCATCAACAGTGAAACAATTGTGTAACCATGGTCAAAAAAAGATAGAGAGGCACTGGCAAGAATTCAAAGGGGAACAAAGATCCTTCTAGGTATCACTGCATTATGAAGAGAAACGGATGAAAAGCATGTTATTGTTGTGAATATATTTGAGATTTAGGGATTGATGAATGGGAAATATGACTAAAATACGAACATGCGAATTAGGAGCAGGAGTAGGCCACTCGGCCCTTTGAGCCTGCTCTGCCAAATGATTAATTGATTCATTAATCATTCTTCCTGCAAGCATAACCTCCTAGTTGGGAGCATGAAATTGTGGCATTTCCCCTCAAACTTCATAATTACAAACATAAAAGTATAACTGTGCATAAAGAATAACTTTTCAAGTTTAGTGTTATCAGCTTATGGACTAGGCCACTGCCTAGTGTTGTAAGTACTGATTCCAAAGATGCACTTGAGTGGGAATTGAACACATTTTTGATTTAGTTTAGAGATGTGGGATCTAAAAATCCATGATCTTTGCAGCATATTCCCTCCATAATTTCGACAAGAGTATGTTAGAAAGGGCAGCATCTGGTTATGTCTTGTTCTAGCCTTTCATAACAGGGTGACCAGTTGGGGTTGGAAACTTTCCAATGGTGTATGGTCAGCAAAGATACTCCTGGTCAGACCAGACACTTCCATGGCCTGCCCACCTCTGACGAACTTATCAGTATGTTTTCTATGGAAAGTACCCTTGATGAAGTCTAGTAGTATGAATACCTGCCATTGGCAGACAAATCAGGGAACCAGGATCAGCAGCAGAGGCTTCTGGCGAGCTCTATTCAACCATTCTGCTGAAATCTGTGAGAAAAGCAAGGTGTACGACTAATACATTGTAAGAGACTTCACTGACGCCTATGCTTACCCAAACCTTTTTCAATATCAAAAGCAGAAGGTGGATGTGCAACTATAAAAAGTTGTTGTTAATCCTAAAAAATTGATCTTTTATGCAATCCCTGTTCATTCTATTACAACTGTATTTAATATGCTCACTTGTCTTTGCTGATTGGTGTTTAGTGTGGATACCAAGAAGCACACAGGTATTGCTTAAAAACAGTCTTCATTCTTTTGAAAAGTCCTGAACATCTATGTAAAACCTCATCAGTACAACTGTTTAATTCCTATTGAATTCCTCAGTAATTAAGATTTTTAATTTGTAAATTAAAGTCAGTTGATTTTAAAAAAAGACTTGCATTTATACAGCATCTTTCACAACCACTGAAAGTCTCAAAGTGCTTTACAGCCAATGAAGTACTTTTTGAAGTGTAGTCACAGTTGTATTGCAGGAACACTAAATAGAGTGCTTTAAGATATTCAGTCACTCAGGTTACAGACATGGTCAAGGACAGATTGCAGTTAGTTATTAACAGTTTTGTCAGTCCTGACCATTTATTTCAGTCTTTGACACCGACTGCTGACTTCCATTAATTCTCTTTTCTCAGCAGGTAACTATCTTAAAAATTGTCAATGTACTAGACTGGTGGCCTAATAAAATAATAGTTAATCAACTGCTTATTGGCCAAAGGAACAATGAGGCAAATGCTTGAATTTTGAAATATTTAAAATTGTACAAGATTATACAATAATCTGGGCTTTCCTAGCCAGCCACCTGCCTTCCACCATCTGTAAACTGTATGCTAACTTGCACCAAGTCTCATTCAATCACCCCTGTGCTCATTGCCTTGTATTGGCTCCCAGTCTGGCAACACCTCAATATTAAAAATTTCATCCCCTGTTCAAATCTGTCCATGGTCTCACCCTTTCCTTTCTTTAATCCCTTCCAGCCCGACAACCCTTTAAAATCTCTGCGCTTCGCCAATTTTCCTCGTGCATCCCCAATTTTAATTACTGCATATTGGCAATCGTACCTTCAGCTGCCTTGGCCCTAAACTCTGGAATTCCTTCCCTAAACCTTTCCACCGCTCTCTCATTTTTAAGTCGCTCCTTAAAAGCTATCCTTTGATCAAGCTTTTGTGTCACCTATCCTAATTTATCTTTATGTGGCTCAGTGTCAAACTTTGATAACGCCCTTGTGAAGCACCATTGGAATGCTTTTACTATATTAAAGGTGATATATAAATGCAAGTTGTCATTGTTGTAAAATAAATAATAAGATTCCCACTTTTCAGGTTTATTGTTTGATTCTCCATACTTTGAAGTGAGAACATGAATCCCTGGGAATTAATTATAAAACTGTAAGCTAATTCAATGGTTCAGATGAAGCTTCCGCAATTTCTAGCCATCATTTGAACTATTAAATTAGACTGCAGCATTGTCAATCACCCTCTGATAGATATCTTTTCCTTTATCAATTTAATCAACAGTTTGTTTCCCCTTCTCTCTGTAGGTGTTGACTCAATGATGGGCTATGGTCCTGCAGGTGCCTGGCACCCTCCAGTACCATGCCGGCTACTTAAAAGGAGCATCATAGTCATTGCAAATCCTTTTCTCAACTGTATAACTGCTGCTAACTTCCAGCAGGGGTCACTGTATAGTAATCAAGAGCAAAACCTGGGCCAATTTTCTCTTTCAGATTGACATCAGTTGTATCAGCTGCTCTGCCACCCTGGCTGAGATCAGTTAACTCAGCAATGAGTAGGAATCATATCCTATATCATATCAATAGGATCTTCCTGGTCTGCATAGTTCAGCTATTCACCAGATAAATTCAGCAAGGCCGTGGGAACGCTATATTTGTTCAGACAATGTCTATAATATATATGCAGTTTAATTCACTTTTTATTGTGATCAAACTGTATTTTGACCAGTGACAGCATGAATACCTTCTGATGTGTATCACAGGAATCAGCTCTTTAATTGCACTGGAATGCCGGGACCAGCATCCAGGACCAGGTTATTGGTTCCCTCTTAACACAGTCATTACTTAAGAAGCTCCCCAACTCTTTTCAGGCTGGATTTCCAATAGTCTACTTTCAGACTGAATATATATATTCAAGGCTAACCAATTTTATTTTGATTTATTTGCAGTTTATTTTTCAGCTACTGGAAAATCAGAGCAACAACAGAGCTGAAGGCTAATCTATTTTTCACTCCCTGGTTAGATATGATGTTAGGTTTTGGCATTGACACCAGTGAAGTCATACAAAGACTTTTAGCAGCAATTTTAACCTAATCCATCCAGTGGGAAACTGATGTTAATAGATCAGCTGCAAGTTTTACATGTCACATGATCTTACATCAGTGGAAAGTATAATCAAGTGGTCAATCTGATCGTATCAGTTTCCCAGCGGGCAGGTTAGGTTGCACTTACCCCCTTGGACTATTTACCAGCTCATTCACAACAGAGAATGATTACAATGTAAAGCATGGAGATTGATTTGTCCATGATTGAAAAAAAAGTATAGTTAATAAGACAAAAATATCATAGGGCTGATTTCATGATCCTGTGTTCTCAGCAGGAAATGGCACTCATGAGCACATCTGGGAAAATTCTGTGATTTTTGGTCTATTCATTTTAGTAAACAGTAAATCAAAGACTACACATTCATGATTTTGCAAAATGCACTATAAACATGTACCAAATCATGGTCATAATTCTTGAGCACACAAATATCTCCCAATAACTCTGACCAAGTGGCTGCTGGGTTTTAATAGTTATTTTTCAAGGGGGTCTGTAGCCATGTGATATAAAAGGAGGAGAAGGAATCACTGGTTGCATTTTATATAACTTGAAGGATAGGACAGGTTTCAGCAAGGGCAAAATGGGTGATGTCTGACTGAAAGAGAACCATCTGTTCCTTGTAAGTCCTGACACATCTGCTATCTCTGCCCTGCATCTGAAATCAAATTGGGGGAGGGGAATTGTGTCTTATTTTGTGCTAAATGTGATGCTACATTGACACAAATGGCCTATATGCAGCAAGACCTTGACAACATTCAGGCTTGGGCTGATAAGTGGCAAGTAACATTCGCACCACACAAGTGCCAGGCAATGACCATCTTCAACAAGAAAGAATCTAACCATCTCTCCTTGACATTCAATGGCATTACCATCGCTCAATCCCCACCAACATCCTGGGGGTGGGCATCATTGACCTAAAACTAAACTGGAGTAGCCACATAAATCCTGTGGCTGCAAGAGCAAGTCTGAGGCTGGGTATTCTCTGTCCAGTAATTCACCTCCACCTCCCCAAAGCCTGTCCACCATCTACAAAGCACAAGGCAGGAGTGTTATAGAATGCGCCCGACTTGCCTAGATATGTGGAGCTCCAAAAGCACTCAAGAAGCTCGATATCAGCCTGGATAAAACTGCCTGCTTTACTGGCATTCTATCCATCACATTAAACATTCACTCCCTCCACCACTGGCACACTGGCTGGAGTGTGTACCACCTACAAGATATACTGCACGAACTTGGGAAGCTACTTCAACAGCACCTTCCAAACCCGTGACCTCTACCACCTAGAAGAACAAGGGCAATAGACGCATGGGAACACCTACAAGCTCCCCTCCAAGTCACACACTATCCTGACTTGGAAATATATCATCATTCCTTCACAGTTGCTGGATCAAAATCCTGGAACTCCCTCCCTAACAGCACTTTTGGTGTACCTACATCATATGGACTGCAGCAGTTCAAGAAAGTGCCTCACCACCACCTTCTCAAGGGCAACTGGGATGGACAATAATTGCTGCCCTGGCCAGCGATGTCCCCATCCCAGACAAATAAAAAAGGTTCATATCATTGTGCTTCTCAGGTATGCAGTATTTCCAAACATCACTATCACTTACAAGAAAACAAAAGTTTGCCAAAAGATCTCTGTTCAAATATTACCTGAATGGCTACCTGTGAAAGTTAATTTTTGTACTTTTTGACAGCAGTGAATATAGTCAATTGATTAAGTACAATCAATTGTCAAAGTGGCTTTTATCCATTCTTATTTGAGAAGCATTATTTTAAAAGCTTTTTCATTTTTCATATATACTTATACTTTATATTATCTTCAGCAATATTTTTGACTTTTTAACTGGCAGCAGTCTTTCTTTTGACTGCAAAGAAGATTTTTATTAAACTTAGTAGTCCTATTTATCTGTTCTAGTGAAAAGGATGCAGCTCCATAGTTTGTTCTTTGTGATTCGATTTCTGAAATTTGAGCCTGTACACAGAAACTAAGTGATAATTCTGGCCAAATTTCCCTTTAAAGATCTTGGGGGAGAATTTTGATGCATAGCGCCACTGCCTCAATTCCCAGGGACAGGCAGCGCGGGACGATTCTTCATTAATACCACTGAAGAACGCCACACAAATAGCGACCTGCAGCACTGCTTGCCCAGTAAATCAAAGTCGAGCAAATTTCTTCCCCTAGTCCCTTTTTAAGAAAACTGTTCAGTTGTATATATTATCTATATTAATATAAATGTGAAGCTATTTGAAACCCTGTGGATAACTATATCACAGATTTAAAAATGTATCTTGTGATAACCTTTCAGTTTGCATAATGAAGTGAGTAAATGAAGTGAATGTATGCCATGAGATGAAAGAATCAAGCCAGTTGTCCTTTGTTTATGATTCACAATCTGACTCTGCTCGAATACAATTTCTTTCAGCTAGTCTGACATTGGCAATTTTTGTTTCCTTTTATAAACTGTCATTTTTGCTCTTCTGCCACACATTCATCATTTCATATCTCCCCCTACCTGAAAGCTTATGTTTATGAAGAGTTTAATTTCAAGGAGGTGAATTTCTGTGGAATGGTGTAAATACGGTTTCCACTGCTTTTACAGCATTTCCGTTGCACTTTTGCCTAAGCTACAGTGGACAAGTGGAAGAGCCTCCACGGAAATTCACCCCCAATGAGTTTGATATTTCCAATTATCGCAGACCTGATTGATAGTTTCCAGTTAAACAAAATATTGATTTTTTATTCTAGTCTGCGTAAATATTAAGACCCCCCTTTCCACCTTCCTAAACCATGCATTTTACCATATGTAACCCAGCCAATACATTTTATGCAAATGCACAAAGAGCGCCCATGACCAAAATGGTTATTCTTCTACATTTAGAACCTTTTGAATCTTGCACCTATCACGGAAAGAATGGAGACAAAATGCTGTGTAGTCACACACAAATACAATAATCTTGGAATATCAGAAAAAACTTACCAGTGATTTAAAAAAACTCTTCATGCCACACCTATTACCTTGCATATTACAATCCAATCATTTCATGAGCAGTTTCACTTCAAAAAAATGAAAATTTCCTGAAATACTTTTTACCACATTAAAAAGGTATAAAACATAAAAACAGTAAAAACAGCAGAAATAAGTTTTACTCAGAGAAGAAGTTGTCACAAGTTATTACCCTTAGTCCAGCTGGACACCAGTGTGGTTTCAGGAGCTGCCTAGCTTGTCGAAGATGTAGTGTATTTTACATGCCAGCCACTGTCTAAGTGGACAGTAGTATTCATAATGAAACTGCTCAAACTCGGGCGTCTGCCGGATTTCCCTCAGAAAAGAAGCATCAATGTCGGACTCCAGCAAGACCAAAAGAAGTGGGAAAGCAAACAGCATCAAGCCCAGGCCCACGAGAAGGAGTTTCACAAAGCTCTTTGTCAGTGCATTCAAATGTTTGTTGCTTGTCAACAATTCAAAGTTGCTGGTAAGTACTCGCTTCGCTTCCTTCAGCTCTTCCTCCTCTGCAATCAGAAGTGCAGTTTCAGCTGCATCAATCTCATCATATGAGCCTCCTTCGTCCCTCTGGTTCCCAAGTGGATGACTATTAAAAAGCAAGTCAATCCCAGCATCTTCTATAGGAGTAGGCAGGACACTGGCACTTGGATTATATACTAGTTCTGATATGGTTAAAGATTCTTCACTATTTTCCTCTTTGTTCTCACATCTGAATTCACCCACCTCTCCTGACTCACTCTGTGGCTCTTTTTCCTTTTGCTCTTCAAGTGTGGATTGATCATTCAATGTCAACAGCTCTCCACCTGAAAAGTACAAGAACATTCAAAGGTCAGGACCATGACACCTCACAATCTTCTCCCTGATGAAAATACATCATTATGTGACAGACTGCAGGTGCAAACTTGTCTCCTATTTTTTGTGCTTCTTTTATCTATTGATTTTCATAAAATGCCAATTCACACCTTATAAGCTGCTAAAAAAAATTCTCAGTGAGAAACACTGACATAACTATCCAATTGGAAGACGTTAGATAGAATAATAACCCCAGTCCCACTGAGCATTTGTTATTTTCGTTGACAGAATGCAACCTGGTTGCTGTGTTAGGTTTGCATTTTTCTCTTACTGTATCAAAAGGTAGAAGGCACAAACTAAATTTAGCAAAGTGATTTTAACTACTCGAGATGAGCCCAGCTTCGAATTGCTCTGGCCCTGTTGATTACAGCAGCCAAACAACCAAAGTGCAAAATCAGGTGAAGAATTGTTACTATTGGGATTGAAATAATTTCTTACTGCAGGCGAACAGGAGAATAACAAGTATAGTTGTAAAATTAGTTTTTTGTTTCTTAAATGACAACAAAATTGTAAGGAACAATCGGCAGTAGCTTCAAATAAGTGAATCTAAACATGGTACTTCTAAAATAAAGTTATACGGATGGGGCCTGATGCTCACATTTTGCTGGCAAAGTATATGGAAGTGAATTTCCATGGGGATTCTCCATTTCTAAATCATTGTTCTGGACTTTCTGCAGCATTGTACCAAAGTTATGGCAGAGAAGCAGGAGAACCTCCAAAGAAATCTTCCCCTGATATTTACAGAACTACCACTTTATGTGCATTTTCAGGAAATCTTGTCCTATTGTGAGGAATTCATCTTAGAGCCAATATCCTCTGAATAAGTCCACAGGAGAACCTACACCTATATTTTATGGGAGGCTGGCTGGTGTTTCATTATAATTATGTTTCTGAGGAAGGTTTATGGATCAAGCTGTTCACTTGTATACACACTCTCACCCCTCCGCCCAAAAAATATCACATATATGATTTCAAGAAAATATTAGAGAGGAAAACCAAACTGCACAGAGAATTGGGAGAGACAGATAGCACTAGAGTAAGAAATGGTAAGGTATTGGATGGGGTCAGAGTAAGAGGGAATGTAATAAGGTCTAAATTAGGTTTACTGTGCCTGTATATGAATGCGCAGAGTGTGGTAAATAAGGTTGGTGAGCTGCAAGCGCAGATAGCCACGTGGAAATATGATATCCTGGTGATAACGGAGACCTGGCTCAAAAAAAATATTCCTGGATACAGGTGTTCAGGAAAGATAAGGAAGGAAGGAAAGGAGGAGGGGTGGCTGTATTGATTAAGGAGAATATTACACACTGCGGGAGGGAGAGGATGTCCTAGAGGGATCAAGGACAGAACCTATTCGGTGAGAGCTAAGAAATAATAGCAGTATGATTACATTGCTGGGTGTATTCTATAGGCCACCAACTAGTGCGAAAGAGAGGAACAAATTTGCAAGGAAATTACAGAGGGATGCAAGAATTATAGAGTAGTTATAATGGGGGACTTTAAGTATCCTGATATAAATTGGGATAGTAATAGTGTAAAGGGCAGAAAAGGGCAAGAGTTTCTCGAGTGTGTTCAGGAGAATTTGCTACATCAGTATGTTTCCAGTCCAACAAGGAAGGAGGCACTGCTGAATCTGGCTCTGGGGAATGAGATGGGTCAAGTGAATCAACTGTCAGATGGGGAACATTTAGGGGTCAGTGATCATAGTATCATAAGGTTTAGGTTAACTATGGAAAAGGACAAGAAGCAATCCACAGTACAGATAATTAATTGGGGGAGGACCAACTTCAATGGAGTGAGAACGGATCTGGCCCAAGTAAATTGGAATCAAAGATTGGCAGGCAAAACTGTAACTGAACAATGGGCTGCTTTTATAGAGGAGCTAGTTCAGGTACAGTCAAGATACATCCCCACAAACAGGAAAGATAGGGCAAACAGATCCAGAGCTCCCTGGATGATAAAAGAGATAGAGAGTAAGATGAAGCTGAAAAAGGGTGCTTATGAAGATGTCAGGTGGATAATACAATTGAGAACCAGGCTGAATATTGAAGGTTCAGAGGGGAAATGATAAAAACAAATAAGAGAAGGAAAGAGAGAGTATCAGGAGACAGGCAGCTAACATAAAAGGAAATATAAATGTCTCCTATAGGCATATAAATAATAAAAGGGTGACAAAAGGAAGAATGGGGCCGATTAGGGACCCAAAAGGGGATTTACACATGGAGGCAGGGGACGTGGTTGTGGTACTAATTGAGTACTTTGCATCTTTCTTTACCAAGGAAGAAGATGCTGCCAAAGTCATGGTGAAAGAGGAAGTAGTTGAGACAATGAATAGGATAAAAATTGATAAAGAATTGGTATTAGAAAGGCTGTCTGTACTTGAAGTTGATAAGTCACCAGGACCGGATGAGGTGCATCCATGGATACTGAAGGAAGTAAGGATGGAAATTGTGCAGGCACTGGCCATAATCTTCCAATCCACCTTAGATATACGGGTGGTGCCAAAGGACTGGAGAATTGCAAATGTTACACCCTTGTTCAAAAAGAAGGTGTAATGATAAGCCCAGCAAATACAGGCAGTCAGTTTAATCTCAGTGGTGGGAAAGCTTTAGAAACAATAATTCAGGACAACATTAATAGTCACTTGGATAAATGTGGATCAATTATGGAAAGCCAGCATGGATTTGTTAAGGGAAAATTGTGTTTAACTAACTTGCTTGAGTTTTTCGATGAGGTAACAGAGGGGGTTGACAAGGGTAATACGGTTGATGTGGTGTACATGGACTTCCAAAGGCATTTAATAAAGTGCCACATAGCAGACTTGTCAGTAAGGTTACAGCCCAATGAATAAAATTGACAGTAGCATCATGGATGTGAAATTGGCTGAGTGATAGGAAACAAAGTATTTGTGAACAGTTGTTTTACGGACTGGAGGACGGTATGGTAGTGGGATTCCCCCAGGGGTCAGTGTTAGGTTGCCTGCTTTTCTTGATATATATTAATGACTTAGACTTGGGTGTACAGGGCACAATTTCCCTATCATCATGAGGAAAAGGTGGATTGATCAAGAGGATACATCAAACCGCTCCCCTCATCCCCCATAATTTTCCATCCAGTGCTAAGCAATTCATGATACCTTCCAATCTTCCCCTCTCTGACCTTGAACGATCTGTCCTCAGAAAAGGCCTCAGCTTCATCCTCTTACATCAGCCCCCCCCCCCCCCCCCACACAATGCATTTCGAGCTAATCATTACTCCGAGCTCTTCTGTCACTTTTGCCTCTGTGGCCACTTCTTTGATCTTACTTCTGCTCAGTGGACCCTTTTATCTATCTCCAGTATTCTTCACCTAGATCCCTTCCTTGGCCTTTTGTCCTCCCTTGATCTTTTCATTGAGAACTGCTGGCATGACGTTGACCGTCTCAATTTCTCTGCTCTCCCCTCACTCACGCTCTCTAACCTGCCTCCCTCTGAACCTGCTGCACTCCGTTCTCTTAGGTCCAACCCTAACACTGTCATCAAACCTGCTGACAAAGGTGGTGCTGTTGTCTGCCAGACTGATCCTTATCTAGTCGAGGTCAAACACTAACTGTCTGACCTCCTACCACCTCTGGACCATAATCCTACGACTGAACACCAAGCCACTGTCTCCAGACTGTCACTGACCTCATCTCCTCTGGAGATCTGGCCTCCACCCTCATAGACACCCAGGCCTGAACAGCGCACTTTTACCTCCTTCCCAAAATCCATAAACAGGACTGCCCTGGTAGACCCATCATTTCAGCCTGTTCCTGCCCCACTGAACTGATTTTTTCCTATGTCGATGCTATATTTTCTCCCCATGTCCAGTCTCTTCCCACCTACATCCATGACTCTTCTGATGTCTTACGTCACTTCAACAGTTTTCAGTTTCCTGGCCCTCACTGTTTGCTATTCATCATGGACATCCAATCCCTCTACATCTCCATACCCAACCAGGATGGTCTGAGGGCTCTCTCTCCACTTCTTCCTTGAATGGAGGCCCAAACACTCCTCACGCACAACCACCCTCCTCCATCTGGCTGAACTTGTTCTCACATTGAACAACTCTTTCAACTCCACTCACTTCCTCCAAATAAGAGATGTTACTATGGGTACCCGCATATGTCCTAGCTATGCCTGCCTTTTTGTGGGATATATGGAACATTCCTTCTTCCAGTCCTACTCAGGCCCCTCACCTCTTCTTCTGGTATGTTGATGACTGTATTGGTGCCACTTCCTGCTCTCACTCCGAACTGGAAAATTTAATTGACTTTGCTTCCAATTTCCACCTTTCTCTCACTTTTACATGGTCCATTTCTGACTCTTCCCTTCCCTTCGTTGACCTCTCTATCTCCATTTATGAGGGGCCTAGATAGAGCAGACAGGAAGGACCTGTTTCCCCTAGCAGAGAGGTCAATTACCAGGGAGCACAGATTTAAGGTGATAGGTAGAAGGATTAGAGGGGACATGAGGAAAATCTTTTTCACCCAGAGGGTGGTGGGTGTTTGGAATTCACTGCCAGGAATGGTGGTGGAGGAAGAAACCCTCAATTCTTTTAAAACATACCTGGACATGCGCCTGAAGTGCTTTAACCTGCAAGGCTATGGACCAGGTGCTGGAAGGTGGAATTAGATTGGACGGCTAGTATTTTCAGCTGGCATGGACACAATGGGCTGAATAGCCTCCTTCTGTGCTGCAGTTTTTCTATGGTTTTATTTCTGGGGATAGGCTATCAACCAATATTCATTATGAGCCCACAACTCTCGCAACTACCTTGACTACACTTCCTCAAACTCCACTTCCTGCAAGGACTCTATTCCATTCTCCTAGTTCCTCCGTCCCTGTCACATCTGTTCAGACGATGCAACCTTCCATACTAGTGTTTCAGATATCGCTTCTTTTTTCCTCAACTGAGGAGTATCCCCCCCAATGTGGTTGACAGGGCCCTCGACTGTGTCTGATCTATTTCACGTACTTCTGCTCTCACTCCTTCCCCTCCCTCCCAGAACCATGATAGGGTTCCCCTTGTCCTCACCTTCCACCCCAGCAGCCTCCGTATTCAACAGAACATCGTCCTCCATTTCCGCCACCTCCAGTGTGATGACACCAGCAAACACATCTTCCCCTCCCCTCCCCTTTCAGCATTCTCTCCCCTCAACCTGGTCCACTCCTCAGTTACCCCCAACACCTCCCCGCTTCCTTATGGCACCTTTCCATGCAAGTGCAGGAGATGCAACACCTGCTCTTTTACCTCCTCCCTTCTCACCATTCAAGGCCCCAAACATTCCTTCCAAGTGAAACAGCGATTTAACTGTATTTCTTTCAATTCAGTTTACAGTATTCGGTGCTCATGATGTCATCTCCACTACACTGGGGAGACCAAGTGTAGACTGGGTGACCACTTTATGGAATACCTCCATTCAGTCCCTGAGCTTCCCGTTGCTTGTTATTTCAATTCTCTACCTTGCTCACACTCTGACCTTTCTGTCCTTGGCCTGCTGCAGTGTTCCAATGAAGCTCAACGAAAGCTTGAGGAATAACAACTCATCTTTCGACTGGGAACATTACAGCCTTCTGGACTCAACATTAAGTTCAATCATTTTAGATCATTACCTCTGCTCCACTACCTCCCCCCTCCTTTTTCCTTTTTTCATGTTTTTTTGCCAGTTCATTTTTCACCCCTTGTTTCTTTCTTAATTCCTTTACTTTGTGTTTAATGGCAGCTATCCTGCCATTCACACCTCATCCAGACATGTCTTTTTTTTTCTTTACTTGTCCCATTACGACTCCCTTTGGCCTTGCACAATGAATCCTTTTGTCATTTAATCTCTCCCACCCTCCACCCTATCATAGACCTTCCCTTTTATTCTTCTTCCCACCTCCCCCCTTTTACTTGCTCAAATGATTTCTAACTTTTGACAGTTCTGATGAAAGGTCACAGACCTGAAATGTTAACTCTATTTGTCTTCCCGCAGATGCTGCCAGATCTGCTGAGTATTTCCAGCATTTTCTGTTTTTATGCCACAAGGCCAATACCTAATCACCCCTTCCAGCACTTTCTGTTTTTATTTCAGATTTCTAGCATCTACAGTATTTTGCTTTTATTAACCTATTGCTAAATTTATGAGTTAGGAGGAAAAACTGAAAAATGAGGGATCTATTTTCTTGCTATGCACAAAATGGCTGCTCTGTATGCCCACATAATAACATTTGCTGCATTCCAAAGAGTAAATCATTGTATATAATGTGCTTTAAAATGTTTCTGAGAGAAGCTATATAAATGCAATTCTCCCCTTAAGACCCCAGCACGATGTACCACCAGCTTGGAAAGTAAGCAATTTGTATTTGTTGCTACATAACCAAATTCTGACTGTCCAGGCTTTGTGAGTGATAGCATCTTCCCAGCATTACTGAGTGATCAGCAACTGAAAGCACTCTTGTTATCCAGTCGGCTACCACACCCAGAAAAGATGTCTCAGTCGGCTCATGGCAAAGCTGAGATCATGAACTTATTCAATGTGGATCTCATGGTCTATATCTCTTTCCAACAGCTCATGTTCAAGCCCTTATCTACTGTGTTAATGTTTTACTAAGACTTGTGTACCGTCAAAAATATTTAGAAATTTTCTTGGTCACACCTGTTAATGAGAACTGAGCTCCATTGCAAAATGGGAACATCACAGCCTGAAATATGCATACCAGTTTATGAATTCCTGTTTGAGCCTGGTTGTTGCAGGTCAGTTTACACAATGCCATGTTTTTAGATCATCATATTTGCAACATAATTGATGTTTGTATCATTGCTTTAGTTAGTTGCTGCCTTACTATCTAACCTTAATGCATCAAAAAGAGTGAAAGCTAATGGGAAGCAGGAATCACCAAGCATAAACTACCAGGTCCTAAACTACACTGATAGTACTCAAAACTTGTGCTCCAGAACTAGGTACACCCCTGGCCAAGCTGTTCCAGTGCAGCTATAACACTAGCATCTACCCGGCAATGTGGAAAATTGCCCAGGTATGTCCTGTACACAAAAAGCAGGACAAATCCAACCTGACCAATTACTGTCCTATCAGTCTACTCTCAATCATCAGCAAAATGATGGAAGGGGTCATCAACAGTGCTATCAAGTGGCACTTGCTCAGCAATAACCTTCTCATTGCGCTCAGTTTGGGTTCCACCACGGCCACTCAGCTCCTGACATTACAGCCTTGGTCCAAACATGGACAAAAGAGCTGAACTCAAGAGGTGAGAAGAGGGACCTGCCCGTGAAAAGCAAACCTAAGCAAGAGCAAGGAAAAGTAATTGAGTGGGAAAGAGTTGGGTGAGGGTGGGATAAGAGAGTAGATAGAAGGTGGGATTCATGGAAAATATGAGATTGGAGAAGTCAAGTGTAGATGGGTGAAAAACAACAGTGATTGGGTCAAGGCAGGGCAGTTGCACAGATGGCCTCCAATATTAGAGGTGAAGGTAGCCTCATTATAACAATCTAAAATATTGCTAAACAAATTTACAAAAACAGGTTAAAACATAAATATATGTAAAAAGAAATATTAGATAAGTGGAAAATCTTGCTGCTTGGCTAATTATTAGCTAATAATGTTTACTTCAGTTAAATATGTCTTTGATTTATGGACATTAACCCCAACAATACAGATTTCCTGCCCACACATAAAAACAGAACCACATAAATACATAACTTTTAGTATTTAGTGTTGCTACTTTTTCAATGATCAGTATCCAAAACAGAATCAACTGCAGTACTGTGTTCAATTCTGGGTACTACACTTTAAGATGGATGCCAAGGTCTTGGAGAAGGTGCAAAAGAGATTTACTATAATTTTACCTGGGATTAGAGATTTCAATTATGTGGAGAGACTGGAGAATTTGGGGTTGTTCTTACAGCAGAGAAGGATAAGAGGAGATTTGATTGAGGTATTCAAAATTATGAATAGTTTTGATACAGTAAATAAAGACAATTTGTTTCCAGTAGCAGAGGATCGATAACCAGAGAACACAAATTTAAAGTGATTGGCCAAAGAACCAGAGGTGATGTGAGGAAACATTTTTACACAGTCAGTTGTTGTGATCGAAAATGCCTTGTTTGAAAGAGTGGTGGAAGCAGATTCAATGATCACGTTCAAAAGAGACTTGGGTAAACACAGGAAGGGGAAAAATTTACAGGTCTATGGGGAAAGAGCAAGGGAGTGGGATTAACTGGATAGCTCTACCAAAGAGCTGACACAGGCAGAATGGGTCGCATCATCTCTCTCTATACTGCATCATAATTCATTGGCTTCAAGTAATTTCACAATATGGTACATAGGGCTATGTGTGTCAACTGAATTTAAATGCAGTTGTAACAGAAAAAAGGGAATTCCACAATGCCATTTTGAGAAAGTGTGTAGTAGTGTCGCAACTAGATTACAATTCCCATACGTCGCCCCATTCATTCATGTTTCTGTTGGATGAAAATCTATGTTTGGGGAGCACAGAAACTGGTAACTACAGCTCATTTGTATTTCTGCTAGTCTTTTCCTGTATAATGGCATCAATTGTTGCTGTTCATACCTTTCATATTAGAGCTGATTATCTTAAATACAGCTATAACACTTAAGATTAGATAAGCTGAAGTACAAATGGCACACACATTTTTGATTCCATTCAAAGCACAATTTGAATTCAAATATATAATTATTTCACAAAAGTGAATGAATATAAATCAGCATGATGACCTCGAATTTTTCCCAAATACAAAATCTATCAATTAGCATCAGTGACTCAAAAATTATTCATGCAACAAAGGATTTATATTGAAGAAAGATGTTACCGATTCCTTTGGCTATGATCTTTGGCCCATGTTTCAACAATCGAATACATACATCCCTGCAGCAGTGATTCACCATGCGAAGGTGAATGCTTCTCCTTGTCTGGATCTTTAGCAGGCCTTTCACCATGTTTACTCCTTTTATATCAGTCAAAAATACTACAAAACAGTCATTTTTTTTCCTGTTCTAGGACTTTTGCAGTTTTGTCAGTGAACTGCCAATAGTAGACATACAAAACTATAGTACATGAACTAAATGTCAAATGTGTGAAAGGTCTTAGGAACACAGGCCATGAGGGAAATGATGGCTAGGATTACAGTTATTTATAAATGGCTTGTCTGAGTTAGCTGTAACATTGTACCAAATAGATTTATAGGAAAGAAATACTATTAATTTTTTGTTTTAGCTGAACAAGATAGTCTTTTTATTCCCCTTCTGTGTACAGTTTTGGAGAAATGGTATTTCCGTCTGCCCTAGCCACAACCTATTTTCATGGGTCAGGGCTCATTTGAGATACACAGCGTGTTCATGATGGGATTCTCACAGCCAAGGAAGAGTTCACCAGCACCAGCAAGGAAACTCTGGTGGTGCTGGAACAGGGATATCAGTGCAGCACCAGAAGACCTGACGAGAGGTTTAAAAAGATAAAAGTCTCCCACTGAAAACACTGGGCGAGACTCAGGTCTTCAGCAGTTATGTCTCTCGGGACATTTGCAGGAAGGGAAGGCCAGTCCAAGGCTACACCCTCCATTTGGGTACCTATAACCACTTCCCAAGCCCTACCGCCATGTTCCATGCAACAATAAGTGTGGCAGAGGGAATGTGCATGACCCCAGGACCCACACACCTCTTCAGCTGCCATTTACATATGGCGGCAGGGAAGGAACGAGCAGCAATGGTGCCAACAGGGGTAGTTGGAGGAAAATCCATGTCAAAAGCAAGATACTCCAGGCACAGTGTAGGCATGTCCCCACAAAGATAAAGGGTGGTAGGGCCAAATCTAGAGCCCCCTGGTTATCTAGAAGTTTACAGGGTAAGTTAAAGCAGAAAAAGAAAGCTTATGACAATCACAAAAACTTAATACTTTAGAAAGCCTAGAGGAGTATAGAAAGTGCAGGGGTGAAGTAAAAAAGGAAATTAGAAATGCAAAGAGAGAACATGAAAAATTATTGATAGGTAAGATCAAGGAAAACCCAAAGATGTTTTATCAATACATTAAGACCAAGAACTAAGGAAAGGGTAGGGCCTATCAGAGATGTATAAGGGAACTTATGCATGGATGCAGAAGATATGGACAGAGTTCTGGTTGAGTTTTTTGTCTCTGTCTTCACAAGGAGAGAGGAATGTTGCAGACATTGTAGTAAAAGAGGAGGAGTGTGAAATATTAGATACGATAAGCATAATGAGAGAGGAAGTACTAGAGGGTCTGACATCCTTGAAAGTGGATAAATCGCCAGGGCTGGATGGATTGCATCCCAGGTTGTTAAAGGAAGCCAAGGAGGAAATAGCAGATGCGCTGAGGATCATCTTCAAATCCTCACTAGATACGGGCAAGGTGCCAGAAGATTGGAGGTTATGCCATTGTTTAATAAGGGTGCAAGGGATGGGCCAAGTAATTATAGGCCAATCAGTCCAACCTCGGTGGTGGGTAAATTATTAGAATCAATTCTGAGGGACAGGATAAACTGCCAATTAGAAAGGCACAGATTAATTAGGGATAGTCAGCATGGATTTGTTAAGGGAAGGTCATGTCTTACTGACTTGATTGAGTTTTTTGAGTAAGTAACAAGGAGGATTGATGAAGGTAGTGCAGTGGATGTGGTCTATATGGATTTTAGTAAGACATTTGACAAGGTCCCGCATGGCAGACTGGTCAGTAAAATGAAAGCCCATGGGATACAGGGGAATGTGGCAGATTGGATCCAAACTTGGCTCAGTGACAGGAAACAAAGGTAGTAGTTGACGGATTTTTTTGCGAATGGAAAGCGGTTTCCAGTGGCGTTCCACAGGGCTCAGTGTTGGGTCCCTTGCTGTTTGTGGTATTTATTAATGGTTTGGACTTAAATATGGGAGGCATGATTGGAAAATTTGCTGATGACACAACCGTTGGCCATGTAGTTGATAGTGAAGAGGATAGCCGTAGACTCCAGAATGATATCAATGGTTTGGTTGAGTGGACGGAAAAGTGGCAAATGGAATTAAATCCAGGGAAGTGTGAGGTAATGCATTTGGAGACGTCAAACAAAGCAAGGGGATACACAATAAACAGGAGGATATTGAGAGGAGTAAAGGAAGTGAGAGACCTTGCAGTGCATGTCCACAGATCCCTGAAGGTGGCAGGACAGGTAGATAGAGTTGTGAAGAAGGCATATGGAGTGCTTTCCTTTATTGGCCGAGATGTCGAATACAAAAGCAGGGATGTAATGCTGGAACTGTATAAAACATTGGTTAGGCCACAGCTGGAGTATTGCATACAGTTCTGGTCACCAAATTACAGGAAGGACATAATTGCTCACGAGAGAATACAGAGGAGGTTTACAAGAATGTTGCCAGGGCTTGTAAGTTGCAGCTATGAGGAAAGAATGGATCGGCTAGGGTTGTTTTCCACAACAGAAGAGGCTGAGGGATGACTTAATTGAGGTGTACAAAATGATGAGGAGCCCAGATAGAGTAGACAGAAAGGACCTGTTTCCCCCAGTGGAGAGGTCAGTTACCAGGTACAGATTTAATGTGATTGGTAGAAGGATTAGAGGGGACATGAGGAAAAGCTTTTCATCCAGATGGTGGCGGGTGTCTTGAATTCACTGCCAGGAACATTGGTGGAAGCAAAAACCCTCAACTCATTTAAAAGTTACCTGGACATGCACCTGAAGTGCTGTAACCTGCAAGTCTATGGATCAGGTGCTGGAAGGTGGGATTAGATTGGGCAGCTAGTTCTTTTTGGCCGGCACAGACACGAAGGGCTGAATGGCCTCCTTCTGTGCTATAATTTTTCTATGGTTCTATGGTTCTAGGTAGTGAAGCAGCAGTCGCCATCGCCGCTCAAATTTTCTGACATAATTTGTGATCCTGTCAAACTTCCCCTGATCTGTCTCTGAACGGAGAATTGCTAACAAGAACTACTGGCAAAGAGCATTTTGGTTTTGTTCCCCCTCTCCCCATCCCAGTTCCTGTTCATTCTCCTGAGAATTGCATTTACTGTGCACAAGTAGATATGTAACATCTCCCAGCCTAAACCTGCCTCCCATAACAGCTGTTACTACAAAATTACTGATCTTTTATACCCTTTCCAATCGTATGTGTGAAAGCAACTTGGAGACCCTTTATTCTCCATGCATAACTTTTATAGAGTCATAGAGTTTTACAGCACAGAAACAGGCCCTTCGGCCCAATGTGCCTGTGCCGACCATCAAGCACCCATCCTAACTAATCCCATTTCCTCGCACTTGGCCAGTAACCTTGTATGTTATGGCGTTTCAAGTGTTCATCTAAATACTTCTTGAATGCCGTGAGTGTTCCTGCCTCTACCACCTCTTCAGGCAGTGTGTTCCAGATTCCAACCACCTTCTGGGTGAAAAAAAATTTCCTCAACTCCCCTCTAAACCTGCTGCCCCTTACCTTAAATCTATGCCCCCTAGTTATTGACCTCTCCGCGAAGGGATAAAGTTTCTTCCAATCTATCCTATCAATACCCCTCATAATTTTGTATACCTCAATCAGGTCCCCCTCAGCCTTCTCCGCTCCAAGGAAAACAACCCAAGCCTATCCAGTCTGTCTTCATAACTGAAATGATCCAGCCCATTTTGGTTGTAACATAGCCACATTTAGCAGAGTTTTCAAATAGGGAACTTAATAAAGTTAGTGATTGAGCCTGCTTTCGATTGTTGTGCAGCACTGACTCAAACTGGAGTGGGGCTGGTCACTTTGAATGGTACAACTCATGAGGAGAAATGATCCAGATATACAGGTCCCAATATTAACTCAGAGGTGAGTTGGGAATGTGAGGGAATGGAAGTCCGATATCGCGCGGGAAGGCCAGAAGTAAATTCAGTGCGTCAGTCAGTGGCATTTTAATGCAACCAACTGATTATCATTTTACTTTGGGTTTGCTGTTGATTACCCAAGTGCATCTCAGCAGTCAGAGCAGGGATTTGAGCAGCCTGCCTCTCCCTCTGCTGAAGCCACAGGGCTTGCACCACATAGGAGTGGTAGGAAAAGGAACAGTAAAGCTTTGTAAAAACAAAATACTGCAGATTCTGAAAAGCTGAAATAAAAACAGAAAGTGCTGGAAATACTCAGCAGGTCAGGCAGCATCTGTGGAGAGAAAAGCAGAGTTAACGTCTCAGGTCTGTGACCTTTCATCAGAACTGGAAAAGGTTAGAAAATTAGGTTTTAAGAAAGTGAAGGGTGGGGGGTTTGGTGGGGAAGAGAACAAAAGGTAGGTGTGATAGGGCAGAGGGCAAGAAAGATTAAGCAACAAAGATTATTTTAGTAAAGCTTTGTAGCTGTACAAGGATATGCAAATGGGTGTGAGAGAAAATGTTATGTTATGAAGTTTCTGTTCTTTAGTAGAGTCACATAAAATTTATTAGTTTACACCCTTTCCCATCTTGCCCATTTTTGGTTGCTGGGTGGCAAGTCACCTTTTAACTTGCTTGATGATTAATGAAGAGACATGAGTTAAAGGGGGGTATGAAAGAGGTGGTTGATTGCAGGGCAGCTTTGTTTCAGTGGCATTTGTGGGTGGGGAATGGGTGCGGAGTGGGAAGAGTGGTCGTTGTATGTGCTTTTGAGATCAGTCCACTGGTGTAACATAAGTGAACCTTGCATTAATAAGGGCAGCCCAGGAGGCAATGTGAACAACAGGCGCTGCATTGACCTCATCAACAACCTCATGCTCCTCATGCTCTCCTTGGAAACACCCGCAAATGAGGTGCACTCGGCAGCAACGGTGGTCCAAGTTTGGAACGCTCTTCTGCAAAGGGCAATGGATGTTACATCAGTTCTTAATTTTAAATCTGAGATTGATAGATTTTTGTTAGTCAAAGATATTAAGGGATATGAGACAAAGGCGGGTATATGGAGTTAGGTTGCAGATCAGCTATGATCTAGGATCTCACTGAATGGAGGAATAGGCTTGAGCTGCTAAATGACTTACTCTTGTTCATGTGATCCGATATACGTGCCTTAGAAGGGGTGCAACGAATATTCGCTAGATTGATTTCTAGGTTGAGAGGGTTGTCCTATGATGAAAGATTGAGTAGAATGGGCCTGTACTCTCTGGAGTTTAGAAGAATGAGAGGTAATCACATTGAAACATATAAAATTCTGAAGGGCTTTGACAAAGTAGATTCTGAAAGGCTGTTTCCTCTGGATGGAGAGTCTAGAACTAGCAGACATTGTTTGAGGTTAAGGGATTGTCCAATTAGGACTGAGAAGAGATTTTTTTTCATCTTTGTAATTCTCTACCCCAGAGGGCTGTGGATGCTTAGGTTTTGAGAATATTCGAGACTCAGATCAAGAGATTTTTGAACTCTAAGGGAATCAAGGGATATGGAGATCGGACAGGAAAGTGGAGTTGAAGATTAGTCATGATCTTACTGAACGACAGAGCAGATTCAAGGGGCTGTATGGCATACTCCTGCTTCTAGTGCTTATGGTCCAAACCTTGCTGCTGTGCAATATAGTGCAGACAGCAACACACTGTGACCATACTGGTGATCCCATCTGGTGCATATTGAAGATCCATGTAGGCACCTGAAGTGCATCTTCAGCGTGCCGATGGCTTGGTCGAACATATGAACTAGGAGCAGAAGCAGGCTATTCAGCCCCTCGAGCCTGCTCCACCATTCTATAAGGTCATTGGCTGATCTATTGTGGACTCAACTCCACTTTCCTGCCTACACCTGATACTCTTTGACTCCCTTGTTTGTCAAGAATCTCTCTACCTCTGCCTTAAAAACTTCAATGACCCTGCCTCCACTACTCTCTGGGGAAGAGAGTTCCACAGACTCTAGTGGTCATATGGCATTCATTATAGCACTATCGAGCTTCATTGGTTGGGTTTCTGATTGGTGTCATTAGCCAAGCTTAAAATGGGTATCCCTTGCTTCCAAGCAACTACTCCTTAAGTATGGTTTCAGGTCTAAAGACTTTAGGGAGCTTGGACTGCCATAGGACGAAAGCATCATAGCAGCTCCCCAGGAATGTTGCGCACCCAGCAGAAATATCAGTGGAATCTTGTCCAATTAGTCCCTGCCAAAATGGCAGAACCATTTTCACGTCAAGAACCTAATGGGCGGACGTTGCCAAGGCTCTTTCCCAGAGGAACAGCATGAACATCCTGCCTCCAGTCTCCCCAATCAATTAGGGAGTGCAGACAGGATGATGCATAAATTCTGCGAAAGGAAGGATTTCTAATTAAAGGGACCACAGCATGGGTTGCAAAGGCTCATCAGCAACCAAAGGAATGGAGAGGAGACCTGGGAAGGCTGCCACCCACCACAACCCCCACACCCGCATCTCTCACTCTTAACTGGAGGTCCTGCTGCAGGATCTGAGGGACTGCAGTGAGGTACACTGTCCCAAGAAGGGGATGAAAAGGACAACCTCTCCAACCAAGCAGGCATACATGGAAATGCCAAGGAAGACAGCAACAGATATGTGCTCCCTCCAACCTGCAGAAAGTGCACCAAGAGGATCCTGGACCTCAGAGTATTGAAAGTTGAGTGGCATAACACTTTCAGGTACCAAGCTCCACATCCTTACATGCCCAGCATTCTCCTCCACAGCACTCCTTAAGTCAGCACACCTTGCAGTTCCACTCATTTCTCACTCTGCAGTCATCTCCTCACATCCCCATCTGAACAGCCAACACTCACACTCACCCTCTGCATACTGCCCCCTTGCACCCATGCCTCACAATGACCCTCCACAAATGGTGTCCTTCCCTCCTCTCCACACAAGCCATGTTGAGCACTCCTACCTCTCTACTTCCACTCCTTGCAGAATAGAGCACAGTACTTGATGGAGAATGTGGCCCTCCAGTGACAGGGACATTGGCGGAATTTGCCAATGCATGCCGACCTGCTCCACTGGGAAGGAGGTCGTGTTCCAGGAGGCTGCAGATGTCAGCAGCAGCCTGCCATCACAGCCTGAGGCACTGATGCTCAGACATGTCGAGAGAGTTGATCCTTCACTTGTAGATCCTGTGTTGGGTCTCTCGTCTCCTTCCAGCAGGATCTTGGTGTCCATCCCAGCTGCCCTGTGGAGGGGAATGCAGCTGAAAATATGGCAGCTGATGCTGCTTCTGGTGTTGCTCCCGATGGAGCTGTTGACCGTAGTGTGGTTTCTGCTCTTGCCCCTCCACAGAGGTGGAAGATGGAGCTGCATAAGCTGTTCCCAGCCGTGTTGAAGGCTGGCAGCAGAGAAGTGCCGCTGAAGGTGAGTGAAGTACTAAACACGTGAAGTGCCTGATAAGCACCTGTCAAGCACTCTCTGAGAGGAGAAATGCTTTGAACACTAGCCTCTCAATTGCCATGGCTGTAGCTCTCCAGTGTAACTGATCAAAGCTTTTCAGTTTGTCAGTTTCACTGAAGAAGCTCTTCCCGCTTTGCACTCGTCTTTGTGACCCTGGCGAGGTGTAGATATAGTGTAGAAGCCGTGCACTGTTGGGAAAGACAGAACTCATGGTTAAAGAGGCTCTTAATTGCCTTTTCAATCACCTCAATTGCCTTTCCGCCAGACCCATAGGGGTACATTGCAAGACTAGGAACCCACCCCAAGGAAAGCCGGACTAGGGCAGGATGACATCGGGATCCCAACCCCACGTCATTTCTGGTACTTTCCCACCCCGCACACATCTGAACCCGCCTCCACCTGGCTGGGAAAATACTGCCCATTGTTTTGTGGTTGCACATTAGCTCTACATGTCCAATTAGTGGCGGTTATGGTAGGAATGGAGACAAGACTTCTAAAATGTGGATGCGATTTAAACTTCGTGGCAGCCATTACTGTGGCTGCTGTTTAAATCAATCTGCTGTCCTTTTCAAGATGTCGCAGGAGAGCTGGGGGCCTGGAACCTGGGGCAGGGCTGCCCCTTGGTTCTCCGATGCAGACTTTGAGTCAATGTTAGAGGTCATGAGGGACAGGAGGGAGGTCCTCTTCCTGGAGGGTGGCAGGAAGAGGCCACCCACACAAACCAGGTAGGCCTGGCACAACACAGCAGCAATTGTGAATGGAGAAGTGTAACTCGGAGATGCGGAAATGGTTTAATGACCTCATATGCTCTGGCAAGGTGAGTGGTATTCCTCCCAACCTTCAGGACAGGCCTCTAAGTATTCTCTCTCCAGCAGGCACACCAGCTGAGGAGCCTCAGGTCGCATGCTGCTCCTGAACATGGGAGAGTGCATGCCCAGGGAACTTAATGACCCTTCAGAATGGCTCAGAGCCATAGTGCAGCTGAGGACTTGTCACCACTGAGACATGCAGCAGCTAATGAATAGGGGCAGATGACATTGGACATAGAGGACAGCAGTGCCTTATCATGCTCTCTTTTGTCCATGCAGGAGAAATGAACACACAATGTGAAGGAGAGGGCCCAAATGGAAGGAGGTGTCCCCTACTTTCATGTGATAACACCCAGGATTGTGCAATAGCAATAGCTAGGATCACTGTCCAGGAGGAATTCGGCCCTGGCAAAATGGGCAGTCATGGTGCAGACGGTGCTCATTGAGGGGTTGTATTGCACTCCATCCTGCCCGACAGCATGCCAAACACTGAATTGCATTGGGAAGCCTCAGTGGCTCTCCAAGGCCAGCTCTCATGATCTTTTCTCGTGTCTCCCTCAGGTGAAGACATGCATCCACAGTGACCCTCTGCCTCCCAAGCAGTAGCCCAAGAAATAGGAGAAGCATCATCACACCTTAAAAACCCACCATCCACCAGAGCAGATACTCTCACCTTGGTGGGTCCTAGCACACGATTAGTGGGTGTGTCACTGGGTAAGGAGCACGGCACTAGTGGGCAGGAGGAGGTGCAGGAGGGAGAGGGTTCTGTGGTCAGTTCCCCTCAGACGAGGAAGGTCAGACACAGCCCTGCTCAGCTGGGCACGGACGTAGGGTCTCAAGAGTCACAAGAAAGGAGACTCTACCTGGAACAGCAGCAGCAGATGTGCTCCCACATGTTGGAGTTCCCTGAAGCAGTGTGGGATCATGGGCGGAAGATGGAGGAGTCTATCCAGCTCATGTGCACCGCCATGGCTTAGGGCTATGAGTGCATTAGCTCCTTCAATGAGACAACCAATCTCATGGAGAGCCATATGCAGCATCACTGAGTAAATGCAGGTGCAGCAACACAGGATGCATGCCACAATGTGCAGCCTGAAACAGTCAGTGTTGCTGGTGGTGCAGAGATGCTTAGAGTGGATGCCAGTTGAGCCCTAGTTGATGTCCCCCACCAGGGGTCCTGTGCACCTGTCAAGGGCTGAGTATGTGGACAAATTGGGACAAATAGTCTGTTTTTATACTGTAGACGATGCAACTATATAATTCTATGTAAATAGCCAGTATGTCTTAAAAATGTGATAGAGGTGGATGGCTTCTAATCATTGTACAGTTTAATATTCTGAAGTATGCTTATTTCTGAGATCCTCTCGTTCCTGCCCCTTAACCTACCAAGCAGAAAACCCACTTGTCTTTTCTAATTTGTGATATACATTAATGATTTGGAGGAAAGTATAGGTGGACTGATTAGCAAATTTGCAGACGACACTAAGATTGGTGGAGTAGCAGATAGTGAAGGGGACTGTCAGAGAATACAGCAGAATATAGATAGATTGGAGAGTTGGGCAGAGAAATGGCAGATGGAGTTCAATCAGGGCAAATGCGAGGTGATGCATTTTGGAAGATCCAATTCAAGAGTGAACTATACAGTAAATGGAAAAGTCCTGGGGAAAATTGATGTCCAGAGAGATTTGGGTGTTCAGGTCCACTGTTCCCTGAAGGTGGCAACGCAGGTAAATAGAGTGGTCAAGAAGGCATACGGCATGCTTTCCTTCATCGGACGGGGCATTGAGTACAAGAGTTGGCAGGTCATGTTACAGTTGTATAGGACTTTGGTTCGGCCACATTTGGAATACTGCGTACAGTTCTGGTCGCCACATTATCAAAAGGATGTGGATGCTTTGGAGAGGGTGCAGAGGAGGTTCACCAGGATGTTGCCTGGTATGGAGGGCGCTAGCTATGAAGAGAGGTTGAGCAGATTAGGATTATTTTCATTAGAAAGACGGAGGTTGAGGGGGGACCTGATTGAGGTGTACAAAATCATGAGAGGTATAGACAGGGTGGATAGCAAGAGGCTTTTTCCCAGAGTGGGGGTTTCAATTACTAGAGGACACGAGTTCAAAGTGAAAGGGGAAAAGTTTAGGGGGGATATGCGTGGAAAGTTCTTTACGCAGAGGGTGGTGGGCACCTGGAACGCATTGCCAGCGGAGGTGGTAGATGCGGGCACGATGGAGTCTTTTAAGATGTATCTAGACAGATACATGAATGGGCAGGAAGAAAAGAGATACAGAACCTTAGAAAATAGGCGACATGTTTAGAGAGAGGATCTGGATCGGCGCAGGCTTGGAGGGCCGAAGGGCCTGTTCCTGTGCTGTAATTATCTTTGTTCTTTGTTCTTTGTTCTTTGTTTTAATGTTTACCTGGAAATCAATGCAGCCAATTTTAACTAAGATTGTGAGAGAGAGGAAGACATATGTTGAGTTTCCATGATGTCAGTTACTATCTTAATCATGCTTACAAACTGATCCTCAGCATGATTTCCCTGGGCAATAACAGATAGTCTTGTGATTAGAATTTCAAATACATGGGTCTACTGGGAGATCCTGGGAGCAGCATCAGCTGTTGCACTGAAATCAGAGGATGACTGACTGCCTCCCTCTGCAAACACCTGTCACATTTCTGGTTTGGGGGACTGATGTTGTTACACATCTAAATCTTAGTTATTTTTTTTATTCGTTCATGGGATGCGGGCGTCGCTGGCTATGCCAGCATTTATTGCCTATCCCTAATGCCCTTTGAGAAGGTGGTAGAGAGCTGCCTTCTTGAACCCCTGCAGTCCATGTGGGGTAGGTACACCAACAGTGCTGTTAGGAAGGGAGTTCCAGGATTTTGACCCACTGACAGTGAAGGAACAGTGATAAGGTTCCAAGTCAGGATGGGGACGTGCAGATGGTGGTGTTCCTTTTCTTTCTAGGTGATAGAGGTCGCAAGGTTTGGAAGGTGCTGTCTAAGGATCCTTGGTGCATTTCTGCAGTGCATCTTGTAGATGGTACACACTGCTGCCACTGTGCATCGGTGGTGGGGGAAGTGAATGTTTGTGGATGGGGTGCCAATCAAGCGGGCTGCTTTGTCCTGGATGGTGTCGAGCTTCTTGAGCGTTGTTGGAGCTGCACCCATGCAGGCAAGTGGACAGTATTCCATCACACTCCTGACCTTTCAAAGGCCTTTCAAGAGACACAGGAACAAACTTAGCTGACAGTGACAGTTTCCTCCACATGGTAAGACTACTCCCACATCAGAATGATTCTGGTATTTATACTCAGACTGATGTAACTTGTACCTCGCCAGTATCTGCTCCTCATGTGTAGCATCGTTTCACAAATGCAATATTGTCATTTATTGCAAGGGGAATATAAAAGTAAAGATGTTTTGCTACAGTTATACAGGGCATTGGTGAGACCACATCTAGAGTATTGCGTACAGTTTCGGTCTCCTTACTTAAGAAAGGATATAATTACATTGGAAGCAGTTCAGAGAAGGTTCACTTGACTGATTCCTGGGATGAGAGGGTTATCTTATGAGGACAGGTTGGGTCTGTATTCATTGGAGTTTAGAAGGATGAGAGGTGATCTTATTGAAATGTATAAGATCCTGAGGGTATTTGACAGGGTCAATGTTGAAAGGATGTTTCCCCTTGTGGGAGAGACTAAAACTAGGGGGCACAGTTTAACAATAAGGGGGCTCCCATTTAAGACAGAGATGAGGAGAAAGTATTTCTCTCAGAGGGTTGAGAGTCTGTGGAACTCTCTTCACAACAGAGTGGTGAAGGCTGGGTCATTGAATGTTTTTAAGTCAGAGGTAGACAGATTCTTGACAAACAAGGGAGTCAAAGGGTATCGGGGGTAGGCAGGAAAGCGAAGTTGTGTCCACAGACAGATTAGCCATGATCTTATAGAATGACAGAGCAGGCTCGAGGGGCCGAATAGCCTACCCCTGCTTCTCGTTCGTATGTATATAGAAAAAGTCCATCACAGGATATCCTGGGCCTGAAATTCCTGCAAGTCCACTCTGCCACCAGACATGTGTTGGGTGAGATTTCTGGCTGTCAATCTGCCCCAGCATTGAACACATCTCAAATTTCATGAACTGAGTTATTTGCACAAAGTGAACTGGTTGAAGATTTTAAAGTCACTCTCAGGGGACCTGCATTGTGGTCCCCATTCCACCAAGACGTTGTCCTGATGCACAAGTACTTTGTGTGGGGTGTAAGTGATATGGTAGTGCAGGATTACTGGAGGGTGATGTCATCCCACCAGCCCCACCTCTTATGATATACACCATTACCACTGTCAGAATATTTCATCAACCAAAAAAAGGGCTGAATCCTTGTGGAACTAGGTCCTGCCACAAGCTCCAGTCCCCAACTAAAGTCTTTGAAATAGCCTTTCATGCCCAAGAATTTTGGGCCATTTGTATATATACCAAGCAACCAGGTATTATTTGAATACAACTGCTTGAGAGTACAACCTAGAAATTGAAAAGGAGGTGAAACATTCAAAAGTAAAATACTTGACTGGAGAAAAAGCTAGAATCACAAAGAAAAAGGGAACTAGCCCACATAAATTGGACAGAAAAATTTGTCGGTAAGACAGTGGCCAAACAAACAAACTTCCAAATTGGAGATGATTAGGTTACAAACTATATATATTTCCAAAGAAAGTAAAAGGGGTGTAATAAAAGCAAATTCTCTTGGATGAGTAGAGAAATTAAAATAAGACTTAAAAAGTGGAATATGATTAAAGATTAGAAAGGCAAAGAGGGGATATACCAATTTGGATTTCACCTGTTAGGGGACAGATTTCCAGAAGTGGTGCCAGACTATTTAAGAGTATGCATATTTAAACAGGCTTCTCAAAGAGCTAGGCGAATGCATCAATCACTGTATAGCCACACAGGCACCAGTAAACCAAAACATGGATGGGCATTTAGATGCCTCATATCATACCAAAATGAATCCTCAGTGAACTAGTTGTTGAGCCCAGAATAGAATGACTTTGGGTTGGTGAACAAACAAATTAGATGCTTTACACAATTGCTGGAGCCTATGACGCGGTTTGGAAGACTGCATGAAGTTATTAGATATGAGACTGCGAATTGTGTGATAATTGTTGTATATTGTTGATCGTGTTTAAGATGCTAGGTCAAGCTTTGTCTACAGAACTTTATGGGCTGGATTTTATTTTCCTGCCGCCGGTTGACCCTATTACCTCCCCCGCCACCACCCCCCGCAACTATTAACTACAGTAAAAATAAATGTTTGATCCATTTCCCTCCACCCACTCAATACACTGAAATTGCAGAGTTGACCTCTTCTCCCCCCAACTGCACGAAGTGCAGAAGTCGCCCCTTGCCCCACACACACAAAAAATGTAGCATCGACCTCATTTCCCTGCCCCCCCCACCCTCCCACTACACAAAAAATGCTCTGAATCCCCCCCCAGATTTCCAGCTCGGTGATGCCAGCTTTCCCTGGACGGGAAAGTGAAGGCGCGTGAGTGTCGCCCCTTCGCACTGAAGATCCGGAACCAAAGGTAAGATTGTGGGGCATTGGAGTTAAATGAATGCATAAAGTTTATTTAGATATTGAAATCGGGGTCCTGTCGCTGAGTGATGGAGGACCGCCATGGAGCCCCACCGCCGCTGGAACGGTCGGCCTGGCATCCTGGTGTTGGGCTCCGTGGCGGGCCACTGTCGGTGCAATCTTTCGGCAGCCCTCTCCCCCGCCACGGAGCCCAACGTCAGGAGCTGAACAAAATTCAGCCCTATGAGTCTGTATAGGTCTAAATAATAACTTGTTTATTGTATTCACACAACTCTATCCACTCTCTATAAGCATGCCTTGCTAGCGCCTCTCATGGTGCTTCTTGTTTCTTTCACACCTATTATCCATGTGATTATTACATCATTATCACCATTACAGTGGGAGTGGGTTACTCTCACTGTCTCAAACATTAACCCTTTCAGACTACAATCGTCACAGATTTACTCATTACTTTAACCCAATCATGGGGAATGGCCGAGAGAGGAGCTATGGGACAAGGGGGATTAAAGTGATTAGCCCACCAAAAACAGGCAGGGAGAACATGATGAGTGATTAACCTGTGCTCGTTGAGTGGAATGCAGGCAGGACGCAAACTTGGTGTTGCCCGCTAATTATGATTTCTCCATGCAGCCAGTGCTCCCCACACTATTCATTGGCTGCACACATCAGCAGGGGGTCCAAAAACTGTTACTAACCTGGACAACTTAAAGCTAGCCTGCACTTCCTAAAGGGGAACTGCATTGTGGTTGGAGCAGGTGCTGAGAGTCATTCTGCAACTAAATCAGACCTGGGAAAGAGAGAAGATTGGCTGACCATGGGAGAGTGTGGGCCCCCAGGTTCTCAGACACTGCACTGGACGTGTTGTTGCAGGAGGTGGAAGAGAGATGTCCTGAATCCCCAGAGGTGCAGGAGGCCTTCCAGACTCATGAAGAGAAGGCAGTGGGAACTGATAGCCTTGGAGGTTAATGCCATGTACAGCTCCAGGACCTGGATGCAGAATTGGCAGAAGTTCAAGAGTGGTTAAGGTCTGTGAATGCATCTTCAAATACCTTATTCTACCAACTGCACCATTACCGTGAGTCACTGCTCAATTCACCACATCGCCATCACTCAACTACCAATCTTTATCAATCAGGATTTATACCTGACATTTATATGCTTCCCCTCACCTCTACACATTTAGCACTGTTGAAAACCTCATATACACATCTTGCAACTTGAAGCTATTCAACCATGATAATCACATCACCCCAACACATTGCACCACACTCTTTTGCAGCTTTTCTTTGGCTGGAGAAGGTAGCCACAACCAGAGGCAGGAGGAACTATTTGTTATTCATTCATGGAATGTGGGCATGGCTGGCAAGAACAGAATTTATTGCCCTTCCCAAATTGCCCTTGAGAAAATGATGGTGAACTGCCATTTTGAACTGCTGCAGTCCATGTGATGTAGTACACCCACAGTGCTATTCGTGAGGGAGTTTCAGGTTTTTGACTCAGCAACTGTGAAGGAACAGTGATATATTTCCAAGTCAGGATGGTGTGAGACTTGGAGGGGAGCTTGCAGGTGGTGGTGTTCCCATGCATCTACTGCTCTTCTAGGTGGTACAGGTCACAGGTTTGGAAGGTGTTGTTGAAGTTGCAAGCACGGTGTGCCAGTGGTAGAGGGAGTGAATGTTTAATATGGCACCAGGGGTGCCAATCAAGCAGGCTGCTTTGTCCCAAATGGTGTCGACCTTCTCGAGTGTTGTTGGTGCTGCACTCATCCACTCATGTGGAGACTATTACCTGTCACTTGTTACAGCCACGTGGTGAGGGGTGTGGGTGGTCCCCACTATTCAACTCCCACCTGACTGCAGCAATTGTTTTTGTTACTCGGGTTTTAACCCCTTTGTGCTTTACTTGTCAAATAAAAAGGCAGCGACAGGTTTTCTTATAGGTTTAAAACAGAAGATTAATTATTTTTTGAGCAATATTCACTCCAGAAATGGTCACAACTGCACCCACACAAGCATTCATTTGCGCACATATACACACACAAGAAACAGATAGAGAGGAAAAGGGGTAAGTGGTTTGAAGTCAGGTAGGTTTTCATAGTTCACGGTACACCTGCTGGATCTTTTCAAAATTTCTCTTTTTGAAGTTGCCGGCCTGGGTTGTTTTTAGATTTCTCTGTTGGTTGAAATCTCAGTCTGAAGACAGGGGATCACTTTCAGTTCTCTGCTGCACAAGTTGAAGTGTAGGACTCACAGCAGGGCACCTCCTTTTGGCTTGCTAGATTTTCTCCTTGCTCTCAGCTGGACTGGCTTTCACGATGTTTCTCCTGGATCTTCCTCTTTCTCTCCAGAGAGCTACTTTTAAGGTCAACAAGGTCTCACATCTCGCCTCTGTTGGGAGACATAGATCTTCCCTCCTGTGGTGACTGGCAATGGCCCAGGATGTGGCTACGTCTTGCCTTCCTTGTTTCAGAAGAACCCATTCAATTCAAAAATGTCTCGATGAGTTCAGGATGGATGTAATTGACACCCCTTAGCTTAGAATGTATTCTTTTGTCCTTGCCAGACAGTAAGACAGTTTGAATTTACAAGGCCAGATCTCTTGACCTTCAGTGGCCATTTTTTCCAGCACATTGTCCACTTCTTAAAAGAAAAGTCAATTTTTATAACTCCTCAGTTTGAGTTCTGTATTTTCAATCGCTGCACTTCATATCAGTTGAACACACTCCTGAATTGTGCCTTGTAGATTGTGGAAAGGCTTTGGTGAGTAAGGAGGTGAGTTACTAGCCGTAGAATTCCCAACCACTGAACTGCGCATGTAATCACAGTATTTATGCGGTTTCTGGTCAACGGTGATTCCCAAGATATTGATGGTGGGGGGATTTAGTGATGGTAATGCCATTGCATGTCAAGGGGAGATGGTTAGATTCTCTTTTGTTGGAAATGGTCATTCCCTGACACTTGTGTGGTGCGAATGTTACTTGCTACTTATCAGCCCAAGCCTGAATGTTGTCCAGGTCTTGTTGCATGCTGGCATGGGCAGCTTCATTATTTGAGGAGTTGCAAATGGAACTGAACACTCTGAAATCATCAGTGAACATCCCCACTTCTGACCTTATGAATGGAAGGAAGGTCATTGATGAAGCAACTGAAGATGGTTGGTCCTAGGACACTGCCCTGAAGAACCCCTGCAGCAATGTCCTGTGCTGAGACAATTGGCCTCCAACAACCACAACCATCTTCCTAGGTATGACTCCAGCCAGTGGAGAGTTTACCCCTTATTCCAATTGGCTTCAATTTTGCTAGGGATCCTTGATGCCACACTTGGTCAAATGCTGCCTTGATGACAAGGGCAGTAACTCTCACCTCACCTCTTGAATTCACCTGTTTGGTCCTGTTGGACTAATGCCATAATGAGGTCTGGAGATGAGGGAGGTGCGAGGTGCACCTGCCTGTTTCAAACCCTATGCAGGAGGCAATACTGGCCAACATGTAAAGGGCTATGCTGAGACCATAGCGACTGGTGAGCTGAAGGCATTGAAGATGATGGTATCCTCATACCTAATCCTCCTTTACACACCCCATTTTTCCCTCATCCCTTTTCTTCTGACTTACAAGCTGCAGATGATGTAAACATGCATGAGCCACATAGTCAACAGATAGCCTTTGTTGCCCAACAGCCACTCTTTGGATTGCCATGGTGGTTCAAAAACAGCTGCTACAGAGGACTAGCACAGAATTAATGCATCATGACTGCTGCTAGGATACCAGCTATTGGCAAGATGTGCTGCCTGTGGTCACACACCAACTACATGTTGAGGGAGTGGAATCCCTTTCAGTTCAGGTACATGGCACAGTTGACATGTGGCACATGTAAAGCAATGTGCATGCAGTGAATAAAATGCTGCACCTATAATTTGCAAACCCTTGTGCTCACTTTGCCTGCTTC
This sequence comes from Heterodontus francisci, assembly GCF_036365525.1. Taxonomy (NCBI): domain Eukaryota; kingdom Metazoa; phylum Chordata; class Chondrichthyes; order Heterodontiformes; family Heterodontidae; genus Heterodontus; species Heterodontus francisci. The sequence goes on from NC_090374.1 coordinate 116,772,605, forward strand.
TCTCTGGCAAGAGTGAATGAAATGAAGTTATCTCTCTTTGCACAGACAGCCTCAGTCACCTCCCATATGCAGCAGTAAACTGCAAACTAAGAGATATTGTTAATATCACCAACAACAGCCTGGCAGAAGCCAGATGCATTGAAGTTCATAGCTAGGGTTACCTTCACAGGCACAGGCAATGTATTATAAAAGCAAAATACTGCGGATGCTGGAAATCTGAAACAAAAACAAGAAATGCTGGAATCACTCAGCAGGTCTGGCAGCATCTGTGGAAAGAGAAGCAGAGTTAACGTTTCGGGTCAGTGACCCTTCTTCGGAACTGACAAATATTAGAAAAGTCACAGATTATAAGCAAGCGAGGTGGGGGGTGGGGCAAGAGATAACAAAGGAGAAGGTGCAGATTGGACGAGGCCACATAGCTGACCAAAAGGTCACGGAGCAAAGGCAAACAATATGTTAATAGTGTGTTGAAAGACAAAGCATTAGTACAGATTAGGTGTGAATACACTGAATATTGAACAGCAGCAAGTGCAAACCTGAAAAAAACAGTGGGTAAGCAATGTATTCTTTGGCCTGCTCTGAGGTTGGAGTTGTGGCTGCAACATTGGCAGAGTTCAGTGAGGACATGTTTAGTGCACTGCAGATGTCACAAACATTAGTCATCGCTGAAGTTCAGGTGGGAGAATTGCTCCCTGAACAGCCTGGGCAGATATAGTTTCCTGCTAAGAGCCCCTCTCCCCCTCCTCCTCCTCTCTCTTCTAGCAACTTGTCCTGTTCTGTGTGGCCTCTGTTTATTGTCTCAGTCATGCTCACTTCCAAGAGGAAGGCATACTAGGCCACCCATGCTTGGAAGCAACTGGTCTGTGCACAAACCTTTAAGTTACCAAAAAATACTTCAGCATCAGCCAGATCACTCCCTGCAGGCTAATGAAACTTTTAGCAAGTATATAAAAGCACCCAAAACATGCAGAATTCCAAAAACAGCCAGGTGAAATAATCCAGCAACTAACCTGCAAATAGCTGATGATCTTTGTAAATAGCGCTGGTCAGAGGGGAGGGACCTTCATGTCGTTGAACCCAAGTTCAGCTGTAGGAGGTTAAGAAGCAGCATATGCTGGAGTGTGGAGATCCAAAATGGTAGCACTGGCAGCAAATCAGTCTGCTCTGCATGCCTCCAGCAGATGTTAGGTACGCGTGCACATGCTAACCTGTTCACCAATATGGCGTCCGGCACTCTTTGTGGACACCATTTTGGAATCTTAAGGGGCAAATAACACCCAAAAAAATCAGCGTTATGAGCCCAATTTCATGTGTAATCATGATAGTGCATGATACAGGATGACCAGGACAAATGTGGGTCCATAACAGGCAGAGACAGGAGAATTTATACTGAAGAATAGGGAAATGGCAGAGAAACTAAACAATTACTTTGCGTCTGTCTTAATGAAAGAAGATTCAGAAAATCTCCCAGAAATACTAGGGAACCAAAGGACTTGTGAAAATAAGGAACTGAAAGAAATTAGCATTAATAAAGAGGTAGCACTTGAAAAATTAACTGGATTGAAGGTTGATAAATCCCTTGGACCAGATGAGCTACATCCCAGAGTGTTGAAGGAGGCGGTTAGAGAGATGGTGGTTATCTTTCAAAATTCAAAAGATTCTGGAAAGATTCCTGCAGACTGGAAAGTAGCAAATGTAACCCCACTATTTAAGAAAGGAGGGAGAGAGAAAACGGGGAACTACAGACCTGTTAATTTGATGTAATAGGGAAAATGTTAGAATATATTATAAAGAATGTGATAACTGGACACTTGGAAAATAATGATATGATTGGGCAGAGTAAGCATGGATTTATGAAAGGGAAATCATGTTTGACAAACCGGTTGGAGTTTTTTGAGGATGTTATTTGTAGCATAGATAAAGGAGAACCGTAGTTGTGGTGTATTTGGATTTTTAAAAGGCTTTTGATAAGGTCCCACATAAGAAGTTAGTAAACAAACTTAAAGCACGTGGGATTGGGGGTAATATACTGGTATGGATTAAGAATTGGTTAAGTGACAGCAAACAGAGAGTAGGAATAAATGGGTCATTCTCAGGACAGCAGGCTGTTACTAGTGGGGTACCACAAGGATCAGTGCTGGGGCCACAGCTGTTCACAATCTATATAAATGATTTGGATGTGGGGACCAAATGTAATATTTCCAAATTTGCTGATGACACAAAACTAGGTTGGAATGTAAGTTGTGAGGAGGATGCAAGGAGGCTTCAAGGGGACTTGGACAGGCGAAGTGAATGGGCAAGAACATGGCATATGGAATGTAATGTGAAGAAGTATGAAGTTAGCCACTTTGGTAGAAAAAACAGAAAGACAGAGTATTTCTTAAATGGTGAGGAGGTTGGGAAGTATTGATGTCCAAAGGGACCTGGGTGTCTTTGTTCATGAGTCACAAAAAGCTAGTGCAGCAAGCAATAAGGAAGGCAAGTGGTATGTTGGCCTTCATCACAAGGGGTTTTGAGTACAGGAATAAAGAAGGCTTGCTGCAATTATAGCCTTGGTGAGACTGCACCTGGAGTATTGTATACAGTTTTGGTCTCCTCATGTAAGATAGGATATACTTACCATATAAGGAGTGCAACGGCATGTGAGAGCAGCAGGGAGAAAAAAATCCCAGGGCTGTGTTCTTGCACCCACACTTTTTGGGATTTTTTTCTCCCTGCTGCTCTCACATGCGTTCAAGTCTTCAAAAGAAGGAATTTTCCTCCACACAAGATCAGGTGGCAGGTTGTTCAACCTTGCCCATCTAAGAGCAAAGTCCAAAGTATGGAAAGTCCTCATCAGGGAACTCCTCTTTGCTGACGATGCTGCTTTAACACCTCACACTGAAGAGTGTCTGCAGAGTCTCATCGACAGGTTTGCGGCTGCCTGCAACGAATTTGGCCTAACCATCAGCCTCAAGAAAACGAACATCATGGGACAGGACGTCAGAAATGCTCCATCCATCAATATTGGCGACCATGCTCTGGAAGTGGTTCAAGAGTTCACCTATCTAGGCTCAACTATCACCAGTAACCTGTCTCTAGATGCAGAAATCAAAAGCGCATGGGAAAGGCTTCCACTGCTATGTCCAGACTGGCCAAGAGAGTGTGGGAAAATGGCGCACTGACACGGAACACAAAAGTCCGAGTGTATCAAGCCTGTGTCCTCAGTACCTTGCTCTATGGCAGCGAGGCCTGGACAACGTATGTCAGCCAAGAGCGACGTCTCAATTCATTCCATCTTCGCTGCCTCCGGAGAATCCTTGGCATCAGGTGGCAGGACCGTATCTCCAACACAGAAGTCCTCGAGACGGCCAACATCCCCAGCTTATACACACTACTGAGTCAGCGGCGCTTGAGATGGCTTGGCCATGTGAGCCGCATGGAAGATGGCAGGATCCCCAAAGACACATTGTACAGCGAGCTCGCCACTGGTATCAGACCCACCGGCCGTCCATGTCTCCGCTTTAAAGACGTCTGCAAACGCGACATGAAATCCTGTGACATTGATCACAAGTCGTGGGAGTCAGTTGCCAGCGTTCGCCAGAGCTGGCGGGCAGCCATAAAGGTGGGGCTAAAGTGTGGCGAGTCGAAGAGACTTAGCAGTTGGCAGGAAAAAAGACAGAAGTGCAAGGGGAGAGCCAACTGTGCAACAGCCCCGACAAACAAATTTTTCTGCAGCACCTGTGGAAGAGCCTGTCACTCTGGAATAGGCCTTTATAGCCACTCCAGGCGCTGCTCCACACACCACTGACCACCTCCAGGCGCTTACCCATTGTCTCTCGAGATAAGGAGGCCAAAGAAGAAGTAGTGCAACGGAGGGTCACCTAACTAATCCCTGGGCTGGCGGGACTGTCTGATGAGGAGAGATTGAGGCAACAGGGCCTGTATTCATAGAATCATAGAAGGTTTAAGGCACAGAAAGAAGCTACTTGGCCCTTGGTGGCTGTGCCAGCCGAAAAACGATCCACCTATTCTAATTCCACCTTCCAGCATTTGGTCCGTAGACCTGCAGCTTATGGCACCAGAGGTGTATATCCAGACTCCTTCTGAACGAGTTGAGGGTCTCTGCCTCAACTACCCTTTCAGGCAGTGAGTTCCAGACCATCACCACCCTCTGGGTGAAAAAGCTTTTCCTCATCTCCCCTCTAATTTTCCTACCAATCACTCTAAATCTATGCTCCCTCATCACTGATTCTCTGCTAAAGTGAATAGACCCTTCACATTCACTCTATCCAGGCCCCTTAAATTTTTGTATATTTCAATCAGATCTCCCCTCAGCCTTCTCTGTTCCAAGGAGGACAACCCCAGCCTATCCAATCTTTCCTCATAGCTGCATTTTCCCAGTCCTGGCAACATCCTCGTAAATCTCCTCTGTACCCTCCTTAGTGCAATTACATCCTTACTGTAATAAGGTGAGCAGAACGGCACACAGTACTCAAGTTGTGGCCTAACTAATGAGTTATACAATTCCAGCATAACCTCCCTGCTCTTGTATTCTGTAACCCCGGCTAATAAAGGAAAGGATTCCATATGCCTTCTTAACCACCTTATTGACCTGTCCTACTACCTTCAGGGATCTGTGGGCATTCACTCTAGGGTCCCTTACTTCCTCTACACTTATCAGTATTTTCCCATTTATCATGTATTCCTTTGCCTTCTTTGACCTCCCCAAATGCATCACCTCACACTTCTCCAAGTTGAAGTCCATTTGTCACTTTTCTGCCCATCTGACCAGACCATCAATATCTTCCTGCAGCCTACAGCTATCCTCCTCGCTATCTACCACACAGCCAATCTTTGTGTCATCCGCAAACTTCTTGATCATGCCCCCTACATTTGCATCCAAATCGTTAATATACACCACAGAAAGCAGGGACACTGCGGAACGCCACTGAAAACAGCGCCCCAGTTGCTCAAACAGCCGTCAACAATTACCCTTTGTTTCCTGCCACTGAGCCAATTTTGTATCCGCCTTGCTGCATTTCCCTGGATCCCATGGGATTTTATTTTTTTAACCATTCTACCATGTGGGACTTTGATGTAGACCACATCAAGTGCATTTCTCTCATCTATCTTCCTTGATACTTCTTCAAAAAATTTGATCAAGTTGGTCAAACAAGATATTCCCTTAATAAATCCATGCTGACTATCCTTGATTAACCTGTGCCTTTCTAAGTGACTGTTTATCCTGTCTCTCAGAATAGATTCCAATAATTTGCCCACTGCTGAGGTTAGACTGACTGGTCTAATCATTCGGTCTATCCTTCGCTCCCTTTTTGAACAGAGGTACAACGTTAGAAATGATGGTCAGACCCTCTGTTATTTCCTCTCTTGCTTCTTTTAACAGCCTTGGATACATTTCATCTGGCACTGGTGATTTATCAACTTTCAAGGATGCTAATTCTATTAATACTTCCTCTCTCCCTATGTTTATCACATCCAATACTTCACATCCAACTCTTCCTCCTGAACTACAATATCTGCATCGTCCCCCTCTTTTGTGAAGACAGACGCAAAGTATTCATTGAGAACCATACCAATATCTTCCGCTCCTACACATAGGTTACCTTTTTGGTCTTTTATAGGCCTACTCTCTCCTTAGTTATCCTCCTACTCTTAACGTATTGATAAAACATCTTTGGGTTCACCTTGATTTTGCTTGCCAATATTCTTCCATGCCCTCTCTTTGCTTTCCTAATTTCCTTTTTGATTTCACCCCTCCACTTTCTGTACTCCTCTCGTCTTTCGGTAGTATTGAGTTCTCGGTGTCTGACGTAAGCTTTCCTTTCCTGCCTTACCTTACCCTGTCGGCTCCTTGACATCCATGGGGCTCTAGATTTGGCCGCCTCACCCCTTTTCTTTGTGGGAACATGTTTACCCTGAACCCCTTGAATCTCCCCTTTGAATGCCTCCCACTATTCTGACACTGATTTACCTTCAAGTAGCTGTTTCCAGTCCACTTTTGCTAAATCACTCCTCAGTTTAGTAAAATTGGCCTTGCCTCAATTGAGAACTCTGACTCCTGTTCTATCTCTGTCCTTTTCCATAATTATGTTAAAACTCTCTGAATTCTGATCACTACCATTAAAATGCTCTCCCACTGCCACTCCTTCCACCTGCCCATCTTCATTTCCTAAAACTAAGTCTAAAACTCTTGTTGGACTTGCTACATACTGGCCAAAAAGTTCTCCTGAATGCACCTCAAGAATTCTACTCCCTCAATTCCTTTCACACTAAAACTATCCCAGTTAATATTGGGGTAATTAAAAACCCCTACTATTACTGCCCTATTGTTCTTGCATTTCTCAGAGATTTGCCTACATATCTGCTCTTCTATCTCCCTCTGACTGTTTGGGGGTCTATAGTACACTCCCAGCAGTGTGATTGCCCCTTTTTTGTTCCTTAGCTCAATCCATATGGCCTCATGTGATGAACCTTCCAACATATCATCCCTCCTCACAGCTGTAATAGTTTTCTTGACCAAAATTGCCACTACTCCTCCTTTCTTATCCCCCTCCCTATCACGTCTGAAAACCTTGTAACCAGGAAGTTTGAGCTGCCATTCCTGTCCCTCCTTAAGCCATGTTTCTGTAATAGCTATGATATCATACTGCCACGTGTCTATCTGTGTCATCTGCTTTATTTGCTACACTCCTTGCACTGAAATAGACACCCTTGAGCACTGCCAAATTCTTTTTTATTTTCTAACCCTCGTTTCCTCTGTCTTCCAGACTCATTCATTAATTTTCCGCCTTCCATTTTAATTTCTGATTTTGTCCCAGCTGAGTCTACCCTCAGGTCCCCATCCCCCGGCCAAACTAGTTTAAACCCTCCCCAACAGCACCGGCAAAACATCCTGCAAGGAACTCAGTCCCGGCTCTGTTCAGGTGCACCCGTCTGGTCTGTACAGGTCCCATCTCCCCCAGAGCAGGTCCCAATGTTCCAGAAATCTGAAGCCCTCCCTCCTGCACTATCTTTCCAGCCACGTATTCATCTGTCATATCCTTCTACTTCTCTACTCACTTGCGCGTGGCACTGGGAGTAATCTGGAGAGTTCTACTTTTGAGGTCCTGCTTGCTAATTTAATTACCTAGCTACCTAAATTCTGATTGCAAGATCACATCACTCTTTCTGCCAATGTTGTTGGTTCCAATGTGGACCACGACACCTGGCTGTTGGCCCTCCACCTTCAGGATGCTCTGCAGCCGCTCAGTGACATCCTTGACCCTGGCACCAGAGAGGCAACACACCATCCTGGATTCACGTCTGCGGCCACAAAAACACCCTTTTGTTCCCTTGACGATTGAATCACCTATCACTGTGGCTCTTCCAGTCTTCCCTGTACCTCCCTATGCAGCTGACCCACCCATGGTGCCATGGACTTGGCTCTGGCTGCACTCCCCAGGTGAAGCATCACTTTCCTCAGTATTCAGAACTCAATACCTGTTGGAGAGGGAGATGCTCTCAGGGGTCTCCTGCACTACCTGCATGATTTTTTTTAACTGTCTGATGGTCACTCATTCCCTCTCTCCCTGCATACTCTTAAGCTGTGGAGTGACCACATCTTTAAACTTGCTATCCACTTAGCTCTCATCCACATGAATGCACCGCAGTGTCGCCAGCTGCCACTCAAGTTCCAAAACACGGAGCTCAAGCTGCTTCAACTGATGACACTTCCTGTAGAAATGGTTCTCCAGGATATGGGAAGCATCCTGGAGCTCCCACATAGCACAGGAGGTGCACGCTCGAGGTTGAAGCAACCCTGCCATTCCTTTATTTATTAGTTGACCCTTTGCCACTGCTAAAAAAAAACTTACCAATACTACAACAGCTTAGAATTATTAATAAAACCTTACAAGTACTGATAAATCCTACTAAAAATCAACAGTTCACTCGTTAAAATAAACCTTACTCAAAGAAAAAATACCAGCTACTCACTTGTTCCTTATTATGAAGCTATTTACACACACACCCTAACAGTAGTGTACTAACCCAGCTATTTAGAGTTATTCCCTAACAGCAGTTACTCACCAACCAATCACATTGCAGCTTTCCTGTGATGTCACTGCTCACTTTGTTTTCAAATTCCAGCGCACCTGCACTCCTCTCGGCTGCTCTCCCGGAAGGTAAATGCTGTAGGCCGCGATCTTTGGGCTATAGTTAACTGCTCCCCGCTCCCTATTCTTCCGGCAGGTCCACTTCTCTCCGCTGCTTCCCGGAAGGCAAGTGCTGTAGGCCGCGATCCTCGGGCTCTATTTAGCCGCTCCTCACTCCGTGTTCTTCCCGCAGGTACGCTCCTCTCTGCTGTTCTCCAGGAAGGTAGAGTTTTGAAGAATGAGAGGTGATCTCATTGAAACTTACGAAATTCTTAGGGTGCGTGACAGGGCGGATGTAGATAGGATGTTTCCCCTGGCTGGTGAGTCTAGAACTAGGGGACATAGTCTCAGAATAAGGGGTAGGCCATTTAAGACTGAGATGAAGAAGAACTTCTTCACTCAGAGGGTGGTGAATCTTTGGAATTCTCTACCCCAGAGGGCTGTGGAGGCTTGTTCAAGGCAAAAATCGATAGATATCTTGGATACTAATGTCATCAAGGGAAATGGGGAGAGTGTGGGAAAGTGGCATTGAGGTAGATGATCAGCCATGATCTAACTAAATAGTGCAGCAGGCCTGATGGACTGAATGGATTTCTCCTGCTCTTATGTTCCTAACATTCACATTTGAGAATATTGGGAACCACAGAGCTACCTGTGGTTAACATTTATCTACGGTGTCGGTTGCGTTCGGGGCAGCCCAATTTTGTCAAGGAGTGCTAAAACAGGTGTCAGGTTCCCTATTAAACTGAGCGAAGGTCCTAATTTCTGTTTCGGACACAGGCCTTGGACAACTGTGTTGGAGCCCATACCAATATGGCGGGCACTCACTTCCGGTGCAGAATGTGCATGCTTAGGCATCCATTTTACACCATTGAAACAGACATGGAGCCTATGACCTTCTAGACCAGCAAGTCGAGCTCAGCTAGTTTCAGAATAGCTTAATTAGAGAGTGAATCTATATCTGAAGAGAGAACAAGGTGGTGTCTATTATTTTTCCATAATCAGGAAGTACAGGAAATTGACCCTGGAGGAAATAGTGTTCATTCATGTACTTTATGTAAAATAAATCAGTTGTTGGTTTGAAGTTCTGCATTGGCTTGACAGGGTGCTGTTTAGTCAGGAGACAGGAGGCTGCACATAGTGACACATGCAATAATTCAGTAGTTGGTATGGGAAGAATGTGTTCTCTGTTATAATCCCTGGGTCATGCTGTTATTTCACTGCATTTCAGGCAATTGTAAAAGGTGCACTCTGGATGATTACAGTCATGAAGTACATTTATGGGATAAGGCTTATCTGAGAACAGTCAACATGCTATGTAATGGGCAAATTGCATCTGGCAAATTTAATTAAGTTCTTTGAGGAAATAATGGAGTGTATTGATTAAGGAGATGAAGTAGGTGTTGTATGCATGGATTTTCAAAAGGCATTTGATGAGATGTCACACCAGATGTTTGTGTGGCACTGAACCTGACAGAATATCGAGCACAATAACCAAAAATCTTTACAGGGAGTATGAATGGAATGTCAGATAATATAAAGGAAAAAGTAAAGAATTTTATGAACAAATAAAAAGTAAAATAATTATTAAAAATTGGCCAATGAGAGATGAAAAAAAATCCCATGGAAGATAAAGTAGTGGAGGTACTGAATGAGTACGTTTTTCTTAGTTTTCACATTAAAGTATGACATTGGAAAGTAAAGAATACACAAAGAGGAAATGGAGTAAATAGATAGGACAACTACAGGTAGAGAGGTAGCACTGAAATATATGGAATTTGAAGTGGTAAGGCGCTAGGCCCTGATGGTCTGCATTCTGGAATGATAAGAAAAGTCAGAGAACCAACAGCAGGGACTCCCACCTGAACTGTTCAAACATCCTCAGATGTGAAAGTTGTGCCAGAGGACAGCAGGGTTGCCAATGTAATGTCTGTTCAAGAAAGGAGAAAGGGATAAACAGGATAACTATAGACCAGTCAGTTTAACATCTGCAGTGGGTAAGCTTCTAAAAGCTGCAAAATAGGACAAAATTAATGCTGACTTAGAAATGCTGATTTGGTTAAGGACAGCCAGCACAGATTTGTAAAAGGCAAGTCAGTTATGTGTAAGCTTCTGAAGACCAGAATACAGGATAAAATTAATACTCATCTCTTGAAATACACTAGTTAATTAAGGACATATAGATTTGTAAAAGGCAAGTTACATCTGATAAATTTAACAGAATGTTTTGGGAAAATAACAGTGCATTGGATTAAGGAAATGCAGTGGATGTTGTGTGTATGGATTTTTAAAAGGTACAAGCTACACAGGTAGCTTGTTGATAAAATTAAGGCTCATGGTACTTAAAGCAATGTGACAGCTGGCAAAAGGACAGAAAACAGAGAGTAATAATTAATGGATGCTTTTCAGACTTGAAGGATGATGAATAGCAATATCCTCCTGGGTCAATATTAGGACCATATTTAATATCTACATGCACAATCTGGACTCTGGTGTCATGATATCAGAATTTGCAAATGACACAAAAAGAGTGTAGTTAACTCTATGTGACTTTAGAATGACACTGATAGATTAATAGATTAGGTAGGTAGATGTTGAAATACAAGGCGATTCATTTTGGCCAGAAGAATAAGGAGAGGGTGTATACAGTTCATGGTAAAAACATGAAAGGAGTATAAATGAGTGACAGCGCTTCAAATAGACAACTCTTTAAAAGTGGGTAAACAACTAAAAAATATTGCAGTTTTATAAATAGAGATGAAATAGATGTCATATTAAACCTATAAAAAATATCTGTTGAGATCGCAGTTAGACCTGTCTGGATTTTGGGTCTGACTCTAGAAAGGACGTCAAGGACACTGAGAAGGTACAAAATGATTTCATGATACAAGGACTGAGAAGTTTTAGTTTTGAAGGGAGATTAGAGAAGCTGGGGCTATTTTCTATAGAAAATGGGACTGACCTTGCCTGGTTCCACTCTTATCTAACCAATTGTAGCCAAATGGTTTACTTCCCTCCCTTGCAAAGATACCTCTGGAATGCCCCAAGAATCTATCCTTGAACCCCTTCCCTTCTAATTTACATGCTGTCCCTTGGCAACATTATCTAAATACATAGGGTAGAATTTTCCCAGCCAGGTAGAGACGGGTTCCAGAGACTGCGGTTTGGGAAAGTCCCAAAAATTAACTTTGGGTCAGAATCCTGATGTGATCCTGCTCTCTTGTGGCTTTCCCCGGAGTAGGTTGAGAGTCTAGCAGGGAATCCCCGTGGGTATGCTGGGAAAGCAACTGAGGTACTTTAAAAGGCAATTAAGAGCCATTTTAACCATGGAATCCCTCTTTCCCAACAATGCATGGGTTACACGCTAAGGGCCTGCTCAGGTATGAAATTGAAACCCGAACCCGGCCGAGTCCTTTGATTTTTTTCCCTGTGCCCGATCTGACCCAACTACCGTAATTATATCAAACATACCTTGTCCAAATGTTGTGATCCTCCGTTCCGGCAGCAAGCTATTCCTGCAGAATCGTGCAGAAGTTCCCTCCCTGAGCAAGGCAACACTGTGTCCGCGTTCAGCCCGACCCGACCCAAGCCCGAATGCCGGACCCAGAAGAGAGACCCGACCCGAACCTGACACATGTTGTTGGGTCTGGTCGGGTTCGGGTCAGGTAGCCATGCTTTATTACATGCCGTGTCTGCAACTCGTCAGGTTAGACAAGGCGAGTGCAGAGTGAGAACTAATCATAGAGTGAAACTAACCTGATATGAACAGAATGAAAGGTGAAACCGGCAAGCCTGTGGTAGCTACAGTGGGAGACCTGTGCTGACAGGAGCAGTTCTTTCAACCTAAAATCACTGATTTTGTTGCGGGGACAGCAATTTGGTCCAACTTCTATCAAATGGCTTGGATACCAGTGAGGGTAATCTCACCTTATTGCCTGTGAGACCTCTCTGTAATGTGGGGCCTACATATTCTGCAGCTGGTTGGACCTCTGAGGAGGAGGTGCAGTGTGCCCCTGCTCAGCAGCCACAGCGACAGGAGCAGAAACTCCAGTAGCAGCAGTTTCTGCCTTCTCCACAGCTACATGCAGGTGGACGGAACAGCGGGGACGGACACAGGGCTGCACCTCGAAGCAGGTGATAATCTCAGCACAGGGCCTATATGCCAAGGGCCAGTTTCCTCAACCTCTCTGTACAGCAGTACCTCTGAGGGCTACGACTCTCATGGCTGGTGGTTGCAGATATACGCAGGTTGTTGGTTAAAGACCTCTGCCCAAGAGCAACAAGTGGTCATCCATTGCCCACGGCTGCCTAGGTGACTACAGCCCTCAATTTTTTGTGGTCTCAATCCTTCCAGGGATCAACTGGTATATGTAGGATCTTGCAATCTGCAGCCCAGAACTGCACCAGTCAAGTCACCCGCGCCTTGTTTGCGAAAGCTTCCAAATATTTTAATTATGAGACAGAGGAGGCCAATCAGATCCAGAGGGCTGTTGGCTTTGCTTCTCTCGTAGGATTTCCACAGGTCCAGAGGATCATAGACTGTATCCTTGTGACAATGAAGGTGCTATCAGAACAGCCAGGTGTCTTTGTAAACCAGAAGGGCTTCCACTCTCTTAATATGCAGCTGGTATGTGACCACTGTAAAAGGATAACACAAGCGTATGCCAAGTATCCAGGAAGCTGCCACGACTCATTCACTCTTCGGCAGTCTCAGGTTCTGCAGCTCTTCTCTCCACCAGGCAGCCTCAGTGGCTGGCTTATGGGGGTCAAGGGTTACCCACTCAAGACCTTGCTGATGATCCCAGCCCCACCACAGAGGCACAGGAGAAACAGGAGAAGTACAACAGGAGCCATGTTACCACCAGATGACAATAGAGCAAGCCATTAGCTTGTTCAACATGAGGTTCTACTGCCATGGCAATCTGGAGGTGCCCTTCAATATGCCCCAACTAGGATGTCCAGGATTGTACTGGTCTGCTTTGCCCAGCACAACATGGCATTGAAGAGAAGACTGTAGCTGGTGCAGGAAGGTGGAGAGCACCTAAAATCCTTGGAGGAGGAGGAGGAGCATCCTGATGTGCCATTGGTGCCTAAAAATCTGCCAGCCAGAGAAGCCCACAACGGCCTCATCCTGGCACGCTTCACTTCAGAATTGAGCTTGCATCATTGAAAGCTTCCCATCGTGACCCCTGTGCAAACCGCCGCCAACACAGCAAACCTCCTCCCCACAAACACCCAGCCACCCATCACATTCACAGCCTTACCTCTTCATTGAGGCAGCTCATGCCATTAGGCGGAATGAAACTGACCAAGGTCAATGGGGAATTCAACAAAGTAGAGGCCATGACAATGAGTAGTTCACATAATTCATTCTTTCATTCAAATCAAGAGCATCAATGGAACAGTAACATTGGGATGAATTTACCCGGTCCCATGCATATGGGGTAGGAGGCAGGGGGCTGGGAAAACAGGGGTATAATGCGTCAGGACGTCTCCCGAATGCCTTCCCACCTCTGGGGCCATTTCCCAGGGGCAGGCTGGGAACAAAGTCAGCAGCCTGCTCCACGGAGGTGGGCAGCCAATTAAGGCCCCACCTGTGGCCATTTTCCAAAGGCAATGGCAGTTTTCCGGCATCGGAGCATGTGACTCCTCCCCCCACTCACCTGGCAAAGCCCAGCAGATCCTTGGAGGTGGCCTCCCAGAAGCAAGCCAGGGGATTATTGGAGCCGGAGCCGCCAGCATGAAAGGCTGCAGCCATGGTCAAAAGCATTCTTGTGGAGGGGTTCTCTACCAGCAATGGGCCTCTTCATTCTCAAATTTGCAGAAGGCGTCCGAGAACACCACCATGTTCAGACACTCTTGCACTCACCTTTCTACTGCAGCAGCACCCACCTTTCCTGGTGGGGCTGCTGGCCATCTTATGCTGCAGGCCCTCTGATTGGGCCTACCGCCCACCATCCTTAATCAGACGGTGATCACGGAGGTGGCCAATTAGGAAGCCGCCTCCTGAAAGGTTGTGTTGGCAGGCACCCTGACAACATATGCAGGCTTGTCTCTCCCATTTGGTTCTGACATCAGGGTTCCTATGCCTGCTGGAATCTTCAGTCTAATGTATTAAGCACCCAAGTGAGTCCTTTTATGATACCTCAATCTTTTCTTCATATGCTTTCTGTTACTTCTATGTGGTGGTACCCAGAGCTGAAGGCCTGCTGCTTGCTTCACTGCTCTGCCACATGAGATGCTTGTGGCAAACGTCCTCTGGATTTTGGAGCCTATGAGGGCCCCACCAAGGACTGCCTCACCTGCACCGGTGCAGAGGCAAACTCGGTCATCAGGGCAGGATGCAGCATGTGGGCTCTGCAGAGGGGGAAGATGGTAAGGGCCAAGAAATGGGGGTACCTTGAAAAGAATCCCTACTGCCATCAGCCCCTTCCCCATCTTGCCCCTCAGGGCCCACCTGCACTTCCCTCTAACAAAGAGCGAGAGAACACTGGGCTGCATGTGAGCGTGGCAGTCAGCCACCATGGTTGATGCTTTGATGGATGTTGTGTAAACTGGCAGCCATAGTTTGCAGGCCATTAGTATGAGCGTCGTTGGCACCAGCTAGACCTCATTGTCACAAGGCGAGCCACCTTAAACAGTGTTCAAATCACATGCAACTTCCACAGTGCGGACTGCGACACCGATCACTCCCTGGTGTGCAGCAAGGTTAGACTCCGACCAAAGAAGTTGCATCATTCCAAGCAGAAGGGCCACCCGCGCATCAAAACGAGCAGAATTTCTCATCCGCAGCTGTTACAAAAATTTCTAAATTCACGTGTAACAGCCCTTCAAAACACTCCCACAGGGGATGCTGAGACCAAGTGGGCACACATCAGAGACGCCATCTATGAGTCAGCTTTGACCACCTACGGCAAAAGTGCGAAGAGAAATGCAGACTGGTTTCAATCTCATAATGAAGAGCTGGAACCTGTCATAGCCGCTAAGCGCATTGCACTGTTGAACTACAAGAAAGCCCCCAGCGATTTATCATCCGCAGCACTTAAAGCAGCCAGAAGCACTGCACAAAGAACAGCCAGGCACTGCGCAAACGACTACTGGCAACACCTATGCAGTCATATTCAGCTGGCCTCAGACACCGGAAACATCAGAGGAAGGTATGATGGCATGAAGAGAGCTCTTGGGCCAACCATCAAGAAGATCGCCCCCCTCAAATCTAAATCAGGGGACATAATCACTGACCAACACAAAGAAATGGACCCCACAAAGAATACCTAGAACTGCACTCCAGGGAGAATGCTGTCACTGAGACCGCCCTCAACGCAGCCCAGCCTCTACTAGTCATGGTTGAGCTGGACATACAGCCAACCAAATCGGAACTCAGTGATGCCATTGATTCTCTAGCCAGCGGAAAAGCCCCTGGGAAGGACAGCATTACCCCTGAAATAATCAAGAGTGATAAGCCTGCCATACTCTCAGCACTACATGAACTGCTATGCCTGTGCTGGGACGAGGGAGCAGTACCCCAGGACATGCGCGATGCCAATATCATCACCCTCTATAAAAACAAAGGTGACCGCGGTGACTGCAACAACTACCGTGGAATCTCCCTGCTCAGCATAGTGGGGAAAGTCTTTGCTCGAGTCGCTCTGAACAGGCTCCAGAAGCTGGCCGAGCGCGTCTACCCTGAAGCACAGTGTGGCTTTCGTGCAGAGAGATCGACCGTTGACATGCTGTTCTCCCTTCGTCAGATACAGGAGAAATGCCGTGAACAACAGATGCCCCTCTACATTGCTTTCATTGATCTCACCAAAGCCTTTGACCTCGTCAGCAGACGTGGTCTCTTCAGACTACTAGAAAAGATTGGATGCCCACCAAAGCTACTAAGTATCATCACCTCATTCCATGACAATATGAAAGGCACAATTCAACATGGTGGCTCCTCATCAGAGCCCTTTCCTATCCTGAGTGGCGTGAAACAGGGCTGTGTTCTCGCACCCACACATGCGTTCAAGTCCTCTGAAGAAGGAATTTTCCTCCACACAAGATCAGGGGACAGGTTGTTCAACCTTGCCCATCTAAGAGCGAAATCCAAAGTATGGAAAGTCCTCATCAGGGAACTCCTCTTTGCTGACGAGGCTGCTTTAACATCTCACACTGAAGAGTGCCTGCAGAGTCTCATCGACAGGTTTGCGGCTGCCTGCAATGAATTTGGCCTAACCATCAGCCTCAAGAAAACGAACATCATGGGACAGGACGTCAGAACTGCTCCATCCATCAATATTGGCGACCACGCTCTGGAAGTGGTTCAAGAGTTCACCTACCTAGGCTCAACTATCACCAGTAACCTGTCTCTAGATGCAGAAATCAACAAGCGCATGGGAAAGTCTTCCACTGCTATGTCCAGACTGGCCAAGAGAGTGTGGGAAAATGGTGCACTGACACGGAACACAAAAGTCCGAGTGTATCAGGCCTATGGCTCTATGGCAGCGAGACCTGGACAACGTATGTCAGCCAAGAGCGACATCTCAATTCATTCCATCTTCGCTGCCTCCGGAGAATACTTGGCATCAGGTGGCAGGACCGTATCTCCAACACAGAAGTCCTCGAGGCTGCCAACATCCCCAGCTTGTACACACTACTGAGTCAGCGGCGCTTGAGATAGCTTGGCCATGTGAGCCGCATGGAAGATGGCAGGATCCCCAAAGACACATTATACAGCGAGCTCACCACTGGTATCAGACCCACCAGCCGTCCATGTCTCCGCTTTAAAGACGTCTGCAAACGCAACATGAAATCCTGTGACATTGATCACAAGTCGTGGGAGTCAGTTGCCAGCGTTCGCCAGAGCTGGCGGGCAGCCATAAAGATGGGGCTAAAATGTGGCGAGTCAAAGAGACTTAGTTGTTGGCAGGAAAAAAGACAGAGGCGCAAGGGGAGAGCCAACTGTGCAACAGCCCCGACAAACAAATTTCTCTGCAGCACCTGTGGAAGAGCCTGTCACTCTAGAATTGGCCTTTATAGCCACTCCAGGCGCTGCTTCACAAACCACTGACCACCTCCAGGCGCGTATCCATTGTCTTTTGAGATAAGGAGGCCAAAGAAGAAGAAGAAGAAGTATGAGCTAGCATGCACTCAATGGCCTGCCGCATCTGATTCTCCATGAGGTTGGCCAGTCTTTCAATGGAGGTGGTTATCAATGCAAAGGCCTGAAACATCATGGCACTCATGCTAGAGATGGAAATTCTGACACCTGTTGCTCCACTAGTACCCGTTTAGTGTATGACACTGAGGCTCAACATCTGTGTTCAACTGAGCAGAGCTTGAAGCGTCCTGCACCCTTCTTTGGGGACTCTCCACTGCTGTCCCTCTCTCTAGCACCTGCACCTGCTCACATTTTATGTACTCTTCACTATCTGACACTCTTCCTATCTGAGAAGCTGGACCCACCGAGGTGTGTTTATCTATGCTTTTTTATTTATTCTTTCTTGGGATGTGAACATGCCAAGCGATACCCACATCCCATGAATGAATAAAAAAAAATATTTCTGGCTAGGCAGAACATTTATTGCCCGTCCCTAACTACCCTTTCGCAGATGGTGGTGAGCCGCCTTCTTGAACCGCTGTAGTCCACGCGGTGCAGGTACACCCACAGTGCTGTTAAGGAAGTAGTTCCAAGAATTTTGTTAGGATGTGAATAATGACCTGCCAGAAACAGTGGTGGAACTAGAATCCACAGTAGCTTTTTAAAGAGAAGTGGATAAATATTTGAAAAAGAAAAAATAAAAATAAATAAATAGGCAGGGCTTGAAGTGTATTGAATTTTCCCACAGGGGTTAGGAACCTGAGGTCAGGACCATTTCCAGGTCTTGACCCCACTTGATGTTGTTGTGCAACATCCAGCTGAACTTTACAGGAGGCACCTTCACGTTCGTCATCCAATTAGGGACAGCAGGTGCATTCAGGAGACAGGAGCAACATGTGGTAGGCCCCATTTAAAGGGCGCCCATCAGCCATCAATGTGACTGCAGGGAAACTGGCACATAACAGAGTGTACAAGGATAAAGAGCAGAAACATGACAGCCAGTTGTGGAAGGACGGCCCCACTATTCAACAACGCCTCCCTGGAGGTTCTCAGAGGTGGTGAAAGCCTGGAAGAACATGCTGTTCACAGACAGTAGCAGGTGGAGGCCAGCCAGCCAAACTAAGCAATCATACCTGGAGATCGCTCAAGAGGTGAGCAGCCACAGTGTGGTGAGCAGGACATGGATCCAGTGCAAGAAGCCCTTCAATGACCTTCTAAGGTCTAGCAAGGTGAGTAACATGCAACATCCAGCTGACAGCCGTGAAGTGATTAAATAATCAGTGCACCAATGAGCAGGACGGTCTCAAGGCAGACATGGCCCAAGAAGGTTTCTGGTAGGTCATTATTCCACATCCTAATAACACTCTTGGAACTCCCTCCTAAACAGTATTGTGGAAGTACCTACACCACATGTCCAGGTTCACTTTACACCCAAGGGAGGGGCTCACACCATTTTCAGTTATGGAAGAGGTACAGCAAAACACATGGACATTATAGTGCGAAGATCATTACATGTGAGGGTGCCTCATGGTGTTCAGATGGGAAGCATCATGGTCATAGTACTCAAGATCTTAACTTGCAGGGAAAAAGAGCACACAATGACCGTGAGAGGGGTCACACAAGGAGTGGAGTAGCCCACCTGCCAATAATGACATCAATGGAGGAGGAGGCCCTTGAAGTTGGTCGGGAGGCCACAGGGCAGGCAGTTGCTGAGAGTGAGATGTGCGTCCACCTGAGAGAGGGTGAAAGCATCTGGTCATATCGATACAAGCGACTTGGAGTAGCCTCCTCATTTGAGTAGTCATATCCAGTAGATCACTGTTGATGGCTGCCAGATGTCTGATGAAGCAGCTACTGAGAGATGGGAGGTTGCCTAACTGATGATTTCTCTCTCCTGAAGGGCCAGTGCCGGAGGACCAGCAGCTGGCGACTGTGGAGGTTGCGGCAGCCTCAGAGAACAAGATGCCCTCTGAAGATCCAGCGACACAGGAGTCAAGTGCTCCCTCCACCATCATAGATATATGCACCTCGGTGGGCCTCAGGCATATTTACAACGTGTGGCACAAGGTGAGCAGCACATCAGATGTGAGCAGGAACAGGTGATGGGAGGTAGCAGCAACTGTAGGCAGTCACCTTCGGAGGATGGAGGACAGATCCGGCCATGCTCACCTGGTGAGAGATGCTGAGCCTTGGGGACCATATGCAAAGGATGTGCCTGTGGGGCAGCAAAGGGAGATGTGTGGTAAAGACTGGCTCGGGTATAAAATTAAAACACAACCCGGGCCCGACCCGGCATAAGCCAACCTGAACCCAACCCGGACCAGAGTCCTTTAATTTTTTTAAATGCCCAGCCCAACCTGAAAATAACAAACATATTTTTGAAATGGAAAAAGATCACAGATTAAAACAAAAACAATATAGAACAAAACAGTACAGTTCAGCCCGACCCGACCTGAGCCCGAATGCTGGATGCCGAATACAGACCCGATCCGACCCGAACCCGACACATGTCGGGTTTGGTCAAGTTCGGGTAGGGTAGCCAGGCTTTAATGTATGGCTCCTTGGGGAGAGAATGGAGGAGTTCAGTTTTTACATGAAGACTGTAATGTCTCAGGGATTTGAGCGCATGAGCTCCTCCATTGAAAGAGTGACCAACCTCATGGAGCGTCATGGACAGCAGTCCACCAGATGG
The DNA here is from genome assembly GCF_036365525.1 of Heterodontus francisci. Taxonomy (NCBI): domain Eukaryota; kingdom Metazoa; phylum Chordata; class Chondrichthyes; order Heterodontiformes; family Heterodontidae; genus Heterodontus; species Heterodontus francisci. The sequence continues at coordinate 116,792,517 of NC_090374.1, forward strand.
ATTCAGAAACATTGCACAGGCATGCACTGAATGTATGATACATTCTGCAGCATTGACCAGTCCATTGCAGTGATGGCTAATAGATGCATAGGTGGTCAGCCAGGTGCTGCCCCACTCCTGGTCAGTCTGGACGTACAAGTGGGCCATAAAAGGGCAGAGGCAGGCAGGGATGATGTCAATGGTGCCACTCCTGAAGAGGCCACATCGTTAGCCACCACCCATCGGCCCCTCTGACTGAGACTCAAACCCTACGACCGAGGCTGCCCCTGCACAGATGCAGGTGGCGTAGCCTGTGGCAATGCCCTCAAAGGCACTGCGACCCTGAGGACAGGCACCACGGGCTTCTCAGCCACTGGGACTCGCAACTGAACAGTCTGCCTCCAATTCTGCATCAGCCATAGGGGGAGCACCCCGTAGAAGTGCTTATAAGAGGACAGAGAAGCAGCGATAGCGCCACTCAGGGGTTCACTTGGGGATTGTTCATAATGCTTCTGTTGGATGCGTGTACTTTACTGGAATGAAACGGGTTGTTATTGCACCCTTATATATGTCATGTCAGAGACGTTACACCAGCATAAGGTGCTGCCTGTGTGAGACATCTCTGATTGGCCTGGGCCGAAGTGTGGCTGGGGGAATGTACTGCATAATGAGTAATGCACACCCATATCGTTGGCCTCTTCATAGTGGCTGCAAGTGTAGAGAGAGGTGACCGGATGAGTCGAGTACACTACAGGATCTGCCATCGTCAGAAGAAGCGTGCCTGGATCAGGGTATCCCGGGCTTCTCTGCCATCCTGGTCAATGTGTTGCTGCCTCAGTGTGACCTCTGAATGGTGTTGCAGAGCAGGCTGATGATCCACCTCAACCTCCTCCTCCTCTGCAAATGCGGGGCTCTCTTCCACATAGTCCTCCTCCAGTTCCACCCCTCTCTGCAGGGCCATGTTATGCAGAACACAGCAGACCACCACGATGCAGGAAACCCTTGAAGTCAAGAGAATTGCAGCTCCAGGAGGCCGATGACCTGCTCAATGGTGGGCCTTGGGGTGAGATGGCAACGGTTGTATCCACTCCTGCGCCTCCGTTGTGGGGTTCTGAACAGGTGTCAGCAGCCACCTCTTCAAGGAATAAAACTTGTCAGCTAGGAACCATCCACAGAGGCTCTCTGGTGGCACGAACAATGGAAACACCTACAACTGCCAGGAAACCCTGCGCACATCTGCAGGAAATGTTTGCCTTCATCACACACCAACTGTACTTTGAAGGACTGGAAACTCTTCCTGTTGATAAATGCACCAGGCTGCGCTACCGGGGCCTTGATGGCCACATGCGTGCAGCTGATCATCCCTGCACCTGAGAAAATCTGGTCATGGAGGAAAATCCCGTCTTCCTCTGGGCCTGACTGGCTGCATCTGTGGCAAATATGATGTAATCCAACACCCTCTCATCCAGGGCATCTGTAACCTGAATGATGCTGCTGTAGGCGGCCACCAGGATATCATACACAGATCCACTGCTGACCCTTGGAATGGGCCAGACACAAAAAAGTTTTGAGGGCAATGTCACCTTGACAGCTACTGGCAGTGGGCGTCCACCTGCTCCTTGAGGCCTAAGCTGCACTTTCAAGAGGGTGCACAGATCAGCAACCACCTGCCTCAATAGGAACAGCCTTTGGCAGCACTGCTACTCAGACATGTCCATAAAGCTGATCCGATGCTAAGGATAATGCCTTCTTGTACCTCCTACCCCTCAGCTTGCATCTCTGCACCAAAGGACTGCCTGTGTTGTTGAGGGTGCTGCTCCTCAGCACAGCTCTAGCCCACTCTGAATAGATAGAACCCATGTCCAGAAATGGCCTTACTTCCACCCAGCTCAGCTGCAAAGTTTCCCAGACTGACCCCCAACTCTACTACCATCCTCACTTACACCACTACCAATCTGAGCGCTCTGCTTCCACAATGGCAACTCTGTGCCAATGGATGAGCTCCTCTTTGCTGATTGTCTGCCACTTTAGTCAATGGCTTCCTGCTGTGCAGCCACTTCATCTACTTTGACGAGGTGCCAACACAGCATAGGGCCCAAGCGCAGCTCTCAAAATTGCACCCAAGTCTCATAGTAGCTTCCAATTGATTAACTAATCACCTTAATTGACTACCCACCACTTCTGGACGGATAGTTGTCACCCCCGACAAGCCACATCCAGAAAGATCACTAGAAGGCAGCAACATGTCAGTCTACCAGCGCACTACCCTCTAGTGCAAAACTGCCGGCACACCAGCCTCCAAAGCCACGTCCAGCTCTCTGGCAAAATTCCAGCCTTTGAGTCAGGTAGTACTACGTGCTCTTAATGCTCCTGGATTAAAGAAGTGAAAAATGCTTCATTATTACCCAACAATTTCTGATGAAACTGTCCACATTTGTTTTTTGGATGAGGACTGGAATATGTATGTGTGGATTTTGGATGAGGATAGGTAATGTACCCTGTGGTGAATTGTCTTTGGGCAATCACATGAATATCAATGGTCAACTGTGTGAGGCAATGGAAGGCAATTGTTTTGGGAACTATAACCACAGCAAGGAATCAAGGCCTTTGGACAAGAAGAAAATCAGTGAGGGAAGAAAAACAATCAGAAATTTATCACAAATATTAAAATGAGTAAGTTAAAAATTCATACATAAGGTACCAGATTTCACAAATACTGAAATTGGAAAACTATTGATATTTTGAGATGAGAAGACTTCCTCTTTATTCCCAATTCTCGCAGTTCATCCCTCAGTTTTTCATTGTCACTGTTTTGTCATGTCCTATCTGAGAAGGTAGAAGTCTCAAACAGCTGTGTTTCTCTTTCACAAACTTCAAAATATATTATCACCCCTTTCAGTTCAATCAAATTATGTTTTGCCTACTGCTACCTAGCAACCTACAATTGTTGAATAATTAGGCATTTTTCAGTTTTCAATGCATCATCTCAAGATCTTAATAAAATTAATTTTAGCAGAAGCTGTAGGGCGATCATTTAGGCATTAAAGTCTCGTGCAAGGAAACAACAATTGTAGCGACTGCAGAGAAGTGTAAAGCAATTACAAGAACAATACTTTGTCCTACATGAATTACAGATGAATTTTCAGAAGCACCAGCATGAAGTCACGCTGTGCAATATTACCATACATCCACAATGACCCATCATATGAAATTTCCATGATGGATCAAAGATCTAACTTGTTTTGAATCATATGTTAGTTTTTTTTATGGAATCTTCCATCTGGTGGTACTGTGGTCATTTTAAATTGCCAAGTGCACAGTTGGAGGCAGCTAATACAGATAGAATGCATTTATGATCTGGACCAGGATTCTTACTCTCAGTGAATCATAGTTATGTTAATAGTGGGACCTTGTGCACCTTTTAATATTCGATGCCTTTAATTGCATGTGAGGAAAATATACACGGCCTTAAAAGAAGCTGTGGAGGTGCAAGTTTTCTCACCATATTGTTTAGAAACAAGGCGGTAATCAATGAACAAGCCAGGCTGTTTGATCTAGCAATCAATCAGTTAAAGGACTAACATTCATGTTCTCTCTGGGCAGAAAAGTTAATTTTAAAAAGTGATTACTAGGCTGCAGTAAGGAGACAAAGCTAATTGTTTGGTATTGGCGACTTGGTGCTGTCAGTGGGATGGATTTAGTTGAACCAGCAGGGCTCCCTGCACCGGGCTGAAAAGGCGAGTAGAACCCTGCCTCAGTCCTCTGGAGCCCCAACCCCTCAGAAAGATTCAAAGCGCTCAGGCATTTAAGTGCCCGGTGCCATGGTTCTTGTCCCTTTAAGAGCAGAGATCCCACCTCCAAGAGCTGTCAGCCAGAGGGCGAGCAGCCCAATAATATCGGCAGCTTCACTGGGAGCAGTGGCCACTGCCAATACAACAGGAGGCCCGGGAGCAGCCCACCGCTGGAGACCCAGACTAAAGGTAAGTGAGGCGGGGGAGGGAGGGCGATGAGTGCAGGGGTGTTACAGGAGGTGGGGTGTTTGCCAGCAGGGGCCTTCTGTGGGCCACAGATTGCCCATGGAGGAGGCCTCCCTCTCCAAGCCATAGGAAGGTTGCCTCATTTCTCTGGGCAACCTCCCCCATGTGGGGGAGGCCTCCCCACCATTCGCATAATTCGAGCAGCAGTGGGAAAAGGCCGTTAGTGGCTAACAATTGGCCACTAAAGGGCTTGAATTGGCCTCTGGGCGGGAAGGCCACCTTTGGCTTTTCCTGCCCCCAACTTAATCGCGTTGTGATGGGAAGGCAACGAGCAGTCCACCCCTCGTCGCAATTCCATGGGCCCCCCAACTTCCTAGACTGTCTCCGGGGAGCCCATTAAATCCAGCCCAGTATGTGCATCTTAGCCAGCGTGTCTGCTGCTGGTACTGATTAACAGCTCCGAGTTTAGCATTACCTAACAGTGAACAAAATATTGTTCTCAGTTCTGCAGCTCACCTCTTGCTACTAATATGACAAAGAACAGCCAGAACTCAGAAATATTTCACTATTTTTCGCTATTATTATTCCAACCATATATCCATACCAGCAGGAACAGATGTTCGGTATTGGGGATGCTACTAATGATATGATGGAGTTCCTCGTAGAACTGGTCTTTATCTTCAGGTGGGGAGCAGAGTGTTGGAGCATAGATGATGAATAGGTGTACTGGACCAGAGGCGGAGAGCAGTCGGATGGACAGTATGCGTTCTGAGCCATTTGAATGTGGCTCTATCATGCTGAGCAAAGAGTTTCTGGTGCCAGGGTTGGGGCTGACTATGACTCATGGCCCTCCTGCCTTGGGTGCTATGGCATTGGAAGGATGAATGAGAATGGACAGAGACTGCTTGAGTTGTGTACCTATCATAACCTCTGCATCACCAACTCGTTTTTTCACACTAAACTGTGTCACCAGGTTTCTTGGAGGCACCCAAGATCACGTCGTTGGCACCAGCTGGACCTCATCGTCACAAGGAGAGCGTCCTTAAACTGTGTTCAAATCACACACAGCTTCCACAGTGGGGACTGCGACACAGACCACTCCCTGGGGTGCAGCAAGGTCAGACTCAAACCAAAGAAGCTGCATCACTCCAAGCAGAAGGGCCATCCGCGCATCAACACGAGCAGAATTTCTTATCCACAGCTGTTACAAAAATTTCTAAATTCACTTGAAAAACCCTTCAAAACACTCCCACAGGGGATGCAGAGACCAAGTGGGCCCACATCAGAGACGCCATCTATGAGTCAGCCATGACCACCTATGGCAAACGTGTGAAGCGGAATGCAGACTAGTTTCAATCTCATTTTGAAGAGCTGGAACCTGTCATAGCCGCTAAGCTCATTGCACTGCTGAACGACAAAAAAGCCTGCAGCAATTTAACATCCGTAGCACTTAAAACAGCCAGAAGCGCTGCACAAAGTACAGCCAGGCGCTGCACAAATGACTACTGGCAACACCTATGCAGTCATATTCAGCTGGCCTCAGACACCGGAAACATCAGAGGAATGTATGATGGCATTAAGAGAGCTTTTGGGCCATCCATCAAGAAGATCGCCCCCCTCAAATCTAAATCAGGGGACACAATCACTGACCGACGCAAGCAAATGGACCGCTGGGTTGAGCACTACCTAGAACTGTACTCCAGGGAGAATGTTGTCACTGAGACCGCCCTCAATGCAGCCAGTCTCTGCCAGTCATGGATGAGCTGGACATACAGCCAACAAAATCGGAACTCAGTGATGCCATTGATTCTCTAGCCAGCGGAAAAGCCCCTGGGAAGGACGGCATTACCCCTGAAATAATCAAGACTGCTAAGCCTGCCATACTTTCAGCACTCTACGCACTGCTTTGCCTGTGCTGGGACGAGGGAGCAGTACCACAGGACATGCGTGATGCCAATATCATAACCCTCTATAAAAACAAAGGTGACCGCGGTGACTGCAACAACTACCGTGGAATCTCCCTGCTCAGCATAGTGGGGAACGTTTTTGCTCGAGTCGCTTTAAACAGGCTCCCGAAGCTGGCTGAGTGTGTCTACCCTGAGGCACAGTGTGGCTTTCGAGCAGAGAGATCGACCATTGACATGCTGTTCTCCCTTCGTCAGCTACAAGAGAAATGCCACGAACAACAGAAGCCCCTCTACGTTGCTTTCATAGATCTCACCAAAGCCTTTGACCTCATCAGCAGACGTGGTCTCTTCAGACGACTAGAAAAGATTGGATGTCCACCAAAGCTACTAAGTATCATCACCTAATTTCATGACAATATGAAAGGCACAATTCAGCATAGCGGTGCCTCATCAGACCCCTTTCCTATCCTGAGTGGCGTGAAACAGGGCTGTGTTCTTGCACCTACACTGTTCGGGATTTTCTTCTCCCTGCCGCTCTCACATGCGTTCAAGTCTTCAGAAAAAGGAATTTTCCTCCACACAAGATCAGGTGGCAGGTTGTTCAACCTTGCCCATCTAAGAGTGAAGTCCAAAGTACGGAAAGTCCTCATCAGGGAACTCCTCTTTGCTGACGATGCTGCATTAACATCTCACACTGAAGAGTGTCTGCAGAGTCTCATCGACAGGTTTGCGGCTGCCTGCAACGAATTTGGCCTAACCATCAGCCTCAAGAAAACGAACATCATGGGACAGGACGTCAGAAATGCTCCATCCATCAATATCGGCGACCACACTCTGGAAGTGGTTCAAGATTTCACCTACCTAGGCTCAACTATCACCAGTAACCTGTTTCTCGATGCAGAAATCAACAAACGCATGGGAAAGGCTTCCACTGCTATGTCCAGACTGGCCAAAAGAGTGTGGGAAACTGGCGCACTGACACGGAACACAAAAGTCCGAGTATATCAATCCTGTGTCCTCAGTACCTTGCTCTATGGCAGCGAGGCCTGGACAACGTATGTCAGCCAAGAGTGACCTCTCAATTCATTCCATCTTCGCTGCCTCCGGAGAATCCTTGGCATCAGGTGGCAGGACCGCATCTCCAACACAGAAGTCCTCAAGGCGGCCAACATCCCCAGCTTATACACACTACTGAGTCAGCAGCGCTTGAGATGGCTTGGCCATGTGAGCCGCATGGAAGATGGCAGGATCCCCAAAGACATATTGTACAGCGAGCTCGTCACTGGTATCAGACCCACCGGCCGTCCATGTCTCCGCTTTAAAGACGTCTGCAAATGCGACATGAAGTCCTGTGACATTGATCACAAGTCGTGGGAGTCAGTTGCCAGCGATCGCCAGAGCTGGCGGGCAGCCATAAAGGCGGGGCTAAAGTGTGGCGAGTCGAAGAGACTTAGCAGTTGGCAGGAAAAAAGACAGAGGCGCAAGGGGAGAGCCCCGACAACCAATTTTTTCTGCAGCACCTGTGGAAAAGTCTGTCACTCTAGTATTGGCCTTTATAGCCACTCCAGGCACTGCTCCACAAACCACTGACCACCTCCAGGCGCTTACCCATTGTCTCCCGAGACAAGGAGGCCAAAGAGGAAGATATCCATACCATCACTAAGACCGCCCATTTCCACCTCTAAAACATCACCTGACTCTGCCCCTGCCTCCGTTGATCTGGTGCTCAAACCCCCATCCATATCTTTGATATTTCTAGACATGACAATTCTATCACACCCCTGGCCGTTCTCCCACAGTCCACCCTCCATAAACTAGGCGTCATCGAAAACTCTGTCGCCTGTGAGCTAACTTGCAGCAAATCCCATTCATTCAACATCCCTGTACTCGCTGACCTACTTCAGCTCCTTTTTCAGCAATGCCTCAATTTTAAAATTCTCAGTCCTTGTTTTCAAATCCCTCAAAGGCCTTGCCCCTCCCTATTTCTGTAATCAGTGCCCCACAGCCCTCTGAGATATCTGTACTCCTCTAATTCTGGCCTTTTGAGTATCTCCGATTTTAATCACTCCACTACTGGTGGCCGTGCCTTCATCTGTCTGGGCCCTAAGCTCTGGAATTGACTCCCTAAACCTCTCCACCTCTCTCTCTTCTGAAATGCTCCTCAAAACCTACCTCTTAGACCAAGATGTGGTCATCTACCGAATATCTCCTTATGTGGCTCAGTATCATATTTTTTCATAGATTCATAGATACAGCACTGAAACAGGCCCTTTGGCCCACTGCGCCTGTGCCAACCATCGACCACCCATTTATACTAATCCTACATTAATCCCATATTCCCTACCACATCCCCACAATTCTCCTACCACCTACCTACACTAGGGGCAATTTACAATGGCCAATTTACCTATCGACCTACTGTGGGAGGAAACTGGAGCGCCCGGCAGAAACCCACGTGGTCATTGGGAGAACTTGCAAACTCCGCACAGGCAGTATCCAGAACTGAACCCGAGTCGCTGGAGGTGTGAGGCTGCGGTGCTAACCACCGCACCGCCCTAACTGTGCCTTGTCTTACAATGCTTCTGTGAAGTGACTTGGGATGTTTTATTATGTTAAAGGCTTGTATATAAATACAAGTTGTGCAAAAAAAACCCATGAGATCTAGGGGTATGTAGCAAGCTGGATATAAAATTGGCTCAGTAGCAGGAAACAAAGGGTAATTGTTGACGGGTGTTTTTGTGACTGGACGGCTGTTTCTAGTGAGGTTCCACAGAGCTCAGTACTCAGTCCCCTGCTTTTTGTGATATATATTAACGGCTTGGACGTAAATGTGGGGGGAATGATCAAGAAGTTTGCAGACAGCACAAAAATTGGCCAAGTGGTTGATAGCAAGGAGAATAGCTGTAGACTGCAGGAAGATATCAATGGACTGGGGCAAAAAAGTGGAAAATGGAATTTAACCCAAAGAAGTGTGAGGTGATGTATTAAGGGAGGTCAAACAAGGCAAAGAAATACACAATAAATGGGAGGATACTGAAAGGTGTAGAGGAAATGAGGGACCTTGAAATGTGTGTCCACCGATCCCTAAAGGTAGCAGGACAGGTCCTTAAGCTTTTTAAGGCGGCATATGGAATCCTTTCCTTTATTAGCCAAGGCATAGAATATAAGGGTAGGGAGGTTATGCTGGAACTATATAAAACATTAGTTAGGCCACAACTTGAGTACTGTGAGCAGTTCTGGTCACCTCATTACAGAAAGGATGTAATTGCACTAGAAAGGGTACAGAGGAGATTTATGAGGATGTTGCCAGGAATAGAAAATTGCAGCTATGAGGAAAGTTTGAATAGGCTGGAGTTGTTCTCCTTGGAACAGAGGAGACTGACAGGAGATTTGTTTGAGATTTACAAAATTGTGAGGGGCCTGGATACAGTGGATGGGAAGGGCCTATTTACCTTAGCAGAGGGGTTAGTGATTAGGGGGGCACAGATTTAAAGTGTTGGTAGAAGGATTAGAAGGGAGATGAGGAAAAATGTTTTCACCCAGAGGGTAGTGGGGGTCTGGAACACACTGATTGAAAGGGTTATAGAGCCAGAAAACCTTATCTCATTTAAAAGATTCCTGGATGTGCACCTGAAGTGCCATAACCTGCAGGACTACAGATCAAATGCTGGAAAGTGGGATTAGGCTGGGTGGCTATTTTCTTTTGGCCGGTGCAGACATGATTGGCCAAATGGCCTCTTTATGTGCTGTAAACCTTCTATTCTGAAACGTGGACTGAGTGTCAATTTCTGTAAGTTACTGAAAGCTGCCATGTTTGCTCTTTCTATTGTTTAGCTTTCCGTCATCACAGACCGGATTCATGGCTGAGCAAGAGTGTTATTTGTCTGGCAGTCAAAAAGATCAGCAACTTCGAGTATTAAACCATATTATTTCCACTGTGTAAATTGATGGTCAAAAGACTTTATTGATCATCGTGTTGTTGGCTACTCAAGACTGCTTGATACATAAAACCACATATCAGTTGAAGGAAGGTGTGGGCTTACCTTCACATGGGATACAAGAAGCAAGTAATTGAAGGTTCGAAATCATAACAATTAAAAATTATTTTTCTAATTACTCAAATTAAAAGCATAATATCTATGTATCCTGTCCTACCATCCACAACAGTTTACTCCTATCACAACCTTCTGTTGCTCAGCAGATCTAGGTGGTTGTTTTGTGAATTTTAAAAGGCCCTCACAGCCTGCACAGAAATCTAACAAGGTCTCCCAAAACCAATGTACAAGGTGTACTTCTGAATAACCAGACATGGCTAATGAATTACCCATTGTCTGGGTCACAGAGAAGCATCTCCAATTTTGCAATGTAGTTTCCGTATGCTTGCCTACCAATCCACAACTCAGCACAGGGCTGTGTTGGAATGCTAACTCCTTTTAGGCCCTCTTTTGCTGAAACAAAATCACATTTTAGTATGTCCTTTCTGTGAAAAAAATGGGTAATGACTCCCAAACCGTGACAATCAACAGTCAGCATGCTTTGGGAAATAGATCTGGACAAGCACTTTCCTCCCTAACAAGTGTACTAAATAGTAAAGCATCAAAGAAAATATGCCACTTACAACACGTCTATCTATCATTATATATTAAAATGGGTGAGTGGTGTCAGGATTCCAAAGGTACCCGTACTGTCAATTGACCATTATGTGACAGATTATTAACCAAGAGGCTGCCTCCTAACATTACCTGACAGCCCAAATGGTACCCTTATAAACGACCTTGAAAGCAATAGCCATTTCTGGCATCAAAGGAAGTATCAGAATAAGTATGTATTATTCATAGAATAAAATCAAACACATTTCTTTGTCAAGTCTTTAAAAAAAAGAGCAGCACTTGCTGACCTCCAGGAAGGTTTTGTTCCTGTTAAATGTTACGAAAGTGCTTCCATTTTTTAATGTTTTGTTTTGAGGACTTGTGTTTTAAAAACTGAAAAGATTCCATGGATGTGTTTTTTTTTACCAAGTTCACTGAAAGGACACTTGAGAGGTTGTTTAAAAACAACCTTTGCTGGAAATCATGTGCTTTAAGCTCAACAAACAACAGAAACCTTGGTGACCTGGGGAAGATGTTTACAGAGAAGCCACATGTTTATGGAGGTCAGGAGGTTGACTTTCTGTTTGGGGTTTGGATATTGTTTTCAAGTCAGTTGGGGTGTGAATTATTTTAAAGACTGTTGGAGATCAACTTGCCAAGTGTCATGAAGACCCCACCTGCCACAAATGAGGCATATTAATTTTGTCACATTAACATTGATTTTAAACTGTTGCTGGAAGAGACAGTGCTTGGAGACAGTAGAATGGCTCCCTGATCCAATTAACCAAATGGATTTTGATCGCCAGACACTGAATGTGTAAGAAAGCCATCATTCCAGGGTGTCTGCTAAGATGGAGAATCCACAAATGCAGGAGTTTGTTAAAACAGCTAGTCACACAGTCTGCTGGCCCAGGTTTTGTTTGAACTGCTCACAGCACAGTTTGGGTCAGATTGCAACTGAACTTGGAAGAAAGCTTCTCTTCTGGCTAGCTCTCTCTCTCTCTCTCACATGAATTTCCAGATCCACTAAAGACACTTAAACCTTTACAGAGAAGACTTCTACATCGAAACAAGTTTAAAAGCATCCAATGGGCCCCAACAAAACGGCATGATTTACCTGCAATCGAAGACTCTACATCGAACTCAAAGGATAGTAAACCCCAGCTATTGCTTCAAACTTTTCCCCTTTATTCTTTCTACTTTTCTGTCTCTGTCGGTGTGTGTTTATCGCGTGTGCATGCTAGCGTGGTTGCGTTGTGTATTCGTAGCAGTTTTAACCGTATTAGAGTGTTAAGGTTAATAAACTTACACTTTTCTTGTTTAAATCTAAGAAAACCTGTTTGATTGATTTCTTGGCCTTACAATTGGAGAGCAGTGAACAAGGATTCACTCAGGGGGAGTTAAAAACATGGTGTTTGTTAAAATTAAACCCTGTTCCAGTTAAATCAGGCAAAGGCTGAGAGGAAACCCCTAGACCCCTTTCTCACCTGGGCGCAGCACAAGGAAAAAACACCCAACTCATCTCTTTCTCTTCCTCTTTGAAGAAACCTTGCAAAGATCTAGTGTGGGAGAGCTAAAATCCCTGGTGCTGCATCTCTCCTCAGAAGCTGGAAAACTCTGCCAGGTTAATTCTCAATGCCGCCTAAAAAGAACTGCTTTAGAAGAGATCCCTGTGACCCATCATCGTATACCCAGACGCCAGACCAAAAGGGATGACTGACATCCTTCCATATTTTTTTTCTGCAAGTATTAGCAAGTATTTGGCCTAAGTTTTTTTTTTGTCTTTTTTTTTGTAACAGAACTCTGCCGAGAGAATTTCTGTATTTTTTTCAGTGTGTATGTTTGAGTATGTGTGTGAGGAATTTAAAAATGGAACTTACATATTTCAATCGGTGTGTTAACGCTTTGCTTCATTACTGGATAAGTCTTGTTTGATAATAAACTGATAATTTTGTTGTTCACCAGAGAAACCTGGTTGGTGTATTTTATTCTGGGGTAAAGAGTATACAATTGACCACATCAGTAACTGGGTAAACATTTAAATGTATGTTGTGATCTGTGGAGAAGTGGAACTAGAAAAGACAGTGCAATCCTCCCACCTCTGTCCTAATAGAAGCAAGTTTTCAACATTCCACTCACCACCTGCTGAGAAAGATTTCATCCCCCGCCCCCATCACTAAACAAGCTTATGTCTCTTTCTGCCATTGAAAAAAATATTTGGCACAAAATCAACCCGATGAGCCAGGTTCTGCTCTACACTAACAGCAACAATATTCTCTGCACAATTCCCTGTCCCCAAACCCACTGAGAAACCTTTTAATCCCCTTCCAACCAGTTATCAGCACATTTCCTTCCTTCACACTGAGGAAGCAATCCACGACCAATTCACTATGTCCGTTTTGTGCCCCCACCAAAGGTGAACTTCGCCCCCACCACCGCCCCCCCAACCTTTAATCCAAGTAGCCAGTGGTTATCTCAATTCTGGAAGCAATAATACAAAGTCCCAGCATTTGAGCAAGCAAGAAGCAAAATAACATGAAAAATTAAGACAGAAATTTTACACTCCTCACCCAATAAGGAAGTCCTTGCTAGCTGCATTTTTCATTCCAACCTATCAACTGACTGCTAATCTCTTCTTCCACTGGCTGATGTTTCTCCTCATAAGCTACCCATCTCCTGTTTAATTTCCCTTTTTACCATCACCCACCGCCCCCACTCAATGCATTTTCCATCCATGGAACTCCACCACAACTGGCTATTATTCCCCTCCCCTGATGGCTGGCTTCCCTTCTTTCTTCTTCACCTCCTCTCCCCTTTCATTTCCACAATTAAATTCCTCTCTCGCTTCCCTGGCTCCTCCTCCCCCTTTGTCCAATATCTGCCTCCTTCTCTTCCCTCTTTACTCACTGGTCTTGACTGCATGTTTGCAACACAACCGGAGATTGACTAGTTATATATTATGAAATCTGATTGGGTTGCAGCATTCTATTTCAAAATGCCTTGAAAAGTCCTGTGTTATAGAATCATACACCACAGGAGGTCATTCAGCCCATCATTATACTATCTTTACAAGGAATACCTAGAAGTAAAATGGCAACATTTAACAGTATTTGTTATGCTTACAAGTGGCATTGTAATAGGATTATTCAATGTTAAATTTCACGTAATATTAGCTACTGAAAGAACAGCTGCAAAACATTATTTTGAAAATTCATACCAAAAAAGGTTGTGGCTACAATTGCAAGCTCTAGCCACAAAGTGTCACTGCAGTAGTCTAGGTTTGTGTCAATGAGCAGCCATGTTGGTCTGGCTAGGTAAGCAAGGTAAGTCAAAAAGATTAAAAGGAAATTTAATTTTTGTTCTCATCATTGTGCCTTTACAACTCAGACATACCTGCATACCACCCAGCTGGTTAACTATTTTACTGTCCACAAAATGCTTCAAATCAACCTGTGGGCTTGCACAATTGGTCTTTCAGTCACCCACACTCATAAACCCAAGCCTCCTATCCCACACACTAAAAATCATTCATGCCCTTGCGTATCAAATTATACTGACCTTCCACCTCCACTGAGCAGCATTTTGTGACCAATCTTCCCAGCAAGAAACTTCCTACAATTTCCACCTTCTCCTCCTTTGAACATTTCACCTTGTTCCCTGCCTTTCACCTCTCCTTTAAAATCCTCATGTACTACAGCCCACTGAGGTACCACACCAAGTTTCTCACTGAGATAACTTCACTGCTTTCCATCCTCACTCTTAGCACTGAGAGACTTCTCATTCTCGGTGATTTCAACCTCCATTTCATCATTCCATCTCTCCTGAGTTCACTGCTCTCATATCTTCCCTTAATCTCTCCCTCCATATACACTCTCCTATCCATATTTACAGCCACCCCCTCAATCTTGCCATCTCACATGACCTCTCTACTCCCATCATGTCAATTACAGATAAGACCACCTTTGAGCACTTCCTTGTATTCCTCTCCACTCGCATCCCTCTTCCCCCTCCCAACCCCACTTCTTTCTGTTACTGCCTCTTGAAAAATCTCTCCCCCAAGTCACTTCCAAATGCACTTTAAAATTCCCAACAGTCTAGCCTTTAGCACCACCACCGCCCCAGCCCCAGCCCCAGCCCGCCATTTACTATTCCAGCATTGTCCTGGAATGCAAAGACAACTTACTCCTCCTTCGCACTACAAACCATCTTCTTAAGCCCCTTTCCCAAGCCTCCTCCACCCTCACTTCCAACAACAAGTGCGAGGATGGACTTGTTTGTCACTAATAACGAGACCATCCATTCAGCTCTACCACTTCCCTCCCTTCTCCTAGCCCACAAAGCCAAATTCCCTCAGGTTTCCCCTTGCCCTGAACATGCATCTTTCTCTAGTTTCTCTCCCATGTCCCCTCATGCCCTGTGTGACCGCATCTTACCCATGAGACCCACCCCCTCCTCCCTCAAACCTATTTACAGTAAATTCAACTTCCCTTCCTGACTCGTTTGCTGATACTGTTAATGGTTCCCTCTCCTCAGGTACTGTCTACCTTCCCTTCAAATCTGCTGTTATCACCCCCTCCTTAAAAAAACCCACCCTTGACCCATCCCTGTCCTTGCAAACTATTACCCCATCTCCAACTTTCCTTTTCTCTCCAAAGTCCTTGAACATATGGTCACCTCCCAAATCCATGCCCATCTTTTTCACAAGCCCATGTTTGAACCCTTCCAATTAGGTTTCCACTCCTGTCACAGCACTAAAATGGCCCTTATCAAAGTCACAAATAACATGTGACTGTGACAATTGTAAAATATCCTTCCTCCTTCTCAACCTTTCTGAAGCCTTTGACATGGTTGACCACACCATGCTCCTCCAATGCTTCTCCTCCATTGTTCAGCTGGGTGGGACTGCACTCTCCTGGCTCCATTCTTATCTATCCAAACATAGCAAGAGAAACATTTGCAATGGCTTCTCTTCAAACTGCCACATCGGTATCTCCGAAGTTCCCCGAGGATCTTTCTTTGGACCCCTCCTATTTCTGATATACAAGCTAGCTCTCGGCGACATCATCCGAAAGCATAATGTCAGGTTCCCCATGTACGCTGACATAACCCAGCTCTACCTCACCACCACCTCTCTTGACCCCTCCACTGTCTGATTTGTCAGGCTGCCTGTCCGACATCCAGTACTGGATGAGCAGAAATTTCCTCTAAATATTGGGAAGGTTGAAGCCATTGTTTTTAGTCACTGCCACAAATTCCATTCCCTAGCTACCAACTCCATCCCTCTCCCTGGTCACTGTCTGATGCTGAACCAGACCATTCGTAACTTTGGCATCCTATTTGACCCTGAGATGACCTGCCATCCACACTATCACCAAAACTGCTTTCTTTCACCTCCATAACATTGCCCGTCTCTGATCCTGCCTCAGCTCATCTGATGCTGAAAGCCTCATCCATGCCTCTGTTACCTCTAGACAAGACGATTCCAATGCTCTCCTGGCTGACCTTCCATTTTCCGCCCTCAGTAAATTGGAGCTCATCCAAAACTCTGCTGCCAATATCCTTACTCACATCAAGTCGTCTTCAACCATCAACCAACCATGACCTACATTGACTCCCAGTTCAATAATGCTTCATTTAAAAAATTCTCATCCTTCTTTTCAAATCTCTCCACTGTCTCACCCCTCCCTACCTCTGTAATCTCCTCCAGCCCTACAAACCTTAGATTTTTGCATGCCTCCAATTCTGGTCTCATGGGCATCCCCATTTCCTACGCTCCACCACTGGCGGCCAGACCTCCAACTGCTGAGGCTCTAAACTCTGGAATTCTCTCCCTAAATCTCTCTGCCTCTCTATCCTCCTTTAAGATGCTCCTTAAAACCTACCTCTTTGATCAAGTATTTGGTCAGTTTGGTCACCTGTCCTAATATCTCATGTGGCTCAGTGTCAAATTTTGTGAACTGCTTTGGGATATTTTACTATGTTAAAGATGCTATATAAATGTAAGTTGTTGTTACTGATTTCACCTAGACTGTGCAGCATTTTAGTGCTCGTCTCACTCCCCATTCACCAACATTGTGACCTCCACTGAATACTTGCGGCCTGCAAAGCCCCTCCCCTGTTGAGCAGGGAAATCATCCCTCACAACCTGCCCCACTCCACCAATCATCCTACATTTCCTCCTCCTATTCTTCTCCACTCCCACACCCCATGCAGCTCCACCCTTCTCCTTCCTGCATCCCTCTTCCACTTCCCTCTTCATTACCCTTCTTCTGCATCCATTCCACATCCACATTACCATCCTCCTCTTTCCTCTCTCCTTCATCTAGCTTCCTTTCTTTCCTGTTCCTTCCCTTCTTCTATTTTCTTACCTCCCTTCTTCTCCTCTCTTCCTATCTCACTCACCCTTCTTCCTCTCCTCTTTCTTCCCTTCTCTCCTCTCCCTCACCCCTTCCCCTTCCTGTCTACATCCTCATCCCTTTCCTGTTTAGGTCCAGTCATCTCTCCACCATCTAACCTTGTCTGACTTGAATACTGCACATGGTCTAGGCTCCCTGTGTACAATGCCAAGGGAGATTGACTAATTAATTTTAGAAAAGAAAATAAATAAATCAAAAAATTAAAATCCTACCAATCTGGTCATTTTCTGATTTGCTGTTTTATTTCTGATTATCTTATTGTTCTTTTCAAGGTAAAAAATATAATTTCTGGGGGAAGGAACAATTACCTACTTTTCAGTGTCAAGCACGACAATTCAATGCACAACACAACCAAGTACTACATAATGCCATATGTCTATACTACTATACATTAATCCCAGTCTCAGAACTATACTAGTGTGGCATTTCAATTTCTCCAAGGCTGCTATAATTGTGGCCTTTAACAATGAGACTGCCAATTTATTTGTAACTGATGTCTGATTGAAGGCTAAAATTATAATTGATTTTACAAAAAGATAAGCAATCAAAAGGCCATCAAGCAAAGGTGAGGCATTGAGCCAAAGCAGGACAGAGAGGGGAGAGGGGGAATCAGTCAGAGGAAGGAGACTTATGGCCTGGATTTTATGCTACATTAGATGGTGGGTTTTTTGGTGGAGGGTGGGGCCAGAGAATCAGTTGTTACGGAACCCAACGCCATAATGCCGGTTTCTGATTTTCTTGGAGGTGCCGAAGTTCCGTGGTGGCACCTTCGCCACGACGCGACGGGATCGTAATTTAAATCTGTGATATACTGTTTTGCATGAATCTGTATCTAATTCACTGCGATCCTACCAGGCGTTCATAATCTTATGCATGACGTTGGGCACTCACGTGCCTTCACTTTCCCGTCTTTAAAAAGCTGGGGCTACCGAGGCGAAAGTCATCAGTGCCTACAAAGCTTAGGTAAACTATCCATTGTTACCTTGTGGAATTCTTTTTCACATTGAACATTGCCGCTGAGCTCAATCCGCAGATGTGAGGGAAGGAAGGACCTCTGCAAGTGGATACTGTTGGGACAGTGGGGGGAGGGCAGAACTCTGCAATCCAACATCAGGAGACGCGGATAACAGCAACGTCAATGCCACCCCCACGTGATTAAGGGGGTTGGCTGCTGTCATTATGCTAAATGGCCGCCCGCTGCATACTTGCGGCAGTGTGGCGACTAACCTCACAGGTAGGACCACCGTCATTTTTCACACCTGCGACCACTCGCAATGGAGGGATAATAAAATCCAGCCCTACGTGTAGCAACACATAATCTCCCTGTGACCAAACCATTATGCAGAAAGAAGAGACACTGCTGCAGGTTAAAAATGTATAAAATTGTATACAATTTATACAATTGTATAAAAATTCATATTTGCCTTATTTTAACAACTGTGAAAATTGTGCATGTAGCAATTTTACAGGAGACATTTGTCTGAGTGCTAGATGCTGATTGGACAACTTTCCATTGTTGTTGCCTCACTGAAGGGTATGATTGATGGAGCTCGTCCCCTGTGATAGTGCCTTATCAGGGTAACTTTAATCTGGTTTGATTACTCTCAATCAAACACGAACATGTAGTGTTGCCAATCTCAACACTGCTTATTCTCTTTCCACAGATGCTGCCAGACCTGCTGAGTGGTTCCAGAATTTCTTGTTTTTATGACTGCTTATTCTAATATTGTTTAAGCAAAGAATAGAGTTTTAAGATAATGAAAAGTGTCTGGTTTTCAACTCGTTTTTAATCTGTTATCCAGCCTCTTTTAGATTGAAGAAGCTGATCAAATGGAGAATAGGTATGAATGAATTCTCACCATCCGTGGCAGATTGCTCCTCATATTCACCGGGGGATGATAGGAGTGATTTTGTTGTCTCAATGCTTGTTATCAACTGCTTGGATAAAGAATAGCAACTGCGGCTCTGGGCAAGTGTGGACCTGAAAAAGATGATGGCAGAGTCAGCCCAATCAGTGCTCTGCAAACATAAGAAATTAAAAATACGTGACTTACTCAAGGTGATAGAATTCCCCTTCCTATACTCAACAGCTCATTGTCGTAAGCAACCTGTCTTATGCTATTTATTTGTTTTTAAATCTATATGCAACTTTAAATGTGTTGATATTTTTCTACATCTCATTTTTTATTTACAGTCACTACTGCATATTCTATTTTTGGCTTTTCAAAATGTTTAATCTGAAATTAAGGGTAACAATGAACATCATTTGGCCAGAGTTCACAGTCCTATCCAAAGGCCCTTATTTGGAAGTGTGTTTTCCTGGATGTTGTCTGAGAGCAGGATCAGTTTTGTCGATGCTATACTCTGATTAAATAGACTGTCAACATTCATTGATGAGGCTCACATGAGTAATGGCCATTTGGACAGAATACTGGTTCCTGCCTCAGGAAAGGACAGGAGGGAAGACAATTAATGAAAGAAAAAAATGAACACTTTAAACGAAGGGTAGAAACAACAGTACAAATTAAAACAGTCTTATGCAAAAGTATGGCCTGCTTTTTATCTCTTTTAATGACTCATGGGTAAATGCACCACATGGTATTCAGCCACACAGACTACAATGCTACAGATTCCATCCCCTGTCTTGGCAAAGTTAACCAATCTCTAATAGGATTGCAGTTTAGGCAGTACAATTTCCCTGAGGTTTGGTAGAGGTGACATTTCAGCCAGATTTCCAACTTCTGATTGTCAGCCTGGTTTGCTCTGGAGTGCTGACTTGGGTTGCATTAGAGTGCTACAGTGGCAGTTTGGTAACTGAGGATAATTAAGGGTTAATTTTATCTGAAATTTAATCTGTCTTTTATTTAGCAGATTAACTTAACAGTTGCTGTTAGGGTTGGAGAAGGTGAGTTTGAGACCAGCTTGAAACAGGGTTCACTCAGGCTCTGCCTGCAGCTGCACCTTGTTAATTAGAGAAGTGGCTCAAACCAGTTTTCAGGGGGCGAGAGTCAGTCAGTATAAAAGTGAGCCATTTTACAGTGCTGACTTTGTTTGCAGCGGAGTGCTGACTTGGGTTGCATTAGAGTGCTACAGTGGAAGTTTGGTAACTGAGGAAGTTTGGGAAGGAGGCAACGAGGAGCTCCTTTCATTTCCGACCTGTCCTCAGAGTGAGGGGAGCCAAGAGATTCCAAAGAACACAGCTGACTGGGAAATGACTCGGAGGGCGGAGTTACGGACCGGTAAGTATAAAAAACTGACCTCTGGTAAAAAAGCTGAAAGTAACGTCACAGGTAAGCTGTGACCTGATTGGCTGGTAGGGAATTTTTTTTTACTGAATTTGAAAATAAAACATTGATAAAAATTGATTAAAACCCTAATTAACTAATTAATAAGTAGAGTAACTAAACCAGAGGGAGGTGATTACTGCATTTAGTGAGCATTTAATATTTATAGGAGGAATCTAGCACTAGGGACCACATAGTTAATTATAACAATTTAGTAAGCATTTAATAAGTATTTATTCATTTTAAATTAATTTATTAATTAGTGCTAGAAATGTCAGTTAGAGGGGTGAAGTGCTTCACCTGTGAGATGTGGGAGGTCCGTGATGCTTCCAGTGTTCCGAACGACTACATCTGCAGGAAGTGTACTCAGTTGCAGCTCCTCACAGACCGCATGGATCGGTTGGAGCAGCAACTGGATGCACTTAGGAACATGCAGGTGGCAGAAAGCGTCACAGACAGGAGTTTTAGAGAAGTCGTTACACCCAAGGTGCAGGCAGATAGATGGGTGACCGCTAGAAGGGGCAGGCAGTCAGTGGATGAATCCCCTGTGGCTATCCCCCTCTCTAACAAGTGTACTATTTTGGATACTGTTGGGGGGTATGGCCTATCAGGGGAAAACAGCAGCAGCCAGAGCAGTGGCACCAGGGCTGGCACTGTTCAGCAGGGAGGGACAAAGCGCAGAAGAGCAATAGTTATAGGGGACTCTATTGTCAGGGGCACAGATAGGTGCTTCTGTGGACGTGAAAGAGACTCCAGGATGGTATGTTGCCTCCCTGGTGCCAGGGTCAAGGATGTCTCTGAACGGACAGGGGGCATTCTGAAGGGGGAGGGTGAACAGCCAGAGGTTGTGGTACACATTGGTACCAATGACATAGGCGGGAAGAGTGACGAAGTCCTGCAGGGGGAGTTCAGGGAGTTAGGTAGAAAGTTAAAAGACAGGACCTCTAGGGTTGTAATCTCGGGATTACTCCCTGTGCCACGTGCCAGGGAGGCTAGAAATAGCATGATAGTGCAGCTAAACAAGTGGCTGAACAGCTGGTGCACAAGGGAGGGTTTCAGATATCTGGACCACTGGGATCTCTTCAGGGACAGATGGGACATGTACAAGAAGGATGGGTTGCATCTAAACTGGAGGGGCACAGAAATCCTGGCTGCGAGGTTTGCTAGCGTCACTCGGGAGGGTTTAAACTAGTGTGGCAGGGGGGTGGGAACCAGAGCAGTAGGACAGCAAGTGAAATAAATGAGGGGGAACTACTAAATAAGGCCAGTAAGACTAAGAGGAAGAGCAGGCAGGGAGATGCTGCGGAGCACAGCGGGACTGGTGGTCTGAAGTGCATTTGTTTCAATGTGAGAAGTATAACAGGTAAGGCAGATGAACCTAGAGCTTGGATTAGTACTTGGAACTATGATGTTGTTGCTATTACAGAGACTTGGTTGAGGGAAGGACAGGATTGGCAGCTAAATGTTCCAGGATTTAGAAGCTTCAGGCGGGATAGAGGGGGATGTAAAAGGGGTGGGGGAGTTGCATTACTTGTTAAGGAGAATATCACAGCTGCACTGCGGGAGGACACCTCGGAGGGGTCATGCAGCGAGGCAATATGGGTGGAGCTGAGGAATAGGAAGGGTGCAGTCACGATGTTGGGGGTTTTCTACAGGCCTCCCAACAGCCAGCGGGAGGTAGAGGAGCAGATATGTAGACAGATTTTGGAAAGATGTAAAGGTAACAGGGTTGTAGTGGTGGGTGATTTTAACTTCCCCTATATTGACTGGGACTCACTTAGTGCTAGGGGCTTGGATGGAGCAGAATTTGTAAGGAGCATCCAGGAGGGCTTCTTGAAACAATATGTAGAAAGTCCAACTAGGGATGGGGCCGTACTGGACCTGGTATTGGGGAATGAGCCCGGCCAGGTGGTCGAAGTTTCAGTAGGGGAGCATTTCGGGAACAGTGACCATAATTCCATAAGTTTTAAGGTATTTATGGATAAGGATAAGAGTAGTCCTCGGGTGAAGATGCTAAATTGGGGGAAGGCTAATTATAACAATATTAGGCAGCAACTGAAGAATTTAGATTGGGGGCGGCTGTTTGAGGGTAAATCAACATCTGACATATGGGAGTCTTTCAAATGTCAGTTGATTAGAATCCAGGACCAGCATGTTCCGGTGAGGAAGAAGGATACGTTTGGCAAGTTTCGGGAACCTTGGATAACGCGGGATATTGTGAGCCGAGTCAAAAAGAAAAAGGAAGCATTCGTAAGGGCTGGAAGGCTAGGAACAGATGAATCCCTTCAGGAATATAAAGACAGTAGGAAGGAACTTAAGCAAGGAGTCAGGAGGGGTAAAAGGGGTCATGAAAAGTCATTGGCAAACAGGATTAAGGAAAATCCCAAGGCTTTTTATACGTATATAAAGAGCAAGAGGGTAACTAGGGAAAGGTTTGGCCCACTCAAGGACAGAGAAGGGAATCTAAGTGTGGAGCCAGAGGAAATGGGCGAGGTACTAAATGAGTACTTTGCATCAGTATTCACCAAAGAGAAGGACTTGGTGGATGATGAGTCCAGGGAAGGGAATGCAGATGGTCTCAGTCATCTCATTATCAAAAAGGAGGAGGTGTTGGGTGTCTTGCAAAGCATTGACGTAGGTAAGTCCCCAGGGCCTGATGGGATCAACCCCAGAATACTGAGGGAGGCAAGGGAAGAAATTGCTGGGACCTTGACAGAAATCTTTGCATCCTCATTGGCTACAGGTGAGGTCCCAGAGGACTGGAGAATAGCCAATGTTGTTCCTTTGTTTAAGAAGGGTAGCAAGGATAATCCAGGAAATTATAGGCCGGTGAGCCTTACGTCAGTGGTAGGGAAATTATTAGAGAGGATTCTTCGGGACAGGATTTACTCCCATTTGGAAACAAACAAACTTATTAGCGAGAGGCAGCATGGTTTTGTGAAGGGGAGGTCGTGTCTCACTAATCTGATTAAGTTTTTTGAGGAAGTGACAAAGATGATTGATGAAGGAAGGGCAGTGGATGTTATCTATATGGACTTCAGTAAAGCCTTTGACAAGGTACCTCATGGCAGACTGGTACAAAAGGTGAAGTCACACGGGATCAGAGGTGAGCTGGCAAGATGGATACAGAACTGGCTCAGTCATAGAAGACAGAGGGTAGCAGTGGAAGGATGCTTTTCTGAATGGAGGGATGTGATTAGTGGTGTTCCGCAGGGATCAGTGCTGGGACTTTTGCTGTTTGTAGTATATATAAATGACTTGGAGGAAAATGTAGCTGGTCTGATTAGTAGGTTTGCGGACGACACAAAGGTTGGTGGAGTTGCGGATAGTGATGAGGATTGTCAGAGGATACAGCAAGATATAGATCGGTTGGAGACTTGGGCGGAGAAATGGCAGATGGCGTTTAATCCGGACAAATGTGAGGTAATGCATTTTGGAAGGTCTAATGCAGGTGGGAAGTATACAGTAAATGGCAGAACCCTTAGGAATATTGACAGGCAGAGAGATCTGGGCGTACAGGTCCACAGGTCACTGAAAGTGCAACGCAGGTGGATAAGGTAGTCAAGAAGTCATACGGCATGCTTGCCTTCATCAGTCGGGGCATAGAGTATAAAAATTGGCAAGTCATGCTGCAGCTGTACAGAACTTTAGTTAGGCCACACTTAGAATATTGCGTGCAATTCTGGTCGCCACACTACCAGAAGGACGTGGAGGCTTTGGAGAGGGTACAGAAGAGATTTACCAGGATGTTGCCTGGTCTGGAGGGCATTAGCTATGAGGAGAGGTTGGATAAACTGTGATTGTTTTCACTGGAACGAAGGAGGTGGAGGGGCGACATGATAGAGGTTTACAAAGTTATGAGCAGCATGGACAGAGTGGATAGTCAGAAGCTTTTTCCCAGGGTGGAAGAGTCAGTTACTAGGGGACATAGGTTTAAGGTGCGAGGGGCAAAGTTTAGAGGGGATGTGCGAGGTAAGTTCTTTACACAGAGGGTGGTGAGTGCCTGGAACTTGCTGCCGGGGGAGGTGCTGGAAGCAGGTACAAAAGCGACGTTTAAGAGGCATCTTGACAAATACATGAATAGGATGGGAATAGAGGGATATGGTCCCCGGAAGTGCAGAAGGTTTTAGTTTAGGTAGGCATCAAGATCGGCGCAGGCTTGGAGGGCCTAATGGCCTGTTCCTGTGCTGTACTGTTCTTTGTTCACTGCTGGCAGGTAAGTAATTGTGAAAGTCCAAAGCAAACAATATTAGGCTTGATTGTGAGGTTCACCTACTGTTAATAGCCTAATGAGGTACTGAAGGGTTCCAGGAGCTTGCGAAACTGGTAAAGAATCACTGCTTTGGGACAGAAAGGGTTACAATTGAAAAAGAAATGGGACAGAGAGGCGTAGAATGTGGATTCATGATTGTAATCCTAAATTTCCTACATTATAACAGTGACTGCACTTCAAAAGTACTTTATTGGCTATAAAACACTTTGAGATGGCTGGTGGTCATCAAAGGTGTTATATTACGGGGGAGGCAGTGGCGTCGTGGTATTGTCACTGGACTAGTAACCCAGAGACCCAGGGTATTGCTCTGGGGACATGGGTTCGAATCCCACCATGGCAGAAGGAGGAATTTGAATTCAATTAATAAATCTGGAATTAAAAGCTAGTCTAATAATGGCTGTGAACCCATTGTCAATTGTTGTAAAAACCCATCTGGTTCACTAATGTCCTTTAGGGAAGGAAATCTGCTATCCTTACCTGATCTGGCCTACATGTGACTCCAGACCTACAGCAATGTGTTTGACTCTTACATGCTTTCTGAAATAGCCTAGCAAACCATTCAGTTGGATCAAACTGCTACAAAGTCAACAAGGAATGAAACCGAGTCACCGGAAACGACAACGACAAACCCAGCCCTGTCGACCCTGCACAGTACTCCTTACAAACATCTGGGGGCTTCTGCCAAAGTTGGGAGAGCTGTCCCACAGACTAGTCAAGCAACAGCCTGACATAGTCATAGCCAAGGAATCATAGAGACAATGTCCCAGACACTGCAATCACCATCCCCGGGTATTTCCGTCCCACCAGCAGGACAGACCCAGCAGCGGTGGCGGCACAGTGGTATCCAGTCGGGAGGGAGTTGCCCTGGGAGTCCTCAACATTGACTCTGGACCCCATCAAGTCTCATGGCATCAGGTCAAACATGGGCAAGGAAACGTCCTGCTGGGGACCACCTATGTCACTCCCCTCAGCTAATCAATCAGTACTCCTCCATGTTGGACACTACTTGGAGGAAGCACTGAGGGTGGCAAGGGTGCAGAATGTACTCAGGCTCTGGGTGAGGGACGTCTATGTCCATCACGAACAGTTGCTCAGTAGCACCACTATTGACCGAGCTGGCCGAGTCCTTAAGGACATAGCTGCTAGACTGGGTCTGCAGCACGTGGTGAGGAACCAACAAGTGGGAAAAACATATTTGACCTCATCCTCATCAATCTGCCTGCCACAGATGCATCTGTCCATGACAGTATTGGTAGGTGTGACCACCGCACAGTCCTTGTGGAGACGAAGTCCTGTCTTCACATTGAATATACTCTCCATCATGTTGTGTGGCACTACCACCGTGCTAAATGGGATAGATTTCAAACAGATCTAGCAACTCAAAACTGGGCATCCATGAAGCACTATGGGCCATCAACAGCAGCAGAATTGTACTCAACCACAATCTGTAACCTCATGACCTGGCATATCTCCCACTCTACCATTACCATCAAGCTGGGTGACCAACCCTGGTTCAATGCCGAGTGCAGGAGGGCATGCCAGGAGCAGCATCAGACATATCTTAAAATGAGGTGTCAACCTGGTGAAGCTGGAATCCAGGACTACTTGTGTGTCAAACAGCGTAAGCAGCATGCGACAGAGCTCAACGATCCCACAACCAATGGATCAGATCCAAGCTCTACAGTTCTGCCACATCCAGTCGTGAATGGTAGTACACAATTAAACATCTAACTGGAGGAGGTGGTTCCACAAATATCCTCATCCTCAATGATAGAGGAGCCCAGCACAATCAGTGCGAAAGATAAGACTGAAGCATTTTCATCCATTTTCAGCCAGAAGTGCCGAGTGGATGTCCCATCTCAGCCGCCTCCTGAAGTCCCCAGCATCACAGATGCCAGTCTTCAGCCAATTCGATTCACTCCGTGTGATATCAAGAAAAGACTGAAGGTACAGGATACTACAAAGGCTATGGGCCCTGACAACATTCCAGCAATAGTACTGAAGACCTGTGCTCCAGAACTAGCCGTACCCCTCGCCAAGCTGTTCCAGTATAGCTACAACACTAGCATCTACCCAGCAATGTGGAAAATTGCCCAGGTATATCCTATGCATAAAAAGCAGCTCAAATCCAACCTGGCCAATTACCACCCCATCAGTCTACTCTCGATCATCAGCAAAGTGATGGAAGGTGTCATTGACAGTGCTATCAAGCGGCACTTGCTTAGCAATAACCTGCTCAGTGATGCTCAGTTAGGTTCTGCCAGGGCCACTCAGCTCCTGTCCTCATTATAGCCTTGGTTGAAACATGGACAAAAGAGCTGAACTCAAGAGGTGAGGTGAGAGTGACTGCCCTTGACATCAAGGCAGCATTTGATCAAGTATGGCATCAAGGAGCCCTAGCAAAACTGGAGTCAATGGGAATCGGGGGAAAACTCACCGCTGATTGGAGTCATACCTCATGTAAAGGAAGATGGTCATGGTTGTTGGAGGTCAATCGTCTCAGCTCCAGGACATCACTGCAGGAGTTCCTCAGAGTAGTGGCCTAGGCCCAACCATCTTCAGCTGCTTCATCAATGACCTTCCCTCCATCATAAGGTCAGAAGTGGGGATGTTCCTGATGATTGCACAATGTTCAGCACCATTTGTGACTCCTCAGATATTGAAGCAGTGTGTATGGAAATGCAGCAAGATCTGGACAATATCCAGGCTTGGGCTGATAAGTGGCAAGTAACATTCACACCACACAAGTGCCAGGCAATGACCATCTCCAACAAGAGAATCTAACTATCTCCCCTTGACATTCAATGGCATTACCATTGCTGAATCCCCCACTATCAACATCCTGGGGGTTACCATTGATCAGAAACTGAACCAGAGTAGCCATATAAATACTGTGGCTACAAGAGCAGGTCAGAGGCTAGGAATCCTGAGGCGAGTAACTCACCTCCTGACTCCCCAAGTCCTTGTCCACTATCTACAAGGCACAAGTCAGGAGTGTGATGGAATACTCTCCACTTGCCTGAATGGATGCAGCTCCAACAACACTCAAGAAGCTCGACACGATCCAGGACAAAGCAGCCCGCTTGATTGGCACCCCATCCACAAATATTCATCCCTTCCTCCTTCGACGCACAGTGGCAGAAGTGTGTACCATCTGCAAGATGCACTGCAGAAATGCACCAAAGCTCCTTAGACAGCACTTTCCAAACCTATGACCTCTACCACCTCGAAGGCCAAGAGCAGCACATGCATGGGAACACCACCGGCAGGTTCCCCTCCAGGCCACACACTATCCTGACTTGGATCTTCATTCCTTCACTGTCGCTGGGTAAAATCCTGCAACTCCCTTCCTTACAGCATTGTGGGTGCACCCACCCCACATGGACTACAGCGGTTCAAGAAGGCAGCTCACCACCACCTTCTCAAAGGCAATTCGGGATGAGCAATAAATGCTGGCCTAGCCAGCGATGCCCACATCCCTTGAACGATAAAGTCTATCTTTTTTTCTTTTCACACACACATGCTGAGATCACATGCCAAAAAGAGAGAGAAGTGGTTTGCAGTCACTTCCCCACATGAAAGGAGGGAAAATCCTACCCTGGGCTGCCCCAGTGCACCTTGTAGTGTCCAGATTCAGGCCAACATGGACAAAAGTCTGTCCGCCAAGGTTGGTGGGTGACATAGGAAGACCCAAGAAAGGCTTGAGGGAGAAAAAAAACTTGAAAGATACCTAATCTCATCCCCTCCCACAAATGAATCCTGACGAAATGTAATTGTAAACAAGTTAATCATTTTGTTTCTAGTGTTGAATGTTTCTTGAATTACCCTCCACGCTGGAGACTGGATTGCTTAGTGATAACACAATCATAGATGCATATTATTTTGCCCTTACCTGTGGACTTCAGGTGGGGTGCGTTCAATTTTGGTGCTTGCTTCTATAACTTCTTTGGCAACTCTCCCACTATAATCAACAACATAATCATGTTGTTTTATGTAAATATCTAGTTTCTTTTAAAAATAATGACGTAAGGTTTTCAGAAATCCAATACAATTAAGAGATATCTACACAGGACCATTGTTCCTGAACAAAGCCACTTGTTCTAGCCCACCCACCACTCCCTCTCCCCATTTACTTACTTTCAATTATTTGTATTTCCTCAGACAGCCACAAATGTTAAAGCAGGTTTTTAAATTATCAATTGTACTTACCTTTTCTCCCCATCTCTTCTGAAGGCAGTAACCTACACTGGAATCTCTTTCAAGTAGTTATTCTTCATCTGTTCAACCACACAGTAATTTTAACTAGTTCAATGGCAGGAGCAAGCACCATATCCAATCCTTTCCTCAGCTGATATCCATTCATTCTAATAGTGGTTCATGTATCATATTCAGGAACCCTGGCTGTTTATCCCTCCCCAGGTAAAGTGTGCTGTCAACTTAGCAGTCCTATCATCATGATGCCTGAGATAAGTTAACTCAATAAGACCAATGACTAAATTTTGGACTAAGCTATATGCATGGACTAACACTATACAGTGTTACTATTTATAAAAGCACAGATTTGGTCCAATCCTAGAAACTGAAAAATGTTGCAAAAAGTACCATAAAATTGTCTCACACTCAGCAAGTGGACTCAAGGTGTCCCACTACTGGCCCAATTATCAGCGGTGGTTGGCAGGAAGGTTGATTCCTTCGCATACTCCGCAGATCTCCTTGAAAACCACAAGCTTCTGTTCTATATTACTTGGCTGTCTTTCCAAATTTCTCGTATTCATAAGTGCAATCTCTGACTGAGTTCTAGAAATCTGAGTCCTTACAGAACCTGTATGTCTTAACAATCCATCTACTTATCAAGCTAAAGAGGCTTATTTGACTCCTCGTGTTTCTATTGTGGGGACAGAATAATATGGGGACATTTAAGGTGAAATAATTAATCAATCATGTACTACTAACAAACTAACCTCGGAGCTGCAGAGACAGCTTATCAGAATTGACTTCATAGTTTCAGGACTGCACAGACAGCTTATCAGTAGAAGTAGACTAACAAGCAAAAACTATCAGGACAGCTGCAAGCTGTTCAATAGTAGCCCATTGTATAGCAATCAGCCAATCGGTCCAAGGAGATAGGGGGGATGAGAAACTGCTGGAGGGGAAGGTGACAAGGCAGTACCCCAATCAGGCCATGACACCAAGAAACTACAGAGTTTGTAAACCAATTGGGAACATAAAGGGGTGTCACTGATTTGTATAAAGAACTATAAGAAAGGCTTGATTCACTCAGCAGGTCTGGCAGCATCTGTGGAAAGAGAAGCAGAGTTAACGTTTCGGGTCAGTGACCCTTCTTCGGAACTGACAAATATTAGAAAAGTCACAGATTATAAACAAGTGAGGTGGGGGTTGGGCAAGAGATAACAAAGGAGAAGGTGCAGATTGGACCAGGCCACATAGCTGACCAAAAGGTCACGGAGCAAAGGCAAACAATATGTTAATGGTGTGTTGAAAGACAAAGCATTAGTGCAGATTAGGTGTGAATATACTGAATATTGAACATCAGCAAGTGCAAACCTGAAGAAAAACAACCTGAAAAAAACAGTGGGTAAGCAAACTGAACAAACTAAGATGAAATGAAATAAATAAATGCAAAAAAAGATTGTAAAAAATGTAAAAAGGAATGCAAAAAAAAAAGGAAGAAAAAATAACTAAAAATGACTAAAAATGAAAGTAAAGTGGGGGGCTGTCATGCTCTGAAATTATTGAACTCAATGTTCAGTCCGGCAGGCTGTAGTGTGCCTAATCGGTAGATGAGATGCTGTTCCTCGAGCTTGCGTTGATGTTCACTGGAACACTGCAGCAATCCCAGGACAGAGATGTGAGCATGAGAGCAGGGGGGAGTGTTGAAATGGCAAGCAACCGGAAGCTCAGGGTCCTGCTTGCGGACTGAGCGGAGATGTTCCGCAAAGCGGTCACCCGGTCTGCGCTTGGTCTCCCCAATGTAGAGGAGACCACACTGTGAGCAGCGAATACAATATACTACATTGAAAGAAGTACAAGTAAATCGCTGCTTCACCTGAAAGGAGTGTTTGGGGCCTGGGATAGTGAGGAGAGAGGAGGTAAATGGGCAGGTATTACACCTCCTGCGATTGCAAGGGAAGGTGCCCTGGGACGGGGACGAGGTGGTGGGGGTAATGGAGGAGTGGACCAGGGTGTCGCGGAGGGAACGATCCCTTCGGAATGCAGACAGGGGAAGGGAGGGGAAGATGCGACTGGTAGTGGCATCACGCTGGAGGTGGCGAAAATGGCGGAGGATGATCCTTTGGATATGGAGGCTGGTGGGATGAAAAGTGAGGACAAGGGGAACCCTGTCACTGTTCTGGGAGGGAGGGGAAGGGGTGAGGGTAGAGGTGCGGGGAATGGGTCGGACACGGTTGAGGGCCCTGTCAACCACAGTGGGGGGAAATCCTCGGTTGAGGAAAAAGGAGGTCATATCAGAAGCACCGTCATGGAAGGTAGCATCATCAGAGCAGATGCGTCGGAGACGGAGAAACTGGGAGAATGGAATGGAGTCCTTACAGGAGGTAGGGTGTGAAGAAGTGTAGTCGAGGTAGCTGTGGGAGTCAGTGGGCATATAATGGATATTGGTAGACAACCTATCCCCAGAGATGGAGACAGAGAAGTCGAGGAAGGGAAGGGAAGTGTCAGAGATGGACCATGTAAAGGTGAGAGAAGGGTGGAAATTGGAAGCAAAGTTGCTAAAGTTTTCTAGTTCGAGGCGGGAGCAGGAAACGGCACCGATACAGTCATCAATGTACCGGAAAAAGAGTTGGGGGAGGGGGCCTGAGTAGGACTGGAACAAAGAATGCTCGACATATCCCACAAAAAGACAGGCATAGCTAGGACCCATGCGGGTACCCATAGCGACACCTTTTACTTGAAGGAAATGCATGGAGTTGAAGGAGAAGTTGTTCAATGTGAGAACAAGTTCAGCCAGGCAGAGGAGGGTGTTGGTGGATGGGGACTGGTTGGGCCTCTGTTCCAGGAAGAAGCGGAGAGCCCTCAAACCATCCTGGTGGGGGATGGAGGTGTAGAGCGATTGGACGTCCATAGTGAAGAGGAGGCGGTTGGGACCAGGAAACTGGAAATTGTCAAAATGACGTAGGGCGTCAGAAGAGTCACGGATGTAGGTGGGAAGAGACTGGACCAGCGGAGAAAAGATAGAGTCTAGATAGGAAGAAATAAGTTCAGTTGGGCAGGAGCAGGCTGACACAATGGGTCTGCCGGGACAGTCCCGTTTGTGGATTTTGGGAAGGAGGTAGAAGCGGGCTGTCCGGGGTTGCGGGACTATGAGGTTGGAAGCTGTAGAGGGAAGATCTCCAGAGGAGATGAGGTCAGTGACAGTCCTTTGGACGGTGGCTTGATGTTCGGTGGTGGGGTCATGGTCCAGAGGGAGGTAGGAAGAGGTGTCTGTGAGTTGGCGTTGAGCTTCTGCAAGGTAGAGGTCGGTACGCCATACAACAACAGCACCACCCTTGTCTGCAGGTTTGATGACCATGTCGGGGTTAGACCTGAGAGAACGGAGTGCCTCAAGTTCAGAGGGGGACAGGTTAGAGTGAGTGAGGGGGGCAGAGAAATTGAGACGACCAATGTCTCGCCGACAGTTTTCAATGAAGAGATCAAGAGCGGGTAAGAGGCCAGGGTGAGGGGTCCAGGTAGAGGGAGAATGCTGGAGGCGGGTGAATGGGTCTGCTGGTCGGGGGGAGGACTCCTGGTCGAAGAAGTGAGCCCGGAGGCGGAGGCGACGGAAGAAGAGCTCAACGTCATGCCGAGCGTGAAATTCATTGAGGTGGGGGCGTAAGGGGATAAAACTGAGACCTTTGCTGAGTACAGAACGCTCAGCATCAGAGAGGGGGAGGTCAGAGGGTATAGTGAATACACGGCAAGGGGTCAGATCAGAAGGGGTGGGGTCAGAGGGAAGTGAAGCGGAAGGAGGATCTGGAGGGGCATTAGTCCCCATCAGCTGCTGGAGCTTGCGTTCCTTAACACCTGAAAGGAAGAAAAAAAGTTTTTTGTTAATGCGTCGGATGAGACGTAAGATGAGATGAAACTGCGGAGTAGAACAGATTTGAGATAAGGTGAGATGGTGCTGCTGGAGAGAGAGGTCCAGTGTGTGCATATGGCGGCGCATAGCACTGAGTGTGGATCTCAGGATGCGGCGAGAGTAGCAGTCCGAGGAACGTTGTATTTCTCGGAGATACCTGTGATCCTGGGTGGTTTCAAAGCATGATGGGTGAAACTCTGAACTTGAGGCACTCCGTTCTCTCAGGTCTAACCCCGACATGGTCATCAAACCTGCAGACAAGGGTGGTGCTGTTGTTGTATGGCGTACCGACCTCTACCTTGCAGAAGCTCAACGCCAACTCACAGACACCTCTTCCTACCTCCCTCTGGACCATGACCCCACCACCGAACATCAAGCCACCGTCCAAAGGACTGTCACTGACCTCATCTCCTCTGGAGATCTTCCCTCTACAGCTTCCAACCTCATAGTCCCGCAACCCCGGACAGCCCGCTTCTACCTCCTTCCCAAAATCCACAAACGGGACTGTCCCGGCAGACCCATTGTGTCAGCCTGCTCCTGCCCAACTGAACTTATTTCTTCCTATCTAGACTCTATCTTTTCTCCGCTGGTCCAGTCTCTTCCCACCTACATCCGTGACTCTTCTGACGCCCTACGTCATTTCGACAATTTCCAGTTTCCTGGTCCCAACCGCCTCCTCTTCACTATGGACGTCCAATCGCTCTACACCTCCATCCCCCACCAGGATGGTTTGAGGGCTCTCCGCTTCTTCCTGGAACAGAGGCCCAACCAGTCCCCATCCACCAACACCCTCCTCCGCCTGGCTGAACTTGTTCTCACATTGAACAACTTCTCCTTCAACTCCATGCATTTCCTTCAAGTAAAAGGTGTCGCTATGGGTACCCGCATGGGTCCTAGTTATGCCTGTCTTTTTGTGGGATTTGTCGAGCATTCTTTGTTCCAGTCCTACTCAGGCCCCCTCCCCCAACTCTTTTTCCAGTACATTGATGACTGTATCGGTGCCGTTTCCTGCTCCCGCCCCGAACTAGAAAACTTTAGCAACTTTGCTTCCAATTTCCACCCTTCTCTCACCTTTACATGGTCCATCTCTGACACTTCCCTTCCCTTCCTCGACTTCTCTGTCTCCATCTCTGGGGATAGGTTGTCTACCAATATCCATTATAAGCCCACTGACTCCCACAGCTACCTCGACTACACTTCTTCACACCCTACCTCCTGTAAGGATTCCATTCCATTCTCCCAGTTTCTCCGTCTCCGACGCATCTGCTCTGATGATGCTACCTTCCATGACTGTGCTTCTGATATGACCTCCTTTTTCCTCAACCGAGGATTTCCCCCCACTGTGGTTGACAGGGCCCTCAACCGTGTCCGACCCATTCCCCGCACCTCTACCCTCACCCCTTCCCCTCCCTCCCAGTACCGTGACAGGGTTCCCCTTGTCCTCACTTTTCATCCCACCAGCCTCCATATCCAAAGGATCATCCTCTGCCATTTTCGCCACCTCCAGCATGATGCCACTACCAGTCGCATCTTCCCCTCCCTTCCCCTGTCAGCATTCCGAAGGGATCGTTCCCTCCGCGACACCCTGGTCCACTCCTCCATTACCCCCACCACCTCGTCCCTGTCCCAGGGCACCTTCCCTTGCAATCGCAGGAGGTGTAATACCTGCCCATTTACCTCCTCTCTCCTCACTATCCCAGGCCCCAAACACTCCTTTCAGGTGAAGCAGCAATTTACTTGTACTTCTTTCAATGTAGTATACTGTATTCGCTGCTCACAGTGTGGTCTCCTCTACATTGGGGAGACCAAGCGCAGATTGGGTGACCGCTTTGCGGAACATCTCCGCTCAGTCCGCAAGCAGGACCCTGAGCTTCCGGTTGCTTGCCATTTCAACACTCCCCCCTGCTCTCATGCTCACATCTCTGTCCTGGGATTGCTGCAGTGTTCCAGTGAACATCAACGCAAGCTCGAGGAACAGCATCTCATCTACCGATTAGGCACACTACAGCCTGCCGGACTGAACATTGAGTTCAATAATTTCAGAGCATGACAGCCCCCCACTTTACTTTCATTTTTAGTTATTTTTTCTTCCTTTTTTTTTTTGCATTCCTTTTTACATTTTTTACAATCTTTTTTTGCATTTATTTATTTCATTTCATCTTAGTTTGTTCAGTTTGCTTACCCACTGTTTTTTTCAGGTTTGCACTTGCTGATGTTCAATATTCAGTATATTCACACCTAATCTGTACTAATGCTTTGTCTTTCAACACACCATTAACATATTGTTTGCCTTTGCTCCGTGACCTTTTGGTCAGCTATGTGGCCTGGTCCAATCTGCACCTTCTCCTTTGTTATCTCTTGCCCAACCCCCACCTCACTTGTTTATAATCTGTGACTTTTCTAATATTTGTCAGTTCCGAAGAAGGGTCACTGACCCGAAACGTTAACTCTGCTTCTCTTTCCACAGATGCTGCCAGACCTGCTGAGTGAATCCAGCATTTCTTGTTTTTGTTTCAGATTTCCAGCATCCGCAGTATTTTGCTTTTATATAAGAAAGGCTTGATTTCCCTGCTCGCAGAGCAGAGCCCAGGTGTTGTTGTTGTTGTTTGCTGATGATGTAACCAAGAAGTACTGCAATAAAGTTTCTTAAAGCTACAGTCAGACTTCGTCTCGCTTTGTGTAACTAATGGGATCCAACAACTTATCTATCATGTACTTTGCTGATACCCTTTTAGCCCTTCCAACAGTTATCCTCATTTGATTTTTTTTGATTCCAGACCCTTATTACTTTTTGTTTTCTGGTGTCTTTCAAAATAATTAGCTTCACTGATTTTTCATCTGCTTATTCAACCACTATGATTTTGGTCTTGCTGTTTTTACTTTTCTCATGGCAATAGATACATGAGATGTCCATCTGATACATGACTTGTGCCGGAAGAATATGGTTAAAAGCAGCAAAGTCCATCTGTTTTCAGGATTATTAGAAAGGCACCAAGGAGAAATTGTAGCTAGGTGGGCTAGATAGACCATAGGCACTAGAAATTGGTTTGCTCTAGTTTTTGGGCACAGGTTCGTGATTTGCGAACTTCCTCCGCCCATTCCAAATAAGGTGAGCAGTGAGTAAAATTGGAGCACCCACCTCATTACCATGAGTATAACTTTTCCCTGAGTGGATCCTGGGTTACACTTCTCTCTGTAGTGCTGTAGATAGCCTCTGTGCATAACATGTGAGCACACTACATGCTCCAGGCAGCCTCCCCTTTTTGAAGGTGCAGTCCCTCTAAAAGGGAAGCTGCACAAATGGACTGAAGTCTACTGGATAATCATTTTGTAATATTCAAGGTGAAAGACGAGGTTCCCTCTGTAAGGTCAGCTCTTTGCCCATTTATCTTTCTATTTGGTCATTATATCTGATTACCAGTAGCATTATTTCCCTAAATTTAAAGTAATCTTTAAATGTTGTGGTCCTTTATTGTAATAGTACAGTGAATTTTGCCTGGGGGATCTTGAGGCCCGTAGGTCAGAGTCAGGCTGTACTAGTTGATCTGACTAGTTTTGAGAGGAGATTGAAATAAAAATTGCTTCTTTGTATCCAGCATGAGTACACAAAAATTACTCATGGATCAATGTTTCCACCAGTAGAAAAAAATATTGAAACTGACAAGGGATTGATTCACCACTTTAACTTGTAGAAATGAGGCTCCTGACCTGTGAATGAGGTTTATTCCACTCTTGACTGACAACAAGCAGCAAAAAATTAAGATTTTCAAAGTATCACTGAATGTACTCCTGAAAAACAAACTCATAAAGCTGCTACTGGACAGTCAAGTGGCAGATGGAATTTAGTACAGAAAAATATGAGGTGATGCATTTTGACAGAAGTAATAGGCAGAACATTATAAACTTAATGGCACAGTTCTAAAGAATGTGCAGGAATAAAGGGACCTGGGGGCTCACCTTTGAAGGTGGCTGGACATATTGAGAGGGTAGTTAGCAAAACATATGGGATCTTGAGATTCATAAATAAAGTACAAATGCAGGGAAGTTATGCTGAACGATTATAAAGCTCTGGTTAGGCCACAACTAGAGTACTGCATCCAGTTCTAGTCACCACACTAGAGGAAGGATGTGAGAGTTCTTGAGAGATTTACCAGAATGCTTCCAGGGATGAGGGATTTTCGGTACAAGGTTAGTTTGGAGAAACTGGGGATGTTCTCCTTGGAGCAAAGGAGATTATTAGATAGTCCTTGTACCATCAGCTAATGTGAACTGCTTTTCTTTGTCTACTTTATGTAAAACTGTCATAATCTTGTACATCTCTACCAGATCTCCCCTCAATCTCCTTTGCTCTAAGGAGAACTGTTGCATGTTGTTGTTGTAGTAATAGTTGTAGTGTAACTAAGGCATTGTAGATAAAGTCTAGTGGCTGTATTTTATAAGCCCCCAACGTCGGGGAACGTGGCGGGGGGCCTGGAAAATACTTCCAGGAGAGGCCCGCCACGAGCCTTAATGCTGGGAAGGCCCCGCTGCATTTTACCGGCGGCGTCGAGGCCTTGGTGTGGCCCGTCATCCCCCCCCCCCCCACCCCCCCCACCGCAGCTTGGTGGCAGAGCTTTCATCTAAATATTTAAATAAATTTAAATACATGCAAAAGCACATACCTTGTCCTGAAGGCCATCCCACACCAAAATTCTGGCCGATGGCCAGAAGTCCTGTGCCTTCAGATCTCCGTTCAGAGATCCAAGGTGTGCCACTGGTGGGGAGGGGGAAGGAGTGAATTTTTCAGGACAGGAGTAGGGGGTGGGGGAAGAGATGCAGAAAACAACGTGATTGGTTGCGGAGATGGTGGGACGGGGAATAAAGTTCAGGGACAGGTCGCAAATGAAAGCTTACTTTTTGAGGGTGATAGGACAAATGGTAAACGGTTTATTCAGTGGGGGGTGGGAGAGGGGATAGGAAGAGTGAATATAATTTTATTTTAATATTTTGCCATATCTGTCCCTGTAAAAACTACAATGACCTGTCAGAGGTTGAAGCCCTTTGAAAATGGTGCCAGCACCTGCGCGGTAGCGCCAGACGCCATTGCAGGGGATGAAGCGCCTGCCCCCTCTACGTCATTCGGGGCAGGGGGTCTGCCCCCTCCATGTTAATGAGCTGCCACGTGAAATATCGTGGCGACTCCACGGCTCACATCTCACACATGTGCCGCACCAATCCGGAGGCTCGCCGCCGAGATCAGTGGCGAGCTATTAAAATTCAGCCCTACGAATCTAGATTAGGTCAACTAGTAACGCTTTATTATACATACATTACTATTTACACTTTCCTCAAGCCTCCTTTGCGAGCATCCTTCATGCTGCTGCCCTCTCCTTCCAAAAGTCATTACCATGTGACTACTACATCATCATCTCGACAGTGAGACGGGTTGCTCTCACGGTTTCCAACATTAACCCTTACATGTCCTTATACTACATCTCCTCCCAAAGTCTTTATCCAACATTTTCTTAAACATTCTTGACTTAACCTACTACTCTTTCTCCACCCAAGGGCTAGATTTTGTTGTCCTGCTGCTGGGAGCGGCGGCGAGTGCAGAAAATGATGGCCTCCCCGCACGGGACCCGCTCTGCTGCAGTTCTGAGGCGTATTCATGACGGCCCCCCCCACCTTCCAAAATCACGTGGCGGGGGCAGCATTGGTGACACCGTTCATGACATCACCTGATGCGGAAGTAGTTGCTGGCGCCATTTTTAAAAAGCTGCCAACCCTGCAGACAGTTCAACAAAATGCAGAGTTGACCCCTTCCCCCCCCCCCCCCCCCCCGGTGGCACCAGCTTTCCCTGGTCAGGAAAGTGAAGGCGCATGAGTGCCAAACGTCACGTTGAAGATCAGGAACTGAAGGTAAGATCACTGAGTTATATTTAAATTAATTAAAACTTCTATTTAGCATATAGAAAGCAGGGTCCTGTCGCAGAGGGGCCAGCACAGAGCTTCCCCACCGGCAAGAGTATTGGGCCGGGAAAATCCAGCCCCTAGTCACTGACTTCACAGGTTTAGTCTGTTCAGAGGTTTCACGACTCTCCCCGATCTTGTTCTAGTATGAGTGGGATGATCAGTACTCTTCCGAGCAAGTCTGGATCACTGACTTGGTTGATTTCTAAGGATTACAGTATTTGGTTTTCCAAATGAACAATTGACTGTTGTTTCTGGGGAATAGAGATAATGTTTCTCCTATTTCGATGTAGGTTTCTTTCTGTTGTGAGTACCACAAATGATCTCTTGTAGTTTTCATCTCTGTGGATTACAAGGTCATGTATCCATACTCTTTGGCCTTCAGACAGTTTTGGTCAGTCTCTGACACGAAATCTTTTGTTGCAATTTCAAGTTTGTTGCTTTCTATTAGAGATTTCCTGGCCTCTTACTCTCTTCGTCCCGGATAGTCAATCCAGGAAGCAATTTTTTTAGGCAAAACAGAAAGTTGTATTCTTATTTTCCTGTCTATCAGTAACTCTGCAGGTAATAGTCCACGTTTCAACAGTGTAGATCAATAAATTGGAAGTGAGGTTGAAAGATCTTCATTCTTCTTCAATAAAGGACTTTATGGTTCTTGCATCTTTTTCCACTTCACCATTCCACTGTGAATACCATGGTGAACTTGAGAAGCAAACTGTGGTCTGTGGCTGACAATACTTCGTTAAGGATACCATGTGTCGCAAAGATGTTTTGTAGGATGCATTACTGCTTCAGTTGTAGTTGAATATACCCTTCTCACTTCTATCCACCTTGAGAAGTAATCAATAATGATTATGCAGAACTTTCCATTGAACATGAATAAATCCATACCTAGACGTTGCCAAGATCTGGTTGGAAATTGAGTAGTTAACAGAAGTTCACGCTGTTCTAGTCTTTGTATTGCACAGATTTGACAGTTCTGGATCAGATTTTTGATGTCTTTAGATATGCCTGGTCACCAGACTGATGACTGTGCCCTTGGTCTGCACTTCGTTATTCCCATATGGCTTTGATGTAGACATTCTTAGATCTCTGATCTCAGTGAACTAGGAATGATTAATCTGTCATTATAAATTAGCAAATTGTCAACAATTGTGAAGTATTTTCTATATTCATAGAAAGTTTACATCCTTTTCCCACAAGGACATTTTTGTGGCCACCCTTGTGTGCAATACTGCTTTATACAAATACATTCTTCATCGCTTTTTTGGGCTTGACAAATTTCTTTGCAATTTCTGTATGCCAGCTGTGCTGTATACTGCAAATATGACACTATTTCATGCTTAAAATTCACATCTTGTTGTGTCCGATGATCTACCATCGCTCTTGATAGGCCATCAGCAGGCATTTGCATTTTTCCCTGGACATGTACTGTCTCATACGTATATCTCATCAATCTTAAACAACATCTTTGGATTCTTGGAGGCATTTTTGCAATCTTCTTTTCATCCAGCAAAGATCTCAAAGGTTTATGGTCTGTCTCGGTGATGACTCTCAATCCAACAATATAATCAGAAAATTTCTCACATGCCCATGTGACAGCAAGTGCTTTTTTTTTCAATTACTGCATACCTTGTCTCTGTGTCGGACAAAGCTCTAGATGGGTAGTATATTGGCCTATGAGAGCCATTGGGTTGCTTCTGGAAAAGGACTGCCCCAGCCCAGTTGAAGAGGTATCTGTCACTCTCGTCATTGGTAGTGTTGGGTTATAGTGTGCCAAGATGTCGGATATGAGGATATCTTTAATATTCCGGAATGCTTGTTCTTGGTGTGAACCCCAAAACCACTCTTGCTCTTTTCTGAGAAGTTGTATTAGTGGTTCTGTTACCTGCAATAAATGAGGTAAAAACGTTGCTAATTGATTCACCATTCCCAAGAATCTTTGGAGTTGCTGAACGGAAATAGGAGTAGTGAATTCTGTAATGGCTCGTATCTTTTGAGGATCTGCCATTACACCTTTACTGCCTACTATGTGTCCCAAGAAATGAATTGAAGTCTTGGAAAAATCGCACTTCTCGTTCAGAGTTAGCTCTGCTTCTTGAAGTTGTGGTAGAACTGCTTGGACTCTTTGGTCATGTTCCTCTACTGTATGCCCATGTATCAGGATGTCCTTTGAGCCTTTCTAAGATGATAGACAGGGATCTCTGGAAGATATCTGGTGTGTAAGTTATTCCAAATGGTAACCGATTGAAACAAAACCTCCTGAATGGTGGTATAAATGTGGTTAGTAATCTTCAAGTCTCATCTAAGGCTATCTGCCAAAACCCACTACTGGTGTCAAGTTTGGTAAAGATGGTGCTCTGAGACAATTTCACTAAGCTGTCATCCGCTGTGGACATTGGGTGAATCTCGCGCACCACTGCTTTGTTAAGCTGCATTAAATCCACACAAATATGTAGAGTTTCATTATATTTTGGGACAGGAACCATGGCCGAACACCGCTCCATTGGTTATGTAAGCAGAGAAATGACTCCCCGTCTGGTCACCTCTTCCAACTGGTCTTGAACTTGGTTCATCAATGGGTGAGGGATCTTTCTGGGTGTTAAGGTACACACTGAGCTGGCATTGTCCTCAAGTCTGATTCTATACTCTGTCTTGAGTCTTCTGAAAGCTGTGAAAAGTTTTGGATAGTCTGCTTGGAAGTAACTGTTTACCTGTGGTTGTCTGATCAGTTGCGGATCTAAGAATGCTTTTCTACTTAACAAGAAAAATTCTTGGTTTTGCAAGAAGTATAAGGTTTCCATAATTTGTCTCCCTCTATATTGGAGAGTTGCTTGAAGCTTACCCTTTACTTTCAGTTGGGTCCTGCCTGGACCATGCAACTGTGTGTCTGCCAGTTGTCGGCAATGTCTCATCAACCATGGCTCTTGGTCTGTCCAGTTTAAAATTCGCTAGGTGTCTGTTTACATAGCTATTCGCCATCCAAAATCCTTGATTTGGGTTATTAATTTCTCCTAGGAAATCTCCTAGTTCCTTTTCTGCTGAAGTTAATGTACTTCATTCACCACAGTGTGAAGGTCTTCTGCTTTACGACTTCAAGCAAAGAGGTCTTGCTCTGGCACATTTTTCCATAATGCCCAGCCTTTTTACAGATGAAGCACTCCGCTTTACTAGCGGGACACTGCTCCAGTCTGTGGGTCTTGCTGGCTGTACAGCGGTGGCATGATTTCCCGGTGTCATGCACCTTGTCGCCTGTGTATCTCCTCTTCTCTATAAATTGCCTCTCTGTCTTTGGCTTCAAGAACTGCAAATCATTGGATTTCTTCAAATCCAAGGCTGCTCTTTGGCCCACAGAATGGCTCTGTTTTGTCTTTGTATTTCCACCTGACGTACAATCTGAATTGCCTACTCAAATGTAAGGTCATCCTTGGACTGCAAGAGTTCCGACAGATTCATTGGCTATGCTGACAACAATTCAGTCCCTTATCAGTTCAGCCTTCAATTCTGCCAATCCTTCACATTCCTCTACCAATCTGTACAGATCATTTATAAAATAATCTACGGATTCGCCTCTTTTCTGGACTCACTTGTAAAATTTTGCTCTCTCCAGGACTTTGTTACTGCATAAATTGTAATATTTGTCAAAGGCTTGAAGTGCATCGTCAAATTTATCAGAAGCCTCAATTATCCCTTGCCTCACAATCATGTCATCTGCAATTCAAACCATAGAATATAAAAGGGTATTTACTTGTTCAGTTTCTGATTTAGTATGGAGTTGGGAAGCAATCCTAAATCGTCAGAATCTTTTTCTCCAGAAGGCCCAATTTTGTACCTGATTGGATCCTTCCTGATCGTGGAAGCTTTCAGACATTCTGAATTTCGGATCCATTCTGTTTCTTATGCTTTGTTAGGTTTTTTAGAGTTTTTTCCTTTCTTTTTTAAATTGTACTGGCTTTCATGGAGGTGTTCATGCTTTTTCAGGGATTTTCCCATGCTTTCCGACCATTCCTATGCATTTTTCTTTTTTATTCATTCAGGGGATGTGGGCATCACTGGCTCGGCCAGCAATTATTGCCCATCCTTAATTGCCCCTGAGACGGTGGTGGTGAGCTACCTTCTTGAACCGCTGCAGTCCATGTGGGGTGGGTACACCCACAATGCTGTAAGCGAGTTCCAGGATTTTGACCCAGCGACAGTGAAGGAACAGCAATATACTTCCAAGTCAGGATGGTGTGTGGCTTGGAGGGGAACTTGCAAGTGGTGGTGTTCTCATGCAGCTGCTGTTTGGAAACTGCTGTCGAAGGAGCCTTGATGAGTTGCTGCAGTGCATCTTGTAGATGGTACACACTGCTGCCATTGTGCGTCGGTGGTGGAGGGAGTGAATGTTTGTAGATGGGGTGCCAATCAAGCGGGCTGTTTTGTCCTGGATGGTGTCGAGCTTCTTGAGTGTTGTTGGAGGCTGCACCCATTCAGGCAAGTGGAGAGTATTCCATCACACTCCTGACTTGTGCCTTGTAGATGGTGGACAGGCACTGGGGAGTCAGGAGGTGAGTTACTTGCCACAGAATTCCCAGCCTCTGACCTGTTCTTGTAGCCACAGCATTTATGTGGCTGGTTCAGTGCAGTTTCTGGTCAATGGTGACACCCAGGATGTTGATAGTGGGGGATTCAGAACATCAAGGGGAGATGGTTAGATTCTCTCTTATTTGAGATGGTCATTGCCTGGCACTTGTGTGACACGAATGTTACTTACCACTTATCAGCCCAAGCCTGGATGTTGTCCAGGTCTTTCTGCATCTGGACATGGGCTGCTTCAGTATCTGAGGAGTCGCGAATTGTGCTGAACATTGTGCAATCATCAGTGAACATCCCCACTTCTGAACTTATGATTGAAGGAAGGTCATTGATGAAGCAGCTGGAGATGTTTGGGCCGAGGACACTACCCTGAGGAACTCCTGCAGTGATGTCCAGGAGCTGAGATGATTGACCTCCAACAACCACAACCATCTTCCTTTGTGCTAGGTCTGACTCCAACCAGCGGAGAGCTTTCCCTCTGACTCCCATTGACCTCAGTTTTGCAAGGGCTC
Organism: Heterodontus francisci; assembly: GCF_036365525.1. Classification (NCBI taxonomy): domain Eukaryota; kingdom Metazoa; phylum Chordata; class Chondrichthyes; order Heterodontiformes; family Heterodontidae; genus Heterodontus; species Heterodontus francisci. Next base: position 116,836,073 of record NC_090374.1, read on the forward strand.
CTTGATCCCATACTCGGTCAAATGCTGCCTTGATGTCAAGGGCAGTCACTCTCACCTCACCTCTTGAGTTCAGCTCTTTTGTCCATGTTTGGACCAAGGCTGCAATCAGGTCAGGAGCTGAGTGGCCCTGGCGGAACCCAAACTGAGCGTTACTGAGCAGGTTATTGCTGAGCAAGTGTCACTTGATAGCACTGTTCACGACCCCTTCCATTACTTTGCTGATCGGGAGTAGACTGATAGGGCAATAATTGGCCGGGTGGGATTTGACCTGCTTTTTGTGCATAGGACATACCTTGGCAATTTTCCACATTGTCGTGTATATGCCAGTGTTGTAGCTCTACTGGAACAGCTTGGCTAGGGACGCGGCTAGTTCTCGGGCACAAATCTTCAGTACTGTTGCTGGAATGTTGTCAGGGTCCATTACCTTTGCAGTATCCAGTGGTTCAGCTGTTTCTTGATATGACATGGAGTGAATCTGATTGGCTGAAGACTGGGCATCTGTGATGCTCGGGACCTCAGGAGGAGGCCGAGATGGATCATCCACTCGGTCCTTCTGGCTGGAGATGGATACAAATGTTTCAGCCTTGTCTTTTGCACTCATGCTGGGCTTCTTCATCGTTGAGGATGGGGATGTTTGTGGAGCTTCCTCCTCCTGTCAGTTGATTCATTGTCCACCACCATTCATGACTGGATATGGCAGGACTCCAGACCTTAGATGTGATTTGTTGGTTGTGGGATCGTTGCGCCCTGTCTATTGCATGCTGCTTCCACTGTTTGGCATGCAAGTAGTCCTGTGTTGTAGCTTCACCAGGTTGACATCTCAATTTTAGGTATGCCTGGTGCTGCTCCTGGCATGCCCTCCTGCACTCTGCATTGAACCAGGGTTGGTCACCCAGCTTGATGGTAATGGTAGAGTGGGGCATATGACGGACCATGAGGTTACAGATTGTGGTTGAATACAATTCTGCTGCTGCTGATGGCCCATAGTGCCTCATGGATGCCCAGTTTTGAGTTGCTAGATCTGTTTGAATCTATCCCATTTGGCACGGTGGTAGTGCCACACAACATGATGGAGGGTATCCTCAATGTGAAGACAGGACTTTGTCTCCACAAGGACTGTGCGGTGGTCACTCCTACCAATACAGTCATGGACAGAAGCATCTGCGGCAGGCTGATTGGTGAGGACGAGGTCAAGTATGTTTTTCCCTCATGTTGGTTCCCTCCCCACCTGCCGCAGACCCAGTCTAGCAGCTATGTCCTTTAGTGCTCGGTCAGTCGTGGTGCTACCGAGCCACTCTTGATGATGGACATTGAAGTCCCCCACCCAGAGTACATTTGAGCCCTTGCTACACTCAGTGCTTCTTCTAATTGGTGCTCAACATGGAGAAGCACTGATTCATCAGCTGAGGGGAGGTGGTAGGTGGTAATCAGCAGGAGGTTTCCTTGTCCATGTTTGACCTGATGCCATGAGACTTCATGGGGTCTGGAGACAATGTTGAGGACTCCCAGGGCAACTCCCTCCCAACTATATAACACTGTGCCATCACCTCTGGTGGATCTGTCCTGCCGGTGGGACAGGACATACCCAGGGATGGTGATGGTGGTGTCTGGGACATTGTCTGCAAAGTATGATTCCGTGAATATGACTATGTCAGGCTGTTGCTTGACTGGTCTGTCGGACAAGCCTCCAGATGTTCGTAAGGAGGATTTTGCAGGGTCGACAGCGCTGGGTTTGCCATTGTTGTTTCCAGCGCCCCGGTCGATGCCGGGTGGTCTGTCTGGTTTCATTCCTTTTTCTTACACTTTGTGGCAGTTTGATTCAACTGAGTGGCTTGCTAGGCTATTTCAGAGGGCACTTAAGAGTCAACCACATTGCTGTGGATCTAGAGTCACATGTAGGACAGACCAGGTAAGGACGGCAGATTTTCTTCCCTAAAGGGCATTAGTGAACCAGATGGGGATTTACAACAATCAACAATGGTTTCATGATCACCAGTAGACTAGCTTTTTAATTCCAGATTTATTAATTGAATTCAAATTCCACCATCTGCCATGGTGGGACTTGAACCCACGTCCCCAGAGCATTAACCTGGGTCTCTGGGTTACTAGTCCGTAGTCTCTCCCTGGTCTGGCTGAGTAATGGCTGCCATCTCCACCCGACTCCCCTTTTCGCCCGATTGAACTCTCTCTCCCTGCTTTTTTTTCTGAACCATTGCACTGTTAGTCAAGAATGGCCCCTTTGAAATTCTCTCACTCGATCCTGGACCGTCGCCCGGCGCTGAGATTCAGAACCCAATCACTGGACCTAGATGTTTCATTGCAGCTCACCACGCTGCAGTGGTGAAGTCTGAATGTCTGCACGGCTGACTCATTGACTATCCATGTCTTTATCAGCTACAGAGCAGCTCTGAACTCGTAGCAAACCCCGAAAGATCTGCTGTTCGCCTTGAGCTACTTCATGAGGTAAGGTGATTTTCAATATTTTCTGGTCATTTTAACCAGTGCCACCATGTTGGTGTTGTTGTTGCAGTAGTAGTTGTAGTGTAGCTAGGGTGTTGTAGATAAAGTCTAGGAGTCTGGATTAGGTGAACTAATAACTATTATATATACATTACTATTTACACTTTCCTCAAGCCTTCTTGGCTAGCATCCTTCGTGCTGCCACTCCCTCATTCCAAAAGCCTATTACCATGTGACTATTACCTCAACATCTCTACAGTGGGATGAGTTGCTCTCACCGTCTCCAACATTAACCCTTACATGTCCTTATAGTCCGAGAACAACCCCAGTTTCTCCAATCTTACCTTGTCGCTAAATTCCCTCATCCCTGGAACCATTCTGGTAAATCTCCTCTGCACCCTCTCAAGGATCCTCAAATCCTTCCTAAAGTTTGGTGAACAGAACTGAACACAATACTCTGGCTGTGGCCTAACAGTGGGCGCAACAGTGGCGCAGTGGTTAGCACCGCAGCCTCACAGCTCCAGCGACCCGGGTTCAATTCTGGGTACTGCCTGTGTGGAGTTTGCAAGTTCTCCCTGTGACTGCGTGGGTTTCCTCCGGGTGCTCCGGTTTCCTCCCACATGCCAAAGACTTGCAGGTTGATAGGTAAATTGGCCATTAGCAATTGCCCCTAGTGTAGGTAGGTGGTAGGGAAATATAGGGACAGGTGGGGATGTGGTAGGAATATGGGATTAGTGTAGCATTAGTATAAATGGGTGGATGATGGTCGGCACAGACTCGGTGGGCCGAAGGGTCTGTTTCAGTGCTGTATCTCTAAATAAATAAATAACCAGAGCTTTATAAAGGTTCAGCATAACTATCCTGCTTTTGTACACAATACCTGTATTTATGAAGCCCAAAGTCCCATATGTTTTGCTAACTACTCTCTCAATATGTCCTGTCACCTTCAAAGATTTATACACGAGACCCCAGATGCCTTTATCCCTGCACACTCTTTAGAACTGTTACATTAAGTATATATTGCATCTGCCTATCCCTTCTGCCTCTGCCACTTGCCTGCCCATTCTGCTAGCCTATCTATGTCCTATTGCAGTCAAATGGTATCATTCTCACCGTTTGCCACACCTCCAAGTTTGTATCATCGACAAATTTTGAAATTTTACTTTATATTCCAATATCCAAGTCATTTATTATATATATATATATATATTTAATATTTTATCCAAGCTGACACTGACCCTCCTATTCCATGAGCCTCAATTTTATTAATCAGCCTTTTATGCAGTACTTTGTCAAATGCTTTCTTAAAATCCATATATACAACACGCATCGCATTCCCTTCATTAATCTTCTCTGTTACTTCATCAAAAAATTCAACTAATCAAACATGATCCACCTTTTACAAATCTGTGCTGGATGTCCTTAATTAACTCAAAGCTCTCCAAGCGTTTGTTAATTTTTCCCTGATTATTGTTTTGAAAACCTTACCCACCACTGATGTTAAATTGACATCATGTGTGAATTTCCCAGCGGTTGAGTTCTGCTTACAGAGCTCAGGCGAGGACCTCATTGGGGCGGACTACCTGAAAATGATGATAACCATGCATGCTGAGATGCTTGGCGCATGCAAAGGCCTGGCAGAAAACCTCCACCAGCTGGCAAGGAGGATGGAGGAGTCCAGCTCCAACATGGCAGTAGGCCTGGCACCGAGTTTGGAACCCATCCTTTCCACTGTGCAAGAAATGGGTAACTCACCGCCCGACGAAACCATGATGGAGCATCTGCTGGTCACTGTCTCAGGTTCCACTGCAGCACAAGAAGTGACCTCCCAATGTCTCACTGCTAAAATGGCAGCTCGAAGAGATCCATGGCTGCTGGCATGCAGACTCAAACTGCTGCCATCTTGGGTGTGGATTTCAGTGCTCAACAAGGCATGCAGACTCTCACAGCAGTCCAGCAATCTGTGCTCCAGTAGATTATTCGGATTGCTAAGGTTGCAGTGATGTAATCTGAAGTGGGCCCTCAAGGCCCAGAGCTGCTTGAGGGCATCCTGCAAGGCCATCAGCAGTCTCCCCCAGTGGAAGTCAGCAGCCTTCCACCAGCCATGTTGCAGCCACTGAGGAAGCACTGCAGAGGAGCTTTAGGAGAGGCAAAGGCACCTAAGAGGAAGCATAAGGTTGATTAGTTCTGGGGGGGTTTTGCATGATTGGTGTGTTACTGGATAAAGTTATTGAGTGAAGGTTTTACTGTTGGCCTTTATTGATTTATGTTGGCCTAAGGGACTTTGTGATGGGAAGTCTGACATGGATGTACAGTTAGGGAATTGGGGTGGGGAAGTTCCTTTTAACTGAAAAGAAGCCTCTCAATGCAACCCCTTTCACTGCGTTGCCCGTGGTGGATGTGGTCTCCTTCCTAACTCCTCCTCCTCCTCTCAAGGCGCTTCCAGATTCCAGCAGGTAGCAGCCGGGCATTCAGAATGACTAGATTGTGGAGGACGCATACCATACCACAAGCCTGGACACCCTCTTCTGTGTATACTGCAGAGATACTCCTGAGTGATCTTGGCAGTGAAACCATTGCTTGATGAGGCCAATGGCTCACCCACAGTATTGCAGGTCGCTCTATTGCTCTCATTGAAGACCCTATGATCCTGCTTGGTGCGATGGCGGAAGAGGGTCATGAACCATGTGAAGAGGGGACAGTCCTTGTTATCAAGCAGCCATCTGCTGGTGGGTCTGGGAGGCCTGAAGATGGTACGAATTGTGGACTGACACAGGATAAATGCATCATGGATGCTGCCAGGATAGCAGGCATTCACCGAGATGAACTTTGTGGTCGCACACTTACTACATGTTCAGAGAATGGTTCCTGTATTGCTCCCCATTGTGTGTGGGGGAGGGGCGGGGGTCCACAGAACCACATACATGTAGTTGATATCACCCTGCATCATTGGGAAGTCAACTATCCTGGTGAATCCACGTGCCTTTTCATCCTCCTGTTCCCCCCTCAGGGAGAAGAGCCTGAAGTCCCCTTTTCTCGCTTACAGTGCCTCTGTGACATCCCTGATGCATCCATGAACAGCGAGCTGCGAGATATTACTAATCTTCCCTACTCCCAACTGGAAGGATGCACTAACATAGAATGTTTGGGTGACAGTGACCTTCATGCCCTGCTTAGAGGCTCCAGGTTGGTATGAAGAAGGTGGCACTGTGACGACCTCCTTGGTGATGCACAGCCTCCCGAGCCCTGTTCATGGCTCATTGCTAAGTAGGAGTAGTGATCCGGGAACACCCTTTGTGTACTGGGCCTTCTAAGGACAGCTTTCTGTCTCCTCCCTCCTTGCAGAGCTTCCCTTCTCTGCCTTGTCCTCTCCCAGTCTGGGTCATGTTGCAGACCAAGTGGTACTGCAAAAACTACCCCTATCCCTGTGTAAGACACTGGTCTTTCCACAATTAATGTATGCAGCAAATTTCACCAAATTGCTCCTGCCACTCAAAACAGTGCTCTCACAAACCTTGCCTTCAAAAAACTAAGTGAAAAACACCTCAACCACAACTGTTGAGTGACCCTTTAAATACCCAAAATAGGACCCATCTTGCTTCATAACGCTTGTTGTTTCAGGAGTGATTAACAAAGATGCTGCCTGCACGTGTTGACCAAATTTGATGTCTTTGTGTTACACCTGCCTGTCCAGCTGAGATACGTCATGATAGTGTCCATTCAAGGTCGTCAGGCATGCACAGGAGATGCACCTGTGTGTCCTATTTGAATTAGTAATGCCGTGTGGATCATGCAGGAAGCAGCCAATGGCACATCGCACACATGGAAACCTTGGTAAGCCTCTGTAGTACCCAAGGACTTCTCCTGCCTGAAAGTGTTACTCTGTTATTATGACTTGCGGTGCACAGATGACAGCTGACTGGTATTAATGTACTCTTTTCTTTTCCTCCCTCGCTCTCATCCTCTTTCTTTGTATGTATTTTTACTTCTCTCCTCATAGCCTACCTGGAAATGGGACTTGAGGTTTTTATCTCCATAAACTATTCTTACTTGCTCCCTCAGTGACCGTAACAAATATGTTGAGAATTACTAGTGCAGTTAAAGTATGAGATCTGAATCTTGAGGTGAGAGGGCGCAATCTCCCATATGAGGCTTCCATTATATGCGTGAAAGTTAGCAATCATTTTAAGTATTCACTATTCTTTAAATACCATATAGTGTACTGCCAATTTCTCAGTTATGTAAAAGGATAAAGGAAAATTCCTTGTACTCTTATACCTAATATATGTGACACACAGTGTGTCAGTTATGTCAACCTGTGAATTCGTGTGAACCAGTGACTTAAATGCAAACTGATGAGTCAGAGTCATTTACGGCATACAGGTCAGCCATTTGGCCCATCGAGTTGGCCCTCTGCAGAGCAATCCAGTCAGTCCCACTCTTCCGCTTGATCCCTGTAGCCTTGCAAGTTTATTTCCTTCAAGTGCCCATCCAATTTCCTTTTGAAATCACTGATTGTCTCCACTTCTACCACCCTCGTGGGCAGTGAGCTCCAGCTCACTATCGATCACTGCGAAAAAGTTCTTTCTCACATTCCCCCTGGATCACTTGCCCAAGACCTTCAATCTGTGTCCCCTAGCCCTTGTACCATCAGTTAATGGGAACAGTTTTTTCTTGTCTAACTTATCTAAACCTGTCATAATCTTGTACACCTCTATCAAATCTCCTCTTAATCTCCTTTGCTCCAGCAAAAAAAAAGCTTTTCCAACCTAACCTTGTATCTAAAATTCCCCATCCCTGGAACCATTCTGGTAAATTGCCTCTGCACCATCTCAGGGACCCTCACATCCTTCCTACAAAGTGGTGACCAGAACTGGATGTAATGCTCCAGTTGGGGCCTAACCAGAGCTTTTTAAAGGTTCAGCATAACTTCCCTGCTATCATACTCTATGCCTCTCTTTAAGAAGCCCAAGATCCCATATTCTTCGTTAACCACTCTCTCAACATGTCCTGACATCTTCAAAGATCGATGCACATGCACCCCCATGCATCTCTCTCCCTGCACACACTTCAGAACTGCACCATTAGGTTTATACTATCTCACCCTATCCCTTCTGCCAAAATGCATCACCTTACATTTCTCTATATTAGATTCCATCTGCAACTTGTCTGCCCATTCTGCTAGCCTATCTATGTCCTGTTGCAGTTGGCTGGTATCATCCTCATTGTTTGTCACACCTCCTGTTACTTCATCAAAAAATTCAATTAGATTAGCCAAGCATGATCTGCCTTTTACAAATCCTTGCTGGTTATCGTTAATTAACTCAAACGTCTCCAAGTGCCTGTTGATTTTTTTCCCTAATTATTGTTTCTAAAACTTTAACTGATGTTAATCCAACTGGCCTTTAGTTTCTAGGTCTGTCCTTACACCCTTTCTTGAATAAGGCTGTCAACATTTGCCACTCTCCAATCCTCCAGCACCTCCCCCATAGCTAAGGAAGATTGGAAGATTTATGGCAAGCACTTTCACTGTCTCCACACCCACTTCCTCTAGCAACTTGGGATGCAAGCCATCTGGACCAGGTGACTTACTTACCCTAAGCATAGCCAGCCTTTCCAGTACCTCCTCACTCTGAATTTTTACCCTATCCACCAATCCATCACCTCTGTTCTCTCTGCTTCTACCAATATTTTGACTCTGATCTTGAGGACGATTTGCAGATTCTATTCTCAGGGAACCCTGGGATTTGGACATGGCAGTCACAAAGTTCTGGTGGAAGTGGTATGGCTAGACTCCCAAGTTATTATAAAAGACATAGGTCACGAACTGAACTTGCCTTCGGGCAAAATAATAGTGCAAAGAATTTGTTGAAGCTATTTTGACATGACAGAAAGCACTTACCTGAAACGAAACCTCCTGCCTTTGAAAAAGATGTTGCTACTGGAGACAGTCTTGACCTGACTAGATTTTGCATATCTATAATGTGAAAAAAAGTTATTAGTTTTTGGGGTGTTTGGCATTTTAACAAAAGGATTACAGAGCAAAATCTATGTCCACACAAAATATTTAGTATTATTTCAGGGCCGAAGTTCACAGCTTCTGCACTTATCAGAAGCTAGATAGGTCAGAGGCTGGGAATTCTGCGGTGAGTAACTCACCTCCTGACTCCCCAATGCTTGTCCACCATCTACAAGGCACAAGTCAGGAATGTGATGGAATACTCTCCACTTACCTGGATGAGTGCAGCTCCAACAACACTCAAGTAGCTCAACACCATCCAGGACAAAGCAGCCTGCTTGATCAGCACCCCATCTACCACCATGAACATTCACTCCCTCCATCACCAGTGCACACTGGCAGCAGTATGTACCATCCAAAAGCAGCACTGCAGCAACTCACCAAGCCTCCTTCAAGAGCATCTTTCAAACCCGTGACCTCTACCACTGATAAGGACGAGGGCAGCAGAGGCATGGGAATACCACCACCTGCAACCTCCCCTTCAAGCCACATACCATCCTGGAATTGTATCGCCATTACTTCACTGTCACTGGGTCAAAAATCTGGAACTCCCTCCCGAACAGCTCTGTGGGTGTACCTACACTACATGGACCACAGCAGTTCAAGAGGCAGCTCATTAGCACCTGCTCAAGGACAATTCGCGATGGGCAACAAATTGGATAAGGTAGATTGGGAGACTACATTAAAAGATATGATAGTAGACATGCAACATTTTTGTTTTATTTGTTCATGGGATGTGAGCATCACTGGCATGGTCAGCATTTGTTGCCCATCGCTAATTGCCTTTCAGAAGGTTTTCAGTGTCTGATTTAAGACCTTAGTTTTGGACTTAACTAAATCACTTTCAAACTCAACATTAAATTCGATTGTATTATGGTCACTCTTCCCTCAACTCTCCTTTACTACAAGGTTATTAATTAACCCTTTCTCATTGTATAATACTAGATCCAAAGTAGCCTGTTTTAATGTCCTGACTGCAGCTACTGTAGAGTCAGCATTTGTTGCCCATTGTTAATGTTGTGGTATACCTTTAAGGGGCGTGTCTAAAACAGCTGTCTATCACCAGACAGGTTATGATGTATATATTCATGAGCAGAAGTTAGGAGCAGTCAGAAAGACCAGGCGTGATCGTTAGCCTCCCAGTTATTGATGTACATAGTTCCATATCTTCAAATAAAGAATCTACTTATTTTAGTTACCAATCCTCATGTGGTTGGTATGTTTGTGTTAAAAAGGAGAAACATAATATGGTGGCAGCTGGTGGTGTTTGAAGATTTGATTCGAAGATTTTTCAGGATCTGCAACACTGAACCCCTCCACATGCTACAGAATTTTGAAGATCTTACGAGTTCATCTGCAGTACATACAGCAGTGTGGAAGTCTCTGAGTAGTTCTACAACAGTGTAGGCATCCATTACACAGCAGAGGCACGTGGTCCTGGCAAAACAACTGCAGATCGTGGGAGCGTTACTGAGTCCAACCGCTGATGCGGCTTGCACAGAAAAAAAATTATATAACCGACTCCATGAGGTGTGGCACTGGGCAATGGGGCATCGGATCGGGAGTATGGGAAGGTGACCAAACGTTCAGGACATGGCCAGAAAATAAAAAATAATAAGTCCGTCGAACAGCAGCCTCCAACAGCTTTGAGAAGGCTGAAAAAGACCTTCATCGCCATTAAAACGTTTGGCTCCAAAGCACAGCTTTGTGAGCATGGCCTAGCAAAAGAGCAGGATACCAGCAACAGCGCCGTCAATCCCAAGTCTAACAATTAGCTGTGACCATCCAGGGTATTGCAAGCCAGGGGAGCCACAGAACGTAACTCCTTAAGGGCTGTGCAAGTTTAAATCTTTATTCCTCCCACTCATACTGTTCAAGATAAAATGACTGTGAACCTTCCATCCTTAAACTGGAAGGCAACAGACCTCCTCACTAAATTTAAATTATTCGGGCAGAGAATGGAATTGTGTTTTGTTGACCTGACTGTCTCCAAACCAGACAGACAAGCCATTAAGGTGAAAACTGTTATTGAGAATGAAGGCCTCCACAGGTTAAACACATCCGGACTTTCTGAAGATGACCTAAAAGACCCAGGAAAGATATGGTCTACATGGGAAGATCAGTTGAAAGTCAAACTTAACTTCCGAATACACTGTCTCAAATTTATATCATTCAGACAGCAACCCAAGGAAACGATAGATCAGTTTTTTAGCCGCTGTAGAGATAAGAGGCGTGATTATGACTTTTCAGGGGCTGAGCTAGCTGACAGAATTATCAAGCTCGTAATAGCTTCTATCCCTATTAAAGAATTCCAAAAGGAACTTCTCAACCAACCCAAAGACTTTGCTTTGCTAAAAAGCAGGTGGCAATTCGAAGCCATCTTTATGGGTAGGCAGAGTTTATAAATTCTGTGCACTATGTCCACCATTGGCACAGTTGCCAATCCAACCAAACCTGGTAAGTCATGTAGGCGATGCAGCCTCATACATTCACCAAGAAATTGTCCAGTCTTCCATGCCATTTACAATGCATGTGGCGCCAGAGGGCACTGAAAGAGCCAATGCAAGAAACCAAAGCCAGAACAGGTGGCTCGACATCAGGACCAGCCACAGTCGGATGCACGACAGATACAGCATCCCAACAGACACAGGGAGCGTTCCAAATTCCACAAGCAGAAAATCCATGCTGCAAGATAGGAAGATGAGGATGACCAAAACACAGACAGTGAGCAGGCATTCCATATTGCCAACATCACAGAATATATTGACACAGTGCTACCTTCTGAAGCTTTTGCCACTATCCACATTATATGCCCACAAAAGCCTGGTAAAATTGCGCTGTGGACTAAATTGACACAGGTGCAAGTGCCAACACTCTACCACTTCTATTCTGAAGAACATGTAACCACAGAAACAGCAAGTTATGGCTCAGCCAACCACTGCCAAGCTCAAGGCATACAGTGGCTGGAAGATTCCATCCCTGGGATTCATTACACTTGAATGCCTATACAGCAACTCACTATGGTCACCCCAAACATTTTACATCATTGACATCAGAGGTCCATCAATTGCAACCGGCGCGCAGAAACCTGACCTTGATTATCTTTCATAGCATCGGCACGATAATGGCAAAGATAACAGACCACAAGGACAACAGCAGATAATCTGTGAGGAGCAGGAACAGGTACTGCAGGAGCGGGGCTACAAACTCAGTGAGTCAAAACTCAAAATCAAGACAAAAAAGCCAACAAAGCATTGCCGGGTCCAACTGGAAACTGATCTGAAGGTCGAGAAGGAGTGGAGACGGGAACTACAGAATGATTTTCAGAGAGAGAGGCACACCATCTCAGAACTGAGAGCACAAATATGGCAACTCAGCACCCTGAAGAAGGAATCCCTTCAATTACAAGACAACATCGGACCTCATTACAGCCTTGGTTAAAACATGGACAAAAGAGTTGAACTCAAGAGGTGAGGTGAGAGTGACTGCCCTTGACATCAGGGCAGCATTTGACCAAGTATGGCATCAAGGAGCCCTAACAAAACTGAAGTCAATGGGAATCAGGGGGAAAACTCTCCGCTGGTTGGAGTCATACCTAGCGCAAAGAAAGATGGTTTTGGTTGTTGGAGGTCAATCATCTGAACTCCATGACATCACTGCAGTAGTTCCTCAGGGTAGTGTCCTAGGCCCAACCATCTTCAGCTGCTTCATCAATGACCTTCAGTGAATCATAAGGTCAGAAGTGGGGATGTTCGCTGATGATTGCACAATGTTCAGCATCAATCGCGACACCTCAGATACTAAAGCAATCCGTGTAAGAATGCAGCAAGACTTGGACAATATCCAGGCTTGGGCTGATAAGTGGCAAGTAACATTTGCGCCACACAAGTGCCAGGCAATGACCATCTCCAACAAGAGAGAATCTAACCATCTCCTCTTGACATTCAATGGAATTACGATCGTTGAATCCCCCACTATCAACATCCTGGGGGTTACCATTGACCAGAAACTGAACTGGAGTAGCCATATAAATACCGTGGCTACAAGAGCAGGTCAGAGGCTAGGAATCCTGTGGCGAGGAACTCACCTCCTGACTCCCCAAAGCCTGTCCACCATCCACAAGGCACAAGTCAGGAATGTGATGGAATACTCTCCACTTGCCTGAATGGGTGCAGCTCCAACAACAATCAAGAAGCTCGACACCATCCAGGACAAAGCAGCCCGCTTGACTGGTACACCATCTACAAACATTCACTCCCTCCACCACCGACGCACAGTGGCAGTAATGTGTACCATCTACAAGATGCACTGCAGCAATGCACCAAGGCTCCTTCGACAGCACCTTCCAAATACACGACCTCTATCAACTAGAAGGACAAGGGCAGGAAAGGCATGGGAACACACACCATCCTGCAAGTTCCCCTCCAAGTAACACATCATCCTGACTTGGAACTATATCGTTGTTCCTTCACTGTCGCTGGGTCAAAATCCTGGAACTCCCTTCCTAACAGCATTGTGGGTGTACTTACCTCACATGGACTGCAGCAGTTCAAGGCAGTTCACCACCACCTTCTCAAGGGCAATAAGGAATGGGCAATAAATGCTGTCCTAGCCAGCAATGCCCACATCCCATGAATGAATTAAAAAAAAAATCTACAACACCCAACCGATGGAACATGGAATTCAGCAGAAATCATAAATACCTGTATAGAACCATAATCATACCAAGTACAAACACCAACGGCATGACACTGAAGAAATTGATGTCAAATCCGGGAAGTACCAGACTGAGAAACATCAAGTAGCCCGATCATTAGTCAAACATGATCGAAGACACGATCCAAGCACAACACTCCTATGGATAAGCAGAGTTGTGGGAACATACAGCAATCTCAAACGACCTTCACAGTAACCAAATCTGTGCATATCAGTAAACCACCATTACGCTTCAGAGACTTATAAGTTTATCACTTTACGTAATCATATATTAAACATAAAATATTACAAAAGTTTTCTCTTGATGTAATGTAAATAGTTCTGATTGTTTAAGGATACAATTTTAATTTAGAAAAAAGAGGGATGTTGTGGTAAAGCTTTAAGGGGCATATCTAAAACAGCTGTATCACCAGACAGAGTCTGCTGTATATACTCATGTAATCATTGAGCAGAGGTTAGGAGCAGTCGGAGAGACCAGGCCAGTGTTAGTTAGCCTCCCAGTTATTGCTGTACATAGTTACATATCTTCAAGTAAAGAATCCACTTATTTTAGTTGCCAATCCTCCTCATGCAGTTGGTGCGTTTGTGTTAAAGAAAGAGAAACACAATAGCTAATTGGCCTTGAGAAGGTGGTGAGCTGCCTTCTTGAACTGTTGCAGTCCATGTGGTATCGGTCCATCCATAGGAAGGGAGTTCCATGTTTTTGACCCAGCAATAATGAAGGAACAGCGACATAGTTCCAAGTCAGGATGACGTGTAGCTTGGCAGGGAGTCTGCAAGTCGTGGTATTCCCATATGCCATTTGCTCTCCTCCTTCGAGTGGTAGAGTTCGTGGGTTTGGAAGAGGCTGTTAAAGGAGGCTTGGCGAGCTGCTGCAGTGCAGCTTGTAAATGGTACACACTGCTGCCACTGTGCACCGGTGGTAGAGGGAGCAAATGGTTAAGGTGCTGAATTGTGTGCCGATCAAGCGGGCTGCTTTGTCCTGGATGGCGGCGAGCTTCATGAGTGTTATTGGAGTTGCACTCATCCAGACAAGTGGACAGCATGCCATCACAATCCTGACTTGTGCCTTGTACATGGTGGACAGGCTTTTGAGAGTGAGAAAGTCAATTCCTCGGTGCAGAATTCCCAGCCTCTGACCTGCTCTTCTAGCCACAGTATTTATTTGGCTGGTCCAGTTAAGTTTCTGGTCAATGGTAACCCCCAGGATGTTGATGGTGGGTTATTCAGTGATGGTAACACCATTGAACATCAAGGGGACATGGTTAGATTCTCTCCTGTTGGAGATGGTCATTGCCTGGCACTTGTGCGGCGCAAATGTTACTTGACATTTATTAGCCCAAGCCTGAATATTATCCAGGTCTTACTGCATGCAGGCATGGACTGCTTCATAATCTGAGGAGTTGTGAATGGTGCTGAACATCATGCAAGCATTAATGAACATCCCCACTTCTGACTTTATGATAGAAGCATGGTCACTGATGAAGCAGCTGAAGATAGTTGGGCCAAGACACTACCCTGACGAATTCCTGCAGTGATGTTATAGGACTGAGATTGGCCTCCAACAATGACAACCATCTTCCTTTCTGCTAGTTTTGACTCCAACCAGTAGAGAGGTTCCCCCTGATTCCCATTGACTTCAATTTTGCTCGAGCTACTTGATGCCACACCCAGTCAAATGCTTCCTTGATGTCAAAGACAGTCACTCTCACCTCACTTGTTGAATTTAGCTCTTTTGCCCACGTTTTGACCAATGCTGTAATGAGGTCTGGAGCCGAGTGGCCCTGGCAGAATCCAAACTGAGCATCGGCAAGTAGGCTGTTCCTGTGCAAGTGTCACTTGATAACACTATCAATGGCACCTTCCATCATTATGGTGATGATTAAAGAGTATATTGATGGGGCAGTAATTGGTTGGATTAGATATGTCCTGCTTTTTATTGACAGGACTTAACCTGGGCAATTTTATACATTATCGGGTAGATGCCAGTGTTGTAGTTATACTGGAATAGCTTGGCTAGGGGCGCAGCTAGTTCTGGAGCACAAGTTGTCAGTACAGTCGGGATGTTTTCAGGGCCCATAACCTTTGTTGTATCCAGTGCCTTCATCCGTTTCTTGATATCACGTGGAGTGCATCGAATTGGCTGAAGACTAGCATCTGTGATGCCGGGGACCTCAGGAGGAAGCAGAGATGGATCATCTACTTCTGGCTGAAGATGGTTGCAAATATTTCAGCCTAGTCTTTTCTACTGATGTGCTGGGCTCCCCCATCATTCATGATGGGGATGTTCACAGAGTATCCTCCTCCGGTTAGTTGTTTAATTGTCCACCACCATTCATGGCTAGATGTGGCAGGACTGCAGAACTTTGATCTGATCAGTTGGTTGTGGGATCACTTAGCTCTGTCCATTTCATGCTTCTTCGGCTGTTCAGCGTGCAAATAGTCCTGTGTTGTAGCTTCATGAGTGTTACAACTGAGGTGGGAGGAGTGCACTGTCTATTCTAGTTCCATTTCTCCACAGGTCACAACATATATTTTAAATGTCTACCCAGTTACCAATACTGTTAATCATATACTCTACTCTTTATCCCAGAATAAAATACACCAACCAGGTTTCTTTAATAAATAACAACATTATCCATTTATTATAAAACAGTAACAAAGCAATGTATTAACACAGATTGAAATATGAAAGTTCCCTCTTTAAATTCCCCCCCACCCCCCACACACACAGGAAACAAAATTCCCTCTACAGAAGTCTTTTACAAAAAAAAAGACAAACAAAGGAATACTTTGGCCAAATACTTGCTAATTCTTGAAGAAAAAAGATCTGGAAAGATGTCAGTTGTCCCTTTTGGTCTGGTATCCAGGTATAGGGAGACGGGTCACTGGGATCTTTTCAGAAGCAGTTTGTTCTGGAGATGTTGAGAAATAGTCTGGTAGGCGTTCCAGGAGAAATGTGGGATCAGGGGTTTCAGTTTGATAACCCTGGTTTCACAGGGTTTTTGCAAAGAGGTGGAGAAAGAGGAGCTGACACACTGGATTTCTCAGGGTCTCTTAGAGCTCCAGGAAAGATGAGCTGGGGGTTTATTTTCAGCAGGCTACAAAACCAACTGTTTTTCAATACTGTCCACACCCCAACTGAACCAAAACAATATCTCAGAAGTGAAACCACCTCCTGTCCCTCAAATCTTGACATGTCACTTCTCTGTAAATATCCCCCCCAAGTCACCCAGGTTTCTGTTGTTTATTGAGTTTAAGGCATGTGATATCAAGTAAAGGTTGTTTACAAACAAGACCTCTCAGTATCCTTTCAGTGAATTTTCAACAAAAAAACAAGATCCAGCATCTAGGAAATCTTCAATCTTCTGAAATGAATCAATTTCCACACTTCAAATGAGTCCTCAAAAATATTTAACATAAAATGGAAGCACTTTCATAACACAAGGTTGGCAGCTCATTTTTAGGTATGCCTGGTGCTGCTCCTGGCATGCTCTCCTGCACTCCTCATTGAACCAGATTGGCTCAATGGTAATGGTAGAGTAAGGGATATGCTAGGTCATGAGGTTACAGATTGTGGTTGAATACAATTCTGCTGCTGCTGAGGGCCCACAGCACCTCATAGATGCCAAGTTTTGAGCTGCTAGATCTGTTTGAAATCTATCCCATTTAGTACGGTGGTATTGCCACACAACTCGATGAAGGGCATCCTCAGTGTGAAGGCGGGACTTTGTCTCCACAACAACTGTGCAGTGATCACTCCTACAAATACTGTCATGGACAGATGCATTTGAATCAGGTTAATTGAATGGTTAGTGATTGGGAAATGTTTGCATTCAGAGGGAGCTAGGTGTCCTTGTACATGAATCACAGACAGTTAATACGCAGGTACAGCAAGCAATTAGGAAGGCAAATTGTATGTTAATTTTTGTTGCAATGGTATTGGATTATAAGACTAAAGAAGTCTTATTACAATTAGGCAGGGCATTGGTGAGGGCACACTAGAAGAATTGGGCTGAATTTAATGAGCAAATCGCCTGGCAAAGGAAACCGTTCCCATCCATCACATGGGCACCCGCCCCACCCCGATTACGTGGTGAGTCGCCATTTTGCATAGGGCAGGTGCGGGTCCCCCCCAATCACGTGGCGGGAGCGTGAGGCGCTTTGTTAATTATGGCCTCAGATGACTCTGGAGCAGGTGCTGGCACCATATTTAAGGGCCTGCCAGACCTGCATTCACTCCTGTCCTGGAAAAACTGTCAGCTTCGTGCAGCCTACAACTTTGTCCGACTGGGTCCTGCATCCCCCCACGATCCGAGGATGGCAGAAGACGATGGCCAAGGGTGGTGCCACTGTTCAGTGATGCTTCTCTACAGATTCCCCTCCAGACTGCAAGGGAAAGGTGGGAGGTTCTCTTCCCTCACAATGGCAAGAAGAGATCCTCCTGCCAGATCAAGCAAGCCTGGGTGGAGATTGCAATGGAGATTAGCAGCCATGGGGTCACCCAGCACAATTGAGTCCAGTGCAGGAATAGGATCAATGACCTCCTGCATTCTGCCAAGCTAAGTACTCCATACCAGTTGCCTTCCTGAGAATTGCATGTGACTATGCGGGAAGTTGCGTGACATGGAGTGGTTAGCGGCGCTGCCACGTTGGCTACGTGGTTAGGGTTCTGTCTCTTCCTGACAGATACATGGCTGTCTCTTGGCCACAGGCCACCTTCCTTCACAGATCACCACCCCCACTCCCCCTTCTTAAATTCCATGACAGCGAATGTCAGCATGAGAGACATCAGATTTCCCAGTTGGGGATGAGGGGCTGAAATGAGCAGAACCGTGCCATTCTCTACCATCTCCATCCTTCCTCTTGCAGGACTAGAGGGACAATAATAGGAGGCAGAAGGACTGGACAGGTGGAGGACTCCAGATCTACATCCACTTGCCTTCGCGGAGGAAGAGGCCTCGGAGCTGGCGGGTACCCAGGGCGGTCGCGCAATATCAGACGTGAAGATTGGAGTCCCTATGCGAGAGTGAAGATTGCCTCCCATTGGCATGTGCATCAATTCTGGAGACCCACATAATGCTTGATAGGCTTCAGGAGATCAGTACAGCTTAACTGACATATGTTTGTGTTCTCTTATGTAGGTAGCCATTCGCAGGGGTGCGCAACCACAGGGAGACAGACGTCCACCTCTGAAGAAGAGGACCATTCAGAGGATACACCATCCTTTGACTCTCTTGCACTCTCCATCAGTGCAGGTACTGTCACCTCGGTGGGTAACCAGTCGGCTTTAGAACCAGGGTCACAAGCTGGTGAGGGCACCGCACATCCACCTGAGCAGCTGGCTGAAGCTGAGACAGCCAAGGCCTCTGTCAGAGGTCTGTGGCTGGCCAGGCCTATGCTGAGCCCCAGGATAATGAGGGCATGCTGGAGTTGCAGGGAGAGGTAAGGCAACATCTGGCGGAGATGCCAGAGCCCATGTGTAGTCATGAATAATGATGGAGGAGTCCATCCATGACATGACTGCTGCCAAGTCTCAGGCCTATGAGCTGATGGCTTCCTCCATCACGAGTTTGGCGACCCTCATGGAGAACCAGATGCATGGATCCACACTGACCTGCACACAATTGCCTTGGCCATGAGCTCAAAACAGCAGTGGCAAGGCTAGAGGAGGAACAGGAGCGTAGAGACCTCTGCAGCTCCTGTTCCTTCCCTGGTGAGCAGAGAGGCTCAAGAGAACCTTCAAAGGAACGAGGAGGGAGGCCTCTTCTGCACTGTATTATTCTGTGATTCTGTGAAAGGCTGACCTCCACATCTAGGGGCTCCCCTCAAGCACTCTGAGTGTGGCCACCGGCTCCTCAACCCCTCCGGTAGCCAGAAGTCACCCGTCAAAGCCATCACAGACCAAGGGGCAGTCTGATCAGCAGCCTGCCTCCAGCCAGCTACTGCCCCCAAGATCACACAGCGTAGGAGCACCTGCAAGCGTATTAAAAAGAGCGCATAGCAACACTTTGGGTTTTGCGGTTGTACCATGTATGTTTTGTGTTAAATAATTAAAAGATCCCTTGTTCAAATCATTAGGCTTCATTGTCTGAAAGCCATTATACCTCAATTGTGAGATGTTAATGTCTCCCTTCCCCCTCAGGGCTGTGCCAATTTGACCACAGCCCTCATTAATATGCCAATGTGATGAGAGCCTTTGTTAGCATATGGAATCCATGGGCACTAGCACACATTACATTTGCTTGAAAGACAGGGACCACCAATGGGAAGGACATGACAGAGTTCAGGCATTAAGGTGAGCCTTTATTTCACTGTCTGTGAATGGACAGCAGGGTGGCTACAAACGAGTTGTTATAAGGATGTGTCTTGTCTCATTCTTGTGTTGCTCTATCTGTCTAGCCTCCTGCCTTGGTACCTGAGGATGTGCCAATTCTTTATGCAGATTCGCTGATGGACCTCACAGTCCAATCTTAATTAACGATGGTCCACCCTCTGTTCCAGCAGTGTGAGCGAACAGACCCAACGCACAGCAGCTTGCCAACCCTTTACTGACCCCCACCCCCAGACCCACAAAAGCACACCTCACCCCCTTGCAGAACCCCTCGTACCCCAGACCCCTTGCAGAGCCTGCAACATCTTGGTCCCACCGCCAAACCCTCCTCTTTCCCTATGCAGCAATGCTCCAGGCTGCCAATCCATAGAGTGAATGTGCCCTCTCGCCACAGTGCCACCAGGTTTCACTGGTCATGAATCTGGAGGCATGTCAGTGCTGCCCGCCATTCTCAGAATTGCTCACCGATCATTAAATTGCTTTAACTTATATTTACATTCATGTAAATCAGCATTTCAGCAATTTAAATAGGTTCCTGTTATGTTGCGGTGACCATGTCGTCATTGTGCTTTCCCGCCACTGACAAATCCGGAACAGATGATCACAGCGCCAGATTTCTGGACTGACGGCTGCATTGCGATTCTCCATCCCTCCCCCATGCCACGATACCCACCCTCAACAGCTGCACAAAATTCAGCCCACTGTGTGCAGTTTTGGTCTTCTTACCTAAGGAAGAGGGAGCGTAATGAAGGTTCAATGGGTTGGTTCCTGGGATGAGGGAATTGTCCTATGAGGAGAGACTGAGTAGACTAGGCCTATATTCCCTGGAGTTCAGAAGAGTGAGAGGCGATCTAAATGAAACATATGAACTTCTGAAGGGGCTTGGCAGGGTAGATGCTGAAAAAATATTTCCCCTGGCTGGTGAATCTAGAACATGAGGTCACATTCTCAGAATAAGAGGTCGGCCATTTAGAACTGAGATGAGGAGAAATTTCTCCACCATAGGGTTGTGAATCTTTGGAATTCTCTACCCCAGAGAGCTATGGATGCTCAGTCATTGAGTATATTCAAGACAGAGATCGATAGATTTTTTTGTATACAAAGGGAATTAAGGGATATGGGTACAGTGGAGGAAGGTGAAGTTGAGGTAGGAGATCAACCACGATCTTGTTGAATGGTGAAGCAGGCTTGAAGGGCCAAATGGCCTAGTGCCACTTCTATTTCTTATGTAGCGCTTCAGGCTGACCTGGATGCCTGTGCAAAGAGAAATATTCGCCTCAGGCAGAAGTATAGAAAATGGGGGCATATTACACTTCTGTTCTTCATGTCACACTACATATCTTCTGATTTTCCAACCAGTAATTTTAATGACCAGAAAAATATGCATCCTCTGCACGCACCAGGGTACAAAACCAGAAACTTTAACCATTCAATATTTGCAAACAAATGTTTCAATGGTTTCAGTAAAAGTCAGTAACAGGAAAACAACAGTAGGGCTGTGGTGAGGGGAGGGAGGGAAAGCAAGAGGCATATGCTTATACCGTCTGCAGCTGTGACGCAGTATATCACATAATATGCTGGTCACCTGTGTGTATTTTCATATAATTATCCTCATATAAAAAAACATGCATCACTTACTCAATTTTCCCCATCGAGTTTCCACAAAGTATTTGAATTCCCCAGCATTATCATACAGCACTGCAGTCACCTTCTTTTTCAATGAGTGTTACAGAGTTCATGGTTAGTTGTTGTATCAAGCTCATGAGGTACATGACTTGATTTGAGAAAGTGGCCAGTTCTGCTGATCACAGTATTTCATCTGCTTTAGGTAACACAGAAGCACTTGTCTTTCCTCTACACTAGTCTTTGCCTAACACCTAAGAATCACTGGCCACAAATTTGGACAGGGCAGGAAAATGGGTATGGAGATCGCTTTGTGGGATTACCTGAAAACTTCATGCTGCCTGCTAATTTAAATGATTGTACCATGAAGCCAATGCTAAGCGAGCCATTGAGTGGCTGCACGGCTGAGCAGAAGGTGCAAAATAGTGAGAGGTGAGCACACGTTAAAGGTAGTCTGCACTACTCAAAGCCAGCCTGCACCTCTTAAATGGGAGGTGCACTGTGGCTGCAGCAGGTACTAGAAGTCATTCTAAAAGTGATCTTGACATGGGGAACACTCAGTAATGGCACAACAGGGCAGAAAGAAGACTCCAAGATTTTCTGATGCTGCACTGGAGGCCTTGGTGCAGGAGGTGGACAGGAAAAGAGTAGAGGAGGGCCTGCAGACAAACTCTGAGAAGGCACTGGGAGCAGTCCACCATGGCGGTCAATGCCAGGAGCCTATCTCTGAGAAAGTGGATGCAGTAACACAAAAAGTTGAATGACTTCACACGAGTGGTCAAGGTCAGTGAATGTATCTTCAAATGCCATTTCCCACCAAATGCACCACTAGCCTTACACACTATTCAATGCACCACAACCCCCCCACTCACCAACCAACAATTTCTATCAATCACAACTCATACCTAATATTCATAGCTTCACCTCACCCTCGCACTGCTGCAAGCCTCACACTCACATCTCATAGTCTGCACAGACTGCCAGCTATTCAACCATGGCAGCCACATTGTCTAAGCACATTGCACCACACTCATTGACATACATCACTCTGTCTTGCGGGTCAAGGTGGCTCATGACCTGAGTTAGCAGGATCTAACCAGGGAAGGGGTGGTGGGGGAAAAACAGACACAGATGCATGTCTTTACCCTGGTGGAGGAGATGGTGGTCGCCATCATTATAAAACAAAATATTATACTGAGCCACCTAAGAAGATATCAGGGCAGATGGTCAAAAGCTTAGTCAAAGAGGTAAGTTTTAAGGAGCATCTTAAAGAAGGAAAGCGAGTTGGAGAGGTGTAGAGAGGGATTTCCAGAAGTTAGGGCCCAGGCAGCTGAAGGCATGGCTGAAGCCACGGCCAGCAGCAGGGCTGAAACCATCGAAGTTGATGGTATCCTCATACCTAATCATCCTTCTCATATCCCACTTCCCTCATCCCACAATCTCTTCTGATTTACAAACTGCAGACAGTGTAAGCATATACCTCTTGCTTTCCCTCCCTCCCCTCACCACAGCCCTACCCTTGTGCCTTTCTCCTTTCAGACACCCAAGAGTTGACACCTGGCCAGGTAGTGGTGGAACAGCAAGAGGTAGAAGAGCAAGAAGACAGTGAAGAAGAAACACTGTCACTCAATCTCACACTCACAGCCACCAGCTCGATATCACACTTGTAACGAGAGTGCTTTTTTTTTGTAAAATATGGTTTTAAGGACTTATTGTTGAATTATGGACATTGATTCACCTGGAAGCTTGAAGAGATGCTGAACTTTGTGTATTTTTTTAAAAAGAGGTCACCAGAAGGCATCCTCAACTTGGCTTGTAAACAGGCCCATACTGGAAGGCACCTGTTTTAGGATAAAATACCAGCAGGGAGCTTGTGTTTTGACTTGGAGAAGGTATTTGCAGAGAGGTGACAGGTCGGGATTTGTGGAGGTCAGGAGGCTTGATTTCTGGAATGTTTTTGGTTTCACTTTGAATTGTTAAAAAAAAGACAGTTGTTTTTTGCCTGCCAAGGAAATCCAGCTCATCTCTTTTGCTCTCTTGGAAAGAAACCCTGCGTGTTCAGTGTGTCCAGTCTCCTTTTTTCTCCTGTATTTGAAGAAACCCTGCGTATCGAATGTGTGGGAACTGAATCCCCTGTTGCCACATTTTTGCTGTAAGGCCCATCTGAAGCCTCTGTAACTGCATTTCTTGAAAAGCCTACCCAAACTTCAACTGCACCTGGAAAGAACTGTTCTAGGAAGATCCCAATGAAAGCCGTCTATACGCATTTGGGACACCAAACCAAAACAAAGGACATCTTTCCACATCTCTTTTGTTCCAAGAATGAGGAAGTATTCAGCCTAAATGTTTTTTTTGTCTGTTTTTTTTTGTAACAGAGCTCTAAACAAAAATCCCTTTTATTTTTCCTGTTAACTGGTGTATGCGTGTGTGTGTGTGTGTATGTGTGAGGGGCTATGGTAAAAAAGGAGCTTTTATTTTTCAATCTGTGTGTTTATGATTTTTACTTCTTAACTGGTTAGGACTTGTTTTATAATAAGCTGGTAATTTTGTTGTTTATTAAAGAAACCTGCTTGGTGTATTTTATTCTGGGATAAAACTAGAGTCTATGATTGACCGTATCGGTAAGTGGTAAAAAATGTAAATACATGTTGTGATCTGTGGAGAAGTGGGACGAGAATAAACAGTGCACTCCTCCCACCTCGGTCATAGCACACCACACATAACTCTAATTCTGTCCTCATGCTTATCCCCAATTTCAATCGCTCCACCATTGGTGGCCATGCCTTCAGCTGCCTAGGCCCTATCCTCTGGAATTTTCTTCCTACACATCTACACCTCACTTTCCTTCTTTAAGACACTCCTTAAAACCAACCACTTTGACCACATTTTTGGTCACCTGCCCTATTATCTCCTTAGGTGGCTCAGTGTAATGTTTGGTTTTATAATGCCTCAGTGAAGCGCCTTGGAATGTTTCATTACATTAAAGGTGCTAAATATATACAAACTGTTATTGTTGATAGCTTAGAGGCAGCATTTGCACATGGTGAGATACCAAGCACAACTGGCTTGCACTGGGGCAGGGAACAAGGGGAGCCCAGATGTCAGCTTGGCAGAGGGTGAGGTCAGACATGAGTTATGCTGTAGAGGACTCAGATGAGGACTTCAACAGGATGGCCTATAGAAGGCGGCTGATGGGTACACAGAACGAAATACTTACTACATTGGCAGGTCTGCCAGAAAGACTGCGGTCAATGTCAAAGGGCATAGAGGAGTCCAGCACAAACTACACAAGCTTGGCACAGCGCTTTGCGCAGAGCTTGGAGTCCATCCTTTCCAGTGTGGACATGGTGGCTGACTCCATTAGCACACTTGTGGAACTTACCATGAAGCAGTGTCTGATAGTCGATGCCTTAGCTTCCATTGCAGCACAAGGAGAAGCCACCGAACATTTGGGTGCTGAACGGGTAGGCGGTGGCGTAGTGGTATTATCACTGGACTAGTAACCCAGAGACCCAGGGTATTGATTGGGGACATGGGTTCGAATCCCACCACAGCAGAAGGTGGAATTTGAATTTAATTAACAAATCTGGAATTAAAAGCTAGTCTAATGATAGCCATGAAACCATTGTCAATTGATGTAAATACCCATCTGGTTCACTAATGTCCTTTAGGGAAGGAAATCTGCTCTCCTTACCTGGTCTGGCCTACATGTGACTCCAGACCCACAGCAATGTGCTTAACTCTTACATGCCCTCTGAAATGGCCTAGCAAGCCACTCAGTTGTACCTAACCGCTACGAAGTCAATAAAAAGGAATGAAACCGGACGGATCACCTGGCATCGACCAAGGTACCGGAAACGACAAGGGAAAACCCAGCCCTGTCGACCCTGCAATGTCCTCCTTACAAACATCTGGGAGCTTGTGTCAAAGTTGGGAGAGCTGTCCCACAGACTAGTCAAGCAACAGCCTGACATAGTCATACTCACGGAATCATACCTTACAATGTCCCAGACACTGCAATCACTATCCCTGGGTATGTCCTGTCCCACCGGCAGAACAGACCAGGCAGAGGTGGTGGCACTGTGGTATACAGTAGGGAGGGAGTTGCCCTGGGAGTCCTCAACATCGCACCCGGACCCCAAGAAGTCTAATGGCATCAGGTCAAACATGGGCAAGGTAACCTCCTACTGATTACCACTTACCGCCCTCCCTCAGCTGATGTCTCAGTACTCCTCCCTGTTGAGCACCACTTGGAGGAAGCACTGAGGGTGGCAAGGGCACAAAATGTACTCTGGGTGGGGGACTTCAATGTCCATCACCAAGAGTGGCTTGGTAGCAACACTACTGTGTTACCGAGCTGGCCGAGTACTAAAGGACATAGCTGCTAGACTGGGTCTGCGGCAGGTGGTGGGGGAGCCAACACGAGGGAAAAACATACTTGACCTCGTCCTCACCAATCTGCCGGCCGCAGATGCTTCTGTCCATGGCAGTATTGGTAGGAGTGACCACCGCATAGTCCTTGTGGAGACGAAGTCCTGCCTTCACATTGAGGATACTGTCTATCGTGTTGTGTGGCACTATCACCGTGCTAAATGGGATAGATTTCGAACAGATCTAGCAATGCAAAACTGGCCATCCATGAGGCGCTGTGGGCCATCAGCAGCAGCAGAATTGTACTCAACCACAATCTGTAACCTCATGGCCCAGCATATCCCCCACTCTACCATCACCATCAAGCCAGGAGACCAACCCTGGTTCAATGAAGAGTGCAGGAGGGCATGCCAGGAGCAGCACCAGGCATACCTCAAAATGAGGTGTCAACCTGGTGAAGCTACAACCCAGGACTACTTGCATGCCAAACTGCGTAAGCAGCATGCGATAGACAGAGCTAAGCGATCCCATAACCAATGGATCAGATCTAAGCTCTGCAGTCCTGCCACATCCATCTGTGAATGTTGGTGGACAATTTCACAACTAACTGGAGGAAGTGGCTCCACAAATATCCCCATCCTCAATGATGGGGGAGCCCAGCACATCAGTGCGAAAGATAAGACTGAAGCATTTGCAACAATCTTCAGCCAGAGGTGCCGAGTTGATGATCCATCTCGGCCCCTCCTGAAGTCCCCAGCATCACAGATGCCAGACTTCAGCCAATTCGATTCACTCCGCTTGATATCAAGAAACGACTGAAGGCACTGGATACTGCAAAGGCTACGGGCTCTGACAATATTCCGGCAATAGTACTGAAGACCTGTGCTCCAGAACGTGCCGCGCCCCGAGCCAAGCTGTTCCAGTACAGCTACAACACTGGCATCTACCCGGCAATGTGGAAAATTGCCCAGGTACGTCCAGTACACAAAAAGCAGGACAAGTCGAACCCGGCCAATTACCGCCCCATCAGCCTACTCTCAATCATCAGTAAAGTGATGGAAGGTGTCATCTACAGTGCCATCAAGCGGCACTTGCTTAGCAATAACCTGCTCAGTGATGCTCAGTTTGGGTTCCGCCAGGGCCACTCAGCTCCTGACATCATTACAGCCTTGGTTCAAACATGGACAAAAGAGCTGAATTCAAGAGGTGAGGTGAGAGTGACTGCCCTTGACATCAAGGCAGCATTTGACCGAGTATGGCATCAAGGAGCCCTAGCAAAACTGAGGTCAATGGGAATCAAGGGGAAAACCCGCCGCAGGCTGGAGTCATACCGAGTGCAAAGAAAGATGGTTGTGGTTGTTAGAGGTCAATCATCTGAGCTCCAGGACATCACTGCAGGAGTTTCTCAGGGTAGTGTCCTAGGCCCAACCATCTTCAGCTGCTTCATCAATGACCTTCCTTCAATCATAAGGTCAGAAGTGGGGATGTTCGCTGATGATTGCACAATGTTCAGCACCATTCGTGACTCCTCAGATACTGAAGCAGTCTGTGTAGAAATGCAGCAAGACCTGGACAATATCCAGGCTTGGGCTGATAAGTGGCAAGTAACATTTGCACCACACAAGTGCCAGGCAATGACTATATCCAACAAGAGAGAATCTAACCATCTCCACTTGACATTCAACGGCATTACCATCGCTGAATCCCCCACTATCAACATCCTAGGGGCTACCATTGACCAGAAACTGAACTGGAGTAGCCATATAAATACCGTGGCTACAAGTGCAGGTCAGAGGCTAGGAATCCTGAGGCGAGTAACTCACCTCCTGACTCCTCAAAGCCTGTCCACCATCCACAAGGCACAGGTCAGGAGTGTGATGGAATACTCTCCACTTGCCTGGATGGGTGCAGCTCCAACAACACTCAAGAAGCTCGACACCATCCAGGACAAAGCAGCCCGCTTGATTGGCACCCCATCTACAAACATTCACTCCCTCCACCACCAACGCACAGTGGCAGCAGTGTGTCCCATCTACAAGATGCACTGCAGCAATGCACCAAGGCTCCTTAGACAGCACCTTCCAAACCCTCTACCAACTAGAAGGACAAGGGCAGCAAATACATGGGAACACCACCACCTGCAAGTTTCCCTCCAAGTCACACACCATCCTGACTTGGAACTATATCGCCGCCGTTCCTTCACTGTCGCTGAGTCAAAATCCTGGAACTCCCTTCCTAACAGCACTGTGGGTATACCTACCCCAAATGGACTGCAGCGGTTCAAGAAGGCAGCTCACCACCACCTTCTCAAGGGCAATTAGGGATGGGCAATAAATGCTGGCCTGGCCAGTGATGCCTACATTCCATGAATGAATTAAAAAAAAACTGGAAGCTCAGACTGCTGAAGTCATGCAGGGTCAGCCTGCTGCCCTAAGAAGCTCAGATTGCTCACACGCAAGCTCGGCTTACTACCATGCAAGTTCAGATTGTTGCCTCATGACTGTGGACACCATGTTTTGAGCTCCCCCTTGGTGAATCCTTGCTCACCGCTTTCCAATTATGAGGCAAAGAAATTTTGTATGCAATATGGGATGGTTTGATTTATAAATTGAGTTTGGAATGTTTATTTTGTGTTGTCTTTTATTTTAGCATTGTGGCCAAGCAGACGCCGTAATGGCCAATAAACAGAGGGAAGGCAAGATGTGGGACTCTTGGTGAATCGGGAAGTGGGTTGCATTTACTGGTATTGCAGCCAAATGAATCAATCACGGACAGTCTGGTCAGAAAGGGGTTGTGTTTGTTTCTTCTCCTTTCCTCTTCCTTGTCCTCCTCCTCCTCCTCAGCTGGCCACTGTAGAGTTGATGGCAAAGACTGCGTCCTTATAATGGCAAGGTGGTGTTGCATGCAGCAGACCACCACGAATTTTGATAAGTGTTCTGATGAGCACTCAGGCTCCTTCAGAGTGTTCCAGGTAGCAGAAGCGTTGTTTAAGCACCCCAAATGGTCCGCTATATCACATTTCACGAGGCAGCATGGCTTTCCGTGTATGTATGCTTCCCACTTGTGTGAGGGTTGCGCACTGGAGCCATGAGTCAAATTGTCAAAGGATATTCCTTGTCGCCCAGTAGCCAAGCTCTGGTTTGTCATGGTGGGTCAAATGCAGATGGCACAGCGAATTGCCACAGAAACAGCCAGACATCAATCAGCAACTAAACCTGAAAATTGTTTAAATATCACTACTAAAGGGTCTTTCCTACTTGTTACGACCAGGTAAGAAAGGGGTCTAGGGGTCCCTCTCAGCCTTCAACTAGTCTTACTGTAACAGGGTTTAATTTTTAACACACCATTTTTTGGGCTCCCCACTTGGTGCAGCCTTGTTCACCCCTTTCCAATTATAAGGCAAAGAAATGTGCACAGGCTTTCTTAGGTTTAAAGAAGTGAAATTTATTAAACTTAAACTAAAATCTCTGATTCGGTTAACGCCTACGGATACACACCGTGCCCCATGCTAACATGCATATATGATACACACATGCAAATAGAGACAGAAAAGAGAAGAAAAAATAGTGGAAAGGTTTGAGGCAATATCTGAAGGGTTTGTTACGGTTCTTTGAGCTCACTACAGAGTCCTTTTGTAGGTTGATCTTGCTTTTTGTTTGGGCCCCATATTCTTCTTAAACCTTGTTCACTGTAGGAGACTTTTCCCTCTTGGGGTTCATGTGTCTTCAGTGGTTTTCAATTCCGTGAGAAAGAGATGTGAGCAGGCAGAAGACAGGTCTTCTCAGCCCAAGAGCAAACAGCTTTCTGAGTTCAAATTCTCTGTGGCGAGTTCAAAAAATCCTGCAACAGCCAGTTAGTCATGTGACCAGCTGGCCTAATCAGTCCTGGCCCTCGTGGATTGTCTTGTCCTCGCAGACCTTGGAATGTCTCCTCTCCACACAATACCTGGTGATCAAAGGTCCATTCTGGGTTAAATTGGAGCAGGGAATAGCCCCTTTGTCCTTTCAAGTACCATCTGTCAATATGCAAAAAATATCTTTCCAGCCAGTCTGGCAGCCCTTGTAATAGGCCTTCTCTTTTTCCCAGCAGCAATTTGAAATTTAATGTCCATGTGGTGAAATTAATATGCCTCATTCTTGGCAGGTGGGTGCCTGCATGACACTACTGCTGAACACATGTTCAGCTGTGCGAGGTTAAGAGAGGGCATTAAATGGCGTGTTGAACTACAAAATGGCTGCGTTGCCATCAAATCAGCATTACACACTGACTGACATCACGATCTGCATACTCTGCATACTTCCATCAGAAGTTCCCTGTGCAGGCGCCAACACCCTCATCAAAATGGTATCCAGTGGCCATGCATGCCAAGGATGCTATTTTGGAGGTAAAATGGCACTCGTATCGCCGAAAAATCAGACACTAAGGAGTTGAATTTTGCGGCCAAAAAGTGTGTTCTTCAAAGGTATTACTTAGAGTTCCACGAAGCGATTTATGTAAAAAGTGCTATAATTACCATTCATCTAAATGCAGAAACAGGGATGGAAAATAATCATTCTGGATATTGCTCTCTTAATTATTAAAATGATTTTGAAATATCTCATTATACATGTCAAAGATCAGCTATTTAAGTTAATGGTCAGTTTTAATCCCCACTCCTCACTAGGCAGGAATGGTGTGTCGGAGGGCTTCAAATTGAGTGAATTGATTTACCAGCCCAAGGTCATTCTGTTCCCACCCAGCATCACTTTATCTTTCTCATACCCCAGCAGCATCCTGATCCTACCTCAATCCCATTCCCACTCACTAGCCTTGATGTCTTTCCCGGCGGCTTTGTGTAGGAGACAGATACAAAATATTAAATGAGGCCGAGCCGTTAAAATCAGATGGGCCTCGCTTCATTTATAACTGGTGTACTGCCTGTTTCCAGCCCCCCACATGCCTATCCCACCCCTGGTTATAACTGGCCTCCCTGTGTCAGCTTGTCTGCCATGCTGGCTGAAGTCCCTTTATTACAATGGAGTAACCTAGGAAACTGCCCACACCACCTGCATTAGAGTAATTAGTATTTACAGGGAAATATGAAGGATGGCATTGGCGATGAAAGGTCACAGTCCTGAAACATTAATTCTGTTTCTTTCTTCACAGATGCTGCCAGACCTGCTGAGTAGGTCAACATTTCACTTTATTACTGGGATTGGTGTCTGTCAAAATGAACTAATCAGATCAGTCAGAAGACACTACTGGAGGCTCTCAGCACCAATCACATTAGTTGCAGAGCTGTTACTTTCTGCTAACTTATACAAGGACGACAACAACGTGAATTGATATAGTTCCTTTAATTTAGAAAAACAAGCCGCCGTTATTTTATATCAAGATGGAGTTTGTGGTGGGACTGAGGATGGTGGCTTTGATCGTCTCAATGTTTAACTGGAGTAATTTCTGGCTTATAAAGAACTGGATGTCAGACAAGAAATAGGACAGCATAGCAGCAGTGGACAGGTCACAAGAGGTGTTGAAGAAGTAGCTGAGTGTCATCAACGTACAGATGCAAGTTGCCGAGGGACAGCACGTGGATGAAAAAAGGAGGTGGAAAATATTAGATGCCTGAGCGATTGGGCAGGTCAAAATGCGAGGGTGGGAAGAGAAGTCGTTGCTGGAGATGCTCTCAGATCGATGTGAGTGAAACCAGGCCAGGGATGTCCTATGGAGCTGAACAACACAGGAGAAGCATCGGGGGAGAATAGTGTAATCAACTGTGTCAAAGATTGAAAAGAGGTTGTTCAGGATGAGGATGGATAATGTACCATGGTCACAGTCACAAAGATGTTGTTTATGACTTTGGTTAGACACAATTCGGTGCTGTGGAAGGTGCAGAAACCTGATTGGAGCGGTTTTAACAAGGAGTTGTGACATAGATGAGTACAGATCTGGGAGGCAACAGCAAATTCAAGGACCTGAAAGAGGACAGGGAAATTTGAGATGGTGTGATAGCCGGTGAGCGCATGGCAGGGGGATGTTGAGAGTCATGGGTATGCATCTTCAGAAAGGGGAGGGGGTGATGGTTTGGAAAGGGAGGGAGACAATGCCTGAGCAACAGGCACCATTTACAATTTCAGCCAGCATGGCTGAAGTCCCTTTATTACAATGGAGTAACCTAGGAAACTGCCCACACCACCTGCATTGGAGTAATTAGTATTTACAGGGAAATATGAAGAATGGCATTGGCGATGAAAGGTCACAGTCCTGAAACATTAACTCTGTTTCTTTCTTCACAGATGCTGCCAGACCTGCTGAGTATTTCCAGCATTTTCTGTTTTTATAGCACATTCATCAGTTTTGCATAAAATCATCTCACTAATGACAAACTCACTTGTAAAAAGCTTGGTTCTCTACACCACACTTCCAAAGATGCTTGCAAGCAGCTGGGGTTGATGTATGGTAGGTCAGCACAGTTTTCTTCTGATAATGTAAATGAAAGACACTATTAAATTGATGTCTGAAAATATATATAATAAAACGTTAAAATGTACATTTGTTTTGGTCTAACTCTGTTAAAAGCTAACACCACACGTCTAGCTTCAACATATCCATTTTCCAGGGCACTTATAAAGTGATCATTCTTCATTTGTGGGCCCTGGGCCCCGCAGACTGCGAAAGTGGGGACACCACTGCACCCCTCCACCCAGCTTTTGGGCCCATTGGCAGGTCCCCTGCCAGGGTGACTAAATTCAATCAAGTCACTCACCTGTGATTTTCCACGGAGTGGCTGATTAATGGCTTGGAGAAAAGTTTGCCGTCCAATTCAGGAGGGTGGGCAGGCTCTCGAAGCTGGCGGGCTAAACAGAGGCCTTCCAGCTTGAAAGATGCAGCAGGCTGTAATGGAAAGTAAGTAAGAGAGAGGGCGCTTCAAGATGGAGGCTCTTAATGGCCGACAGGGCCATTTTTAGATTCGCCTGCCTCCAATCCCACCCCTGGCAGGGGTTGAAAATCCAGGCCTTGGTGTCAGTCCCTCTACTGCCAATGGAAACAGTGGGCAGGATTTTATCCTGCCCTTAGAAAAGAGAACTGAGGTGGGGGAGTGGTGGGGGGGGGGGGGGGGCGGGGGCAGGGGGCAGCAAACAAAATGGCAAGAGTTTCCATTCCTGCTGTTGCTTGGGCCCCCTGCCATTTTGTCCAGGGCAGGGAAGGCCAAGGACAGCCTTCACAACCCTTGTCAATTGAGGCCCTTGCCAATTGAGGCCCTTAAGTGGCCAAATGTCACTTAGCCTCTTCCCACCTCCACTCCTATTTTGTGGAGGACGGAGGGACCTGCTGCCTTGTGGAGACGCCACCAGGTGAGACCTGGCAGCCTCCGAGCGGGGTTGGGGAGGGTTCCATCCTTTGGGAGCAATCCATGGCCTCCAGAGGGGCCCCCCCCACCCCCAGCGGTGATGGCCACCATCCTTGCCGCCCCCACCCCCCCCCCCCCTCCTCCCAGGAAGACCCTCCTACCCCCCGCAATTCCAGGGCCAGTAAAACAGGCCCTGGTGACCCCGACCCCACTCACCTGTCCCGGGGTCTCCAACATCTTCAGTACCGCAGGCCTCCTTGAGTACCAGCAGTGGCCACCATTCACAGTGGTGCTGTTGGTACTACAGAGCTGCTGGCCCACCAATTGGCCGCAGCTCTGGAGGCAGGCGCTCCTCCCTTAAAGTGACAGCGTTCCCAATGGCGGACAGTTAATTGACTGACCACCGTTTGATTGCAACAGGGGCTCGATGAAGGGCCAAGGCAGGTTCTTCCCCCGCCTTCTGGCAATCTGCCGGAACCCCCATCGCTGGAATATAATCACGTCCTGGATGCAATTTTAAAGGGACTTGAATTTCAGTTTTTTTACATTTTCATTGTTGGCATCTCTGCAGCAATACTATTCTATAGATAACGGACAAGAATTGCAAGAAAGCAGTCCCAGGCATGTTTCCATTCCTCTTTGGCCTCAACTCAATACCTCCTCTTAACGGGATGTAAAGATTGGGAAGTAGGTGGGTGCAAATTTGTAG
The DNA here is from genome assembly GCF_036365525.1 of Heterodontus francisci. Taxonomy (NCBI): domain Eukaryota; kingdom Metazoa; phylum Chordata; class Chondrichthyes; order Heterodontiformes; family Heterodontidae; genus Heterodontus; species Heterodontus francisci. Next base: position 116,869,635 of record NC_090374.1, read on the forward strand.
TCTCCTGATATGTGGCACCACATTTTGAACAAATGCAATATTACGCAACACAGTCCCCATTATAAAGGATTCTACTACAACTGCTGTAAACAACTAAAAAACTGAATCAAAATGTTGGCCATAAGCTACAAAATTATGTATTAAAGAAATGTGAACTCTGGTTATCATAACACAAAAAAATGACTACAATATGAATCACTGCATTACCAGATTGTGGTTTACAAGCTAACTGCTGAAAAGCATGTAGAGTTCATTATGTATAGCAACTGTCAGTGCTGATTGGCACTAATATAACTGGATCACTTATCTACCGGAGTCGACATTTAAATTGACAGATGGGCCAGTCTGCATAATCAGAGAATTTATTAATGTTGCTGCGCAATAATATTCTGTATAACCAGAGAGCAAAAATCACAAGAAAAATCAATTCTTGCTGAAGGTCATGGATACAAATTAAAGGCACTGAATTAATTACTAGGAACTCTATTATTATCAGAAGTCAATATGTTAAATGAGCCACATTTAAAACTATCATGTGGCTGCAAATTAAATGCAAGTAGATTTGAATAAAGCACTGGAAATTTGTTGAATTTTAAATGTTATTTTTATTTTAGTTTTATTTTGTTTTACTAGCTCTGCATAAGGAAATTCCTGATGTTTCCAGATCTGAAAGATCACATTGTGGCTGCAAAAGGACTCCCAGCAAGTACTGAATTATGTAAGTTCAAACCTTTTGCTAGGTTGCTTTGCATATCTTTTTTGAAAATAAACTATTTCATACATCTGTTTCTTTTTGTTCTGAGTCTAAAATTGCTGTGTTAATAATGCTGCTTTAAAGACTATTTCAGTCACACAGGGTTTAAAGGATTTTTTAAAACTTACCCCATCATGTCCCCACTGCACTCAGATCACAGTGCTTTGGTTCTGGTGAATTTATCTAGATTCTGTGCCTTGTTCTGTGGATACCTAGATGCCTACTTTTCATACAAAGATCAAGATGAAAGAAATGTATCAAGTGCAAAATGCTTGATACTGGCATTGCAAAATTGCATCAAGTCTTGTTTTAAACATTTCTCAATTTTCTCTTTGCCTTTCCGGAAGACCCAGCTCATGCTGTGGAAGGGTTTCACATATTACCCTCCAATAGCTAACTAAAGATGCCATTCTTCCATGTGCAAGCAGGCAGTTTAGCAATGAGATTTGACTACCTGGGGCTTCATCACATCCAAATATGATCCTGTTACTTGATATCCACAGCCTGCTCTGCCTCTCCCTTGAATCTGATTACCACAGTAATCAGCTAATGTTACAGTCCCACATTCTACTTTCTTCACTGGAACTTCAACTTTAAACATGGCCATGCTTTGAAGTGCTGATTCTCTAGAGCAGATCATTATTTTCAACACTGCAGTGAACCATTTCAGGAGTCTGGTTTGTTGACAGATACAGAAATCTTAATACTAATCATAGATCCAAATCTGAGTCAGTCACATCACTTGGGCAGCAGAGTCTTAAAGTATCCTTTTTTTAAAAAAAATTGCTGATGAACTGAGGACATATTTAATGTGAAACAAGGGTCTTAAATCTAAAAACAAACTACGTTGGTATGAGGGCCAAGCTGGCTAGGGTAGATTGGGAAACTCATTAAAAGATATGATGGTAGACAAGCAATGGTTAAGATTTAAATAATTATTACATAATTTGCAACAAATATACATTCTGTTAAGGCACAAAAAACTCCAAAGAGAAAGTGACCCTACCATGGCCAACAAGATAGTATCAGATCAAAGGAGGAGGCTTATAAAAATAGTAAGCCTGAAGATTAGGAGGATTTTAGAATTCAGCAAAAGGAGGACCAAGAAAGTGATAAGGAAAGAGAAAAGAGAATCTGAGAGTAGACTAGCAAGACAAATAAAAACAGATTGTAAACGTTTCTAGAGGTATGCAAACAGGAAGAGATTCGTGAAAGTAAACGTGGGCCCATTAGAGGCAGAGACAGTGGAAATTCTAATGGGGAATAAAGACATTAAACAAGTACTTTGTATCTGACTTCACAGTAGAAGACACAAAAAACATTCTGGAAATAATGGGCAGCCAAGGGTCTAGCGAGAGTGAGGAACTTAAAGAAATCAGTATCAGTAAAGAAACAGTACTAGAGAAATTAATGGGACTAAGTGGTGACAAATCCCCTGGACTCGACAGCCTACATCCCAGGGTTTTAAAAAAGGTAGCGGCAGAGATAGTAGATGCATTGCTTTTGATCTTACAGAATTTCTTAGATTCTAGAACAGTTCCCAAGGATTGGAAGGGAGCAAACATAACCCCGTTATTTAAGAAAGGAGGAATAGAGTAATTGGGAACTATGGGCCAGTTAGCCTAACATCATTTGTAGGCAAAATGCTAGAATCTATTATTAGGGACATGGTAACAGGACACTTAGAAATACATAATATGATAAAACAGAGTCAATTCAGATTTATGAAAGGGAAATGGTGCTTGACAAATCCGCTAGAGTTTTTTGAGGATATAACTAGTAGGATAGATAAGGGGGAACTAGTGAATGTAATGTATTTGGATTTTCAAAAAGCATTTGATAAGGTGCCACACTAGAGGTTATTAGACAAAAATGGGAATAATGGGATTGAGGGTAATATATCAGCATAGATTGAGGATTGGTTAATGGATAGAAAGCAGAGAGTCAGAATAAATGAGACATTTTGCAGTTGGTAGGCTGTAACTAGCAGGATACCACAAGTACTTAGGCCTCAGTTATTTACAATCTATATTAATGACTTCGATGAGAGGATTGAGTATAATGTATCCACATTTGCTGACGAAACAAAGTTAAGTCGGAAAGTAAGAGATGAGGAAGACTCAAAGAAGTTGCAAGGGGATATAGACAGGTTGGATGAGTTGGTAAGAACATGGTAGATGAAATGCAAAGCGACAAACTGTGAAGTTATCCACTTTGGTAGAAAAAAATAAAAAAAGCAGAGGATTTTTTGAATGGTGAGAGACTAGGAAATATTTGCATTCAGAGGGAGCTGGTTGTCCTTGTACAGAAAGGTTGCATGCAGGTACAGCAAGCAATTAGGAAAGCAAAGGGTATATTAGCTTTTGTTACAATGAGATCGGATTATAAGACTAAAGAAGTCTTACTACAATTATACAGGACATTGGTGAGGCCACACTAGGAGTACTGTGTGAGGTTTTTGGTCTCCTTACCAAAGGATGGGCGTACTTTCCCTATGGAGACTGCAACAAAGGTTCACTAGACTGTTTCCTGAGATGAGGGGATTTTCCAATGAGAAGAGATCGAGTAGACTAGGTCTATATTCCCTGGAGTTTAGAAGAATGTGAGGTGATCTAATTGCAATGTATAAAATTCTTCAGGGGCTTGAGAGGTAAATGCTGAGAAAATGTTTTCCCTGGCTGGTGAATCTAAAACACAGGGTAACAGTATTGGAATGGGGGTCAGCCATTTAGGACTGAGATGAGGAGAAATTTCTTCATGCAAAGTGTTATGATCCTGGTGGTTTTTTTCCAGGAAGTATGCAGTGTGGCTTTAAGTCAGTAAAGGATCAGTACTGCTTTAAGAACAAGCAATCTTCGGGAGTTAGAGAAGGCGCATTCTGGTTGCCGTTGGATACAACCACACAGAGTGGGAACCAACCAGCTTAAAATGTGCATCCTGGATACAGCGACTCAGAGACTGAGGTTAAATATACAATGTTGTGATTAATTATTGAAACTAGCTAAAAAACTGGCTTTTGACAGATACAGACACACAGACTGTCTGCCAGCATATACTGAAGGAAATAAGAGAGCTCTCCCTCTGTCTGTTTAAACCCTATTTATTATATTCTCAGAATTCTGAAAAGTCAAGCCAGATTAATTTCTTAAAAGAAAATAATCAATTACTTTAACTACTGAACTGTAATTGCTGTGTTCATTGCTGGAAATGAAGAAGAGCATCACTTCAACTGCTGAACTAAACTACTGGCTGTCCTGCTGTTGAAGAACCATTTTTTCCCATCAGATGGCTGTGAGGACTTCAAGCAACTTTGGACTGTTCCACATTGGAAGATTCCACTTCGGCAGGAGCATAAATCTGAAAGGACTTTGTTGCTTTTTAAAAAAATATTGCTTATATCTTAATTGTGTTTAAGAGTTTAGTTTTTTCTAATAAACAGTTCATTTGTTGATCTAAAGACACCTGGTTTGGTTCTCCTCATTTAGGGGTTAATAGATGAATCAATTTGGTTGTGGATTTCTTTAATTTGGAAAGTTTAAAGTGATATGTTAGGCAATCTGTAGAGGGACAGGACTGAATTGACAGTGCATTTCTCCCACCGCAATCAGAATCATATATTTTGATTGGGGGCTTTGTGTTGAGCGGTTGGTCGTAACATATTAAATTGGGGGGCTCGCTCGTGATTGAATCATATTTAATTAGGTGGCTTGCATCTGGGTTCAGAATCAGACTAATTTGGAGCACTCGCATTTGGAACCATATTAATTACTCATCTCTGAGATAACATATTTAAATATCTCTCAAGTCTGGGATCATAGCAATTGGAAACTTGATTGTTGGGGGCTAAATCTAACACCAATTACAAATAAAATAAAAGAACCAGGTCTCTTGTATAATAGGGTACAGTCTATATCATTGTATTGGCATTAGTGGTTGCAGCAGAGTTTTTGGGAAAGCAGAATGTTTCCCTGAGTGACTTGATAACTTTAACTAAGAACAACTTAAAAGAATCGGCAGCAAAATTGGGGTTGGATTTGAAATTTGGTGCCAAAAACGCAGAGGTAATTGACATTATAGCCGAACATCTGGAATTAGTAGAAGATGATGATGCTGCTGCTGAAGGGCAATATGAGGAACAAGAAAGGGAATGAGAGACAAGAAAGTAGTAGGTCCGAGAGTGATGCAGTGGCATTGGCTAGGATTTAGTTAGAAACGAAAAAACTTGAAAGAGGAAAAGAAAAAGCAATAGCAATAAGAAAACTTGAATTGGATGAAATGGAGAAAGAGAGAACATTTCGGAGAGAAAGTGAAAGAGAAGAGAGGGAATTTAGGCTAAAAGAGATAGAACTAAGACAAAGGGGTCAGGAACAATCTGAATTTAGATCAGGACCCAGTGAGAAGTTGTTTAAATTTATACAGGCTCTTCCTACGTTCAAGGAAAGGGACATAGAGGCATTTTCATATCTTTTGAAAAAACAGCCAAACAGATGAAATGGTCGAAAGAAAGCTGGACACTGCTTATGCAGGGCAGGCTGGTAGGCTGAGCTCATGAAGCTTATGTCATGCTTCCTGAAGAGGCTTCTGCAGATTATGAGATGGCAAAAAAGGCTATTCTCGCTGCCTATGAGTTAGTCCCTGAAGCTTACCGTCAGAAGTTTAGGAACTTATGGAGATTGGCTGGGCAGACATATTTAGAATTTGAGAGGGTGAAGCAAATTACTTTTGACCGTTGGAAATGGGCATTAAAGATAGAAACCACATATGAGAACCTTCGAGAATTGATTCTCTTAAAAGAGTTTAAAAACTCCATTCCGTCAGTAGTGAGAACTCATATAACCTGAAAGTTCTAAAAGCTAAGCAAGCAGCAGAGATTGCTGATGATATTGAGCTTGTAACTAAGCCAACATATTTTGTCCGTCACTCCCATAAACTCAAGAAGGAAGAAAGTGGGAGACTGAAAGGAAAGCAAGTAGCCGGGGACAAGAAGGAACAGCTGAGAATGCCCCAGGATCACCTCCTCAGGTCAGAAAGGAAGATGCTGAGGGTAGAAGTGAGGTTCGCAAGCCAAAGTGTTATCATTGCAACAAAACAGGTCATCTTCGTTCAGAGTGCTGGAAATTGCGAGGTAAACCCATAGGACTTGTTGGGGTACATAAAGCTAGTGCAGAGGAAAAGACTCTGACTGAGAGTATAGCAGACCAGGCTATAGCTTTAATGACAGCTGTGAAACTAAATACTAAAACTAAAAGGAGTGCAGAGGTTAAGAAAAAAAACCTGACAGTTATAATGAATTTTTGTCAAAGGGGAGAGTAACTCCATATCCTGAAGCAGGAAAACCTATCATTACCCTCGGACACAGACGCAACCCAAACACTCTTGCTGGGAAAAGATACAAGGTTTCCACCAGGCAGCGCCTTGAACGCTAAAGTTTTAGTTGATGGAAGTGGCGGGGAATATATATCCGCACCTTTGTATAAAGTACGCCTAGAGAGTGACTTAATATCTGGGATGGTAACTGTAGGTGTTGTCCACAGTATGCCAGTAAAGGGAATTGATCTACTCCTAGGAAATGATTTGGCTGGATCAAAAGTATCAGTTTCTCCTATAATTACAGAGGATTCAAGTGAAGTTAAGGAAACTGAGTAATTACAGGAACAAGTTCCGGGAATAATTCCTGCATGTGTAGACACCCGAGCAATGGCTAAACAGGATCTATTGTCAGAGGTAAAAGGGGCACCACAAATAGATAGCCAAGTATCTGAAAGCTTATTTGGGGATTTAGATAATCCAAATTGGATGTTTAACAGATCATCTATCATTGCAGCACAGCAAGCTGATCCAGAGATATACCGAATAACACAGACGGTTCTGTCAGAAGCTGAAGCGAAAGGAGTTCCAGAAGGCTATTATATGGCAAACGGGGTTTTGAGGAGGAAATGGAGACCACCTCATAGAACTGCCAACAAAGACGGGTCAGTTTTTGAACAGATAGTGGTACTACCTAAATATCGACAAGGATTATTAAGGTTAGCACACAACATTCCTTTTGCAGGACATAGGGGAATTTGTAAGACCAAATCATGCATAAGCCAACGTTGGTCCTTTAGAGGATGAGAAGGGGAATTTAGTTATGGGATATGATGAAATGGCCGAGGCATTGAACAGGTATTTTGTATCGGTCTTCACAGTGGAGGACATTAATAACATGCCAGTAATTGACAAAGAGATGAAAGTAGGTGAGGACCTGGAAACAATCATTATTACGGAAGAGGTAGTGTTGGGCAAGCTAATGGAGCTAAGGATTGATAAGTCTCCTGGCCCTGATGGAATGCATCCCAGGGTACTAAAAGAGATGGCGGGAGAAATAGCAGGTGCACTGACGGTAATTTTCCAAAATTCGCTGGACTCTGGGGTAGTCCCAGCTGATTGGAAAACAGCAGATGTGACGCCACTGTTTAAAAAGGCAGGTAGACAAAAGATGGGGAATTATAGACCGGTTAGCTTAACCTCTGTAGTGGGGAAGATGCTTGAGTCTATTATCAAGGAAGAAATAGCAGGGCATCTCGATAGAAATTGTCCCGTTGGGCAGACGCAGCATGGGTTCATGAAGGGCAGGTCATGCTTGACAAATCTTTTGGAATTCTATGATGACATTACGAGCAAGGTGGACAATGGGGATCCAGTGGATGTGGTGTACCTAGATTTCCAAAAGGCCTTCGACAAGGTGCCGCACAAGAGGCTGCTGCATAAGATAAGGATGCATGGCGTTCGGGGTAAAGTATTAGCATGGATAGAGGATTGGTTGACTAACAGGAAGCAGAGAGTGGGGATAAATGAGTGCTATTCTGGGTGGCAATCAGTCACTAGTGGTGTGCCTCAGGGATCGGTGTTGGGACCGCAATTATTTACAATTTATATAGATGATTTGGAGTTGGGGACCACGTGTAGGGTGTCAAAATTTGCAGATGACACTAAGATGAGTGGCAGAGCAAAATGTGCAGATGACTGTGAAACTTTGCAGAGGAACATAGATACATTGAGTGAGTGGGCAAAGGTCTGGCAGATGGAATACAATGTTAATAAATGTGAAGTCATTCATTTCGGTAGGAGTAACAGTAAAAAGGATTATTACTTGAATGGTAAAAAGTTGCAGCATGCTGCTATGCAGAGGGACCTGGGTGTCCTTGTGCATGAATCGCAGAAGGTTGGTCTGCAGGTACAGCAAGTAATTAGGAAGGCAAATGGAATTTTGTCCTTCATTGCTAAAAGGATTGAGTTTAAAAGCAGAGAGGTTATGTTGCAGCTGTATAAGGTACTGGTGAGGCCGCACCTGGAGTGCTGTGTGCAGTTTTGGTCTCCTTACTTGAGAAAGGATATACTGGCACTGGAGAGGGTGCAGAGGAGGTTCACTAGGTTGATTCCGGAGTTGAGGGGGTTGGCTTATGAGGAGAGACTGAGTAGATTGGGATTATATTCATTGGAGTTCAGAAGAATGAGGGGGGATCTTATAGAAACATATAAAATTATGAAGGGAATAGATAAGATACAAGTAGAGAGGATGTTTCCACTGGCAGGTGAAGCTAGGACAAGAGGGCATAGCCTCAAGATTAGAGGGAGCAGATTTAGGACTGAATTAAGAAGATACTTCTTCACCCAGAGGGTTGTTAATCTATGGAATTCCTTGCCCAGTGAAGTAGTTGACGCTTCTTCAGTAAACGTCTTTAAAGCTAAGGTAGATATCTTTTTGAACAATAAAGGAATTAAGGGATACGGTGGGAGCGCGGGTAAGTGGATCTGAGTCCACGAAAAGATCAGCCATGATCTTATTGAATGGCTCGAGACGGCCTACTCCTGCTCCTAGTTCTTATTATGATCTTATTACTGGCCAGGTCTTACAAAGGATATGAGACAATTTTGTAGCACATGCCAGACCTGTCAAATGGTAGGAAAACCACAACCTACCATAAAACCAGGGGATGAAGTATTAGTGTTATTACCATTACAGGGAGAACCATTAAAAACACGGTTCGGTGGCCCATATAGAGTGATCAAAAGAGTGAGTAAGATAGATTTTTTGATTGACACCACCAGTCGCTGGAAGAACCACCGGTTGTATCACATTAATATGCTCAAACAATATTACCGCAGGGAGGATGATAAGCCAGTACAGGTATGTCAGGTAATCGGGACTGTTGAGAAGGAAAAGGATAGTGAGGATGAGGCAGAAAGAGGCCTTCGTAAATTCTCAGATTGAATCTCCAACTGTCCGATTAGCGAATACAGAATCACTAGGAAAATTAGAAAATATGCTTTTGTCCTTAGAGGCAGCACAGCATGAAGACCTAACCAGGGTTTTCACAGCATTTCAAAAAGTTTGTTGGGATAAGCCAGGATGTACAACCTTAGCCACACATGATGTGGGTATAGAGGGAACCATTCCTTTAAAACAACACCCTTGCCACTTAGATCCAGACAGACAGGCCCAGGTGGAAGACGAGGTACAATGCATGCTGAAGGGCAGCTTAGCTGAACCTAGTCAAGACAGCTGGAATTCGCAGGTGGGCTTGATACCTAAACCTGGTGGGTCGGCTCAAACTTGCATAGACTATAGAAAAGTCACTGCGGTAAAGAAGGCATATTCCTACCCAAATTCTCATTTAAAGGACTGTATGGACAGAGTGGGCAACACCATGTGTCTTAACGAGGCAGATGTGTTGGAGGGATACTGTCAAATTCCTATGATACCCCACTGTATGAAAAAAATCAGTTTCTGTTACACCAGACAGGGTTTTCCAGTGTCAAGTGATGCCACATAGGTTAAGGGGATTTCAAGAAACTTCTCAGAGAATAGTGAACCCAGTATTGGTCAGTGCACCTAGCTGTGCAGTTCACCTGGCTGAGGTGATGGACAATAGGGACACTTGGAATGAAAACACAAAACAACTGGAAGACTATGCTTGGAAATTTGAAATGGGTTAATTGAGACAACCTTTGAAAAATTTAAAGCCGAAAATGTTCTGTGGAACTTGTTGCTTTAATCTTCCCATTTTAAAAAGTGTATATCTGTAAATGCGGGGAAAAAAGGTGTTAGTGGTTTTTTGTCAATTTGTATTTTTTAACATCGTAATGAAACACATTTTGGAAATGGCGTTTCATTCTGCCAGGAGCGAAGGTGTTATGATCCTGGTGGGTTTTCTTTGGGAGGTATGCAGTGTGTCTTTAAGTCAGTAAAGGATCAGTACTGGTTTAAGAACAAGCAAACCTCAGGAATTAGAAAAGGTGCAATCTGGTTGCCATTAGATACAACCATACAGAGTGGGAACCAACCAGCTTAAAATATGCGTCCTGGTTGCCTTGGATACAGCGACTCAGAGACTGAGGTTAAATATACAATGTTGCGATTAATTTTTGAAACTAGCTCAAAAATTGGCTTTTGTCAGACACAGACACACAGACTGTCTGCCAGCATATACTGAAGGAAATAAGAGAGCTCTCCCTCTGTCTGTTTAAATCCTATTTATTATATTCTCAGAATTCTGAAAGTCAAGCCAGATTAATTTCTTAAAAGAAAACAAGCAATTACTTTACTGAACAGTAATTGCTGTGTTCATCACTGGAAATGAAGAAGAGCATCACTTCAACTGCTGAACTAGACTACTGGCTGTCCTGCTGTTGAAGAACCTTTTTTTCCCCATCGGACAGCTGTGAAGACTTCAAGCAATTTTGGACTGTTCCACATTGGAAGATTCAACTGCAGCAGGAGCATAATTCTGAAAGGCCTTTGTTACTTTTTTTTAAATGTTGTTTATATCTTAGTAGTGTTTAAGAGTTTAGTTTTTTCTAATAAACAATTAATTTGTTGATCTAAAGGCACCTGGTTTGGTTCGCCTCATTCAGGGGTGAATAGATGAATCAATTTGGCTGTGGATTTCTTTAATTTGGAAAGTTTAAAGTGATAATATGTTAGGCGATCTGTGGAGGGACGGGACTGAATTGACAGTGCGTTTCTCCCATCGCAATCAGAATCATATATTTTGATTGGAGGCTTTGTCTTGAGTGGTCAGTCATAACAAAGGGTTGTGACTCTTTGGAGTTCTGTACCCCAAAAAGCTGTGGATGCTCAGTCGCTGAGTATATTCAAGGCAGAGGTCAATAGATTTTTGGGTGCTAAGGGAATTAAGGGATATAGGGATAGTGTAGGCAGGTGGAGCTGAGGTAGAAGATCAACCGTTGTCTTGTTGAATGGCTATGGAGGCTCAAAGGGCAAATGGCCTACTCCTACTCCAATTTCTTATGTTTTTATGTTCTTATCTTGTTTCTGATGCATATCAAAGCTGTGAGATCATGATAAAAAGCGTTCTGCTTTTCTCATAGCATAGCTATAGCTATGGTTTGTCAGGAAGTACTGGTGATTAAACAGCTGCTTAACTGTCTGAAGTGCAAAAATGAGAATTTGTGCAGGTATACACTGAGTGTCAGTGTCAGTTTTCGTCTGGTGATATCACATTTGTCAGGCATGATACCGACAGGGGAAAACTGAGATACATCTATTAGTTTGGTGTACAGAAACAGGTAGACTTTAATAATTATTCCTTAAGGAGAAAAACATGACCATATATTTACAGATATAACATGAATTAATATGATGATGTCATTTGTAGTGTATGCTAGGAGACACATTTGCGGATTTTGCACAGGATAAGTTTGTTAGCGAGTGAGCTGGCTTTAAAGTTTTAGAATGTTTGTTCATCTTTTTCATGTAGTGTACACCAAAAATAATATCTGACCTCTTTCTGAATGCCATGGACACAAAACGTCTTTCCATCAAATTTCAATTTGCTGACATCAGACCTGGAAAAGAAAAAAAAGAGATGAGAAGAATGATAACACTGTCAAGTTAATCAAAAATGTGTTACTTCCTACACATGTAAAATGTGAAAATATAATGAGTTCATAGGAAATATTAGCAGATATATCACAACCCAAATAGGAACATCGGAACAGGAGTAGGTCCTTCACCTCCTCGAGCCTGTTCAGCCATTCAGTTAAATTACATTTGATCTGTATCTTAACTCTGTATACCTAACTTGGTTCCATAAGCCTTAATACATTGCTGAACAAAAATCTATCAATCTCAGTTCAGAAATTTACAATTAACCTAGCCTCAATAGCTTTTTGGGGGAAAGAGTTCCCAAGTTCCACAACTCTGTGTGAAATGTTTTCTGACATCACCCCTGAGCTTTAATTTTAAGGTTATGCCCACTTGTCATGGACTCTACCACCAGAAAAAATAGTTTCATTAAAAATACCTACTCTATAAAATGCTTTAATCATCTTAAACAGCTCAATTATATCACCCTTGAATATTCAATATTCATGGAATACAAGCCTTGGCTGTGCAACGTGCCATCATAATTTAACCCTTTTAGCCCTCACATCATTACTATTAGAAGGGTTAACTGACTTGTATAAAGGGGCGGCACAGTGGCGCAGTGGTTAGCACCGCAGCCTCACAGCTCCAGGGACCCGGGTTCAATTCTGGGTACTGCCTGTGTGGAGTTTGCAAGTTCTCCCTGTGTCTGCATGGGTTTTCTCCGGGTGCTCCGGTTTCCTCCCACAAGCCAAAAGACTTGCAGGTTGATAGGTAAATTGGCCATTATAAATTGTCACTAGTATAGGTAGGTGGTAGGGAAATATAGGGACAGGTGGGGATGTTTGGTAGGAATATGGGATTAGTGTAGGATTAGTATAAATGGGTGGTTGATGTTTGGCACAGACTCGGTGGGCTGAAGGGCCTGTTTCAGTGCTGTATCTCTAATCTAATCTAATCTAATCATTCTGTGACCTGTTTCCCTGGTTCCCCAGTGACAACCTTATGCTGTTCTATTTCAACAGCCAGGCAACCACCTCCCATCTACTTCCCAGCCTTTTTGGTCAGTAAGTCACCATGCTAATGACGGCTGGCTATTAAAATTGTCCGAGCCTGCCTGCTATCACTCCCGGATGGGCACACTGCTTGCTTTGGCACTCAGGAGGTAAAAAAGAGCCCCACATTTCAAAGTACTTCATTGGCTGTGAAATACTTTGGGATATCCCGAAGATGTAAAAGGGACTATATAAGTAAAAGTCTTTCATTCGTCTTTATTTCATATATTAATGGGATGTTTATGAAACCGCTCTATTTTGTCCAGGTCCTTCTGGATTAGTCAAATTGGCCTTGAGGGAGAGTTCATTGAATGTATTAGAGATTGTTTTTTGGTGCAATATGTTGTGAAACCAACCAGGGAGCAGGTTATTCTAGATGTGGTGTTGTGTAATGAGGTGGGATTAATTAATGATCTCATTGTTAAGGATCCACTAGGGAAAAGTGATCATAGCATGCTAGAATTTCAGTTTGAGGGTGAGAAGCTGGAGTCCCACACAAGTATTCTGGAGTTAAACAAAGGTAATTACTTAGGCACGAGGACAGATTTGGCCCTAGTGGACTGGGCAGGAAGACTACAAGGTAGGACAGTTGATGAGCAGTGGCAGATGTTTAAAGAGATAATCAAATTATCCCAACTAAAATATATTCCAGAGAGGAAGAAAGGGGGAAAAAACATCCATGGCTAAGCAAGGAAGTTAAGGATAACATAAAGACAAAAACTAAGGCATACCATATTGCAAAGGCCAGTGGCAGGCTGGAAGATTGGGAAACTTTTAAAGATCAACAAAGGGTTACTATAAAAGTAATAAAAAGAACAAGGGTAAATTATGAAAGAAAACTAGCACAAAATATAAAAACGGATAGCAAAAGCTTCTATAAGTATATAAAAGGGAAGAAAGTAGTTAAAGAGAACGTTGGTCCTTTGGAGGATGAGACTGGGGAGTTAATAGAAGGAAACACTGAAATGGCTGAGTCACGAAATCAGTATTTTGCTTCAGTTTTCAAGGTGGAGGACACTAGTACCATCCCAATAGTACCAGGTAATGCAGAGGTATAGAAAGGGAAGAACTTAGAACAATCATCCTCACTAGGGAAAAAGTACTGAGCAAACTATTGGGATTGAAGGCAGACAAGTCCCCAGGGCCTGATGGCCTACATCCTAGGGTCTTAAAGGAAGTGGCAGTGGAGATAGTGGATCCATTGGTTATGATATTCCAAAATTCTCTGGATACGGGAAAGGTTCCAGTGGATTGGAAAAAAGCTAATGTAACGCCCTTATTCAAAAAGGGAGGGAGGCAGAAAGTAGGAAACTATAGACCAGTTAGTTTAACATCTGTCGTTGGGAAATTGTTAGAATCCATTATTAAGGAAGTAATAACAGGACATTTAGAAAGTCAAAACGCAATCCATCAGAGTCAGCATGGTTTTATGAAGTTTGACTAATTTGCTAGAGTTCTTTGAAGCTGTAACAAGCAAAGTAGAGAATGGGGATCCTGTAGATGTCGTATATCTGGACTTCCAGAAGGCATTTGATAAGGTGCCGCACGAAAGGTTAATACACAAGGTAAGATCACATGGGGTTAGGGGCAATTTATTAGCTTGGATAGAGGATTGGCCAACCAACAGAAAACAGAGTCGGGATAAATGGATCTTTTTCTGGTTGGCAAGATGTAACTAGCAGGGTGCCACAAGATTCAGTCCTCAGGCCCCAACTATTTACAATCTATATAAATGACTTGGATGCAAGGATAAAAGGTACAATAGCAAAATTTGCAGATGACACTAAAACAGGTGTAAGTTGCAATAAAGAAATAAGAAATTTACAAATGGATATGGATAGATTAGATAAATGGGCCAAAATTTGGCAGATGAATTTTAATGTGGATAAGTGTGAGGTTATCCATTTTGGTCGGAAGAATAGAAAGGCAAATTATTATCTAAATGGAGAGAAACTTCAGAGTGCTTCAGTGCAGAGAGATCTGGGTGTCCTCGTGCATGAATCGCAGAAAACCAGTTTGCAGGAACAGCAGGTGATAAGGAAGGCAAATGGAATTTTGGCATTTGTTGCTAAAGGAATAGAGTATAAAAGTAGGGAAGTGTTGCTGCAACTGTACAAGGCATTAGTGAGACCGCATCTGGAGTATTGGGTACAGTTTTAGTCCCCTTACTTGAGGAGGGATGTAGTTGCATTGGAGGCAGTTCAGAGGAGGTTCACTAGATTGATTCCAGAGATGGAGGGGCTTGTCTTATGAAGAGAGATTGAGCAGTTTAGGTCTTTACTCTCTGGAGTTTAGAAGAATGAGTGGAGAGCTAATTGAGGTATATAAGATGATTGAGAGGATTGACAAAGTAGACATAGAGAGGATGTTTCCTCTTCTGGGGCAATCTAGAATGAGAGGTCATAGTTTTAGGATAAGGGGTAGCAGATTTAAAACAGAGATGAGGAAAAATTACTTCTGTCAAAGGGTCATGAATCTGTGGAATTCACTACCCAGAGTGCGGTGGATGCCGGGACATTGGGTAAATTTAAGGAGGAGATAGACAGATTGTTAATTAGAAATGGGTTGAAGGGTTATGGAGAATGGGCAGGAAAGTGGAGTTGAGGCTGAGATGAGATCAGCCATGATCGTATTGAATGGCGGAGTAGGCTCGAGGGGCTGAATTGCCTACTCCTGCTCCTAGTTCTTACATTCTTGTTTTCCTGCAACACAAGCCATGTGCACTTGATAGGGTTTGCCAAAAACTTGCTCTCAGGTTTATGCCAATGCCACTCTTGAACCAGCTGTGAGAAGCTGAATAAGGATAGCGCCGTGACTAATACCTTTTTATTTTACTTCCCTTCTGCACAGCAACAATGCTGACATCAGAAGATCCATGGAATGTGAGGATCAAACTTGTACTTCGGAACTCTGTGGTAATAGGCTAGAACATTCTGTAAAGGAATCAAACAACTTGATTGCTTTTTGAAAAAAATAGTAAAGGGTATGGGGACCACGCAGAAGAATGAGATTAGATTAGATGGCTCAAACAGAGAAAAACCACCAATGTGGCCATGATGGAAAGAATGCTACAGCATAGGCTATTCAATGATTCTGTAATTATAACTAGCCAGGTTATTTCAAAAGCAGACTAACTATAACCAAAGGAAAATATCTCATAACACATACCTCATTTCTCTATTATAAAATCTAATTTTCAGTTTCTTTACACGGGCTACCTACAATACTGATATGTACCTCTACAATAACAACTATATTTATCTCGCATCTTTAATGTAATAAAACGCCGCAAGGTGCTTCACAGGAGAATTATAAAACAAAGTATGACACCGAGTCACAAAAGGAGATATTAGGTCAGATGACCAAAAGCTTGGTCAAAGAGGTAGGTTTTAAGAAATGTCTTAGAGGAGGAAAGTGCGGTGGAGAGATGGAGGGAGGGTATTCCAGAACTTGGGGCCTTGGTAACTGAAGGCATGGCCATCACTGGTGGAGCGATTAAAATCAGGGATGCACAAGAGGCCAGAATTAGAGGAGCGCAGATATTTTGGAGGGTGGTGGGGCTGGAGAAGATTACAGAGATAGGGAAGGGTGAGACCTTGGAGGGATTTGAAAACATGGATGAGAATTTTAAAATCAAGCCATTGCTTGACCGGGAGCCAATGTAGGTCAGCGAGTATAGGGGTGATAGGTAAAAGGGACTTGGTGCGAGTTAAGACACAGGCAACAGAGTTTTGGATGACCTCAAGTTTACGAAGAGTAGAATGCAGGAGACCAGCCAGGAGTGGCTTGTCTAGAGGTAACAACGGCATGAATGAGGATGAGCTGAGAGCAGGGATTATTATTACCTTAATTATGCATGATGTGCAAACATCTAATGTTCTTCAACATTTGGTGAGAAATACATAATTTACCCTAATAATTGTTTCATTTTTACAAAGTTTTACAGAGATAGAAATAAGAAATTAGCAACCTTCTACTGAAATCTCATGTGATAATTTGAGGTGTGATTTCAGGGGGCCAGAACGAAAAAATGTGAGCCTCCTTTAAATAGAATATTTAGTAAAATTAGGTCCCGAGCAGAATATCATGAGGCTATGCCCACAGCACATGTCCAACTCATATTAATTGGGCTCATCGAGAGTCCTGGCACATGGTTTGCTTAATTAAATTTCTTAAAGGAAGATCACAATTAGAATTAAAAGGTTTTTTTTGCATTTAGAATTGCATTTTATTCCATTTATTATTTGATTTTGCTACTTGGTTTGCCATTTTTGATCTGTGGTTATTTTCTTCCAAATGAAGGGAAGGTCTTTCGTTATTCTTGTTTGTTGCTGCCATTTGAATCACACCATTCAAAGCAGTGAGGATAGTAGTTGCTTTGAGAGTTCCCATAATGTTGCATGGTTTAGATGAAGAAGATGGGTTCAAGACATGACAACAAATGCAGCAGCATAACAATACTTGAGGCATTTTGCACTCACCTGTTCTTACCTGGGATCCATTCCCTGGACTTGTCAGAAAAGACTTGTACACTGCCTCTGCTTCACAAAAGGCTGCTACAAAGCAGTACCATAACCTGCAAACAATACCTGGAACAGGGATGGCTCTCCCATAGAAATGAACTTATCACATCATAAAGCTTTCACACTCTGAGTTCTTTCCAAGTCACCCCAGGAAACATTTACAATATTGAATAGTTGATAGTGCACATATACATCAAGTATGTGGCAATGCTATGTCTGCAAGGGATCACACCACTATCATTTTCCCTGTGGAAAGAAGATATCATTTAGACAGGCATAGAGCTTTCACTGGATGGTGTAGTTCTCGAAGGTTCAAGGCATTGAAGATGGTGCCTATGTGGGCTCCTCATACCAATCACATGGCCTACATGAAGAGAAATGGTCTGCAGTTCAATTAATGTTCAGGTGGTATCTGCCCACAGAAACATCATCATGAATCATCATGGCCACTATTCAGGAAGCAACCATGGCATCATCATTGTGCTCACATTTTTTTAAGTAGTAACACTGGGGACAGTTCTTAGGTGACCAGAACTAGCCTCTACATCCATGCCTCCTGAACCTACCTAGAACCCCTCAACAAGAGAAGTGGCCCTTGGGCTAGAAACCTAAGCATTTGCTTGCTGCCCCTATCCTGCCATCACCTCCATCTGCAAAAAAAGTGTGCAGAATGAAACAGCCTCTTGGACATTTGGATAGTGTTTACCCAAGGATTGTGTCAATGTTTACAGGAGGATCGCTGCACAGAAATGTTTGAAAAGCCTTGATGTAAGCTACAAGAGTTGCTTAGGAAAATGCAAACAGCATAGAGAAGAAGAAAAAAGACCAGCTCCAGCTAATTCTCTGTCCATCCATTTCACCAATCTCACCCAAAGTAGGGTAAAAATGAGGGCTCTCATTGCAGCTGAGTTCTAAATGCACTGTGTACTTTGGTACCGAGCCCCTCACACCACCAGCTCCCAGATCAGTTCCTGGTGTGTGCTGAGTTGATTGATCTCAGCTGGGATTGTGTTCAGAATGCTTAGACTAGCCTCAGTAACCCTGGGATAAGGAGATGAAAATACAGCAAGAATTTCCACTTCCCATTGTGACTTCTGCTTGAAAGTGCGCACTTGCGAACATTCTGTCAGCACAAGACCAGGCTCCTCTGCAGTGCTCCTCAAGACAGTCTGCCAACATTACTGAGGGCCTGATTTTAACTCACTCAAAACCCACTCACTTACACAAAGTTAAAACTGGTCCCAGTCTAGGCTCAAATAGTTTTAGTTTTAGTTTTAGAGATACAGCACTGAAACAGGCCCTTCAGCCCACCGAGTCTGTGCCGACCATCAACCACCCATTTATACTAATGCTACACTAATCCCATATTCCTACCACATCCCCACCTGTCCCTATATTTCCCTACCACCTACCTACACTGGGGGCAATTGCTAATGGCCAATTTACCTATCAACCTGCAAGTCTTTGGCATGTGGGAGGAAACCGGAGCACCCGGAGGAAACCCACGCAAACACAGGGAGAACTTGCAAACTCCACACAGGCAGTACCCAGAATTGAACCCGGGTCACTGGAGCTGTGAGGCTGCAGTGCTAACCACTGCGCCACTGTGTCACTTGAGTGATGGCTACCAGTGTTTGTAGAACCCCCAATACATTGGAGAAAAACATTAAAAACATACTGAAGACTATTATTCATGTCAATCTGATTCCTTTCGTAGTTGAAAAAGATGAATATTCAAAACCTGGCAACATTTCAATTTTACCATTCATTAGAGTTTAAAAACAGTAGTATTGCCAACTATAATATTTCCACTTTTAACTGCAACAATGAGATGCAGCCCATATTTGAGTCAATGTAGGAGATTCATCCTTCAGCTAGTCCACATTGCACATTAACCTGCCCTGGGAGCATCTGGCATAATGTTGTAGAGGTAGTCTGAATGACCTGTGCCAACTAATGCTCAACAGGGCACAGATTTGGGAATGTCCCTTCAATCAATGAGCATTGTGCTTGATACAGACACTGGGAGTAAAATTCAGAAAAATGAATATTCTCCACAATGTTATCTTCCATCTTGATGAGGAAAGCAAATCACAGATCCAGTCTTGTAGTTTATGATGTCACCTGAACTTCTTGGTTATATAACAGATTATGGCTTCATGACCTGTTATCCTACAAATAGATCACTGATAAAATATCACTTATTGTATAAACCACAATTACACACCAATGGTGATTTTGATGCATTTCATCAGTACCAAAATACAACACAATCTCGTACCCAAGCATCAAATATTCAGATACATCCATGTTGTAATAAAATGGACATCATCGTAAGATAAACATGAGCACTGTTTACCATCTTAGGAGGTGAATCCGTTTATTCCCTTGGAACACAACAAAACCTGTGGCAGTGAATCCTATGAAAGCTGTAGCTCCTGAAGAATCCTTAAAGGTAAAAGACAAACATTTAGAATACTTTCAACAGACTAGAACCTAGAAATAAGCCTGTAAATACTTAACATTTTCTTAGGACATTTTAAAGGTAGGGTTAATCTTTTTATTTTAAATGGGTTAGATCTTTTATAATTGTTTTATTAGAATTTTCCCATTTACAGTCATGAAACAAAATGTAATTAGAAAGTATGTGACTTTCCACTTGTCCCTGTGGTCCAGTCCAGTCTCCATCTCTCATCATGTCACCGATAATGTAGGCAGTGAGATGCAGCACGTTTACCTATTAGATGGTCTGCAGCTAATTGGAAAGATGTCTGCACATCCCAGACAGAATTTAGTGAACCCCTCACAAGTCCTGGCGGCAGACCTGGAAGTGGGTGAAGACAACGCAGGTGCTGGAGCCATCTTGAAAGCATTGCCAGTCCTGCCTAAAACTGCTGCTTCACCCACTGACTTTGCTGCTGCTTTGCCTTTGATGAAGTTTTGCTGCTGACGCCCTGCTTGGAGTTCCTCTGCTGCTGAACTGCTGTACTGGTGACCAAGGACTCAGAAGTTCAGGAGCTCTCTGGAAGCCAAGAGGGGCCATGTCAGGTTCAAGACACAAGGTGGTCTCACAGTTCAGCGATGCCTCCCTGGAGCTTCTCCTCCAGGTCACAAGGGAAAGGCGGGAGGTCCTCTACTCCAGTGATGGCAGGAAGAAGTCCTCCTGCCTGACCAAGCAAGCCTGGATGGAGTGAGCTGAGGAGGTTAGCAGCTCTGGGGTCACCCAATGCAACTGGGTCCAGTGTGGCAAGAGGGTCAACGACCTCCTTCATTCTGTCAAGGTGACTGTTCCATAACTCTCTCCCTTTTAGGGATAGAAAGTGGTTACACAGGAGGCTGCGGGACATGGGGAGGGGGGCACTACAACTGTTCTGGCAGAGGAGGTCAGGCTTCACCTCATCCTGACAGATGCATGGCTGCATCTTGGCCACAGGTCACCTTCTTTCACAGCTCACCCCATTAACTCCCCTGAGAGCAGGCAGCAGCATGAGCTATATGCATTACCCCACCAGGGGTCGAGGAGCTGACACGAGCAGAATATCATGTTGATATCTCTGTGAAGTTTAACTATCTTATCTTTCCACTTGCAGGATAAGAAGGTCCACAATAGGAGTGAGGCAGCCCGAACTGGCGAAGGAATCCAAGATCTTCAGCCTCTCTCCGTAGCCGAGGAATTGGCAGAGACCCAGGATGGCTGTGCCATATCCAATGGAGAGACTGGGGTCTCCACGCAAGAGAGTGAGGATTGGTTTCCGTCAACATGCAGTTACTTCTGGAGACCAAGAATATGTATGGTTGGCATGACGAGGTCGACACAGCCTAACCCACACATCTGTGTTCTTTCATGTAGGTCGGCGTCCACAGGAGACTCAGCCAGAAGGGGGCCAGAGTTGAGGAGGAGGAGCACTCAGAGGATGCACCGTCCCATGACTCTCCTGCAACTTCCACCAGCACAGATACTTTCATCTCAGTGAGTTTGCGCCTGGCTGTAGAGTCAGGGTCACAAACTGGTGAGAGCACTGCACGCGTGCTTGAGCAGCTGGCTGAAGCTGAGACAGCCGAGGTCCCAGACAGTCGGAGGACTGTGCATGGCCAGGCCCATGCTGAGCCCCTGGCTGGTGATGAGCCTCTGGTGTCGACCGCTCAGGGTATGCAGGAGTTGCAGAGAGAGATAAGGCAAGATCTGGCAGAGATGCCAAAGGCCATGCGCAGACATGAGTGGATGATGGAGGAATCCATCCATGCTAGGAGTGCTGCCATGTCTCGGGCATGTGAATGCATGGCTTCATCTATCGAGAGGTTGGCAACCATCATGGAGAGCAAGATCCCACAAATGCACACCATCACCTTGGTCGTGTGCTCAATGCAGTAGTGGCAAGGCGAGAGGGCAAGGTGCATAGAGTCCCCAGCTCCTCGTTCTTCTCTGAAAAGCAGGGAGGTTCAAGTGAACCGTGAAAAGGAGGAGGAGAGGCTGACCTCCACAGCTGGCGGCTCCCCTTAGGATGCTCAGAGTGTTGACACCGGCTCCTCAGCCCCTCCGCCAATGAGCATAGCTCCAGCAGCCATGACACCTGAAGAGAGTCCTGCACCAGTGCAGGAAATCATCAAGCAGCCAGGGGCATTCCAGGCCTCAGGCAGCCAGAGGACGACCACCAAAATCATCACAGGTCAAGGACCAGCCTTATCAGTAGCCTGCCACCAGCCCGGCTGCTAGCACTGGGTTCACACCTCATAGGAGCACTCACAAACAGAAAAATAAAAACACCCAGAGACACTTGGGGGTTTGATATCTGAGATGTGATGCTTCATATAAAGGTCTTTTGTGCAAACCATTAACGCTTATCATGTATAAGTGATTATTCACTCAGATGGGAGTGTGGAATTCGAAATACAAACAAACCAGCCCTGATCTGATTGAATGGAGGCCGAATGGCCTCCTTCTGCTCCTAATTCGTATGTTCTATCATGCCTTGTGAGCTGCTGACTTCACCCTTCCCTTTAGTGCAATGCCACCGTATGCACAGCCCTCATTTTGAATATGATCTCCCATGGGCACTAGTGCATGTTTCACAGAATCATAGAAAGTTTAAGACACAGAAAGAGGCCACTTGGCCCATCGTGTCTGTGCCGGCTGAAAAACGATCCACCTATTCTAATCCCACCTTCCAGCACTTGGTCCGTAGATTACAGCACTTGAAGTGCATATTCAAACTCCTTTTGAATGAGTTGAGGGTCTCTGCCTCAACTACCCTTTCAGGCAGTGAGTTCCAGACCCCCACCACCCTCTGGGTGAAAATGTTTTTCCTCATCTCCCCTCTAGTTTTCCTGCCAATCACTTTAAATCTATGCCCCCTCGTCACTGACCTCTCTGCTCAGGTGAATAGGCCCTTCACCTCCACTCTATCCAGGCCCCTCAAAATGTTGTACATTTGAATCAAATCCCCCTCAGTCTTCTCTGTTCCAAGTAGACCAACCCCAGCCTATCTAATCTTTCCTCAGAGCTGTATTTTTCCAGTCCTGGCAACATCCTCATAAATCTCCTCTGTACCCTCTCTAGTGCAATTACATCTTTTCTGTAATGAGGTGAGCAGAACTGCACACAGTACTCAAGTTGTGGCCTAACCAATGAGTTATACAGTTCCAGCATATCCTCCCTGCTCTAATATTCTATCTTCTCTTCTTTGGCCTCCTTGTCTCGAGAGACAATGGGTAAGCGCCTGGAGGTGGTCAGTGGTTTGTGGAGCAGCGCCTGGAGTGGCTATAAAGGCCAATATTAGAGTGACAGACTCTTCCACAGGTGCTGCAGAAAAATTTGTTTGTCGGGGCTGTTACACAGTTGGCTCTCCCCTTGCGCTTCTGTCTTTTTTCCTGCCAACTGCTAAGTCTCTTCGACTCGCCACACTTTAGCCACGCCTTTATGGCCGCCCACCTTGGCTAATAAAGGGAAGGATTCCATATGCCTTCTCAACCACCTTATCGACCTGTCCTGCTACCTTTAGGGATCTGTGGACACTTACTCCAACGTCCCTCAATTCCTTTACACCTCTCAGTATTTTCCCATTAGTCATGTGTTCCTTTGCCTTGTTTGACCTCCCTAAATGCATCACCTGACACTTCTCCAAGTTGAATTCCATTTGCCTCTTTTCTGCCATCTGACCAGACCAGCAATATCTTCTTGCAGCCTACAACTATCCTCCTTGCTATCTACCACTTGTGTCATCTGCAAACTTCTTGATCATGCCCCCTACGTTTATGTCCAAATCATTAATATATAACACAAAAATCAGGGGACCCAATATTGAGTCCTACAGAATGCCACTGGAAACAGCTCTCCAATTGCTCAAACACCTGTCAACAACTACACTTTGTTTCCTACCACTATGCCAATTTTGTATCCGCCTTGCTGCATTTCCCTGGATCGCATGGGATTTTATTTTTTTAACCAGTCTGCCATGTGGGATGTTATCCAAAGCCTTGCTAAAATCCATGTAGACCACATCAACTGCACCACCCTCAACTATCTTCCTTGTTACTTCTTCAAAAAATTCGATCAAATTGGTCAGACAAGATCTTCTCTTAACAAATCCATGCTGACTATCCTTGATTAACCTGTGCCTTTCTAAGTGACAGTTTATCCTGTCTCTCAGAATAGATTCCAATAATTTGCCCACTACTGAGGTTAGACTGACTGGCCTGTAATTATTTTCACTCCCTTTTTAAACAGAGGTTAGTAGTTCTCAAATCCTCCGGCACCACACCTGTATCCAGTGAGGTCTGGAAAATGATGGTCAGACTCTCTACTATTTCATCTCTCGTTTCTTTTAACAGCCTAGGGTACATTTCATCTGGTCCTGGTGATTTATCAACTTTCAAGGATGCTAATCCTATTAATACTTCCTCTCACCCTGTGTTTATCACATCCAATATGTCACACTCCTCCTCCTTAATTACAATATCTGCATCGTCCCCCTCTTTTGTGAAGACAGATGCAAAGTTTCAGCTGGGCGCTAGGCACGGAACACAAATGGAAAGGAGGCAGCAGACTACATGCAGTGAGGTCAGTCCTTATTGGTTTCTCTGTGAGTGGGCATCAGGGTGGCTGGAAGCAGCTATTTATGAGATGATTTCTTGCCTCCTTGGCACGTCGCTCAATCTGACTGGGCTCCGGTGCAAAGACTTCAACATCCAGTGCTGCTTGCTCCTCTCCCTCCTCATCATTTCTGTTGATGAAGGAGGCTGGCTGGTCCATGGGAGTCTTGATGGCCACATGTGTGCAATTTATCACACCTTGCACCTGGGGAAATACAGCGATGGCCCAGAATCTAATGGCCCTCTCAGCATAACTGGAAAGGTCGGTCCGGTCGTGAATATAGTCGCCAGCTCTCTTGAACAGGGTAATGGTCACCTCCTTAATGCAGAGGTGGGCTACTGCCTGTGCGACCCCACACATGTCCTTGGTGGATCCAGGCGCGTAAAGGTTTAGTGCCACCGCGATCTCAGGGCCAATGCCATAGGATTACCCCCAAATCCCATAGGTTGCAACATCGTCCTCTAGCAGGGCCCATAAGTTGGTGATGGCCTCCCTGGAGAGGCATAGTCTTTTCTGGCAATGCTGCTCAGATATTTGGAGGCAGCTGATTCGAGTCCAGTACAATCTCTTAGCACAGGTGGGCCCTTTGTGGCATGTTCGACTGTGTTGCTCTTATTGTGGAGGCGCAGCTGCCTTTTGGCCCACCCCCTGTCAGAGGCACCGCATCACGCCACAGGGATCCAAAAAGACAAGGTAGATGAGACCCATGCCAAGTGCCCAGTGGGCCTACAGAGTACTGTTGATGCAGAGACGATCCTGCCCTGACAACTGAGCTTTTGTAAATTCTCCCGGTAGACACTTTGATGGCCCTCACTTCCCAGCCATGTTGATGGCCATCCCTCGCACCAAGCAGTATGAGCAACCACACATCAAGGTATATTCCCTCAAAAGGAAAAGGGAGGGAAACAAAGCCAGAGCTCCCTGGATGACAAAAGAGAAAGAAATTAAGATAAAGAAAAAGAAAAGAAAAGTGTGCTTATGACTGATGTCAGGTAGAAAATTCTACCGAGAACCAGGCTGAATATAGAAGGTCCCAGAGGGGAAGTGGAAAAGCAAGTAAGAGAAGCAAAGAGAGAGTATAAAAAGAGACTGGTAGCTAACACAAAGGGGAATCCAAAGTCTTCTATGGACATATAACTAGTAAAATGATGGTAAAAGGAAGAGTGGGACCGATTAGGGGTCAAAAAGGGGATTTATACATGGAGGCACGGGGCAAGGCTGAGGTATTAAATGAATACTTTGCATCTGTCTTTACCAAGGAAATAGATGCAACCCAACCAATGGTGAAAGAGGAGGTAATTCAGATACTAGAAGGGTTTAAAATTGAGAAGGAGGAGGTATTGGATAGGCTGTCTTGTACTTAAAGTCAATAAAACACCAGGACCAGATGAGTTGCATCCAAGGATACTGAGGGAAGAGAGAGTGGAAACCGCAGAGGCACCAGCCATAATTTTTCAGTCTTCCTTAGACTCAGGGGTGGGGTCAGAGGACTGGAGAATTACAAACATTACACCCTTGTTCAAAAAGGGATGTAAAGATAAGCCCAGCAATTACAGGCCAGTCAGTTTAACTTTGGTGGTGGGGAAACTTCTAGAATAATTCAGGACAAAACTAATAGTCACGTGGACAAATACGGGTTAATTAAAGAAAGCCAGCATGAATCGAAGGGAAAATCATGTTTAACTAACTTGCTGGAGTTTCTTGAAAAGGTAACAAAGAGAGTTGATGAGGGCAATGCAGCTGGTGTGGTGTACATGGACTTTCAAAAGGCATTTGATACAGTGCCAGACAACAGACCTGTGAGCAAAATTATAGCTCCTGGAATAAAAGGGGCAGTAGCAACATGGATACGGAATTAGCTGAATGACAGGAAAGAAAGTAGTGGTTAAGGATATTATTCGGGCTGGAAGAAGGTTTGTAGTGGAGTTCCCCAGGGGTCAGTGTTGGGACCCTTGCTTTTCCTGATATATATTAATGACCTAGACCTTGGTGTACAGGGCACAATTTCAAAGTTTGCAGATGATATGAAACTTGGCAGTATTGTGAACTGTGAGGAGGACAGTGTAGAACTTCAAAAGGACATAGACAAGTTGGTAGAATGGGCAGACAGGTGGCAGCTGAAGTTCAATGCAGAGAAATGTGAAGTGATTCATTTTGGTAGGAAGAACATGGAGAGACAATATAAAGTAAAGGGAACAGTTCTAAAGAGGGTGCAGGAAGAGAGGGACCTGGGTGTATTTGTGCCTAAGTCATTGAAGGTGGCAGGAAAGGTTGAAAGACTGGTAAATAAAAGTATACAGTATCCTGGGCTTTATTAATAGGAGCATAGAGTACAAAACCAAGGAAGTTATGCTGAACTTGTATAAGACACTAGTTCAACCTCAGCTGGAGTATTTTGTCCAGTTCTGGGTGCCACACTTTAGGAAAGATGTGAGAGCATTGGAGAGAATGCAGAAAAGATTCACAAGAATGGCTGGATAGATTGGAGAAGTTAGGATTGTTTTCCTCGGAGAAAAGAAAGCTGGGAGGAGATTTGATAGAGACAGGTGTCTGGACAGAGTAGACGAGGAGAAACTGTTCCCATTCATGAAAGGATCAAGAACGAGAGAGCACAGATTTAAAGTAACTGATAAAAGAAGCAAAAGTGACATGAGGAAAAGCTTTTTCACAGAGCGAGTGGTTAAGGTCTGGAATGCACTGCCTGAGAGTGTGGTGGAGGTAGGTTCAATTGAAGCATTCAAAAGGGAATTAGACTATTATCTGAAAAGGAAGAATGTGCTGGGAGAAAGCAGGGCAATGGCACTAAATGAATTGCTCATTCGGAGAGCCAGTGCAGACATGATGGGCTGAATGGTCTCCTTCTGCGCTGTAACAATTCTATGATTCTGTAATCTCACCCTACAGTTTGGTCACCCGATAAGGCCTCACAAAACCAAGGACCCCTCTTGCAGAGCCTCCGAGATCTTGACACCCTTGCACAGTCCCTAGACCTAGACCCTGAACTCACCTTACAGAGCACACAGCACTGCAGTCCAACAATGACCTCCACACCCCCATCTTCCCCTATGCAGTACTGATCATGGATGCCTATCCATCGCAGCACTGAAGCCTCGCCTCAGTGTTGCCAGCTTTTAACTGTCGTGAACCCAAAGGCACGAGACCCACCCACCATCCACTAAATCACAAGCCCACCATCAAACTGTGATGAATTAGATGCAAATGCATTACAATTAACTGCTCAGCAATTTAAAATACATTCTCGTTGCGTAGGGGCAGCAGTGCTACCTTGGTGCTTTCCCACCGCTGACTAAATCCAAAACAGACGTCACAACGTCAGATTTCTGGATGGACGCTTTTGACGCAATTCTGCATCCCCACGCCACAATTCCCGCTTCAAACAGCTGCACAAAATTATACCCCCAATGTGAAATGAATCCAAATTTTTCAGAACGTCATATAGAAAGAATTATCAGCAAGACATTATGACTTGGGTTGACATGGCTTGCCCTACCTTCTAATGAGGGAAAATCATTAAAAAGTAGAATGAATAAGGAGACCATATTCGCCTTGGAAAATAAAGGTCTAAATAGGGTAGAGGAGTGAAGGGATCAAGAGGTATACATCCACAAATTATTAAAAGTAGCAATGCAAGTTAACAAGGCCATAAAAATGCAAACAAAGCCATGTAGTTCAGTTTTAGAGGAATAGAATTGAAAAGCAGGGGAGTTATGTTAAACTTGCATAGAATCTTGGTTATACCACATTTAAGAGTACCTTGCACAGTTCAGGTTTCCATATCACATGAAGGATAAAGAGGCACTGGAGAAGGTGCAAAAATAATTTACAAGGATGATACCAGAACTGAGAGGTTATAACTATCAGGAAACACTGAACAGGCTGGGGCTCTTTTCTCTCGAAAAAAGAAGGCTGAGCGATGACCTAATCGAGGTCTTTCAAATTATGAAGGGGTTCAATAGGGTAGACATAAAGAAAATGTTTTTCCTTGTGGATGAGGCCATAAATGTAAGATAGTGTCACCAAAGACTGGAAGAAACTTCTTTACCCAGAGTGGTTAGAATGTGAAAATTGCTGCCATAGTGTAATAGAGATGGGTAGCATAGATACCTTTAAGGGGAAGCTGGATAAGTACTGACGGAGAAAGGAATGGAACAATATGGAGATAGATTAGATGAAGTAGGATGGCAAGAGGCTCTCTGGTGCATAAACACTGGCACAGACAGATCAGTTGGGCTGAATGACTTATTTCTGTGCTGCACATTCAAAGTAGTTCTAAGGAAAGCAGATGCTCATCTTTAATTTTAACTATAAGAATAACTACAATTGGAATATAGCTCTATTTTTTCCTCCCTCTGATGTTCATCTTTCTCCTCCCATCCATTCTAGCCTCTGATTTGTACGTACCTCGCCCTCTGATCCCCTTTCCTTCCCACTCGTTCAATGTCTTTAATTTCTCACTCTTGATTCATCTGCCTATGACCCCCTGTGACATTTCTATCACATCCTATTGAAACTGTCTTAAACTTTTCTTTATTGAAGAGTAAAGGTAAATATCTCTGCAGATGCAACAGAATTACAAAATCAATAAACTAACTTCCTAAAATAATTTTCATCTCCTGCTCCTCTGCTGAAGGCATTTATTTTTACTGGGATATAGCTCCACAGGTGTATTCAGGTATCTTAAGCAAAAGACTATTTTCCATGCATGAACTTAGACAATGAATGGGGAATTTTTAACTCTGTTTTGGAATTAAAACAACACAAAGCGGCACAGTGGTTAGCACTGCAGCCTCACAGCTCCAGCGACCCGGGTTCAATCTGGGTACTGCCTGTGCGGAGTTTGCAAGTTCTCCCTGTGAACCACGTGGGTTTTCGCCGGGTGCTCCGGTTTCCTCCCACAGCCAAAGACTTGCAGGTTGATAGGTAAATTGAACATTATAAATTGCCCCTAGTATAGGTTGGTGGTAGGGGGATGTGGTAGGAATATGGGATTAGTGTAGGATTAGTATAAATGGGTGGTTGATGGTCAGCATAGACTCGGTGGGCTGAAGGGCCTGTTTCAGTGCTGTATCTATAAATAAATAAAGTTTGAGCCACTGCTGCCCCAGGCAACCCTCCCCTTCTTCCGCTCACACCCACCCAACCCCCATCTTAACTGCATTGCAAGCCACACCACATTTGCCAGCCAGAACATGGCAAACTGCCTCTGAACACACATTTTGGGAGGGCAGCTCATGTGAGGCCCGGCCAGTAAAATGGACCAGACTCTTGAAGCAACTCTAGCACAGCTGGCCTGCATGTTATTTCAGCTTTCTTCCTGGGTGGTAAAATTTTTCCGATGTGTGTCAGCAGGACATTTGGAAGACAGCTTCCAACATCCATACGATTTCCAGTCGTTGTCACTGGTTATTTTTTCCCCTCTCCCTAGTGCAGGGATTAAATATGCCTTTACTCTAGCTGCCCCAGTGGCTCATTTGTAATTTAAATGGTTTCTTGTAGCTAAGTCATTGCATTAATTCTGGATTATATCTTCAAAATATGAAATGGCATTGACTCCATTTCCACGATTTTACTCAATCATTTAACTGGACTATAACCGTTTGCAACCTCTTTGCATCCTCCTCCCACTTACTTTCCCACCTAGCTTTGTATCGCCAGTGAACTTGAATATATTAAATTCAAGCCCCTCATCTAGGTCATTAATAAAAATTGTAAACAGCTGAGGCCCAAGGACTGATCCTTGCCGTACTGCACTAATTATAACCTGCCAACCCAAAAATGACCCATTTATTTCTCTCTTTGTTCTGTCTGTTAAACAATCCTCAATTCATGTTAATATATTACACGCAATCTCATGCGCCCTATTCTAGTATAAAACTTCTTGTGTGGCCTTTTATCAAATTCCTTCTAAAAATCCAAATATACCAAATCCACTGGTTTCTCCTTGTCTATCCTGTTAGTTAAACCCTCAAAAACTCCAATAAATTTGTCAAACATAATTTCCCTTTCATAATACCATGTTGACTCTGTCTAATCATATTATGATTTCCTAAGTGTCCTATTACACATGCCTAATAACAGATTCTAGCGTTTTCTCTACTACACTTCTTCTCCTTCGGCCTCCTTGTCTCGAGAGACAATGGGCAAGCGCCTGGAGGTAGTCAGTGGTTTGACTACTGATGTCAGGCGAACTGGCCTATAGGTCCCTGCTTTCTCGCTCCCTATTTTTCCCAACAGCAGGGTTGCATTTGCTACCTTCCAAACCACAGTGACCATTTTGAAATCTAGGGAATTCTGGAAGATCAAAATCAACACATCCACTATTTCTGCAGCCATCTCTTTTAGAACCCTGGAACATAGGCCATCCAGTCCAATGAATTTGTTGGTTTTTAGTCTTATTAATTTCTCTAGTACATATTCTTTACCAATAGTAATTACGTCAAGTTCATCGTGGTCAATGTCTTAGTTTCCACTGCAGCACTGACAAAAGCCACCCAACGTCTCAGTGCTGCAGTGGATGCTGAGACTGAAGTTATGAGATCCAGGTTTGGTGCGACTCAGGCTCAGTTTGCTATCAACATAGCTGCGGATACCATTGCTCAAAAGGGGCATGCAGGCTCTCACAGCAGTCAAGCAATCTGTCCTCCAAGAGATTACTAAAATTGCTGAGGCACCGCCCAAGGGAGTGGTAATGGCTCCGTGATGCACGAACCTGCTGCCCTTTCTCAGGGTGACAGCATTCATGCTCCCAACACTGGCACTCCTCCAGTGCCCTTACCGTTGCTTCTCAGCCAACCAGCCTAGCCTGCTGCCACCCATGCAAAGGTGGTATAGTCCGAAGCCAGGCCCTCAAAGCTCAGAGCTGCTCAAGGTTATCCTGCAGCTCTATCTGCAGTCTCCCCAATGAAAGTCAGCAGCCTTCCAACAGCCATGCTACAGCACTGGGGTAGCACTGCATAAGAGCATTAGGACAGGCATAGGCACCCGTAAGACAGGCATCATCACTTCCAATGTGCCAGCTCAGCCATCAGCCCACAGAAGAAGAGCATATCTGAGGATCGGGATCTCAAACCTGAGACTAAGATCATGGTTTACCAGGCAACAGTGATCCTTGTACTTCTATACGTTTCGGAGACTTGGACAATTTACAGCAGGCAACCCAAAGCACTGGAGCAGTACCACCAGAGATGCCGCTGCAAGATCCTCCAAATCCAGTGGCAGGAAAGGCAGTCCAACAGCAGCGTCCTCTCCCAAGCCAACCTGCCCGGCATCGGAGTGCTAATCATGTAAATTCAGCTCTGCTGGGTGGGACATGTCGTTCGCATGTCTGACACCAGACTCCTGAAGCAGCTGTTCTACCCAGAAGTTGGTCACCACAGGAGACTCCCAGGAGGAGAGCAGAAACACTTTAGAGATGTTCTCAAAGCATCCCTGCAAAGATCAAACACCTATATTGGCTCGTGAGAGTCCCTGGTTCGTGACAATCCTAAATGGAGAAAGCTCATTTGGGAAGGCATCGTACACCTAGAGGGACTTGTCAAAAATATATGGAAGCCAAGTTGAGGCATCAGAGGGTGTGCACAAACCTCCAAAATACTCATCGACCTGACCTTTCCCGCATCACCTGCCCGTCATGTGGCAGTCTGCAGATCATGCATTGGACTTATCAGCCATCTCAGAACCCATCAAACCAGGGTGGAAACAAGTCATCCTCAAACCCAAGGGACTGCCTATGAAAGAGACTAAAGTGAATAGTTAAATTTGTGCATTATTGGAAGTTATCAAAAGATTTTTTGTTGTTGGATTTTATTTCAGGATTTTGCTTAGGACGGCACTGTAATTGTACATGGCAGATGGACTGAAAGGTGGGAATTATGAAGCAACTGTGATAGAGGGATGGCATCTCAAGGAAACCAGAATCTGAGTATTCACTCACGGATAGTCCATCCGGAGCAAAGGGGTCCTGAAAGCCTCCTTCTTTCCTCCTCCTCCTCCTTCTTATCCTCCCAAGGTGGCCTCCAAACACCTGGTAGCAAGGGCTGCACCTCACGATAGCAAGGCTATGGAGGACACAGGAGACCATCATGAACTTGGAGACATGCTCCAGTGCGTACAGAGGGCTCTCAATGAGTAGTCCAGGTAGTACAACCATTGCTTCATCACGCTGATCATTTGCTCCACAACGTTGCTGTAAGGCCCTCCTTATAGACGTGCTGTCCTCGCATGGTTGGGTGGCGGAGGGAGTCATTAGCCAGGTATAGGGCAAGTAGCGTGTCATTATGTTAAGAGAAGATGCCAAACTGGAATGTATCTTTATGCCAAGAAAGAGATCACACCTGTTGATGAACCAAGTACAATATCAGCTAGAAGAGATGACCAGAATGGGAGTCATTTCTCCAGTCACGAAGCTCGGTTATGGTTCCAGTTCTGAAACCAAATGCTACTCTTCGTATCTGTGTGGCCTTAATGCAGCTTAACAAAGCTGTAGTGAGGGAAATCCATCCTATGTCTTCGGTGAACTAAAGCCTGGCAAAGCAATCCAAAAGCATAACGTTCACTAAACTCAATGTGAATAGTGGCATTTGGCAGGTTCTGTTGGACAAAAAGTCAAGATTACTCAACACTTATCACACTGTTTGGAAGATTTTGCTTCAATCGTTTACCATTCGGTATTACATCTACATCTGAAATCTTCCAAAGGACCATGTCCAACATTCTACAAGGCCTCAAAAGAGGTGCTGTCACACGGTCGACATCCTGGTCCATGGGGAAATCCATCAAAGAACATGACCAGAGAGTAAAAGTGGTTTTAAGTCGTCTTCAAGAAGAAGGGCTGCCACTTAATGATAATTGTGAATTCTCGAAAACATCTATTCGTCTTTTGGGACATACTGTAAGTAACAAGGGCATAATGGCAGACCTGCCAAAGACGACAGCCATTAGTGAATTCCCAATCCCAACTTCAGTCCAACATCTCCAAAGATTCCTTGGAATGGTGAATCAGTTGGCAAAATCTTTACCCAATTTGGCACAAGTAACAATCATTTAGACAACTCTTGAAAAAAGATCAAGTGTGGGGTTGGAACACACATGAAAACGAGACATTTCAAAGAATTAAGGAGATTCTAGTCTCAACAGAGATATTAGCACATTACAATCTTTCATTACCAACTATTATTACAGCAGATACCTCATCGACAGGGTTAGCGGCAGTCCTCTTTTAACATCAGCCAACGAATGTCGAAGACCGATCTATTATGCATCCAGAACTTGGTCCGAGACAGAGACAAGGTATGCTGTCATTGAAAAAGAAGCACCTGCAGTCACGTGAGCTTGTGAGAAGTTTTCTGATTATATTATTGGCCTGAAAGTGGTTGAGGCAGACCAAAAACACTGGATGAGAAGGAAACTGCAAGGATGCCTTTGAGAATTCAGAGATTCCGATTGAGGTTGATGAAATGTACCTACGAGATGGTACATGTTCAGGGAAAATTGCAAACTTCCTCAGATGCATTATCAAGAGCAACTGTTGACCATCCTACACAACAGGATGTGAACTTCGTTGAAGAGGTAGAGTCGTATTCACAGTACACAGCATTGCAATGGCTGTCAAGTACACAGAAATTTCAGGAAATTTGTCACGCTCAAAAGCGTGATGAGGAATGCACTCAGATTCACCAGTATTGCACACAAGGTTGGCCACAAGAACCTAGTGGGAAGGTAATAAAAATTTTCTTCGAATTCAGGAAGCACTTCACAATCGTAGACAATTTGCTGGTGTATAATGACAGACTGGTTATTCCGATTTCTCTTTGAACAGAGATCTTGACAAGAATCCATCAAGTCCACATCGGAATCACAAAATGCAGAGCATGAGCTCAATCATCTGTTTGGTGGCCAAGAATATCCAAAGACATAGAAAACATGATCTTGAATTGCCAGGTATGCGCGGGGTACAACCAGACCTGAGGGAACCTCTGATAACTACACAATTTCCAACCAGACCATGGGAACGTCTAGGAATGGATTTATTTATGTACAAAGGAAAATCTTACATCATCGTGATCAATTATTTTTCAAGATGGATTGAAGTGAAAAGATTGTACTCAACAACAACGGGATCTGTTATTAAAGCTTCACAGGAGATCTTTCCAACGCATGGTATTCTTGACGAGGTTGTGTCAGACAATGGACCACAATTTGAAAATGAATACTTTACACAATTTGTGAGGACGTGGAGATTTGAACATCTCAAGTTTCCCTTGTTAACCTTAAAGGAATGGTGAAATGGAGAGGAGTATGAACTATTAAATTGTCATTGAAGAACAACTAAGATCTTCCAACTGCACCACTGAACATCAAGCTACTGTCCACAGAACTGTCACTGATCTCATCTCCTCTGGAGATCTTCCCTCTACAGCATCCAACCTCATAGTCCCGCAACCCCGGACAGCCCGCTTCTACCTCCTTCCCAAAATCCACAAACAGGACTGTCCCGGCAGACCCATTGTTTCAGCCTGTTCCTGCCCCACTGAACTTACTTCTTCCTATCTTGACTCTATCTTTTCTCCCCTGGTCCAGTCTCTTCCCACCTACATCCGTGACTCTTCTGACGCCCTACGTCATTTTGACAATTTCCAGTTTCCTGGCCGTAACCACCTCCTCTTCACTATGGATGTCCAATCTCTCTACACCGCCATCCCCCGCCAGGACGGTTTGAGGGCTCTCCGCTTCTTCCTTGAACAGAGGCCCAACCAGTCCCCATCCACCACCACCCTCCTCCGCCTGGCTGAACTTGTTCTCACATTGAACAACTTCTCCTTCAACTCCACTCACCTCCTTCAAGTAAAAGCTTTTGCTATGGGTAACCGCATGGGTCCTAGTTATGCCTGTCTTTTTGTGGGATATGTCAAACATTCCTTGTTCCAGTCCTACTCAGGCCCCCTGCCCCAACTCTTTTTCCGGTACATTGATGACTGTATTGGTGCCGTTTCCTGCTCCCACCTGGAACTAGAATACTTAATTAACTTTGCTTCTAATTTCCACCCTTCTCTCACCTTCACATGGTCCACCTCCGACACTTCCCTTCCCTTCGTCGACTTCTCTGTTTCCATCTCTGGGGATAGGCAGTCTACGAATATTCATTATAAGCCCACCGACTCCCACAGCTACCTTGACTACACTTCTTCACACCCTGCCTCCTGTAAGGTTTCTCCGTCTCCGACGCATCTGCTCTGATGACACAACCTTCCATGACAGTGCTTCCAATATGTCTTCCTTTTTCCTCAACCAAGGTTTCCCCCCCCCCCCCATTGTGGTTGACAGGGCCCTCAACCGTGTCCGGCCCATTTTCCACACCTCGACCCTCACCCCTTCCCCTCCCTCCCAGAACCACGACAGGGTTCCCCTTGTCTTCACTTTCCACCCCACCAGCCTTCAGATCCAAAGGATCATCCTCCGCCACTTCTGCCCCATCCAGCGTGATACCACTACCAAACGCATCTTCCCCTCCCTTCCCCTGTCAGCATTCCGAAGGGATCGTTCCCTCTGCGACACCCTCATCCACTCCTCCATTTCCCCCACCACCTCATTCCGTTCCCACGGCACCTTCCCCTGTAATACCTGTCCATTTACCTCCTCTCTCCTCACTATCCCAGGCCCCAAGCACTCCTTTCAGGCGAAGCAGCGATTTACTTGTACTTCTTTCAATTTAGTATACTGTATTCGCTGCTCACAATGTGGTCTCCTTTACATTGGGGAGACCAAACACAGACTGGATGACCGCTTTGTGGAACACCTGCGCTCAGTCCATAAGCATGACCCCGAGCTTCTGGTTGCTGGCCATTTCAGCACCCCCCCCTGTTCTCATGCTCACATCTCTGTCCTGGGATTGTTGCAGTGTTCCAATGAACATCAACGCAAGCTCGAGGAACAGCATCTCATTTACCGATTAGGCACACTACAGCCTGCCATTGAGTTCAATAATTTCAGAGCATGACGGGTCCCCCTTTTTATGCTTAGTTATTTTTTCTTTTTTTCGTTTTCCTTTTTTATTTGGTTATTTTATTTTAGGTTTTTCAGTTTGTTTAGTTTGTTTCCACTGTGCTACCCACTGTTTTGGTTTTTTTAATGTGATTTTTTATGTTTGTGCTTGGAGTGCTCTGTGCTTTACAGTCATTCACACCCTATCTGTACCAATACTTTGTCTTTCAGCACACCATTAACATACCGTTCGCCTTTGTTCCATGACCTTCTGGTCAGTTATTCTCTGTGATTCTGTCCTATCAACACCTTCACCTTTGTTACCTCTTGCCCCACTCCCACTTTACTTGCTTAAAACGTTTTACATTTCTAATATTTTCCAGTTCAAAAGAAGGATCTGCCCTGAAACGTTAACTCTGTTCCTCTCTCCACAGATGCTGCCAGTTCTGCTGAGTATTGCCAGCACTTCCTGTTTTTATTTTGAATTTTGCTTTTATTAAAAGATATGATGGTACACAAGCAACAGCAAACATTTAAACAATTAATTCATAACTTGTAACAAATATACATTCCCCAAGGAATAAAAACTTCACATGAAAAGTGGTCCATGGTCCAACCATGGCTAACAAGAGAAGTTAAAGATAGTATTAGATTAAAGGAATAGGCTTATAATGTTGCCGAAAAGACTAGTACGTCTGAGGATTGGGAAGATTTTAGAATTCAGCAAGAATGACCAAGAAATTGATAAAGAAAGAGAAAAGAGAACATGAGAGTAAATAAGCAAGAGACATAAAAAAGATTGTAAAAGTATGTAAAATGGAAGAGATTAGTGAAAGTAAATGTGTGGCAATTAGAGGCAGTGGCAGGTGAAATTATAATGGGAAATAAGGAAATGGCAGAGACACTAAATGATTACTTTGTATGTGTTTTCATTGTAGAAGACACAAAGAACATTCCAGAAATGGTGAATTCCATGGTGAACCAAGGATCTAGCGAGAATTTTCAAAAAGCAGTTGATAAGGTGCCACACAAGAAGTTGTTATTAGGGCTTATGGGATTGGGAGTAATACAAGGTGTGAGGATTGATTAACAGACAGAAAACAGAAAGTGGGAATAAAGAGGTCATTTTTGGGTTGGCAGGCTGTAACTAGCAGGGTACCACAAGAATCAGTGCTTGACCTCAGCTACATACAATCTATATCAATGATTTTGATGAGGGGACCCAGTGTAATGTTTCCAAGTTTGCTGACAACACAAAGTTAAGTGGGAAAGTATACTGAGGAGGACATAAAGAGGCTGCAAGGGAATATAGATAGGTTGAGTGAGTGGGTATGGACATGGTAGATGGAATATAATGTGGGGAAGTGTGAATTTATCCACTTTGGTAAGGAAAATAGAAAAACAGAATTTTTTTAAATGGTGAGACACTGAGAAATGTTGGTATCCTCAGAGACCTAGGTATCACAAATCACAAAGTTTACATGCAGGTCTAGCAAACAATTCGGAAATCAAAAGGTATTTTAGCTTTTATTACAAAGGGAGTAGATAATAAAAGTAAAGAAGCATGACTACAATTATAGAGGACCTTGATCAGACCACACCTGGTGTACTGTTTTGGTCTCCTTACCTAAGGAAGGATATGCTTGCCTTTGAGGGAGTGCAATGAGGGTTCACTGGAGTGGTTCCAAGGATGAGGGAATTGTCCTATGAGGTGAGAGTGAGTAGACTAGGCCTATATTCCCTAAAATTTAAAAGAATGAGCAGTGATCTAGGTCTAAAATGAGAAGAAATGTTTTCACTCAAAGGGTTGTGAATCTTTGGAGTTCTCTACCCCAGAGAACTGTGGATGCTTAGTCGTGTATTTTCAAGATAGAGATTGATAGATTTTTTGGTACTAAGGGAATTAAGAAATAAAGGGATAGTGCAGGGAGGTGGAGGTAAGGTAAAAGATCAGACATTATCTTATTGAATGGTGGAGAAAGCTCAAAGGGCTGAATGGCTTACTTTTGCTTCTTTTACTTGAGTTCTTCTGAATTCTCCATCCTAGAGGGTTTTGAATGCTCAGTTGTTGAGTATATTAAAGACTGAGATTGATAGCTTATTGAGCACTATGGGAATCTAGGAATATAGGGATAGGGTGAGAAGGCGATGTTGATATAGATCAGCCATGGTCTTATTGAACGGCAAAACAGGCTTAAGAGGCCGTATGGCGTACTGCTGCTCCTATTTCTAATGTTCTAATGCAAGGTTAAGGAAGTTGGACTTGTTTTCTATGGAAAGAAGAACTTTTCAACAACCTAATCAAAATGTTATTATGCTAATTTATTTATTATTCTCTGAAGGATGGAAACAGAAGACAAAAATTAAGTTAGGAATAAGATGGGAAATGAGCCAGTAAGCCACTGAAGCAGAGAGTACAAGTGGGTTCAAGAGGGTAGAGGTATTGCTCAATAGAAAGAGGCCCAGCATGGTAGTGTAGTGGTAATGATACTGGGTACATAATTTAGTGCTCCTAGACTAATAATCCTTATAAAACATGAGTTTGAACATGACACTTTGAGAATTTGAATTCAGTTTAAAAGTAAAAAGATGGTTCATTAATTCCCTTAAAGCAAGCCACTTTGTTGTATCAAACTTAGGGCAACTAGGTTAATATCATCAAAGTTCAGGTTCTGAGAATGAAAAAGAATTAAGTTATCTGAGGAGGCAGGCAGGTCACAGTTAATCTATGCTCGGTAAAGGGATGAACTGATTGTGCCTTATACTGTTCCTAGAAATTCTCGTGTTTTCATGCGAATCAATTAAACAGTTCAGGGGATTTCACATGTTCTGAAAAGATGATGCATGTTTAATAAAAATGTGCAACCTAAATTTTAAAGAGTAACTTACTGAGTGTTGGAAGCATTGGCTGGGAATTTCCTCAGAGTTGCTCCCTCTCCGCCGCACTTCTGGGGAAGTTACGGCAGCCTGTTTGCACGTAAATACTGGCTGGGATTAGGAGTAAAGGGAAAATGGGTTACGGATGGGAGATTACATTATGTTTTAATTTGTACTGTATTTAATGATTCTGAATGACAAGGTTAGTTACTAATTAAACAGTGTTAGTCATTTCCTTGCAGTGTTTGTCTCTAATTAAACTTCGGGTTGAGAGAATTTAAAGATTTAAATGGGTTCCCAAAAGTTATGAACATCATCTAAGTGTTAAGAGTAATTGTTGTTGGCGTCCTTCCATCTGCGAAAGATGATGGACATACAGCAAACAATCCATTTAGGTGGGGTGTCTTCTCTTGGTGCACCTTTGTTGATGGCTGTGGAGGCCAATCCTTAAGAGGTAGGTTCTGCTACATATGCTGCATGTGAAGTTGCCAAGTGACACTGAGTTGTTCTTTCCGGCATTGGCACCTGTTGCCAAGCTGCTGTAGCCACTGTTCGTTGTGGTAGTGCACACCAGTCCACGGGATGTGTCGCCATTTCCCTCCTTTGCCAGCTAGGTGATTCCCAGACGCGATAGTCAATGTTTAGGGCCTTCATGTCACACTTGCAAGCATCCTTGAAGTGGAGCTTTGGCCTCCCACTTGTTGTCTGGCCCCTGCTACCTCATCGTACAGAAGGTGCTTGGGTACGCGAAAGTCTTCCATCCTGCGGATGCGTCCAATCCACCAAGCCGCCTCTGTTTGATTACTGCTAACACACTTGGGAGCTCTGCCTTTGAGAGGTCTGCTGCTTTCATGATTTTGTCCTGCCAGGATATACTCATAATGTGACACAGCCAGCGAAGATGGAAATTATTGAGTATCTTTTCCTGGTAGCTGTAAGACACATGTTTCACAGCCATACAGCAAGCTGCTCAGAATACAGTCCATCAGCTTGGTCCTAAGGGTCAGCTTAGTGTTATGCCGTGCGCGTTTCGCGAGTCGACCAAAGGTAGTAGCTACTTTCCCAATGCGTATATTGAGCTCTGCATCAAGGGACAGACTGTCTGTCACCGTGGACCCAAGGTAGCAGAATTTGCTAATCACTTCCAGTGGGTGTTATTTAGTGTGATCAGTGCAGAGATGTGACACCTTGTCCCTTCACCACGGTTTTCTTGAGACTTATTAGTCAAGGAAAACAAGTTACACATGGAAGAGGCAGTCCATGAGTCTTTGTAGTTGAGATTCCATGTAAGCAACCAGCGCAGCATCATCAGCATAAAGGAGTTCACTGATCAGGACATGATGTGTTTTTGTCTTCACTTTCATCCTGGATTGTAGAGGTTGATATCTGACCTAGTGTGCAAGTAGACTCCTTCCATATCTGCACGGGAGGCGAAGGCCAGGAGCATGGAGAAGATGCCAAACAGAGTGGGGGCTAGGACACAACTCTGTTTCACTCCATTCTTCATTCCATAACTGTCAGAAGTGGAGCCATCAGACTGTACAGTGCAGTGCATGTTGTCATGGAAGGAGCGGATGAGACTAAGGAGCTTCATTGGACAGCTAATTTTCACAACATCTTGTAGAGCCCTGCTCTGCTGACTGTGTCGAATGTTCCCTGCACTTCTCTTTTAGCTGGCTTATGGAGAATATCATATCCAAAGTAGATCTTCCGGCACGGAAACCACACTGTGCTTCCGGGTACACTCAGTGTGCAAGTAGATGGAGTCTGTTAAATATGAACCTAGCAAAGGCCTTCCCCATGACACTAAAGAGTGAGATGCCCATGTAGGTGTTGCAGCCTCCTCTGTCACCTTTGCTTTTGTATAGAGTGATGAATTTGGCCGAACCATCAGCCTCAAGAAAACGAACATCATGGGACTGGACGTCAGAAATGCCCCATCCATCAATATGACCACGCTCTGGAAGTGGTTCAAGAGTTCACCTACCTAGGCTCAACTATCACCAGTAACCTGTCTCTCGATGCAGAAATCAACAAGCGCATGGGAAAGGCTTCCACTGCTATGTCCAGACTGGCCAAGAGAGTGTGGGAAAATGGCGCACTGACACGGAACACAAAAGTCCAAGTGTATCAAGCCTGTGTCCTCAGTAACTTGCTCTACAGCAGCGAGGCCTGGAGAACGTATGTCAGCCAAGAGCGACGTCTCAATTCATTCCATCTTCGCTGCCTCCGGAGAATCCTTGGCATCAGGTGGCAGGACCGCATCCCCAACACAGAAGTCCTCGAGGCGGCCAACATCCCCAGCTTATACACACTACTGAGTCAGCGGCGCATGAGATGGCTTGGCCATATGAGCCGCATGGAAGATGGCAGGATCCCCAAGGACACATTGTACAGGGAGCTCGCCACTGGTATCAGACCCACCGGCCGTCCATGTCTCCGCTTTAAAGACGTCTACAAACGCGACATGAAGTCCTGTGACATTGATCACAAGTCGTGGGAGTCAGTTGCCAGCGATCGCCAGAGCTGGCGGACAGCCATAAAGGTGGGGCTAAAGTGTGGCGAGTTGAAGAGACTTAGCAGTTGGCAGGAAAAAAAACAGAAGCGCAAGGGGAGAGCCAACGGTGCAACAGCCCAGACAACCAATTTTTTCTGCAGCACCTGTGGAAGAGTCTGTCACTCTAGTATTGACCTTTATAGCCACTCCAGGCGCTGCTCCACAAACCACTGACCACCTCCAGGCGCTTACCCATTGTCTCCCGAGACAAGGAGGCTAAAGAAGAAGATGATGATTTTGGCATCACACATCTCCTGGAACAGAGCCTTCTTTCCAGGACAGAAGGAAGGAGAAGGTCATAGACATATGGCAATAGATGGGACTTTCTGTGCTTGAGCAGTTCAGCTGGGATTCCATCCTTGCCGGGTACCCTTCTGTTCACTAGGCGGTCTATGGCCTTCTCGAGCTCCAGTGATGAGGGTTCTTCATCTAACTCATCAATGACAGGAACTTGTGGGAAAGCGACAAACTGGGTGACGTCTGTCTCAGAGGAGTACAGCTTACAATAGAGTTCAGCCCAGCAGGACACCTATTTACTTCAGTCAGTGAGTACCTCTTCATCTGGCGACTTCAGGTGAGCAACTTTGGTGATGGCAGGGCCAAGCATCCTTTTTATCCTTTCATACACAGCTCATAGATGTGCATGCAGTTTGGATTTCTTGACATAATTTGATGCAGTGTTTGCACAATATCTCCCTGTCTTTTGCATGGCCATCTTGGCTACTTTAAGGTCATGCAGTGTCTTACCTTGGTTCATGTTGTGCATCATGTAGGCTTTGTTTTTTGCATCAATGACAGATATCATTTCAGCTGAATAGGTCTCAAACCAGTCCTTGTTGCGGGTTCCACCTTTGCCAAATGATTCTGCTGTTTCATAGATGATTGAGCTCAGTGACTTCCACGTTGCATCGATGCCACCATCGTGCTTCCCCTTAAGGCTTTGGTGGGTAGTGAGCATTCTAGTGTTCGCACTCCAGATTTTGATGCTGGTATTTGGCATCAGTGCTTGTGTAAGGGATGTTGATACGTGGTGTGCCATTGCTTTTGGGGCTGTGGAACCTTCGGGGGTACACCTTCACTCTGCTGCTAAGAGTGGTCAATGTTGCAATCTGCGCTGTGGTAGGTGCGGGTGCGAAGAACATTGGGCAGAACGTGCCTCCTCGTGATGACAAGGTCTAGTTGCTGCCAATGTCCATACCTTGGGTGATGCCATGCTACTTTGTGGCAATGCCTATCCTGGAAGAAGGTGTTGGTGATGCAGAGTTCATTCAGGGCACAAAGCTCAAGAAGACATTGTCTGTTATCGTTGATCTTGCCACCCCATGACAACTGAGGCACGTTGGCTATGAATCACTGTCTGCCCCAACATGTGCGCTGAAGTCACCCAAGATGAATAGCCTCTTGCCTTTTTGATGTTCCTCAGAACGTCACCTAGGGAGTCATAGAAATGCTCTTTATCTGCAGATGCTGGAGTTCAGAGTTGGTGAGTAAATGCATATGATGTTGACTGTGCCTCCATCGGATGATAACCGTAGGGAGATAAAACACTCCAAAGTTGCTACTGGTGGCTCAATTGACTGTGTCTGCTGATTGCTCACTGCAAAGCCTACATCATTCTCACGGTGATCTTCAGCACTCTTTCCATGCCAGTAGAAGATGTAATTAGCCTCTCGAATAGAGCCTGTGTTGGCTAATCTGGTTTCTTGTAGAGCTGCAATGTCGACACCAGGTTTGTGTAGCTCACGGTCAATCAGGGCTGTCTTACAGACACTTGCTGTAGAGTGTGGGTCATTGTTCATTCCAGGGCACATTGTCATCACATTCCCGCTTCCAAGCAGACAGGTCACCTTTCTTGGTTTGCTGTGTGTGCCTAGTTTTAGGAGGTGCAGACTTGCCTAGTACCTGCACTACACTCTCAACTTCATCGGCTGGTGTCCACATGACGTCTGGGGCCTATTCGGTTGCAGGAATTGCTGGAAGGGGTTAACTTGAGGGAAACACCAATTGCCTAATGGGAGCCCACTCCAGATTTTTTCGGGTTTACTCCCTTAACAACAATAACATCAACAGCTAATGGTTAACATTGAAGGCACCACCCAGCAGGGCCCAGATCGCCATAAACATAGGTGTTATCTTGTCCTCCAGGTGTGCACAGGGAGCAGCTCCAGAACGCCACTT
This sequence comes from Heterodontus francisci, assembly GCF_036365525.1. Classification (NCBI taxonomy): domain Eukaryota; kingdom Metazoa; phylum Chordata; class Chondrichthyes; order Heterodontiformes; family Heterodontidae; genus Heterodontus; species Heterodontus francisci. The sequence goes on from NC_090374.1 coordinate 116,913,539, forward strand.
TCCGCCTCCAGGTTGTCACCTCTATTCCCTAAACCGGGTCCGTGCACTTTCTCCGTACTCGCTCTCTCTCTTATCCTTAGCTGCTGTTGGTGTCTCCAGCTAGGTCTATGCCATAGCCAATCACTGTGATGTCACAGTAAGATTTTTTTCAACACCGTCGGTGGGATCTGAATCCATGCACCTGTTCCTGCTAGTCTGCCTCTCACTGCTGCTCCTGCTTCTTAGATCCTCCCCACTGGTCTGCCTCTCACCATGGCCCCCGCTCCTTAAATCCTCCCTGTTGGTCTGCCTCTTGCCTCTGCTCCCGCTCCTTAAATCCTCCCTGTTGGTCTGCCTCTTGCCTCTGTTCCCGCTCCTTTCATCCTCCCTGTTGGTCTGCCTCTTGCCTCTGCTCCCGCTCCTTTCATCCTCCCTGGTTGTCTGCCTCTTGCCTCTGCTCCCGCTCCTTTCATCCTCCCTGTTGGTCTGCCTCTTGCCTCTGCTCCCGCTCCTTTCATCCTCCCTGGTTGTCTGCCTCTTGCCTCTGCTCCCGCTCCTTTCATCCTCCCTGGTTGTCTGCCTCTTGCCTCTGCTCCCGCTCCTTTCATCCTCCCTGGTGGTCTGCCTCTTGCCTCTGCTCCCGCTCCTTTCATCCTCCCTGGTGGTCTGCCTCTTGCCTCTGCTCCCGCTCCTTTCATCCTCCCTGTTGGTCTGCCTCTTGCCTCTGCTCCCGCTCCTTTCATCCTCCCTGTTGGTCTGCCTCTTGCCTCTGCTCCCGCTCCTTTCATCCTCCCTGTTGGTCTGCCTCTTGCCTCTGCTCCCGCTCCTTTCATCCTCCCTGGTGGTCTGCCTCTTGCCAGTGGGGAGAATAAAAGAGCGGGAGCAGTGGCGAGAGGCAAACCAGGGAGAGGATCAAAGAGCAGGAGCAACAGTGAGAGGCAGACCAACGAGGGCAGGTGCATGGATATTGATCCCACTGACAGTGTTAAGAGTAATAATCCTAAGGATTCACTCTGAAAATTTGATACAAACAGTGCAACCATGACAAAACTTAAAATAGTAGTAGGTATTATGTGACACATAAAACCTGAAAAAACAAAAGGGGCAGGATCTTCACTGAAATGTTTGCCAGACCAAACTGTTTAGGGAGGGAAAAGAGTAAAATTAGCTGTGAAGGCTTTACGATGACCTCATGTGGGTTGACAAAATTCACATCATTATATCATGTTCATGTATGCAAATCAAGAAAGGATTGACTCCGCAAAAATAAATAAACAAGTGGTTTGTGCCCCTTTTGTGGAGCGCCTGCCAGCAATCACTTTATGGACTATTGTTTACATTACTCACCGTCTGGTAAAATGGATGCCGGACCTTGATTTCCTTATTTAAATAGCCTCCAGCCTGAAACAGGCAGGCATGCCACGGGCCTATTACAGGCAGGCATGCTTGATAGTTGCAACAGACAGACCTTGGGCATCCAAGAGACAGCCAAACTTTCCTTCCCCTATTTTTCGGTTTCCTACTTGTTTTATAGACAGGTCAAGGGCAGGAAGATGTTAAAAATTGTCCCCAATGAATCCAGTATTGTGACTTGCCAGGTAAAATTACAGTGTTAGAATGGTAATTAGGGTTACATTGGAAAGAATACTTAATAGAGGACATATAAATGTGGAGAATAATGGTCTCTGTAATTAACAGAAAAAGCAAAGCTGAGGCAAAAACGTTTATCAGATATCAAGAAGCCTGAGGTGTACAATTAAATTAAGATAATGCTATTTGTAAGGGTGATTTTTTTTCCATACAGAAGTACATGGTGTGAGTAGATCTAAATCAATAAATCGTACTAAACAGTGAACAAGATAGCATTAAATGCTCAAGGATTAGACAATATAAATGGGAACATTGCAATAAAAATTCCACTTATCCTTACACTATCAGCAGCCTCACATTACCTGCACTATAAAAAAAGTAAGCTTCTCTAATGCTGTACATTAAAACTTCATGCTGTGCTCACAAAATGATCTGACAAACAAGCAGTGTAAAATAGATTTTAAAATCAATTATAATTCAAATGACCTTGCTGAGGATTAAAGATCATTTGAAGGCAATAAAAAGCCATGATTAATTATTTACAATTTTCTCCATAATGAAGCACATTCTGTGGCAACATCTAAAAGGACTTGCAAGTGCAACTATGACTCATTTCTCTTTTGGAGATCACATTATTTATGACTCATTTTTCTCAAGCTCACTAATATTAATACAAAATGAGCCAATACACAATTAGGTTAATGGTTATAAGAATTCCTAAGCATTACAGCATGCCTGTACTCTTGAGTTTTGTTGTTAATATTTAGCCAAATTTTATTCACTTGTGATATGAATTAGATTTAACTTCAACCAGCTCTTTACTTTCTTGGTTCATAAATTAAAATTGTCTGTTCTCAGTACTTCCTGTAAGTTGGATTTATTTACTAATATCTTTTCACCAAATGGACTTATCACTAATAAAAACTACATGGTCACTGTCAAAGGAGAAACAAAGTTTCTGTGGTTTCAAAGACTCATAAGCATAAAAACAATCATAAAAGCAAAATACTACAGATGCTGGAAATCTGAAATAAAAACAGAAATTGCTAGAAATAGTAATCAGGTGTAGAGGCATCAGTGGAGAGAGAAAAACAAAGTTAACGCTTCAGGTCATTCATTATTCATCAGGATGTCAGTTTCTAACAAAAGGTCATTGATCTGAAACGTTAACTCTGATTTTTTTTCTCCACAGATGCTACCAGACCTGCTGAAGATTTCCAGCATTTTGTTTTTATAAAAGGAATCATAATTTGTCTACTCTATTCATGTCCGTATGATATGACGGCAGTGTTATTGTCAGCAGTTTAAAAAGTCAATTTGTTCATTTGTAATATCAAAACCATTATCAAATTTTAGAAGATCTTCATCATGAGGACTGAAATGGTCTCACCAAAGGCAAATTTGTACAATTACACGGACATAAAATTCCAGCAATATTTGATTTGAGAGGGAATTATTGAAATAAAAGCTGCACTAATTCACAGTAAAAAAAAAGTCAAATAAAAGAAAATATTGCAATTGAATAATGGGTCAGTCACATCTGATAGAGACAGACAATTGAAATTTTAAGTGAGACACTTCATCATGGGCAATGTTAATCTATCTTACTCTTTTAGATGCAGACTTGTCTGCTTTATATTTACAGCATTTTCTTTTTATTTCAGATTTCCAGCATTTGCAGCTTTTCCTATTATTTCCACTTTTTCTAACTTTATGGTTTTTAGTACATGATACTATTTGATACTAGAAGGAAATCAAAAAAGAAATCCATCATGGTCATTCGCACACAAACAGTGAAACAGTTATTGTTACCTTGCATGGATGGGGATCAACACCATAGGTTTCTAATGTATGAGCTTTCTGCAGCAGGTTCAGTTCAGCAACAGCTGCAGTTTGTCCCCTGAAAGGATAATTAAACTGATTTTTAATTATTAAAGCGGTAATGAAATTATAAAAATATTCATGTAGATTAATTGAAAAAGAATTAAGGGTCATGTACTGTAATATAATGAATTTAAAGTCACATCTGGAGGAAAGAGGTAAACAAAGAAAAAACTGGCATTTATATAGCGCATTTTACGACCTTAGGATGTCACAAAGCGCTTTGCAGCCAATGAAGTACTTTTGAGGAGTAATCACTGTTATAATGTAGGAAAAGCAGCAGCCAATTTGCAAACTGCAAAATCCCACAAACAGCAATGGGATAATGACTTGATAATCTGATTTAAGGTGCTGGTTAAGAATATAAGAACAAGGAGCAGGAGTAGGCAAATCAGCCCCTCGAGCCTGCTCCGCCATTCAATACGATCATGGCTGATCTCATCTCGGCCTCAACTCCACTTTCCTGCCCATTCTCCATAACCCTTCAACCCATTACTAATTAAAAATCTGTCTATCTCCTCCTTAAATTTACTCAATGTCCCGGCATCCACCGCACTCTGGGGTAGTGAATTCCACAGACTCGTGACCCTTTGAGAGAAGTAATTTCTCCTTATCTCTGTTTTAAATCTGCTACCCCTTACCTAAAACTCTGACCTCTCATTCTAGATTGCCCCACCAGAGGAAACATCATCTCTACATCGACTTTTTCAATCCCCTTAATCATCTTATATACCTCAATTAGATCTCCTCTCATTCTTCGAAACTCCAGACAGTAAAGGCCTAAACTGCTCAATCTCTTTTCATAAGACAAACACCTCATCTCTGGAATCAATCTAGTGAACCTCCTCTGAACTGCCTCCAATGGAACTACATCCCTCCTCAAGGGGACCAAAACTGTACGCAATACTCCAGGTGCGATCTCACCAATGCCTTGTACAGTTGCAGCAACACTTCCCTACTTTTATACTCTATTCCTTTAGTAACAAATGCCAAAATTCCATTTGCCTTCCTTATTACCTGCTGTACCTGCTTTCTAGGTTTCTGCGATTCATACACGAGGACACCCAGATCCCTCTGCACCGAAGCACTCTGAAGTTTTTTTCCATTTAGACAATAACTTGCCTTTCTATTCTTCCGACCAAAATGGATAACCTCTCACTGACCCACGTTAAAATCCATCTGCCAAAATTTGGCCCATTCTCCTAACCTATCCAGATCCATTTGTAAATTTCTTATTTCTTTATTACAACTAACGATCCTACCTGTTTTAGTGTCATCTGCAAATTTGGCTAACCCTGCATCCAAGTCATTAATAAAGATTGTAAATAGTTGGGGACAGAACCCTGTGGCACCCCACTAGTTACATATTGCCAACCAGAAAAAGACCCATTTATCCCGACTCTCTGTTTTCTGTTGGTTAGCCAAACCTCTATCCAAACGAATAAATTGCCCCTAACCCCATGTGATCTTACCTTGTATATTAACCTTTTGTGCGGCATCTTATCAAATGCCTTCTGGAAGTCAGGATCCCCATTATCCACTTTGCTTGTTACAGCTTTGAAGAACTCTAGCAAATTAGTCAAACATGATTTACCCTTCATAAAACCATGCTGACTCTGATGGGTTGCGTTTTGACTTTCTAAATGTCCTGTTATTACTTCCTTAATAATGGATTCTAACAATTTCCCAATGACAGATGTTAAACTAACTGGTCTATAGTTTCCTACTTTCTGCCTCCCTCCCTTTTTGAATAAAGGTGTTATATTAGCATTTTTCTAATCCACTGGAACCTTTCCCACATCCAGGGAATTTTGGAATATTATAACCAATGGATCCACTATCTCCACTGCCACTTCCTTTAAGACCCTAGGATGTAGGCCATCAGGCCTTGGAGACTTGTCTGCCTTCAATCCCAATAGTTTGCTCAGTACTTTTTCCCTAGTGAGGATTTTGAATACCTCTACCAAATCTCCTCTCAACCTTCTCTTCTCTAAGAAGAACAGTCCCAGCTTCTACAATCTATCCATATAACTGGTTCCAGGGATGAGGAACTTCATTCTCATAAATCTTTTCTGCACCCCATCTAATGCCCTCACTTCCTTCCTATGGTGCTGTGCCCAGAAGTGGATACAATACTCCAGTTGAGGCCGAAACAGTGTTTTATAAAGGTGCGCCATAACCTCCTTGCTTGTATACATTATGCCTCTATTTATAAAGCCCAGGATCCCATATGCCTTACTAACTGTTTTCTCAACCTGCCCTGCCACCCACAATGATCTGTGCACAAATACCCACAGGTCCCTCTGCTCCTTGAACCACCTTTAGAATTGTATCCTTGATTTTATATTGTCTCTCCTCGTTCTTCCAGCCAAATGAATCACCTCACACTTCTCTGCGTTAAATTTCATCTGCACATGTCCACCCATTCCACCAGCCTGTCTGTGACCTCCCGAAGTCTATCACCATCAAAGAACAAAGAACTGTACAGCACAGGAACAGGCCACTCGGCTCTCCAAGCCTGCGCCAATCTTGATGCCTGCCTAAACTAAAACCTTCTGCACTTCCAGGGACCGTATCCCTCTATTCCCATCCTATTCATGTATTTGTCAAGATGCCTCTTAAATGTCGCTATTGTACCTGCTTCCACCACCTCCCCTGACAGCAAGTTCCAGGCACTCACCACCCTCTGTGTAAAGAACTTGCATCGCACATCCCCTCGAAACTTTGCCCCCTCTCACCTTAAAGCTATGTCCCCTAGTAACTGACTCTTCCACCCTGGGAAAAAGCTTCTGACTATCCACTCTGTCCATGCCGCTCATAACTTTGTAAACCTCTATCATGTCGCCCTCCACGTCCGTCGTTCCAGTGAAAACAATCCTAGTTTATCCAACCTCTCCTCATAGCTAATGCCCTCCAGACCAGGCAACATCCTGGTAAACCTCTTCTGTACCCTCTCCAAAGCCTCCACATCCTTCTGGTAGTGTGGCGACCAGAATTGCACGCAATATTCTAAGTGTGGCCTAACTAAAGTTCTGTACAGCTGCAGCATGACTTGCCAATTTTTATACTCTATGCCCCGACCGATGAAGGCAAGCATGCCGTATGCCTTCTTGACTACCTTATCCACCTGCGTTGCCACTTTCAGTGATCTGTGGACCTGTACGCCCAGATCTCTCTGCCTGTCAATATTCCTAAGGGTTCTGCCATTTACTGTATACTTCCCACCTGCATTAGACCTTCCAAAATGCATTACCTCACATTTGTCCGGATTAAACTCCATCTGCCATTTCTCCACCCAAGTCTCCAACCGATCTATATCCTGCTGTATCCTCTGATAATCCTCATCACTATCCGCAACTCCACCAACCTTTATGTCGTCCGCAAACTTACTAATCAGACCAGCTACATTTTCCTCCAAATCATTTATATATATTACAAACAGCAAAGGTCCCAGCACTGATCCCTGCGGAACACCACTAGTCACATGCCTCCACTCAGAAAAGCACCCTTCCACTGCTACCCTCTGTCTTCTATGACTGAGCCAGTTCTGTATCCATCTTGCCAGCTCACCTCTGATCCCGTGTGACTTCACCTTTTTACCAGTCTGCCATGAGGGACCTTGTCAAAGGCTTTACTGAAGTCCATATAGATAACATCCACTGCCCTTTCTTCATCAATCATCTTTGTCACTTCCTCAAAAAACTCAATCAAATTAGTGAGACATGACCTCCCCTTCACAAAACCATGCTGCCTCTTGCTAATAAGTTCGTTTGTTTCCAAATGGGAGTAAATCCTAAACTGAAGAATCCTCTCTAATAATTTCCCTACCACTGACGTATGGCTCACAGGCCTATAATTTCCTGGATTATCCTTGCTACCCTTCTTAAACAAAGGAACAACATTGGCTATTCTCCAGTCCTCTGGGACCTCACCTGTAGCCAATGAGGATGAAAAGATTTCTGTCAAGGCCCCAGCAATTTCTTCCTTTGCCTCCCTCAGTATTCTGGGGTAGATCCCATCAGGCCCTGGGGACTTATCTACCTTAACGCTTTGCAAGACACCCAACACCTCCCTTCCCTAGGCTCATCATCCACCAAGTCCTTCTCTTTGGTAAATACTGATGCAAAGTACTCATTTAGTACCTTGCCCATTTCCTCTCGCTCCACACGTAGATTCCCTTCTCTGTCCTTGAGTGGGCCAACCCTTTCCCTAGTTACCCTCCTGCTCTTTATATACGTATAAAAAGCCTTGGGATTTTCCTTAATCCTGTTTGCCAATGACTTTTCATGACCCCTTTTAGCCCTCCTGACTCCTTGCTTAAGTTCCTTCCTACTGTCTTTATATTCCTCAAGGGATTCGTCTGTTCCTAGCCTTCCAGCCCTTAAGAATGCTTCCTTTTTCTTTTTGACTAGGCTCACAATATCCCGCGTTATCCAAGGTTCCCGAAACTTGCCAAACTTATCCTTCTTCCTCACAGGAACATGCTGGTCCTGGATTCTAATCAACTGACGTTTGAAAGACTCCCACATGTCAGATGTTGATTTACCCTCAAACAGCCGCCCCCAATCTAAATTCTTCAGTTCCTGCCTAATATTGTTATAATTTGCCTTCCCCCAATTTAGCACCTTCACCCGAGGACTACTCTTATCCTTATCCACAAGTACCTTAAAACTTATGGAATTATGGTCACTGTTCCAGAAATGCTCCCCTACTGAAACTTTGACCACCTGGCTGGGCTCATTCCCCAATACCAGGTCCAGTACAGCCTGGTACTGTATCCTCCTCACAATGCACAATACTTCCAAGTTTTGTGTCATCTGCAAATTGTGAAATTGTGCCCTGCACACCCAAGTCTAGGTCATTAATATTGATCAAGAAAAACACTGGTCCTAATACTGACCCCTGGAGAAATCTCCTATATACCTTCCTCCAGTTCAAAAAACAACCATTCACCACTACTCTGTTTCCCATCATTCAGCCAACTTCCCATCCTTGCTGCCACTGTCCCTTTTATTCCATGGGCTTTAACCTTGCTTCCAAGCCTGTTATATGGCACTTTATTAAATACCTTTTTGAAAGTCCATGTACACCACATCAACTGCATTACCCTCATCGACCCTCTCTGTTACCTCATCAAAAAACTCAATCAAGTTAGTTGAACAAGACTTGCCTCTGACAGATCTGTGCTGGCTTTCCTTAATTAATCCACATTTGTCCAAGTGACTGCTAATTTTGTCCCAAATTATTGTTTCAAAAAGCTTTCCCACCACCAAGTTAAACTGGCTGGCCTATAGCTGCTGGGTGTATCCTTACACCCATTTTTGAACAAGGGTGTAACATTTGCAATTCTCCAGTCCTCTGCCACCACACCTGTAACGAAAGAGGATTGGAAGCTTATGGCCAGTGTCTCTGCAATTTCCACCCTTACTTCCCTCAGTATCTTCGGATGCATCTTATCCAGTCCTGGTGACTTATCAACTTTAAATACTGCCAGCCTTTCTAATGCCTCCACTTTATCAATTTTTAGTCCATCCTGGATCTCAACTACCTCCTCTTTCACTGTGACCTGGGCAGCATTTTCTTCCTTGGTAAAGAAAGGTGCTAAGTACTCATTTAGTACCTCAGGCCTGCCCTCTGCCTCCATGCATAAATTCCCTTTTTGATCCTTAATCAGCCCTATTCCTCCTCCTACCACCATTTTACTACATATATGCCTACAGAAGACTATTGGATTCCCATTTATGTTAGCTTCCAGTCTCTTCTCATACACTCTCTTTGCCTCTCTTTTTTTTTTCACCTCCCTTCTGAACTTTCTATATTGAGATTGGTTCTCACTTGTATTATCAAACTGACTTTTTTTTTATTCATTCGGAGCACGTGGACGTCGCTGGCTTGGCCAGCATTTATTGCCCATTCCTAATTCCCCTTGAGAAGGTGGTGGTGAGCTGCCTTCTTGAACCACTGCAACCCTTGGGGTGTAGGTACACCAAGTGCTGTTAGGAAGGGAGCTCCAGGATTTTGACCCAGCAATAGTGAAGGAATAGTGATATATTTCCAAGTCAGGATGGTGTGTGGCTTGTCGAGGAACCTGCACGTGGTGGTGTTCCCATGCATCTGCTGCCTCGGTGGGAGAGGTCATGAGTTTGGAAGGTACTGTCGAAGGAGGTGTGGCGAGTTATACAGTGCACCTTGTATAAGTTCCCCTCCAAGCCACTCACCATCCTGACTTGGAACTATATCACCGTTCCTTCACTGTAATTGGGTCAAAATCCTGGAGCTCCCTTCCTAACAGCACTGTGGGTGTACCTACCTCACATGGACTGCAGCGGTTCAAGAAGGCAGTTCTCACCTTCTCCAGGGCAATTAGGGATGGACAATAAATGCTGGCTTAGCCAGCGACACCCACATCCCATGAATGAATTTAAAAAAGGTACCCACTGCTGCCACTGTCCATCGGTGCTGGAGGGAGTGAATGTTGAGCTGGTGGATTGGGTGCCAATCAAGCGTCCTGCTTTATCCTGGATGGTGTCGAGCATCTTGAGTGTTGTTGGAGCTGCACCCATCAAGGCAAGTGGAGAGTATTCCATCACACTCCTGACTTGTGCCTTGTAGATGGGTGGACAAGCATTGGAGAGTCAGGAGGTGAGTTACCCGCCGCAGAATTCCCAACCTCTGACCTGCTCTTGTAGCCACAGCATTTATGTGGCTGGTCCAGTTTAGTTTCTGGTCAATGGTGACACCCAGGATGTTGATAGTGAGGGATTCAGCAATGGTGATGCCATTGAAAGTCAAGGGGAGATGGTTAGATTCTCTCTTGTTTGAGATAGTCATTGCCTGGCACCTGTGTGGCACAAATGTTACTTGCCACTTATCAGCCCAAGCCTGGATGTTGTCCAGGTCTTGCTGCATATGGACATGGGCTGCTTCAGTATCTGAGGAGTTGCGAATTATGCTGAACATTGTGCAATCATCTACGAACATCCCCACTTCTGACCTCATGATGGATGGAACGTCATTGATGAAGCAGGTGAATATGGTTGGGCCGAGGACACCACCCTGAGGAACTCCTGCAGTAATGTCCTGGGACTGAGATGATTGACCTCCAACAACCACAACCATCTTCCTTTGTGCTAGGTATGACTCCAACCAATGGAGAGCTACCCCCCCCGCCCTCCCCCTGATTCTCATTGACCTCAGTTTTGCTAGGGTTCCTTGATGCCATACTTGGTCAAATGCTACCTTGATATCAAGGACAGTCACTCTTATCTTACCTCTGCAGTTCAGCTAGTTGGTTAGCAGTTTAGTCAGAATTGGGAAGAAACATTAGGACATGTATCTCATAGTCAAGAAAAGCTCAATGAGATAATGAGGAGAGATAGGAAAGAAACTAGAGAAAGATATGAGTTCCAAGCTAAGGTGGGGGAAGTTTGGCTTGGTGGGCAAGGATGGAGGGAAATGGCAGAGGCAGCTGAACAGATGATCTCAATCTTAGTGACAAAGAGGTCCATGACTTTCTCACACTTGATGGGTAAGGGTGGAGAAGAGAGAGGAGAGGGGTTAAGGAGATGGTTGGTGGTGGAGAAAAGAAACCAGGGATTATCTTTTAATTCTCGAATGATCCTGGAATAATGAGCAGTTTTGGCCTAGGAGAGCAGAGCTTGATAGTGCTTGATTTTCTCCAGCCAGATCTGGAGATGAATGGCTAACCACATGTGTACCATGAAGGTTCAAACCCTTCAAGTTAAGAAATTGAAGATGGGATCTGTACCAAGGAGAACAATCAGGGTGGGAGACAGTAATAGTTTTATTAGGGACAAGGACATCAAAGGTGGAGCGGAGGGTGTGACTGAGCAGATTTGTAGCTGCAGAAGTATTGTGCCAAATGGAGGACCAAAGACTAGATAGTTGGATGTTTAAAAGTGTCATAAGTGAGAGTGAGAGTATTTTCAGGGGCAAAGGCAGAAGGAAGTGGTATTGGAAGGGAGAAGGGGATGTGAGTGGTGAGCAATACAATGAAGTGATCAGAAGTCGCCTTGCCTGTGATTGAGATGATGGGAATAGAGAGACCAAATGAGATAGCAAGGTCAAGGGAGTGGCTGTGAATAGGGTAGGAGAGTTCTCTGGAGGGAGAGGTTAAGGGAGGATAGGAGGGCTGCGAACTAAGAGAATAGAGGTCAAGGTGAGTTGAGAAGAATGTTGAAATCACCAAGGATTAGAAATCACTTGGAGCAGTGGCTGAGGGAGAAAAGCAGTGAGGATGTAGAGCTTGGGTAGGTGGTAGAGCATGAGGATTATAACAGAGAGGTAAGAGGGGTCTCGCCTCAGGATCTTTTACATGCATCTTAGCAAGCTGATGGGGCCTTGGTTTATTGACCCAAATTTTGCTGCAATAATAGCACAAGGCTGTCAGTACTTGCCATTAACATGGGGTAAATCTGACAGCAATTTCTGGCATCCGCACATGTGCAGTTAAACATGGAAATCCAGAAGCTGCTGTCAGAGATATCCTGCTCCACCACAGGGTGTATTGTTGTAGTCCTTGCTGATAGACCCAGCATTGAAATGACTGCAATGGCATGAACTTGGGGTACTTCCCCACTACTTCTGCACTGAAAAAGTTAGGGCTGGTACATTTAGAAGTGAATTTTTAACAGTATAATTAGTGATAGTTACTGCTGTACAACCTCATTGGCCCTGAAGAATTAATTTTACTCTTGTGGAGTCTCATTCCCTCAGCAGAAAATTAACACTGTCAATTTTTTATACTCTGGTTTTCTCTTTTATCTCTCTCCCATAATCCCATCTGTATTTCTCAATCTTTATTTTGCTTTCTCTACGTCATTTAAATCTAATATTTCCTACTTTATACTTCATTGTTTGAATTTTGCCTGCCTCAGTGAGGATTCTTCAATCTGATTGATTGAAAGAGTCTTGCTGTTGTTTGCCCTGTTCACAGACGCCACGCGACAAAAGACATCGGATTACTGGAGCTACCTGCTGACCACCCACGAAAAGTCTGTGGGCAGTTATCAGCAAGGTGAATGGTGAGCACCTACCTTCACCAACGAGAGCAAAATACTGCCAATTTCTCATCTGAAAGACAATAGGACTGAAAGTGCAGCATTCCTTAGTACTTCATTGAAGTGTAGCCTCA